>NC_064922.1:300103135-300728135 GCF_023897955.1 Schistocerca gregaria | reverse complement strand
TGTCCGTCCTGCTAGTCTTGAATCCCCTGTTGGCGTTAGTCGCATAAATTATAAATTAAAACACATTCGATACTTGTATCTGAGCTATTTAGGGACTGACATCTTATGGAGAGTTGTCCTCATCATGAAAATCCTAAAGACTTGTTGGGAAGCAGTCCCTTGCACTACCTTCGCTGAAAGAGAATAGACGCAAACAACCTGGACGACAGTTTGGATCAATATCAGTCTTCTGATTCTGCCAATGCGCGTAGCGTCCTCGTGGTATAAGGTTGATTCCAATGAACGAGCGATTTTGTCCCTATTGGGTTTAGTGACACGGATTTATGTAGTCGTTGTACGTCTCCAGATACGATACGACATCGCTTTGCTTGTGGAGCTCATACGGAAAACTGGTCTTGGATCAGGACACAACTGGCTTTCCTTACTCGATCTTTTGAGACTACATGCACTACGGATATCATATTGCGCTCAGGTTCTTCTTTTTTTCCACTGTCGAAAACCCATACCGTTACGTGGTTGTTGGGACATTTCGTTCATTATGTTGTAGAAGGTGAGGGGGAAGATCACATGAACTTCATTCAGTACATGATCACTACCCATTGGACATGCTTGAGAATGCCTCGATATCGAGACCTCTTCGCCAACATGTTGAATCTTGTTTTCGGCCGGCAAGGAGTTGGTTAATTTAATTTATCTGATGATAAATGTTTTAGTTGTTTCGTATGTTCCCGTCTGACTTGCTTCGGCTTGTCCTCTCCTGGTTTCCCTGTTAGTTTTCTTTTTATGTGTCGACTCAACATTGCTCCAGTTCTATTGTAAAATGTGTATAGATGAAGTATAGATACACATGAGCGTCTACAATCCTTCCAATCAGATTAGGACTTTTCTTTGTTTGCTATTTCGAGTGTAATCTGGTTTCTTTTCCCTTCTACCTTTAGATTCTATTACAAGCTGTAAAAATATATAAAAAACACAAAATAAAAATTTTAAAATTTCTAAAAAAAACTGTATAAAAATAATATTTGATACATATCACGTGAGCTTGGTGGTGGTTTGTCGGATACGTTCTCCTCTTTTTCCCCTTTTCCCCTTTTCTCCTTTTACTTATTATTCTACAATCATAATCAATTTTTTCTCCCATTTGCAGCTTAAATTACGTGATTATTTGACAATGGTCTACTGAACTGTCATGACAATACCAAGTCATACTGATAATCAAAAAAAAATTCCTGTCCAGTACACATTTTTGCACGTCGCCCCTGATTCCGCTTAATTTCCCGCTGCAGCTGAAACCAGTGGTTTCCCTTCCATTTACATATAGTGTTTCACAGCTGCAGTCTCTCCGTGGTGTCTGTGCTTTTATAGGAACAGATACCGGACATTCGTGTACTTCCGTAAGTGTTCGCTTACACCGCCACAATCGGAAAGTTGTTTATGTGCAACGAAGATCCTCTCATCCTACTCTCCATGAACCAACTGTAATCATCACTTGCGACGAGAGTATCGTCGTAGTACAAATGCGGCTGCGTGCGAATGGAACAGTTATTCTGAACTTTAAATCCCGTTAAAGACTGTTGGACTCTGTTGTGACACTAATATTCTGTAATGAAGTCCTAAATTTTATAAGTGTCAGCTACACCGTCAATTAGGCCTACATCTCATTTTTGTGGATACTACTTGTTTCCAAAATTAAGTATTTACAATATCCACATTTTAATATATTAAAAATGTGTATGTGTTGTAGTATTCGTTCGACCTCTTGCTGGACTAGACTTGCAACAATACGCCACACCAAACATGTAGTAAGACAGTTCATTCTTACGTGGTGGAGGGTACCCTGTGCCACTTATATTCATTTGCTTTCCTGTTCCACTCGCAGATACAGCCTGGGGAAAACGACTATCTATTTGTCTCCGTATGAGCCATAATTTTTCGTATCTTATATTCGTGGTTCTTACGTGAAATGGATGTTGGTGGCAGTAGGATAATTTTGCAGTCAGCTTCAAATGCCAGTTCTCAGTAGTGTTCTTCAAAACTAACGTCGCCTTCTCTCCAGGAACTTCCATTTGAGTTCTCAAAGATCTTCATAGCACTTCCGTGTTGGAATCCACTGGTAACAAATCTCGAAGTCAGCCTTTGAATTGCTTCGATTCTTCCTTTAATCCGATCTGGTGCGTACTCAGCAGCACTCAAGAACAGATCGCACAGAAGTCCTATATGCAATACAGACAAACCACACTGTCCTAAAACTCTCCCAATAAACCGAAGTCGACCATCCACGTTTCCTACCACAGTCTTAACATGCTCGTTCCATTTCGTGTCGCTTTGCAACGTCACGCCCTGATATTTAAACGACGTGACTGTGTCAAGCAGGACACTATTAACGCTGTATCCGAACATTATGGGTTTGTTTTTTCTACTCGTCCACATTAATTTACTTTTTGCAGCATTTAGAGCCTGTTGCCCTTCACCACGCCAACTAGAAATTCAGTCTAAGCCGTCTTTTTTATCGTCCTGCAATCACTCCCCTTCGACACTTCTCCGTTCACCATCATGAGCAAACAACGGCAGATGGCTCCCCACTCTTTCCGCTTGATCATTTGTGTATATACACAGTAATACCACTCCTATGACACTGGGGCACTCCTGACGATAACCTGGTCTCTGATGAACACTAGCCGCCGAGGACAATATACTAGGGTCCTATTACTTGAACAGTCTTCGAGCTACTCACATATCTGTGAACCTGTTCCATATGCTTGTATCTTCGTTAACAGTTTGCCGTGGGGGTGCCATGTCAAATCTAGGGTAGCTCATCAGTTTAATGATACACTAGGCTTTCTACATCTGCATATATATTCCACGAACCTACCTATGGTGAGCGATAGAGGCTAGTTCGTGTGCCACTGACACTCCACACCTTTCTCCTTCCCCTGTAACCTCTTTCCTGTACCAATAACTCATGATAATCCTCCGTCTCAGTTCATATCTCTCTAATTTTACCTTCATGCTCTTTGCGCTACGTATACATAGAAGGAAGTAATATTATATGAATGTATGGTGTCTGTCCTTTCTGACATGTCCGGAAGAACAGTCACCCAGCATTCATGTAACTGATTCGCCGAGACGGGCAATGGATCCACCTTCGTCAGTGCAGATGCACAAGTGTGTCCGAGCTCCTGCGGGAATCTCGGAGTAGAGAGCATGGAGGAAATGGACAGAGACTGCGGACAGGTGGTGCTCGGTAGGGATCTGGATCGGCCATTAGGCGTGCCGAGATGGTCCACGCAGTTTCGATAACACTGTTTCCCGAATGACGCAGTGGTTAACGAATGTACGAGCAATAAGTGCAGTACACATTGTCGCTCATAGCCGCTTATTCTGAGTTATGTCCCGATGCAGCTGACATCAGTAATCGCTTCACTTTTCCCCCTCCCCCCCCCCCCTCTCTCAAGTTTCAATTTACTTAGAAAGTAATGTATTGGGTGACTTTTCTAGGAACACGGGCTCTCGTAATTGCAACACTAGACCACTGCATGACGCACAATGCGTCTCCATTAGCGTCTGTCACTCGAATCGGTTGAGGATCTCCTTGACACATTTGCAATTATTATACATCCATTTACAGAAATCTGGCCCCTACGCAACATGCAACTTGCTGATGTGATTGACAGTTATACGAAGTGCGTAGTGTGACCTGCCTCAGCGGGCGCCTTCTAGCTCTTGGAGACTGTGTCACTTCGTAAGGCTCTGCTTGCTAATTTGCTTACAGAACAGGCAACACAGCTGGAACGTTGAGTCCAAGAAACAGCTGCCATTGACTGATGGCCGACCCCAAGCCGATAAAAAGTTATTTTAATCAAAGTAGACCTATAAAGGATCCCTTGGAAAATAAATTAATTTGTTTACTACTACTACTAGGCTAATTACTGTTTAGCTCTACAGGATCTTTATACTGAAATGTTTCTCACAACACCTTGTATTGTCTTTCTATGTGTGTGAATAACTGTACGTTAACTGTTGTGGGTAAATACTTACAGCGAACACAGGGCAATGTGTGAAACTGATAGCGATTACACGCTTCAGCTGTTGTAGAAATCTGCTCCAGTTGCCTGCAGATACCGTGTTGGGCTGAAAGTGGTAACCAAAGTACGGAGAAATATTCTTCAGGGCTCTGGTGCATAGCAATCAGATTGCTTTCAGCTCTGAGAAATGTCCAGGTACAATTGTGGATTTGAATGATCCATGAAGTGACTCCTTTTCCGAAGAAAGCATCGAACTATTTCACTAGAACTGAACGCTCCCGTCGGAACTGTTCTCAAGATGGTATTTTTATTCAATCACAGTAGAAGTATACGCTGGTTTTAGAATAACAAGTACCTTCTTGAAACGAACAATATTTTATTGTTCTATTAACTGATTTCCTTACATATACACATATATTTCACAATGTGAATCAAAATCTCGCAATGGCGTCGATTTTTACATCACAAGAATGGCTCTCTTCTTGTAAAATTACTCTTAACAAGAACAAAAGCTCTATATCCTAAGAATAATTATGTGAGCGCAGACCGCCACAGAGTAATAAACAATATCTTTGTCTCTATCTCTCTCTCGCACCGTCACAACAAGTTACGCTGCATGATACATCATAACCCGAATCAACGGGCTGCTATCCATTGGACTTTTTCTATTTCCCCTATTAGTATTATGTGGTAAGAACCCCAGACTTAGAAGCTGCTTTCAGATATCTGTCAAAAATAAGATATTGTTGCATAGCAGAGTAATTGTGCTTGAAAGTCTCTCGGGCATGCAGCCGGTAGATTGATAGATGTAGAGCGAGTTTTCGACAGTATAACGTGTCGTTATCATCAGGTTACTTACGCTGAGTGGTATTCTTGCCCAGTGGATCCTCAACTCTGGTGCTCCCACTCATTTCTATACTGCTTCCGGGTCGTCATCGGCTATTGACTTTTCCTTTTGCTCTCCAGCACTCGCGCATTCTGCTCTGTGGGAGGCTGCAGTTGACCTCCATTCTAGTGACCACTTCCCCCTTTGGATTCGCCTCCTGGATGAGGCTATGGCATTACCAGTGCCGCCCCGGTGGCACCTCTGCAGAGCTGACTGGACACTTTTCAGTCAACTGGCTGTTTTGGAACACCGTGCCAGCGTCCACGAATGGGTAGACCATGTTACAGCCGTGATCTCCCATGCTGCTGAATTGTCAATCCCACGGTCATCCGGTCATGCCAAGAGGTTTCCTGTCCCTTGGTGGACCACTGAGTGCCGCTCAGCCATCCGAGCCCGCCGTGCAGCTCTGCGCCGCTTAAAGTGCCGTCCCTCAGCTGACAATCTTGCGGCCTTTCGGGTGGCAAGGGCCAAAGCGCGGCGAGTGATTAAAGAGAGGAAACGACGGTCATGGCAATCGTTCTTGAACTCCATCTCTCGTTCCACTAGTTCTACGAAAGTATGGGAAGCCATCAGGAGTATTTCCGGGAAACTCAGCCAACTACCTGTCACGGCATTGCTGCATCAGGGATGTCTCCTCACGTCACCGAGACACATTGCCCAGACACTGGCCATGCATTTTGCGGACTCTACCGCCACAATTAACTGTGATCCAGATTTCTGCCGCTACCGCACTGCCATCGAGAGGAGTCACTTGGACTTCCGGTCTCTAAATTCAGAACCCTATAACTGCCCCTTCACAATGTGGAAACTGGATTCAGCGCTGTCTGTGGCTCATGATACTGCGCCTGGTCATGATCAAATCCGGTACAGCATGCTGCGGCACTTTTTGCTGCCATCCAAGGAAGTTCTCCTGAACTGTTTTAATATGATATGGTTATCCGGCACGTACCCTGACTCGTGGAGGGAGGCGATCTTGATTCCCCTCCTCAAACCAGGGAAGGACCGAACGCATCCCAGTAGTTATCGCAGTATTGCTTTGACGAGCTGTGTTGGGAAGACGTTGGAACGCATGGTCAACCGGCGCCTGGTTTGGCTTCTCGAGACCAGGCAGCTCCTTAGCCCCTCTCAGTGTGGCTTTCGGAGATGTCGTTTCGCTATAGACAACTTGACCCTGCTTGAGGCCGCCATCCAGCAGGCCTTCCTACGTAACCAGCATTGTCTAGGTGTCTTCTTTGACATTAATAAGGCGTTTGACACTACTTGGCGCCGCCTTATCCTCAATCAACTCCATGAGTGGGGCTTTCGTGGCCGTCTCCCCATCTTCATTCAGTCCTTTCTTTCTCACCGCCTCTTTCGGTATCGGGTTGGTAATGTGCTCTCTGATTTGTACGTGCAGGAGAATGGTGTTCGTCAGGGCAGCGTTTTAAGTGTCACCCTCTTTGCCGACGCTATTAACAGTATCACGTCCACTATCCGGAGTCCTGCCCAATGCTCCTTGTTTGTGGACGATTTTGCTGTTTTCTGTTCTTCCTCCAGTCTTGTCACTGCTAGTCGACAGTTGCAGCTTACGATAAAGCGCTTAGAGGCATAGACTTCAAAGACGTGTTTTACCTTTTCTGCAGACAAATCTGTCTGTGTTCGCTTTAATCGTTCTCGGCGTCCTTTTACCTCCCCTGAATTGCGTCTGAGGGACACCGTTCTTCCTTTTAGAGACACTGTGAGGTTCCTGGGCCTCACTTTCGATTCCAAGTTGTCGTGGTTGCCTCACCTTAAAGACCTCAAGGTGCGGGCCCTGAAGGCACTGAATATTTTGAAGTGTCTGAGCCATCGGTCCTGGGGAGCAGATCGGGCGCGTCTGCTGCAGTTTTATAGGGCTTTCGTCCGATCGCGTCCTGACTATGCTTGCACCGTGTATGGGTCAGCAAGTCCTTCGTATCTGAAGATCCTTGACGCAGTACACCATGAGGGTATCAGGCTGGCCACTGGTGCCTTCCGTACCAGTCCCATCCCGAGCCTGTGTGCTGAGGCAGGGGAACCGCCGCTCGCCATCCGGCGGAAACTCCTCATGGTGCGACGGGTGTGTCATTTCCTTGCCTGTCCTACCTCCCCTGCGTACCCTACCGTTGCCCGACCGCCTATGGAACGTCTCTTTTCCAGTCGTCCCAGGGCAACTAGACCATTTGGGATTCGCGCAAAGCATTTGCTTGAGTCCCTTGGTGTGGAGCGTGTGGCCCCCCTACAACAAGGTTTTACTCGCCTGCCTCCCTGGTTGCTCCAGAGGCCCAGCATCCTTCTAGACTTGTCGGAGTACCGGAGGAGCTGCACTCCAGCGTTTGTTTTTACCTCCTTATTTTACGATATTTTACACCAGCATCCGGACAAAGTACCTGTATTCACGGATGGCTCTAAACAGGGGACTCTGTTGGTTGTGCTGTTGTTTTCCCTGATCGAGTCGTCAAGTTACGGCTTCCTGCGGCGTTTACCATCTTTGATGCCGAATTGTTTGCAATCTTGCGGGCATTGGAGCAGATGAGATGTGTTCCCAGTCTTACGTTCCTCATCTGTTCTGACTCCCTGAGTGCCCTTCAGACCATGCAACACTTGTACCCAGCGTATACGGTCGTCCAGAACATCCATGATGCCCTACTCCACCTGCAACGGCAGGGGAAGGAGGTTTCTTTCTGCTGGGTGCTGGGGCACGTGGGTATTAGGGGAAACGAACTGGCGGATGTGGCTGCCAAAGATGCATGTTCCCTCCCTCAAGGTGTTGAATGTGCCGTCCCCCTCCATGCTGTTACCTCCCTTTTGCGTTTTCGTGTTCTGCGTCAATGGGAAGAGGAGTGGCTGGCAGTCGGTGAAAATAAGCTGCGTCTGGTCAAGGCCACTACGCGACCATGGCGTACGTCCTAACAGTCATGCAGGCGGGATGAGGTTCTCCTCACTCGCTTCCGCATCGGGCACAGTCCCTTAACGCATGGTTTTTTACTCCGCAGTGCTTGTAGCGTCCAGATTACTGACCGCCACATTTTACCTGACTGTCTTTTATTCTCTGACCAGAGGGTGGTGGTCTATTTGCCACCGGTTTTGCCCTCTATTTTGCAAGACGACGCAACGACTGTGGTTAAGGTCTTACGGTTTTGTGTCCTGTCCAATGTGCTGCCTGTGACTGACTCACTCAGGTTTTAGGTGAGATGTCCGCCAGTCACGATTACCTCCCTGTTTCCCTTCAGTTTCTGTTCTCTTTTCCTTGTGTTTCCTTTCCTTTTTAGTGTGTTCCTCCTCCCCTTGTTTTGCCTCTGTATGTGGGGGTTTGGAACTGCGTCAGGTCTGCGTCTTTTAGCCACTCTCCTTGATCGCTGTTCGTCTTAGTCCCTTCACTGCATGTGTTCCTGTTTCTATGTGCTTGGGCGCTGATGACCACGCTGTTTAGCGCCCGTAAACCTCAAACACACACACACACACACACACACACACACACACACACACACACACACTCGAGATATATACCGGTTGTCTACCCCCTCAACGGACCCCCTGTATGGACCGCGTGATGTGCCGGCCACGGTGGTGGGGGTTGTTCTCACGCTCGGGAATCGAGTGGCGGTCCTCAGTCTGCACTTCGCCTTCGCTGTTCTCGGTGTTCCGTTTCCCTTGGCTTTGGAGAATTTTCAGTGCTGGAGCTCATGCTTAACTAAGCAGGAATCCTTTTTCCTTGTTGATGAGGTTCACTTTTTACCAGTCGCTGGAATTTATTGAAAAGAAATTTGGGTGCTCATTCAACAAACTTTTCAATTTGTGCTCAGGTCCACATATTTTCTTTCTGGCAGACGTTACAGTTAACCGACTGATGGGGTGCTTATGGATAGTTCTGTGTCACCTATGATGGCCAGTATATAGATGGAAGACTCTGAGGACAAGGTACGAAACTCAGCGCCATTAAAAACGACTGTCTTGTACAGATATGCTGGTGATAAGTTTGTCATTTGGCCTCAAGGGATACATGAGCTTCAGGTTTCCTTGTAACACCTAAATTCTATCCATAACCAAATTCAGTTCACCATCGAGGCGGAGAAAAACGATCTGCTGCCGCCATTGGATGTTCTTACAAGGAGAAAACCGGACGGAATCCTGGGACACGGCGTATATCGGGAGAAAACCCGCACGCACCAGTATCTTCAAGTTCCAGCCGTCATCACCTGTCACAAAGGGAAGTACTGCTAAACACACTGGCCCACACTCCTCACGTGATATCCGACGAAGACTGCATAAAACGGGAACGGCTACAGCGACCACACAATATCCGACACCTGATGAAAACCAACAGAAAAAGATAGCCTGCATTCCATACACTGGTAATACATCTGGAAAAACCGGTAGAATTTTACTACATAATATCAGAAGTGTGTACCACACTCGTTAAAAATCAAATCCCATTTTGCGATGGTAAAAGACGACACAGGACTGCGGAAATCTGGAGTACGAGTGTGGACATCATCCAAGTGTTCGGACCGTTCGCCGAATAGTTACGTTATTTAAGGAAACAGGAAGTGTTCAGCCACGTGTGAAACGTCAAGCACGAACTGCAACAAATGATGATGCACAAGTAGGAGTTTTAGCTGCTGTCGCGGCTAATCCGCACATCAGTCGCACACAAACTGCGCGAGAATCGGAAATCTCAAAAGCTTCGTTAATGAGAATGCTACATCAACATCGATTGCATCTGTACCATATTTCTATGCACCAGTAATTGCATGGCGACGACTTTGAACGTCGTGTTCAGTTCTGCCACTGTGCACAAGAGAAATTACGGGACGGTGAAAGATTTTTTGCACGCGTTCTATTTAGCGACGAAACATCATTCACCAACAGCGGTAACGTAAACCGGCGAAATATGCACTATTGGACAACGGAAAATCCACGATGGCTGCGACAAGTGGAACGTCAGCGGGTTAATGGATGGTGCGGCATTATGGGAGGAAGGATAATTGGCCCCCATTTTATCGATGGCAATCTAAATCGGGCAATGTATCCTACGTAATGTTTACCGATGTTACTACAAGAAGTTTCACTACATGACATAATGGCGATGTACTTCCAACATGATGTATGTCCGGCACATAGCTCGCGTGCGGTTGAAGCGGTATTGAATAGCATATTTCATGACAGGTGGATTGGTCGTCGAAGCACCATACATACCACGGCCCGCACGTTCACCGGATCTGACGTCCCCGGATTTCTTTCTGTGGGGAAAGTTGAAGGATATTTGCTGTCTTGATCCACCGACAACGCTGGACAACATGCTTCAGCGCGTTGTCAATGTATGTGCGAACATTACGGAAAGCGAACTACTCGCTGTTGAGAGGAATGTCGTTACACTTATTGTCAAATACATTGAGGTTGACGGACATCATTTTGAGCATTTACTGCATTAATGTCGTATTTACAGGTAATCACGCTGTAACAGCATGCGTTCTCAGACACGCCGCGGAGGTTCGAATCCTCTCTCGGGCATGGGTGAGTGTGTGTTTGTCTTTAGGATAATTCAGGTTAAGTAGTGTGTAAGCTTAGGGACTGATGACCTTAGCAGTTAAGTCTCATAACATTTCACACACATTTGAAAGTTCTCAGACATGATAAGTTCACAAAGATACATGTATCACATTGGAGCAACCGAAACAAAATGTTCAAACGTACCTACGTTCTGTATTTTAATTTAAGAAAACGTACCTGTTCCCAACTGTTCGTCTAAAATTGTGAGCCGTATGTTTGTGACTATTACAGTGCCATCTATCACAAAGCGAAAAAAGTAGTCCAACTAAAACATTCATATTTGTTTAAGTACTACACGAATATATAAAAAAATGGGGGTTCGTATTTTTTAAAATACGCACTTGATATCCGTGTGACCTATGGGGGTGCCATCTAGCGGGCCAACCATAGCGCCATCTCGTTTCACCCTTCAAGCTAAACAAGTTTCGTTCTTTGTAGTTTTTTCGTTTGACGCTTATTTCATGAGATATTTGGCCCGGTGACGATAAATGGACCACCCTGTATATGTGGTGTCTGCTCTTCTAGTCATGTCATGATCGAAGCAGGAGACCTGGATCCGAGAACCGATCTGGCACAAATTTTCATCTTTTCCCTTGTTTTAAATCACTGCCCGCTCGCAGCCAGCGTCTGTAATTCCTTTGTATCTTAACCATATTCATAGTTAGACGAGTCGGTATGAAGTTGGTGAACGACTCTTCTTGATTCTGTTTATAACCATGATGACATGTTCTGGAGAACATGGTGCACAAAGTCTATGTATTGACTTAATTGCTTCCATAACGAAAATGTAATAGTCATGGGTGACTGGAATTCGTCAGTAGGAAAAGGGAGAGAAGGAAACATAGTAGGTGATTATGGATTGGGGCTAAGAAATGAAAGAGGAAGCCGTCTGGTAGAATTTTGCACAGAGCATAACTTAATCATAGCTAACACTTGGTTCAAGAATCATAAAAGGAGGTTGTATACATGGAAGAATCCTGGAGATACTAAAAGGTATCAGATAGATTATATAATGGTAAGACAGAGATTTAGGAACCAGGTTTTAAATTGTAAGACATTTCCAGGGACAGATGTGGACTCTGACCACAATCTATTGGTTATGACCTGTAGATTAAAACTGAAGAAACTGCAAAAAGGTGGGAATTTAAGGACATGGGATCTGGATAAGCTGAAAGAACCAGAGGTTGTACAGAGTTTGAAGGAGAGCATAAGGGTACAATTGACAGGAATGGGGGAAAGAAACACAGTAGAAGAAGAATGGGTAGATCTGAGGGATGAAGTAGTGAAGGCAGCAGAGGATCAAGTAGGTAAAAAGACGAGGGCTGCTAGAAATCCTTGAGTAACAGAAGAAATATTGAATTTAATTGATGAAAGGAGAAAATATAAAAATGCAGTAAATGAAGCAGGCAAAAAGGAATACAAACGTCTGAAAAAATGAGATCGACAGGAAGTGCAAAATGGCTAAGCAAAGATGGCTAGAGGACAAATGTAAGGATGTAGAAGCTTATCTCACTAGGGGTAAGATAGATATTGCCTATAGGAAAGTTAGAGAGACCTTTGGAGAGAAGAGAACCACGTGTATGAATATCAAGAGCTCAGATGGCAACCCAGTTCTAAGCAAAGAAGGGAAAGCAGATGCGATACTGCGTGAAGAGTTTGACAGAGCACTGAAAGACCTGAGTCGAAACAAGGCCCTCGGAGTAGACAACATTCCATTAGAACTACTGACGGCCTTGGGAAAGCCAGTCACGACAAAACTCTACCAGCTGGTGAGCAAGATGTGTGAGACAGGCGAAATACCCTCAGACTTCAAGTAGAATATAATAATCCCAATCCCAAAGAAAGCAGGTGCTGACAGATGTGAAAATTACCGAACTATCAGTTTAATAAGTCACAGCTGCAAAATACTAACGCGAATTCTTTACAGACGAATGGAAAAACTGGTAGATGCGGACCTCGGGGAGGATCAGTTTGGATTCCGTCGAAATGTTGGAACACGTGATGCAATACTGACCTTACGACTTATCTTAGAGGAAAGATTAAGGAAAGGCAAACCTAAGTTTCTAGCATCTGTAGACTTAGAGAAAGCTTTTGACAATGTTGACTGGAATACTCTCCTTCAAATTCTGAAGGTGGCAGGGGTAAAATACAGGGAGCGAAAGGCTATTTACAATTTGTACAGAAACCAGATGGCAGTCATAAAAGTCAAGGGGCATGAAAGGGAAGCAGTGGTTGGGAAAGGAGTGAGACAGGGTTGTAGCCTCTCCCCGATGTTATTCAATCTGTATATTGAGCAAGCAGTGTAGGAAAGAAAAGAAAAATTCGGAGTAGGTATTAAAAATCATGGAGAAGAAGTAAAAACTTTGAGATTCACCGATGACGTTATAATTCTGTCAGAGACGGCAAAGGACATGGAAGAGCAGTTGAACGGAATGGACAGTGCCTTGAAAGGATGATATAAGATGAACATCAACAAAAGCAAAACGAGAATAATGGAATGTAGTCAAATTAAATCGGGTGATGCTGAGGGAATTAGATTAGGAAATGAGACACTTAAAGTAGTAAAGGAGTTTTGCTATTTAGGAAGTAAAATAACTGATGATGGTTGAAGTAGAGAGGATATAAAATGTAGACTGGCAATGGCAAGGAAAGCGTTTCTGAAGAAGAGAAATTTGTTAACATCGAATATAGATTTATGTATCAGGAAGACGTTTCTGAAAGTATTTTTTGGAGTGTAGCCATGTATGGAAGTGAAACATGGACGATTACTAGCTTGGAAAAGAGGAGAATAGAAGCTTTCGAAATGTGGTGCTACAGAAGAATGCTGAAGATAAGGTGGATAGATCGCGTAACTAATGAGGAGATATTGAATAGGATTGGGAAGAAGAGAAGTTTGTGGCACAACTTGACTAGAAGAAGGGATCGGTTGGTAGGACATGTTTTGAGGCATCACGGGATCACCAATTTAGTATTTGAGGGTAGCGTGCAGGATAAAAATCGTAGAGGGAGACGAAGAGATGAATACACTAAGCAGATTCAGAAGGATGTAGGTTGCAGTAGGTACTGGGAGATGAAGAAGCTTGCACAGGTAGAGTAGCATGGAGAGCTGCATCAAACCAGTCTCAGGACTGAAGACAACAACAACAACAACAGCTTTCTGAATGGGATTTTTGATAGTTTGAGTTTTTTTGTAGTTGCACTATAATTGAAGACGTTAGAACTTTCATTATCATAAGCAGATGATGAAGCATAATCAGTTACAAAAAAGGTGTCTTTAAATCTATTGATTCCCGCACAGTACACGTTTTATAATTAGTGATGTACTCATAGGCATCGTAGCAGCCGTGACACTCACTATAAAAGGTACAAGAAAGCAGATAAAATATTCCGACTGAGGCACAAGCGAAACCTAAGGCTCAAAAGATCAACATACAGATCAAAAAATGAACTGTAAATACGGTTGGCTTCTATGACGATGGGACGGAAAGACCAAACTTTCTACAATAGAAAAGTGAAATCTACAAGTTTCTATATTTCGTGTTTTCGGAAATACGAATGTTCGAATACGGTCAGGTAACTTTCCTTAGCGCACCTGCAGTTTTCAAAAATGATATGAAAACATTCCTAATTAGAATTTCTTGACAAATTTTGCGTCATTTTAAGCACAAATACCTAATTATTTTATGGGCTTGAAAACTGAAAATATCGTCATTTACCATTTCGGGGTATTTCTACTCGTCTCAAGGGAGTTTAGTTTTTGGTGTAACGACGTTTGCCATTGTGACAAGGTGTATAGCGTGCAAGGTCAAATGTCGCATACAGTGCTCCTTATTCGTAGACGAATTCTCCATCGTTTGTGCTGTCTTGAGCTTTGCAACAGATACTCGACAGTTGCATCTGACGGTCAAGTGGTTGGGGAAATAGACCTACACTACAGGCTTTAAGTTCTCTTTGTAGGGAACAGTTTGTGTGGCTTTTCGTAAACCGCACCCCCCCCCCCCCCCCGCTTCGTTTTTAATCTACCTGTTTTAAAACTGTTCTTGGCACAGGGCTACCATAGCTGTTTTCCGTTTTCAGTGCGGTATGGTTTGCGGGCACTGAGACTTATGAGACTTCATCGTGGCAAGGAATTCGTCATGTGCTCAGAGTCCCGAAGTGCTTCCTTGCTATTGGTCAGATGTACCCAGCAGATATGGTGGTGAAATATGTCGAGGATGGTATCCATTTGCAAAGGCAGGAAAAGGAAATACTTTCCTGCTGGACTCCAGGGCACACATGGATCCTGGGAAACAAAGTCTCTGATGCGACTGCCAAGGACGCTTGCTTCCTTCCACCTCCTGCTAGCTGTTCAATCCCCCTGCAGGCCGTAACTCTGTGACTCGGAAGACCATGTATTGGTGGCAGGCCTAGTAGCTAGAAGTGAGGAATAATAAGCTACGTTAAGTGATATCTTTAGCCTAACCGTCGCTTAGTTACTTCCGACCACGAAAAACTGAAGAAATAGCCTTTACAAGGTTTAGGGTGGGAAACAGTCCATTGACACATGGCTCTTTCTTACTTCACGAACAGCCACCAGTGTGTCTCAGTTATGGAACACACTTGTCCACACGACATACTGCGTTTCAATTGATGACTTGAGGGCACACCTGGATTTCCCACGGCACCTGCCGTCTACTTTAGCTGATTATTAGGCGAGTTTGTTTCGTGTTTTAAGGGGTTGTCTGATGTTTGGAGTCTTTTTGTATTTTATAGAGAGGTTTGATCATTCGTTGTTACTAACATGGGAAACACCCCATCGCACCCGACCCAGGTTTTGTGATAAGAGGGCCCAGTGGACAGTTCGTCAAAAACTGAATACAGATCAAGCATGAAAACAGGAAGAAGGTGTACTGCACAGTGATAAAAAAAGAAAAATAAAAACAGTGAATGCTCCAACGACGAGAACTGCAATGCACAACACCACAGTAGAGCAAATTTGTGGTGCTTAATTGGTTACGGTGTTGGATTACTTAGCGGGCGAACTGGGTTCAAACCTTCCTTATGTCAATTTGTTTCCGCTGTTCGCTGTATTCAAGTTTGTGCCTGTGTCGTGGTGTAACGTCCGTTTGCAACAGCGAGGTGTAAGGAAGAGACCTACAATGACAGTTGATTCTGCGCAACAACTCTACTAGCAGCCGAAAGGAGGTGGCTTTCGAATGGGAACCGCAAACCTTTCATGAGAGGGCAAGTCAACTGAATCCTCCACCGGAAAACACGTCTGATATACACAGCATTAGTGACAGTATCTGTGTCATATGATAGCAATCTCTTATCAACGCATCTAATTTGTACGCCTGATAAGTGAGTGAGATATGGTTCCTTGCCCGATTTAGCTCTTCGTATGAATGTGAATGTGATCACTTCCAAGGAAATGATGAAACCGTAACAGTTTGACACATAAACGATGATACATGAACGCAACAGTTTGATAACCACATTGTTTCTCCGTACTCTGTCAAAACATATGTTTTTAAAGTTTTTGAAGTTGCATTCCGTTTTGGAAGTTTTGACTCTTGAATGCCTTTGTTGTAACAAAGTTAACATCCGTTTACTTCTTGTTTTCATTTCTGCGAGACTTCTGTGTGGTATCTCACCTGCTCTCTATCACATTTACTTGCGACGAGCCGGCCGCGGTGGTCTCGCGGTTCTAGGCGCGCAGTCCGGAACCGTGCGACTGCTACGGTCGCAGGTTCGAATCCTGCCTCGGGCATTGATGTGTGTGATGTCTTTAGGTTAGTTAGGTTTAAGTAGTTATAAGTTCTAGGGGACTAATGACCACAGCAGTTGAGTCCCATAGTGCTCAGAGCCATTTGAACCATTTTGTACTTGCGACGATAACGAACTCTTTCTAATGACTCATATTCTATAACGAATGTATAGTATGACAACTGCGAAGACTACAGAAAGAGAACAAAGTTTCAATGACGGGACGGACAGTCCATAATGTTGTGAAAAAGTTAATAAACCAAAATAATGGCGCGAGTGAGGTTTGAACACGGCTCGTGCGCTTTTCAGTCCAATAACGTGACTCTATTTTTTCTTTTTTTTCACTTTGTTCGGTATTGTTCGTTGCGTTTGGTCTGGGTGGACGTCACAAGACATCCTTTCCAGTTGATCGTTGACTCCTTTACTCAGTTTTTTTATTACAGACGGCGAGCAGCCTTCTGAACAAACACGCTGAGCTACCGCGCCGGCTTCTTAACCACGACGTAACGGCTATCATCGTTTTCTCAATATTGTACTTGTTGAGCTTGGACCGTCCACTTTTTCTATTTTGGTTTTTATTCACAGTTCTGTACAACTTGTGCCTGTTTTCAGTTTTTGGTGGGCTATCCGTTATGCCATATTACCACTAAATCTCAGGGGAATGCTTTTAAGTAGTCACCCAGCTACAATGATCTGACTCCATTTTAAATGTGTCTGTACTGATATTTTCTTTGGTTACTCTATTGTATTCCATCTCCACTTCATAGATTGTCTTACGGGTCTCCTGATGTCAATTTTTATTCTAAATTCTTCTTTGTTTGATATGGCTTCGTTTAAAAATTTGTTGATACAATTTCACTACACTCATCTCTGTTTGATGCAAGGACTCCGATGGCCTCGATGCTTAGCACCCTCAGTGCTAATCTTCGTCATCATCATCATCATTATCACTGACATTCTCTTGGGCTTGGGTTCAAATCTCCACCCAGTCATCCACATTTTGGTTCCGGTTTCTTTAAATCACTTGAAGCACATGCCGAGATTGCTTCTTTGAATTAGTCAAAGCCGATTTCCTTACCAATTCTGAGGTTGTCACTGTATCTAAGGACTTCGTAGTTGTCGGGAGGTGATATCTTCCTTCCTTCCTTTCTTTCTGCAGTACGAGCAGTAAGTTTTTTTTAGCAATGTCGCTCGATGTGCACGGTTACAGAAGTACACAGTGGTTGCATTTTTTCTCGAACCTCAGTTGTAATGCTTAAACATACAAAAGCTACTTTCAAGCTGAATGAAAATCGGTAAGTGCTGTGCATCACTACCCTGAGGCTCACACTTCGGTTTTTTGCAGAGAGCTCATATAAGCATATTCAGACTATTTCTGCACGTTTCCACTTTAGAATAACACGTGCGAAAAGTGAACAGCTAAATCTTTCCGCTCGAGCTGTGGTGATTATTTCTCACTGCATAGGAGAAAGTCCACGCAACATTTTGCTGTTCAGAAGAGAAGCTGGCGATGGTTGTATTGTGAAAAGCTCTCGCGCAAGTCTGTTTCAGTGATTGTGAGCCAAGCTCGGTTATCATATACGTGAAACTCTCTCCCTTATTTTTTGATAATCAAAACGAGCTACCCATCTCCGAACTCTTTCGACGTCCTCCGTTAGTCCTGTCTGATGAGGGTCCGTTACTACACAGCCATACATCAAAGGAGGACGGCCAAGCGTAGTGCAGGCAGGATCTTGGTGGATTTGTTCCGCCTTTGAATTACTCTGCTTATAACACGCAGTCTCTGGCTCGCATTCCGCACAACGTGTTCCATATGATGGCTCCAATTAGTAATTCGAAATTCCAGTCACCAAATATTCAGCTAATCGACAACATTTAAACATGTGTGGTTTATTGTGGAAGCAAAGTTTTACGGAATTTTTAGTACCCTTCTTTTCTGTTGTTCAGGGTCAGTTGCCACTCTTCATATCATGCAGATGTCTACGTGGGCTCCTTAGATTGTCTCCTAAACAGTTCATATTGATTAAGAACGATAGATCGACAATAACGTTTGCTTGGGGTACTCAGGATATAGCCTCGGGTTCACTAGATTACTTCACGCCATTGCTACACATTGTGACTTTTCTGACACGAAATTACGATTCCAGTGGTAGAGCTGATGCGATAGCCCATAGGCTCACAATTTGATTAGAAGCAGTTTGTAAAGAATGGTATCCAAATCCTTATACGAGGGTCATACGGAAGGCAAAGAACGTTTTGTTTTGACACGTCACCGCATCCTCCCACCACCACCACCGCAGACCGATTACTGACTTTCGTTCTCATCCGCTTTTGTTTGGCGGCATCTGCTTTCCAATACGGGGTGACTTACTGCTCAGCTGTACGACTCTAAAATGTTTGACAAAGTTGACGGTCTCGCCAACTGTGCGGAGCGCAGTGCAATCCGCTTTTTAAACATGCATGAAGTCCAACCCGTAGAAATTTATAGACACGTAACTGAGGTTTGCTCTAATGTGAAGAACGAAACGTTAGTTCAGAAGTAGTGTATCATGTTCAACGGCAAACGGAATAATATTGACGATGAAGGTCTCTCGGGTCGGCACTCAGTGGTGACTGACGGACGCAAAGCAAGGACGGAAACAAAAATCCAAGGAGATAGGTGTTTCGTAATTACTCAACTGTACTCATTCTGTACAGACATCTCAAGAACTGTGTTGTATGAGACTGTTAGTTCAGATCTGGGCTATGAAAAAGTATGTGCAAGGTGGGTTCCTCGAATTTTATCAGACAAACACCAAGTCAAGCCTATGAGCGCTGCGTCGACATTTCTCAGTATGTATGAAAAGGATGGTGATGACTTTCTGATTCACATTGTCGGTGGTGATGAAACTTAATGTCAAAGCGCCGGTCAATGGAATGGCATCATACGCAATCCCCAACGGAAGTGAAAAAAAAATTGGTACGAGAGAGATTATGGCCAGGGTTATTTGGAATCGTAAGGGTGTGCTGTTCATCGACCATACGCCTAGATGATAATGATGATGTTTTTTGGTTTATGGGACGCTCTACTGCGCGGACATCAGCGCCTAGCCACTTTCACAAACGACGGTGGAATGATGAGGACAAACCAACACCCAGTCCCCAGGCAGAGAAAAATCCCCAACCCGACCGGGAATCGAATCCAGAACCCGGCGATCCAGAGGTATATGCATAGAGGTGAGAACCATAAATGCAGCAGTCTACTGCCAGACGCTCCAACAACTTCGCCGCGCCATTAAAAACGAGGAATCTCAACCAGTGGAGTCACCCTCCTTCCCGATAATGCATGTCCACGTGAGTCGAGAGCTCAGCGGTTTCAGTGGGAAATCCGTCCGGACTTGCTGGCCTTTGTGGCCGAGCTGTTCTAGGCGCTTTAGTCCGTAACCGCGCTGCTACCACGGTCACAGGTTGGAATCCTGTCTTGGGCATGGATCTGTGTAATGTCCTTAGCTTAGTTAGACTGAAGTAGTTCTAGGTTTAGGGGACTGATGACCATAGATGTTAAGTCCCATAGTACTCAAAGCCATTTGAACCATTTGACTGATGACCTCCCGGGCTTAGCCCCAAGTAATTATCACTTTTTCCTCAGACTGAAAGAATTAGTAAGTGGACAATGCTACGGAACGTAATCAGTGATTCAACAACTATGTGACAACTGAGTATGCAGAAGGCAAAGAAAAACTGGTTAAGTGATGCCACAAGTGCCTTAATTTGTACAGTGACTGGTTAGGAAAGTATCTTGAGTACCAAATTATGTGTAAAATATAGTTTCGTTGAATTATATCAAACAAGAATTACTGTAGAAAAAACCTCTCCTTTCTTTGCGAATGACCCTCTTAGTGTCTATAAATATGGAATCTGTGTGTTCCCATGTCGATAGCACTCATTAGTTCGTGCGAAGAAAGGGCTATCTGTGAGTGGCATTTTCTGAATGCGTGCTGGTTATGTTCCCGTCGATGGTTTTCTTCGAGGTCTTTCATAGTGTTGAAACACAGCATACGTTCCAAAATCTTACTAAAAATTAATGTTAGTAGCATGGGTCTAAAGTTCATCGGGATATTTTTATTTCGTTTCTTGTGTGTTGGTGTGACTGACGCAACTTTCCAGCCCTTAGATAGGGGAACAAAAAATCTTCCATGCTTGGTTTTGGAGATTCACCAGAAGAGAAAGCGTTCACTGAGGGGCAATAAACAACCTTATGCCCTGGTTTGGACGTGAAAAGTGTCACGAGCCAGCCGCCGGAATTGCTCAGACAAGACCGCCGTAAGCACACGCGCGCCACCTGTCAGCAAACGACGTTAATCGCCAAGTGCAGACGGTGGAATGGCGCCAGACCTGTAAGCTGCCATAAGGCGACGGCTCGCGACCACAAATGGCGACACCGGAGAACTAAAAACGGCGTGGTCCCGCGTCCGTGCCAGCACTGGCAAAATGTGGCCACGAGGCTACGAAATTACTCAGCCGACACCCGCTGTGCCTGCAAAGAAACGCATTCCGCTAACGGCAACACCCAGTGCGATGCCTGATACGTGAGCTGCTCGGCTATGGTCACAAGAGGGCGGCGGACGCACTGCGTTGCTTAACGGGGATAACAAGCGACACGCACTGTCGGTAGTGGTTACAGGCTTATAAGAACAATGCGGCTTATAAACGAACTGGAGGGAGACGATGAACTGAATAGCTTAGCGACTGACCCAATCAAGGAAGTTGACAAGAGGGCTTCATTAGACCACTGGATTTGAAGCAATTAGTAGTAAAAAATTACTGCTTACGTAAGAATATCTGCGGTGGATCGATGCAATGTGCAACGTAGTCTCAACATACTGACAAAAAAAATACAATTTTTTTTTATTTTCACCGGTTCCTATCCGGTCCAACTGCCTCCGTGGACAAATGAGAGGGAGCTTAAAGCAACAGCTGAATACAGCCGAGCATAGTACGTTGAAGTTCCGTGCCACCCTCCGACGGTGGAAGTACAGGGGGGGGGGGGGTGCAATAATGGGCCAACTCTATGGTCAAAAAAAGAAGTGGCAGGACGAGAACAGGCCAATGCTAGTGGCTGTACGAAAACGTGGTAGTATTGGGCCTATTGTCAGTCATTGCCCGAATCCGAGTCCTCCAGGATGGTGAACGGAACGGGGTGTCGGTGCCAACGCCGTGGAACTGCTGTGGTGCCGATGGCTTGTAGTCCTGCGACCGTGTCACAGAGGGCTTCCATTTACTGTATAGTTGGCAAGCCTTACGGCGAATGGTCGTCTTGAGAAGGGCTGTATTTGTCTCCTCATGCAGAGTGACGATCCTGGTGAGCGAGGTGGGGGGCGTGAAGACTCCACCTGAGAACTTTGTTCTGTAGGCGCTGGAGCGTCAGCATCTGGGACTTACTAATCGTGGCACGCAGAAGAACCATACGTTAGTGAGAGTGGGATAACGGAGTGATACAGCCGGACCTTGGTGTCTGAATTCATCTCTCGGCTGGAGAAGAGCGGGTACAAGGCCTTTGTCAACTTGAACCCTTCATGGGTGACATATTCCGGGTGGCGGTGGAAGAAACGTTTCTTATCCAACCAGACCCCAAGATACTAAGTAGCTTGGGCCCATGGGACCCGGACACCCCTGATTGAGATGTTGTTTTGAAGTATAGGGCGCAGTTTAGTGAAATACACAGCCATGGTTTTGCCGACATTGAGGGCCATTTTATTGGAGCGATACCAGGTGACTGTTCCGTCCACTTGCCTTTGGAGACGAGCATTGAGTTGATCAGGATTGCGGCTAGTCGTATAAAGTGCCGCGTCATCGGCGTATTGTGTCAAATGGCAGTGACGGAGGACGGCCATGTCATTAACATAGATATAAAAAAGAAGAGGGGACAGCACAGAGCCCTGAGGGGTACCCATTGACATTTGGCGTACACTGGAGCGCTTTCCCCGCTGAGCAACGAGGAAGGTCCTCTGGTGAAGGAAATCATCCACGATCATAATTTAGATGTTAGGGATAGCCGTTTGCATCAGCATCTTATACACCAGGTTGTCCTGCCAAAGCCGGCCGGTGTGGCCTTGCGGTTCTAGGCGCTTCAGTCTGGAACCGCGTGACCGCTACGATCGCAGGTTCGAATCCTGCCTCGGGCATGGATGTGCGAGATGTCCTTACGTTAGTTAGGTTTAAGTAGTTCTAAGTTCTAGGGGACTGATGACCACAGATGTTAAGTTCCATAGTGCTCAGAGCCATTTGAACTATTTGTCCTGCCAAATCTTACCATCAGCGTTCTGCACATCCAAGAAGACCGCTGTCGTCGACATGCTGGAATTAAAGCCCTTGCTGATGTGTTCCGTGATCCGGAGAACTTGCAATTCAGCGGACAGGTGTGAGGTAAACCCAAACTGTTTGGGATGGATCGCCCCGGAAGCCGCCAGAGGCAGGGAAATGCGGTGGAGTATGAGAGACTCCAGGACCTTCGCCATGGTGTTCAAAAGGCTGATGGGCCTGTTGTTGGTAGGTAACGTAGGGTCTTTAGAAGGCTTTGGGATCGCAACAAGCCTTGCCTGCTTCCACTGTGGAGGGAAAATTTCACTCTGAAGAACGAATCATAGTCTTTTTAATCAAATTCGTGTTGGAAAACACCCCGAAAACATCTGAGTGCACCTTTCAGACTTATAGCCTTTCGATATATACACTCCTGGAAACTGAAATAAGAACACCGTGAATTCATTGTCCCAGGAAGGGGAAACTTTATTGACACACTCCTGGGATCAGATACATCATATGATCACACTGACAGAACCACAGGCACATAGACACAGGCAACAGAGCATGCACAATGTCGGCACTAGTACAGTGTATATCCACCTTTCACAGCAATGCAGGCTGCTATTCTCCCATGGAGACGATCGTAGAGATGCTGGATGTAGTCCTGTGGAACGGCTTGCCATGCCATTTGCACCTGGCGCCTCAGTTGGACCAGCGTTCGTGCTGGACGTGCAGACCGCGTGAGACGACGCTTCATCCAGTCCCAAACATGCTCAATGGGGGACAGATCCGGAGATCTTGCTGGCCAGGGTAGTTGACTTACACCTTCTAGAGCACGTTGGGTGGCACGGGATACATGCGGACGTGCATTGTCCTGTGGGAACAGCAAGTTCCCTTGCCGGTCTAGGAATGGTAGAACGATGGGTTCGATGACGGTTTGGATGTACCGTGCACTATTCAGCGTCCCCTCGACGATCACCAGAGGTGTACGGCCAGTGTAGGAGATCGCTCCCCACACCATGATGCCGGGCGTTGGCCCTGTGTGCCTAGGTCGTATGCAGTCCTGATTGTGGCGCTCACCTGCACGGCGCCAAACACGCATACGACCATCATTGGCACCAAGGCAGAAGCGACTTTAATCGCTGAAGACGACACGTCTCCATTCTTCCCTCCATTCACGCCTGTCGCGACACCACTGGAGGCGGGCTGCACGATGTTGGGGCGTGAGCGGAAGATGGCCTAACGGTGTGCGGGACCGTAGCCCAGCTTCATGGAGACGGTTGGGAATGGTCCTCGTCGATACCCCAGGAGCAACAGTGTCCCTAATTTGCTGGGAAGTGGCGGTGCGGTCCCCTACGGCACTGCGTAGGATCCTATGCTCTTGGCGTGCATCCGTGCGTCGATGCGGTCCGGTCCAAGGTCGACGGGCACGTACACCTTCCGCCGACCACTGGCGACAACATCGATGTACTGTGGAGACCTCACGCCCCACGTGTCGACCAATTCGGCGGTACATCCACCCGGCCTCCCGCATGCCCACTATACGCCCTCGCTCAAAGTCCGTCAACTGCACATACGGTTCACGTCCACGCTGTCGCGGCATGCTACCAGTGTGAAAGACTGCGATGGAGCTCCGTATGCCACGGCAAAGTGGCTGACACTGACGGCGGCGGTGCACAAATGCTGCGCAGCTAGCGCCATTCGACGGCCAACACCGCGGTTCCTGGTGTGTCCGCTGTGCCGTACATGTGATCGTTGCTTGTACAGCCCTCTCGTAGTGTCCGGAGCAAGTATGGTGGGTCTGACACACCGGTGTCAATGTGTTCGTTTTTCCATTTCCAGGAGTGTAGTATCGTCATCAGGGCAGGAATACCACCTTAGCATATACGAGGGTTGGCCAGAAAGTAATGACCGCATTTTTGTTTTCTCAGCGAAAACAAAGGTACGAATGCGAAACGTATGTACTATTTGAAGTCTCCTGAGTGAGCGCGCAAATTTTACGTCAATTCCGACAGATAGCGTAGCTGCAGAACAGTTTCTAAATGTGATGTAGAATACAAGCGACATACCATCATTGAATTTGTCACAGCAATGAAAGAAACTGTAAGGAATATTCACAAATGCTTGTGCAAAGTCTATGGAGCATTTGCTGTCGACAGAAGTACGGTTAGTCGCTGGGCATGGAGGGCGAGGTCATCAGAAGACATTTCGGCGGAAGTCCACGATTTGCAGCGGTAGGGGAGACCATCCATGATTGTCACACCTGATATGTTGCAGCGAGCTGAAACCGTCATTTGCGAGGACAGAACCGTTATGATTCGGCAGCTGGTGCTGCATCTATTAATCAGAAAAGGAAGTGTGATGCAATTGGCAAAAATGGCTCTGAGCACTGTGGGACTTAACATCTGAGATCATCAGTCCCCTAGAACTTAGAACTACTTAAACCTAACTAAGCTAAGGACATCACACACATCCATACCCGAGACAGGATTCAAACATGTAGCCGCAGCAGGAGCGCGGTTCTGGACTGAAGCTCCTAGAACCGCTTGGCCACAGCGGCTGGCCCCTACTCCCCACACAAGAAAAAGTTCAAATCACCGTGTTCTGGTACTATGAAGGTATGATTCTCATTGATGCAATGCTAAGAGGCGGTACGATTAATTCAGAAGCGTGTGTCAACACATTAACAAAACTCAAGACCTGCTACCGGCGACTTCGGCGCCGCAGCAACCCAGGAGATGTTTTTCTGCAACAAGACAACGATCGGCCCCACTCAAGTCTGACGACTGATGAACACATCGCAAAACAGAGTTGGTCAGCGTTACCGCATCCTACAGCCATGGCCCACCCTTCAGGACTTTCATTTGTTCTGTCCATAAAAGGATGCCATACGTGGAAGACATTTGCAGAACTATGAGGAGGTGATGCACTGGCTCCGCCACCAGGCAAGGATTGGTACCGACAGGGCATACACGCCGTTGTTTCGTGCTGGAGCAAGGCAATAGAAAAGGATGTAGATTACGTGAAAAAATAGTGTTCGTAGATAAAACATCATTCTTTCGTGTGTGTGATTCTGACTGTTCAATAAAGAACTGTTGAAGAAAAAAAAACGCGGTGTATTACTTTCTGGCCAACCCTCGTACATTATCTGTTCCAGGGTATCCCAACACCCACATGTAATACATTATTGACCAGTAGACGTCACGAGAAGCGGCCCGCCAGAATAAAAGTAAGCAGTAACAACAGAATGGGTCGGACACGAGAGCTCACACTTCATACGCGGACTGGTCGTTGGATGTCACCTGAGTAACAAATCCGTCGCGGTACTTCAGACCCTCTAAAGCTGTCCATGCCGACTGTTGGTGAAGTGATTGTGAAGTGGAAACGTGAATGGACAACCACAGTTAAACCTAGACCAAGCACACGTCATGTGATGTCTAGCATTGCGGATCGTGACTGTGAGAAATCACATGAAGTCAGGGTGAGGAATCACTCGTGACTTCCAAAATGTACCAGCGATCGTCCGAGCACGACGACAATGAGGTACACTGGCTGGGCAGCTCCTCGTACGCCACAAATTTCTGTATACAATACCAGGCGGTGCTTGAGGTGCTGAGAAAAACGAAACCACTGGACAGTGGATAACAGGAAAGAGTAATCTGCAGTGCTGAATCACGCTATAGCCAGTGGCAATCTGAAAGAAAGGGTTCGGATGTGGTGAATTCCTGGATAACGTTACCTGTAGTCGTGTCTATTGGCAACAATGAAGAATGGAGGAAGGTGTGTTACGGTGTGGAGGAGATTTTCGTTGTTCGGTTTCGGTCTCCGTACTACGCTAAAGAAAACAATTAATGCGGAAGGATATGAACTTGATTTACAGCATGTGTGCTGTGTACAGAGGACGATGATTGCAGCAGTGTGACAATTTACCACGTCGCAAAACAACATACACTGAAGAGCTTAAGACACTGGTACACCTACCTAATATCGTGTAGGGCATCCGCGAGCACGCAGAAGTGCCTCAACAAGACGTTGCATGGACTCGACTAGTGGCTGAAGCAGAGATGGAGAGAACTGACACCTTGAATCCTTCAGGGCTGTCCGTAAAATCGTAAGAGTATGACGGCCTGGTGAGCTTTTTTGAGCAGCACGTTGCAAGGGATCCCAGACATGCTCAATAATGTTCATGTCTGGGGAGTCTTGTGGCCATCAGAAGTGTTTAAACTCAGAGGAGGGTTCCTGGAGCCATCCTGTAGCAATTTTGGACGTGTGGGGTGTTTTATTGTCCTGCTGAAATTGCCCAAGTATGTCGGAATGAACAATGGACATGAATGTATGCAGGTGATCAGACAGGATGCTTACGTACGTGTCTTCAGTCAGAGTCGTATCCAGACTATCAGGGGTCCCATATAACCTCCACTGCACACCACCACACTATTACAGAGCCTCCATCAGTTTGAACTGATATGCAGGGTCCGTGGATTCATGAGGTTGTCTCCATACATGTACACGTTCATCTACTCGATACAATTTGAAACAAGACTCATCCAATGAGGCAATCTGCTTCCAGCCATCAACAGTCCAATGTCTGTGTTGACGGTCCCAGGCGAGGCGTAAAGCTTTGCGTCGTGCAGTCATCAAGGGTACAGGAGTGGGCCTTCGGCTCCGAAAGCCCATATCGACGATGTTTCGTTGAATTGTTCGTGTGCTGACACTTGGTGATGGCCGAGCATTGAAATCTGCAACAATTTTGCGGAAGGGTTGCACTTCTGTCACGGTGAAAGATTCTCTTCAGTCGTCGTTGTTCCCCTTCTTGCAGAATATTTTTTCGGCTGCAGCGATGTGGAAGATTTGTGTTTTACCGGATTTCTGATATTCACAGTACACTCGTGAAATGGTCTTATGGGAAAATCCAGACTTCATCGCTACCTCGGGAATGCTGTGTCCCATCGCTCGTGCACCGACTATAACATCACGTTTAGTCTCACTTAAGTCTTGATGACCTGCCACTGTAGGAGCAGCAACTGATCTATTTGCTCCAGACACTTCTTGTCCCTTATATGCGATGGTGACCGCAGCGCCGTATGCTGTCTGTTTACATATCTCTGTATTGAATACGCATCCTTATACCAGTTTCTTTGGCGCTTCAGTGTACGTGAGCCAATGATTTGTGGACACTAAAATTCGTGAAACCGATTGGTCTTGCCCGAGTCCGGACCTGAACCTAAATGAACACCTTCGGGATGAATTGCCAACTTCGTTGTAGATGCCATCGTCCACTATCTTCTCGGTTTTGGCACCTCAATGAAGTTATCCCCAGCAGAGTTCCAGGTGTCAAAGGTGAAAGGTAGACAGATCCCAATTAATGTTCATTTATGGGTGTCCAGATTAGAGGAGCTACTTTTCAAAACGCATTATGTCCCAAAAATAAATTTTCAGGAGAAGCGAAAAACGTACACCGCAAAAAATATTCGATTAATTTTTACGATTTGTACACTATTCACTCAGGTAGAGCTGTTGATCAAAATGTGTTCAGTACGAGGAACTGCTTTTCATACTTCCACGCTATGAGCACTTTAGTGATGGACCAAATGCGTTTTGTTGGGTTTTGTTGTGCAATCTGCCTTTTGATGTAAATTATTTTGGACGTAATGCGTTTTGACGAGGTTTTAGTGACATATGATTGGTAAAAATACTTTTATTATTTGAAAATACATTTTTTTAGCATTCAGTAAAACATTTTATGACCAGAAGTAGGAACAAAAACGAAACTGTGCTTCATTTACAAAAAAATCCACAATGCGTCCGGACGGCGGTAACCGCGCAGTCTGAGGCGTATTGTAACGGTCTGCGCGGCTCCCCCACTCGGAGGTTCAAGTTTTCCCTCGGGCATGGGTGTGTGTGTGTGTGTGTGTGTGTGTGTGTGTGTGTGTGTGTGTCGTCCTTAGCGTAAGTAAGTTTAAGTTATATTAAGTATTGTTTAGGCTTAGGAACCGATGACCTCAGCAGTTTGATCCCACAAAGCCTTACCACAAACTTCCAAAAAAATTTCCACAGTATTTTTCCCAAAACAGGGTCCTCTTCTAAAAAATCACAGATAGTATCTTGGGCAATAATTTCGTCACTTGGAAGGCTGTTAGTTTGGGTGAAAAAATCAAATATTTCATTTTCTCTCCAGTTGTTTCCATTTCTGAGGCCTAGTAGTTTTTCCACATCTTCTTTCTGTTCTTGTTTCAACCTTATCAGTGATGACACTTTGAAGGTATTTGATACTTTGTTAAAGCTGTATCCATGTTTACCTAATGGCAAAAAACGCTCTGAAGAATCATCAGAATAGTAGGTGATGTGCGATTTGACTTTCACATCAATTGCCCTTTCACCTAACATATATTTCTTCAAATGGATCTTTTTCAGATCACTGATCCCACCTACAGGCGTCAAAATTGTACTTAGTTCCTTGAAATCAAATATTTCCTAGTCTTTCCCTAAAATCCTTGTTTCGTCCACTTCTGCGTAAACATCCCAGTACGTGTTTGGATTCAATATTTCTGAAATTTTACGAAGTTTCTTTTCTACTCGTCCAAATGCTCTGTTCGGGGGTAAAAAGGAATGTCCTCGAACTGGATAGCAGAGAAGTACATTAGTCACATGCATTGGAGGTTCTTTGAATAACCAGGAAGCAATTGCATTAATAATGTGCTGATTTTTGTTTTGGCCAGCACATCCATCTGCGAACAATCTGAGGAATGTGACAGATGTGGCAATGGTCTATTTCCTTAAGAAATTGGTGATGGCCATGGAAATTTCTTGTGACCCTCCACCTGCCTGCATTCAATTCCAAATGTAAAATGTAGTTCCTGTACATACCACATTAGTTACACAAAAGGAGTACAGAGTATGCCTCACCCATAGATAATTTTTGCTGTAAATCAAAGGCAAATGTCAGGCTACCGTCATACGTATGCTTCATTAATTTGTGTAAAGCTCTAGCTCTTAATTTATGTGATCCAAGTTCAATAATTAGCTTAGTCTCCTTGTTGATGTCTGTAGCAGTTTCCATTTGGCGATACATTCTATGCCATAAACTACAGGTGTCACTTGCTGGAGTTCCAAGACGAAAGTTAAATTTTGTATTAAATATTGTCGTATAAAATGTTTTCTTTCCTTTCAGATTAGATGTCACTGATTTTCAATACATGAGGGAAAGTTTGTTTATACTCAGGTCACTTGGCAGATAAAGGCGATGGCTCCCACTTCTGTAGTGGTGACTCTCCCCTGCTTGTAGATGTGAAATGAATTTAGTCACCTTTTTTCCTTTTTGCACTATACTTTTCAGCTTTATGGTCTCTTCCTCTCTGGTCAAGCACTCCTTCACCTTTCTTAAGGCCCTTAAGCGATGGTATGCCCTCTTCTTTGACCAACGCCAAAAAGCTTTCTGAAGAAAGCAGCTCACACAAGAACCTTACCACCTTTTGAATAAACCTGGAAAGCATTAAAAGCAGCAATTACAATATTATTCTTGTAGCACATTTTATCAGAATAATTATCATAAATTTGACGATTGTTACCTACATGAAACTGCACTGTTAGAGCAATTGTTTCGTTTTTCGGATCATTCAGTACTTTACAGCTCTTAGGACTGCTCTCATTGAGAAGGAAGGGAAGCCTTTTATCTTGTTCTATTTTGTCTCGCTTAGCAAACACTACCCTTTTAGTTTTGTGTAGACTGTTAACAGGATTCGAAATACAGCAGAAGTGTCCAATTTTATGCTAGCAAGGCGGTTCGAAGCTCATGAGATGAGGTTCCTTATCCCGATATCAGATGGTAAAAAATTACAAGAGCAATAATTATACAGTAAGTACAAATAGATTAATTTGTATAGCTTTGCAGTAACAATAATTTTATTACTCTTTACTCTTACCTGTTTTCATACACTAATTACCTTTTTGATCTGACATGTGTCTTTTCATGTCTATAATGTTTCCTGTCCCCTATCCTGCTTTACAGAAAACATTGCACATTATACCCATTTGACGTCTAAGCTCTAACTAGAAGGAAATATATTAAAGTGATTCCAAGGTTGGAGTTCTAAAATGTCGTCTAAAGTACAGGATAAAATTTGTGAGGCCCTGATCTAATGACGTGCGGGCAGTAGCGTAACCTTACTTAATGGTTCCGAGAGAAAACTTCGACTTAATACCCATTCCCAGCCGATAACTACGCATTTTTTGTTTATTGTGCGTCGATGCTTAGTCAGTATATTAGTCTACTGTGATGAATGAAGTTTCATAACGATGCAAAATTGTACACACCTTAATAATTTTTGTGTTATACATATTCAGAATGTGGAAAACGTACAGCCCACAGTCTCATTTCTGGCAACGGCAATACGATTCCTTTCTCATAGTTTCACTGTCAAACAGCTCACGGACGTAACAAACAAAAGAAAGGAAACGCAAAATACGCCACTTACACTTTCGTTGCGTTGACTCATTTAACATAATGACATACATCTCACGAAAATGTTGCTCAATGCAGCCCAAGCCAAATCTCATGACGATTTCCTTTCATACTTACGGACTCCGTTCCCGTTTCAAGGCCCTTTATCCGTCCCCGGTTTCTTCTCTTGCCTTTACTTCTTCTTCTATACCCTCCTACTCCTACTTTCTTCGCCTCCTTGCCTGTTCCACTTTCTCAGGTTTTTTTTTCCTCCAAGCGCTAATGTGCACCCTGTCAGAAACAAGAGTCCCGGGAACGCGCCCCAGCTGCCACAGCCCTGTTAGCACCCTGTGTGTGGATCACGCCTACCACGAAAAAGTTTAGTACCTCTCCGTGGTGTCGACTTATAAAGCAGACAAAACGTCCAAGTGCATGCTTTGAGCAACATAAGGCTTTTGAAACTGTCTCTTCTGTATGCTCAAAATTTAATTGTTTTTCTGAGAAGGACTTCGAGAACCAAATCGTCATTTGGCAAACGGGATTATAAATCTGCATAAGTGTACGAAGTTAATTCCTCATATTTGCTGCACACGAGACATGTTTTACCAGGCTCCCCATTCGTTACTCAGTATGAACATTGTCAAAATAAACTGCTAATACTACTTCAGCAAAAGGTATTTTTCTTTATAGTCAGTTGTATTTCGGATACGTTTTGTGTCAGGAGATAAACGAATGGTGTACTTGCAATTATGAATACCCTTCCAGTGTCATAGATGCTGCTGTTTGTTTAGTGCATGCTGTATTTCGGACACAAACTACTACGACGCTATTTATTTTCCATTGAAAGATAGAACAATAACAAAAGCATAGCCGACAAATATTACGTACAATTGTTTAACAGGTGTTCTCACTACGCAGTGATATGTGCCTTTGAAATGGATGAAAGCGTGAAATTAAGTGCAATGAAGAATAAATTAAAATTGTAAGAAGTACAGAAAATGACTCATGTCTGGACATAGACGAAAATCAAATAATTTATGGCATATGCAGCTTAACAGTCATTCTGTTTAAAGCGTACGACATCAGAAGGCATTAAATCACGTATTGCTAAGACAAAATTATGGCGCTTCGGAGGGAAATGAAGAGTATAGAAATTTCAACTTCTGAACACCGACTTAGAAAAATCAAGTAACAGTGAATACTATTAAGAATTTTTTTCTTGCTTTACGTTTAGAAGATTTAAAGGCGTTACAGATGTCCTCCATGCACATGACGTGTGATAGTTGTTACTTAACCGATACGTTCTACTTGCTGTTTGAGCGTTCTTTGCTGAAAGGTCGTAAAAACTAACGGTTAATTAAAGTTAGCTGGTATGATTAACAACGTTTGTGATTAATTGAAGATAGCCAGAAGGAACCTCCAACACGGTAGTGACTCGTAGACTTTTATGAAATCAATGGACCTCGAAGCTGGACCCTTGTTTAATTACGATTGAAGTTTCATGTTTAGAGAAATATTTGTCGTCGTCATTTACTTATAAGATGAAAACGAAAGAAAACTACAACTTATTGGATGTAACGCACATATTTCATTCTTCAGGGTCATGTTAAAAACTTTCAGATCGTGAATTCAGTTTGGAAATGGACTCAATGCTAGAACACTTTATTTTTCTGATATAGTTTTCCCCTATAGCTAGTGGCCGAAAAGCAGATAGTTAAAATGCTGGACAAATAATAATATTTTTTAGAAAAGTTTAGTCCATTAGGGAGGCTCTCCCGAAGTCATGTATTAGCTTCATTTCCATACCGCTACAGAATCTCAAAGAAAAAACGTTTATTTTCCCAGCAGTGGAGGAGTTACTGCGTTAAAGAAAATCTGAAAACAGTGTTTTTAAGATAGCAAAGAGATACGAAAGATTAATATCTTTCACCACAAGTAAGCCTTTCTGAGTCTAAAAGCATTCGTTTCCATTGAGATGAAATCTGTGAACCTTTAGAATAATTTAGTTCCAAAGATAAAAAGAGAACGAGGTGTCAAATTTTTAAGACCTTTAGCGTGTCTTGTACAAAATATGTTGATTACATAGTAATACTACCCATGTGCTATACGATTTCGAAATCGTGTATGATTAACAGCAAATAGTTTGCTCCTATTGATCTAAAAAGAACTGCAGGGTTTAATGTTGATCGATGTTAATTCAGACATAAAAAGTGATTTGAAGAAATTGTTCTTAAATCAGGGTAGTTCGAAAGATAAGTATCAAGTCTCTAAATGAAATCTTATCAGCAGACCAACAAAGCAGACTGCATTGATAATAAACATAAAATTCGATGCATACTATTTTATAACGTTTCTCATGTTTGTAGATGGCAAGGTGTGCTAATTAGACCTCTTTTGGTTGGTAGCCACAGGATGCACGAAGTGTAAGTAAAAGGTGAAGTGGACATAACAATTTAAATGAGAACAAAATCTGATTTATCACATTCCTTAACATAAAAATAACCTGTTTGCATGTATTTCAGGAAAATAATAAAACACCCACTGAGAATGCTGCAACTGTGGTGAATCATGCTTGTGTGATAAAACAAAACAATAATTTGTTTATCTTAATTCAATATTACCCCTGAAATAGGAACATTATGAGTAATTTAACACCTGTCTGGCTTCTTGAATAACTGAAAATGTTTACTCACGATGATAAGATCCACCAATATTTCTTTATATAAGTTCAAGAAAAATTTGGTTACCGTAATTCTGCGTATTCCTTACGAAAGACATGTTCTTCTATAAGACTTACATGAAAAACGTATAACAGAACCGCCATGGACTTGTATCATACACGAAACATAAAATCACAAGATGGTCTGAGATTTCGGAAGTTTCAAGTTAACAAAAAATAAGTCACAAATATCTCATATTAAATCATTTAGCCGGACGTGGTGGCCGAGAGGTTGTAGGCGCTTCAGTCCGGAACCACGCGGCTGCTATGGTCGCAGGTTCGAGTCTTGCCTCGGGCATGGGTGTGCGTGATGTCCTTCGGTTAGTTAGGTTTAATTAGTTCTAAGTCTAGGGGATTGATGACCTCATACGTTAAGTCCCATAGCGCTTAGAACCATTTCAGCCACTCTTAAATCATTTAATTTATAAGCTATTTAGAATTTGAATCGTTCTTGGGCCTTTGATGGAAAAGTAACTAGGAATGTTGGCACATGTTAGGTAAAAACAAAGTATGTACTTTGGAAATTAAAATGATGAAATCTAAATTTAATGGATTTTATTCTGTCTTATGTCGAGAGATTTCCTTCTGTATATAGGAAAAGCGCCAAATCAGTCACATAACCTAGTAAAATGCATGATCTCCCCTTCTTCACCATCACATTTCATTCCACAGTAGTCTCTTGGTCAGTCATTTCACTAGAAAGGAAGTAGAAAAGACGTCCTGTTTTTATAGGCTGCCTTGACAAGGATATACTAGTTGTTAACAATTATATACGTACTCAAGTATCTCAAGTTATACTGTAAATAAGTAAATAAATGAAGAAGTAGCAGATATACGCAAATTGCTTACAGGTGCAATATTAACAGTTGCAACTCATATAGGGTTCAGAATAATCTGAGCGATTCTGCACGCAATTTGCTACTCCAAATGTGTAAAACATAGTCCGTAACAGTGTCGTCGTGTACTTACTGATATGATACGCCCTAGGCTGTTTTTCTGACAAAATAATCAATTTTATGACAAAATATAAAGAAGTCATATCTGAAAGGAAAAATTAATGAAGAAAGCCTCTGTTCATCTTAACTTTTTTTTCCTGGAATCTGCTTAGAGCTTGTCCAAACAAAACACGGCAGGATACTTTCAGTGTGACCACTACAAGAGGCCTCCGAGCTTCTCACTAGCCTTAACAAGCAAGATCATTACGCAGTATATTTCGCACCGGGTCGCCGATCCGTATATCTACTGAGGCCAAGTACGACGTCCCCTTGTGTTAATCAGAACACGAGGGCAGACTCGCGTCGTTACGGAGACGCTCCTCGGCTCGTTACTGGCTACCCGCCGGAGACTTCAGTGCACGATGAAGACACGAACTCGAAACTGTAGAAGCGCCGTGCAGCGGCGTAAAGGAGCCCCTCATTATCACACTTAGCGCCTGCGTCCAGCTCGGCCATTGTCTGCTCGAGGGGAAATTACGAGAAACACGTCCAATTATTGCGGCTCTGTTTAGACGTTTCTTTACTGCGTGGCCAGCCTCGCTAAAGTGCTATAACAAAGGGCCTCCTTTCTTCTCCTCCGTCGGGAATTAGTGAACAGATAACAGCGCGCGGCTGCCTGAGACAGTTACGTGTTAAATGCTGTGTTAATTACTGAGCGAGGCGCCACAGGAGTTTATTTCTTGCCTTGTTTGTCTTTCGCAGGTGAAACGAAACACATTAGAGATTCCTTTTTGTGAGTGGGTACTCCACATAAAACAGGCCTCAGTTACGGGAAGCACTAAAGAGAGGGGCTAACAAAAGGAACTCTGTGCTTGCTCGCTTTTACATTTTTTTGCTCCAAGGAGCTTTACTCAGTACAAGCCTGACGCCTGGTTCAGAAACAATATGTGAATTTCCCTTCACAGGGGGATTCTGCAAATAGAAACGCTTATTTAAACCGCACAATAGACGCCCACGCAGCAAGAAGCTAAGTTACTCATTGACGTATCTTAAGTGGACAGACGGCATTCTTTAGTAGAACAGCAGCAGGGCTGAGCGGTAACAAAGTAATCACTTGTACAGCGACAAACAGTGCGCTTCTGTTCAGTGGCCGACACAATAAGCATTACGAGAAACAGTGAGTTAGTATATGACTGAAGTTAAAAATATTGGATGACTTTCAAACAGGAAAAGATATTGTAACCTAGATGGTATCATTATTTTTGACGAAAATATACTTATTGTGTCTGTCCAGTTGGAATCCTAGCGGAACTTTATCAAAGTATCATCACGCACACGTAAGTATATACTGAATTGAATCACATTTGTACAGCAAGAAAGAATAAGAAAATGTTCCGCATAAACGCTCGCAGTGTGGAAAACTAAGGATAGTACGAAGTACATCGTTATACAGGACGTTTACAGATATGCAGAGATATCTTAATTTTTACAATAATCCAGAACATTTATTGAATGTTCCGATACTGAATAAACCCACGTCCATTATTGAAATTTATCGCATTCGAATTAAACATAACTCATGTACAGGGACGGTTTTGAGCGGCCATTTACATCTGGGCATGTACTCAGTAGATGTGGGACCTATGTGATGCAGCATAGCAGTTTCTTGCTCACAAATATGATATTAAATGTACAATTAAAAATAATGTGGATAGGAATTATACACAATATTTGCAAACATAGGAATTTGCTGTATTTATGTACACATTAAGTTCGCTTTATCCATTGAGGAAGGCGAACTTCAACTGTGTTTCAAATTATTGATTTATTTGGATATATTAGTCACCTTTTGAATTTTCATACGATATTTTTCTGTACTATTAACTACTTTTCAAGCCACATTAGGCTGGTCTTCAGATGGAGGTGCTACCGGAAGATTAACTGAACAATGAGTGTCGTAGTGGGTGCACTACCTTGTGGTATCCATCGCAAATTCATTCTAGTAATATAAATTTTGAAGGTTATACATGCACCACAGATTATGTCTGCACTTGGTTTCGCACTTATTCACGTTCACTGCGACTGAGCGTGAAACCAGATGCAGCTAAATACTGTGTTTGTGCATATGCTTGAAAATGTACATTACCAGAATGAATTCGCCATCGATAATGCGAAACATTGTAATCATCAGGACCACAGCGTCCAGTTGCACGTGGTCCACATAATATTCCTCTAACACTTCCATCCGATCTGCGATGGCTTGAAAATTGATTAATAATACAGAAAAAACATATTCCAAATTTAAAAAGTGACTAGCACATTATACCCAAAATAAATCGCCAAGTAAGGAAAGTCTATATAAATCACAATCTGAAGTAATTCTGTCTCAGTTAGGAAATGAACTGAATAATTTTCATTGTCATGCCAATATTCAGTTCCAGAATAATAATATTTCAGTTTTCAGGCTTTTTAACAAAAATATAGCCAATGTAGACAGAAAAAAGGTAAATGAGATGAGTGAAGAAGAATTTTCAAAGTACAATAGGTCGCTAGCTGTGTTTAAGGTATTAGTATGATCATAGGCGCTATTTGGTAAAAGTATTTGTATTATTCACGAAGGAAAGGAAGATCATCGTTTAACGACCGGCTGAAGGTGCTGTCATTACAGACGGAGCATAAACGAAGTAAACAAACATGAGAAGATGAAATCAGCCACATCGCTTAGAAGAAATTTTTCCGGAATTCGCCTTAACTGGTTCAGAAAAATCACGAAAAATCTAAGTCGGTGTGGCCAGAGGTGGACCGAAATTCCGATTTCTGGCGCGTGAGTTTAGAAACTTTACTGTTCGAATTGTGAAGCGATGGGGCACCTATGCCCACGTTCAGAGGGTTTCATTCGTCTCTTACGTGTGTAGTACGTCGTGTTTGCAATATGTCCCTGTTTCTCCACTGTATGTTAATTAATTATCGCATTATCATAACCTTCCATGGACAAGAATGAAATAAACTTTTTAAATTGTCAAACCTTCTCTAAATTGGACAAGAATGAGATAAACTTTTACATTGCCGAAACTTCTCTAAATTTCCTGTGATAGTAAATGACAAACAAAGGATAAGTCTCGACTGACGCGGATACCAGTTTTGCACACTGCAGGAATCCTTCAGTTGCACGATTATCTTCGGAAACACATTCTAGGCAAAATCTGTGTATGCAGCTATTAATTAATTTTGTACCTTCCAGGCGAACGCTTCGTTGTTATTGCTTTTCGGCATCGGGTATGTGCTCTGCAGTGGTTTAAGCAAGGTAATACAGTGACGGAAAAAATCACACTACAAATAATTAAATAATTAGGCATAATGAAATTCGGAAATACATGTGTCTAGATAACATATATAAGTGACTTAATGTTGCTGGATCACAGGTTAATGTAAGTACAAAGTAAGCCATTGCAAATATGAAATGTTGGTTCATTAATAACCGCTGTAACCGCCAGACTGTCCAATGCAAGCATGCAAAGGTGAATGTCGTACGAGTGCTGGAGTTCAGTTTGTGATATGGAGTTCCATGCCTATTGCGCTTGATCAGTCAATACGAGGGGGGTTAATTTAGAGAAGATTTGGCAATGTAAAAAGTTTATCTTATTCTTTTTCATGCAAGGTAATGATGTCCCACAGGTGCTCGACTGGAAACAGATCTGATGATACAGCAGGCTAAGGCAGTATGTCTGCACTCTGAAGAGCACGTTGGGTGACAACAGTAGTATGTGGGCGAGCGTTATCCTGTTGGAAAACACCCCCTGGAATGCGGTTCACCAATAGCAGCACAACAGATCGAATCACCGGACTGACGTACAAATTTGGAGCTTTCCTCCAGCTGTCTTACGAAATTGCACCTCCAATCATATAAGTGAGGGCGCAGTGTGTTTAGCACGCAGACAGGTTAGTTTCATGCCTTCAGCTGGCCTCCTTGTAACCAACACACGGAAATCACTGACACCGAGACAGAAACAGCTTTCATCAGAAAACGCGATAGACCTCCACCCTGCCGTTCAATGGGCTCTCTCTTGGCACCACGGAAGCCGCAAATGGCGGTGGTTTGGAGTCAGTGGAACGCACGCTACAGAGCATCTGTCTCGAAGCTGTCATTGGAGTAAACTATTTGTAATGGATCGTTGTGTCACTGTAATGCCAACGGATTCTCAAAGTGCTGCTGTAGATGCAACAATGCGCACCTGAGCCATACGCCGAACACTATGATTTTCCCTCTCAGTAGTGAACGTGGCAGTCCAAAGCACAGTTTTCTTGCGATCGTACATTCCCGTGACCACCGCTGCCAACAATCACGTGCAGTGGTTCCATTGCTGCCAATTATTTCTATAGTATAGCAGAAGGAACATCAAGCTTACACGACCTCGTTAAACTCAGTGAGGTGCTGGTAATGGCGTCTTTGTCACCTTAAGGACATTCTAGACTAACATCAACTCACCACGTCAAATCTCAAAGGTAACTGCCGTTCACGATTGTTACAGCGCGTATTTAAAGCAAACCTGGTTTGCATCCCCGTAGTGGCGTTATAGCACCACTGGCACGAAATCTGTAATAGACATCTTTTAAGTGTAGAAAAACGCCTACCAACTTTCGTTTATGTCACACAACTCATTCTTTTTTTCCGTTACTGTATTTTCGTTTGCCACTAAGGTGCTTCTGTTGAGCAAAGATGCTATTATCTGATCTAAGGTACAGATTCTGAAGGTAGGTAGGTGTTAATGAAAGATATACGGTACATAATGTTACATACAGAAGCATATAATTGCTGTAGTATTATAAATCTCACATTCAGTACAAAGACAGCTGAAATTTAAATATTTTCATCGCCATATGTACGTAAGGCAATCACAAGATTTTGACAAAATTATCATAATAACCTACCAACATCTACATCCATACTCAGCAAGCCACCTGACGGTGTGTGGCGGAGGGTACATTGAGTACTTCTATCGGTTCTCCCTTCTATTACAGTCTCGTATTGTTCGTGGAAAGAAGGATTGTCGATATGCCTCTGTGTGGGCTCCAATCTCTCTGATTTTATCCTCATGGTCTCTTCACGAGATATACGTAGGAGGAATATAATGCTTGGCTCCTCAGTGAAGGTATGTTCTCGAATCTTCAACAAAAGCCCGTACCGAGGTACTGACCGTCTCTCCTGCAGAGTCTTCCACTGGAGTTTATCTATCATCTCCGTAACGCTTTCGCGATTACTAAGTGATCCTGTAACGAAGCGCGCTGCTCTCCGTTGGATCTTCTCTATCTCTTCTAAAAATTCTATCTGGTACGGATCCCACACTGCTCAGAAGTATTGTGGGCGAACAAGTGTACTGCAACGTACTTCCTTTGTTTTCGGATAGCATTTCCTTAGGATCCTTCCAGTGAATCTCAATCTAGCACCTGCTTTACCGACGATCAACTTGATATGATCTTTCCATTTTAAATCACTCCTGATGCGTACTCCCAGTTAATTTACGGAATTATCTGCTTCCAGTTGCTGACCTATAAGACATATAACACACATATACTTATTCACATTAAATCTTTCTTCCTAATGTTGCGTTATTTCGTAATTTATTTGACTGGCTATGAAATCGAATATTTGCGCTGAATACGACGAGACTTGCACTAAATTTATTGCTTCAAGAAAGATTATTAAAAGGGCAAAAGTTTGCCATTGAGGTATCAGTTACTAGGTTAAACATGTGCTTCGCGCTCCAGAGATGCTACGCCTCCGAAGATAAATACATTTTCAGAATCGTCACCGGATCAAACAATGCTAGCGTCACAAATTCCACATTAAATACTTTCCCATCCCTTCTGTTTGCGAATTGTATCGTATCTAATCATAAGATACGTCACATAAATGTACGTCTTTGTTAAGGGATCAGTAATGGTTCTAAAAAAGGACGCCGTTCCATTTAAAGTAAAACGCTCATTCTTCAGTATCTCGACTAATTAGATTCTAAAGCAGTTAAAAGTCCAATTAAATAGTCATTTCCTTCACAGTATTACGCTTCAGCAATTATGGTCCATATCTGTGTGTGGGGTGTTACGACAGTGCACGTGATGTGGAAGATTCAGTACATCATCCATGTGGCATGACGTTTTAGTCTTCGCTACTTGGTTCATCAAAGCAAACCGGTAGACAGTGCCACGTTAGACATGGACACTTGAGTAAAAACAGTGAACCATGTCGCTACTCTGGCTTTCCAGTAAAACACACTTAAAAGGCACATACGGAAACACCGTCTCATAATATTTCTCACAACATCGTTAATATTAAGAAAAACACAGTTACGATTAAACTTGCCTTCAAGTGATTGCTTTTTTGGTAGGGATTAGTTCTGACTATTGATCTAGAGCTGCTAAGATTTTGTGGATAACTGGACCATGTTCATCTTACACATTTTAACGCAAAATGTTTCAGGTAAATACAGATAACTGACAGTAAACCATAAATTAATGAAAACTCAGCATCTGCTTTTATCAGAACTGATGTTATTTGGTTACTGATATTGGTAGCCAGTAACGGATCTCTTGTCGTCTTCATTAATTTCATCAAAGGATGGAACTCATAAGCGCTGGCGCACTTTGGGTTCCGTCTAACGAAGTTAATGCTTTTCCAGTCTTCAGTGACACTCATGGAGTATATGAGTTTCATTACCATCCAGTGGGTATCTTGTGTATGAAAGCTCTAATTCTGCAGCCATTTTAGTTTACGCAGAAACAGTTAAATGACTTTGAAGCTACGTATATGATGAAATTGCTCTCATGTTCCAGTACAATTAAAAGTTAAAAATAATTAAATATACAAATATGCAATGCATTGTTGTGTTTTTTATTTACATCGTTTCCGAAAGCACTGTTAACCTGACACTCCAAATCCCTGATGGCGACGTTCAGTACTCGAAAATCCCGTCTCCGGCCATCCTGATTTAGGTTTTCCGTGATTTCCCTAAATCGTTTCAGGCAAATGCCGGGATGGTTCCTTTGAAAGGGCACGGCCGATTTCCTCCCCAATCCTTCCCTAACCCGAGCTTGCGCTCCGTCTCTAATGACCTCGTTGTCGACGGGACGTTAAACACTCACCACCACCACCAGTACTCGAAGGACTTGGTCCGTAATGTTACTGAACAAGGATATCGAACTTCTCAGAAGTACAAAATACTTCAACATATTAAGGGGAAATACACGAGTCTAGGAAATGGTCCGTTTTTTTTTTTCCTGACGGATTTATTCCTCGGATGCAAACTGAAAAACGTTAAAAGGGGAAATGGTCCACAGTTTTACTCAACCGTCTATGTTATCCAGACGACGAGACTTCGACTTTCTCACTGAATTCATCCCAAAGACTGTGTATAGTGTGTGTGTGTGTGTGTGTGTGTGTGTGTGTGTGTGTGTGTGTGTGTGCGTGCGTGGCATCGGAAGGGGAAAAGGTAGGTGAAATGATAGAATGTGTACGGATTATAAAATGAAGGATTTGATTTTTAACTCACGAAGCTCTCTTTATCTGTTCTTTGCTGCTGTTTCTAGTGGAATGGCACAATGGTTGGAGGTGAAAACCTATCCAGTTCACATACTGGTATGCCTGAGTAATAAGCATCAGACGCACTTAGAGTCTTGCTAGCAAGGCGCTAATGGAGTTTCTGAAGTCGGCAAAGAGCGCACGTGCGTGGGAAAAAAGAACTTGCAAGTGCTTAACGCCAGAGATCATTATCAGCTGATCTTAGAGGTGCTCCACTAAGAGGCGGGCAAACGGGGCTGGAGCGAATGAATGGGCGGCTACTGGTGGACGCTAAGAGAGTCGGGCGCGCTACACGGCAATTGTTTCCCACATGGGAGAAGAGGAAAACCAACTGAGCGCGATTTCTGTATTGGCGAAAACAATTTGCAGCGCATTATCAGCATAACACCGGTGAAGGCCACTTACCGAAGCCATTGTCAAGAACAAGGCCACGCGAAACATCTACTGAAGTAGCAGCAGAGTTTAACGTTCCGTCTAGGACCTTAACAGCCTTGTTGAGGAATTATTGGTCCTTTTGGCTATCATGTACCTTCGAATTAGGTAAGGAACACACAGAACAGAGTATCCATAAAGAAAATGGTGCCTCAACCCTTGTTGCGCACAGTACACGACTGAATAATCTGTTCGCCTTCGTAACTTGCGCACTTTGCAGCTTGTTGTTGTCCTGGAGGTTGTAAATGTTTCAGCAGAACAATTATGACCCGATGGAGTCAGAGAAAGTAGCACAATCTCCGAATTACATTATTCCACTGTGATGCAGATTTCTAGGCAACGTCTCATGGAAAGAGGGCATGAAAACCTGTTGATGGCGATCCGACCTCCGGATGGATATATGGAGCTCGGTGGCCCCGTTGGTGCTATTAGAGAATAATAGGTTGCGTGTCGGTGCCAGGTTTTACAGATGTCACTTTCTGAGCTACAACACACAATACAAGCAGTGTTCATCGTGATTCACACAATACAGTTACACATCTGACAGGTAGCGAGGCGTAGCGACAGGTATTGCACCCATTTGTCGGTAAGGGGTGAACACCTCCTTAAACACTGTGAGTCGGTGTTTTGCTACACTCAAGATGTGTTCCGGTACTCAGACTAGCTGCATGAAATAACGGCTTTGATCAAAAGTCGTCAGTATCTTCTGGAGAGTGCAAATATCTTAAGTTAAGAAAACGATGTATTTTGTAAATAAAGTTTTATTTTCTGTGAATATTTTCACTTCTGTTAATGATGGCTGATTTAATGTATTTAGTTATTAGTGTGAATGAACATGTGAATGAAAATTAATGTTATAAGTTGAATATTGTTATCACTATTAACTGAGTATATCATAGCGTGACAATTGTGGCTGTACACAGAGGGGTAATTTGTATAGCGCAACTAGCCGGTTTTTGGGACTGGGGAAACAAGAAACATTTTACGATAATTCTGTTATTCACAGAAGGGACTATTTTAATACCTGTGCGTTTTCCAAATAAATTCAGTTTTAAACTGCTCATAAAAATTGTTAGGTTGTGATAGGTCGAAAGTAAAAAAAGGCGGGATTGCACGGTTTAAAATGGTCACTGGACGGGCTATGACGTATATCAGCGAATCAGAGGGAAATACGTTCGAGTTTATATTATGAGCAAAAGAACTGATTTGTGAAGTCTAGATGGCATCAGCCATCATGATGATATGCCGAATGTATTATCAGTATTCAATAATTTTGCGCAATTATCAGATAAAATTGACTTTGGAGTGCCATAAATTACTCTCGAACAAATGCTAATGACGGACGCCCGAAATTCCGGACTTTATACGTAAACTGTAATTTCCGAATGAGTTAAAATCCACTTGGCGCATTGTGCAAGTCGGGACCGAGAGCTGAACACTAAAATGAATCGAGTTGTGAAATATTTGAGCGAGTATTTTGGCATAGACAATTTGTTTTGTACTCTTCTTGGTAAGAGGTTCGTTCAGGTACCGTAAGCCGACAATCACAGGCGAAAATACATTGTTCGTTTTGTAACTGGGGAGCTTGTGGATTTGACTGCAGAAGAAGATATCACGGAAAGGTAAGTGGACATTTTCTATAATAAGAACAATTAATTAACCGCGCTCTTGAAGCAGGACCTGCGAACTGCCATAGATAGAGAAGCTTCCACCAGGCTTGTTCTATGGCTGTACACGGTGTAACATAATTAACTGGTGAACGTATAAAATTATAGAAGAAGAATTACTCATTCGATAAGGATCCCCAATCACTCAAAAATTAGTGGTTATAAGCCGCTACTGACTCCACACACCATTACGTTTTATTAGTAGCGTACAGGAAGTTGTTAGTGGTGCAATGTTGTTTGCAGAACTAAAGTTACAAGAATCCTTCAATATGTTCCCATTATGCAGCTTTGTGGAATAAGGTATATGCCTGATTAGGTTCTGGAACAGTGTGATGGCCATTTAAGACGACATCCAACAGCGATTAAGTCGACCAGGGCCTGTTTCGTAGCCTCCACCATCATCTGACCTTAGTCCCAAGGATTATTCTGTCTGGAGTCTACTCAAAAGTTAAGTGCACAGAGTATCGTTGATACATCTGAAGAACCGGGGCAGCGAATTGTACAGTCCTGTCAAGTTTTGCCAGATGATCCTTGGGTGTTGCAGAGAATCCGTATCTGCAGATAAATTTTCTGTCTGCAGCGGAGTGTACGTTGATACGAAACTTCGTGGAAAATTAAAACTCTGGGTCGGTTCGGGACCCGAACCCACCTTTACTTTTCGCTGGACAGTACTCTACCAGCTGAGGTACCCGATCACTCCTCATCCTTACTTCCTCCAAAAGTGTCGTGTTTGAGTCCCAATCCGGTTCACAGTTTTAATCCGCAAAGGATTTTCAAATCTTATCTCACTGCAGAGTTGAGTGTAGGGCTGCATCCAAATTCAAGTCCAACACATGGAACACCTCACAAGAGCGAGCGTACATTAAATCGTAAAACTTATCAATTGAAGTGGAACTGTGAAAATTTTGCTTTCAAGTTACCTTTGTAATAATTAGGAGGGTATTTCATACAGTGGCGATTCTTAAACACATTTGCGCAGTTATCTCCCAAAGGGGTCCTCCGTGGAGCCAGGTTTACTAGAACTAAACTAAACTCCTCCCGAACAGGCCATGAAGCCCCAACGGCACCGACCGGCCGCCGTGTCATCTTTAGCCCAAAGGCGTCACTGAATGCCTATTTGGAGAGGCATGTGGTCAGCACACCACTCTCCCAGCCGTATGTCAGTTTCAGAGACCGGAGTCGCTACTTTTCAATCAAGTAGCTCCTCAGTTTGCCTCACAAGGGCTGAGTGCACCCCGCTTGCCAACAGCGCTCGGTAGACCGGATGGTCACCCATCCAAGTGCTAGCCCAGCCCGACAGCGCTTAACTTCGGTGATGTGACGGGAACCGGTGTTACCACTGCGGCAAGGCCTTTGGCAGCCAGGATGACTGGAACCCTGGTACTCCTATTAGTGTAACTCTTCAGCCTCAGTTTTCCATACCATTCACGATAAACCCTTCATACGAGCTGTTATTTCTTTCGTTTCGAATTTTATCTTCCATTGCACTGGGAAAAATTAGGGAAGGTAACGTTAATAGCATCATATCTTCGACTTTTAAGGAATTTCTCAGTAATATTTCCAGAAACTGTAAATCAATCCCGCCAGAATACTGATCTACAGCCTTTCCTATTGCGTATGAGAAGATGCATTACAGTGAGGTGTCGAAAGTCATGGCATAGCGATGTACACTTATGCAGATAGCGGTAGTATCGCGTACACAAAATATAAAAGGGCAGTGCATTGGTGGGATTGTCATTTGTACTCAGGCGAGTTATGTGCAAAGTCGTCCGACGTGATTCTGGCCGAAAGAGGGAAATTAACAGACTTTGAACGCGGAATGACAACTGGAGCTAGACGCATGGGGCATTCCACTTCGGATATCGGTCGGAAATTCAATATTCCGAGATCCAAAGTGTGAAGAGCATCCACAGAATACCAGATTTCAGGAATTACCCCTCACCACGGACAACACAGTGTCCGACGGCCTTCACGTAACAAACGAGAGCAGCAGCGTTCGAGCAGAATTGTGAGTGCTAACAGACATTCAACACTGTGTGAAATAACCGGAGAAATCAAGGTGGAACGTACGACGAACGTATCCGTTAGGGCAGTGTGGTCAAATCTGACGTTAGTGGACTATGGCAGCAGATAACCTACTCGAGTGCCTTTTGCTAACACTACGACATCGCCTGCAGCTCCTCTCCTGGGCTCGTGAACACATCGGTTGAGCCCCAGACCACTGCAAAACTGTGGCCTAGTCAGATGAGTCCCGATTTCAGTTGGTAAGATCTAATAGTAGGGTTTCAATTGTGGCGCAGACCCCACGAAGCCATGGACCCAAGTTGTTAACAGGGCACTGTGGAAGCTGGTGGTGGCTCCATAATGCTGTAGGCTGTGTTTACGTGGAATAGACTGGGTCCTGGACTATGGCAGCAGATAACCTACTCGAGTGCCTTTTGCTAACACTACGACATCGCCTGCAGCTCCTCTCCTGGGCTCGTGAACACATCGGTTGAGCCCCAGACCACTGCAAAACTGTGGCCTAGTCAGATGAGTCCCGATTTCAGTTGGTAAGATCTAATAGTAGGGTTTCAATTGTGGCGCAGACCCCACGAAGCCATGGACCCAAGTTGTTAACAGGGCACTGTGGAAGCTGGTGGTGGCTCCATAATGCTGTAGGCTGTGTTTACGTGGAATAGACTGGGTCCTGGACTATGGCAGCAGATAACCTACTCGAGTGCCTTTTGCTAACACTACGACATCGCCTGCAGCTCCTCTCCTGGGCTCGTGAACACATCGGTTGAGCCCCAGACCACTGCAAAACTGTGGCCTAGTCAGATGAGTCCCGATTTCAGTTGGTAAGATCTAATAGTAGGGTTTCAATTGTGGCGCAGACCCCACGAAGCCATGGACCCAAGTTGTTAACAGGGCACTGTGGAAGCTGGTGGTGGCTCCATAATGCTGTAGGCTGTGTTTACGTGGAATAGACTGGGTCCTCTGGTCCAAATGAACCGATCATTGACTGCAAACGATTATTTTAGGCAACTTGGAGACCATTTGCAGCCACTCATGGACTTAATGTTCCCAAAAAAGGATGTAATTTTCTGGATGACAATGCGGCACTTCACCGGGCCACAGTTGTTAGCGATTGGTTTGAAAAACATTGGGGACAATTCGAGCTAGTGACTTGGCCAACCGTGTAGCCCAACATGACTTCCACCGAAAAGGGACATAATCGACAGGACAGTTCTTGTCCTGCATCGATAACACTTCCGTAATTATGGGCTACCGAGGCAGCATGGCTCAATATTTCTTCAGGGGACTTCCGACGACTAGTTGAGTCCATGCCACGTCGAACTGCTGCACTACTCCGGGAAAATGGAGGTCTCCCATTATATTATGTGCTATCCCATGACATTTGTAACATCAGACTATGTCTTGGCTTTTAGCTCCATAGTTTAATTTTTTAGCTCGTCCATAGCTGCATCGAGACAATACAATTAACTGTAGTAATGAATATTAAACATCATACAAACTCTCGGCGCTTGAGTATGGCTTTTCGTTAAATTCTGTCCATGTATTTTTAACCGTGTTTCTTCTCTCTGTGTTTTCAGTAAAATCGGACTTCGTAATAAGACAGCACCTGAAGACGACGGTGGATCGAGCTGGACGACTTTTTGCTTACAAATATGGAACCTTTTGCCATAACAAGTTACCCAACAATCTTACAATGATTAATGATACAAAATAAAACGTACGCAGGTTAGTAATAACACTATATTCTGAAATGAAACACAATTAAATTACTACACTTACATTGAGACTTGCATTATGCAATTACGAGCGCCCTTTAGTTGCAACTCATGAATGTATTAATAAAATAATGTAGAATTAAGGGCGGTGTGCCAAAATACGTCCGATCTGGACAAGACCTAGAAAACAAAAGACGCCTCTTATTCCGCCAGTAATCTGAAAATCAAAAATCTTCAAATGTTTCCTGCGACTGCATACAATATTTATACAGCCGTGCACTATATCTATGGCTCAAATTATTTCTTTATTTCATTACTTATAATTAAGTTTTCTGCTAATAAAAGCTCAGCATTGAAATGTGCCTTTGAAATAGGCATTACCAGCAAGTTTATTTTCTTCCCTCAGGTTACCTGATGATTGTGGTGGCATGAAGGATATCTTGCAATACTGTTAAAGTAAATTCTTACACTAACAATTATGAAATAAAAACTGAAACCCCTGACTATGGACAACACTAGAAATAAGGCTGAACGGAGTATGCGTAGGAGACGGACGGTCGCTAAAAGACTACGAAGAACGGAGTCAAACTGACAAAAACAATCGCAGTTTAAGAAAGTAAAAACATGCGTTTTCAGTGGTCTCAAATCTGTGGTTGGAAAGATATATTTTTTGCTATATACGTCACACTGAAATGTGCAGTTTTAACAGCGATAATAATGCATGGAAAACCGCTCAGTAAGCAGGATGCTGAATAACGCAAATGAAACTTCATTCAGGTTACACATTTACTGTGATGACTGAGTAGTTTTTCACGGTGAAACTTATGGATGAAATCTGTCCAACGTTAGGCCACGAATCGGTAGATAATCCCGGGCATTCTATGACTTTCATCTCCATTATCCTTAGCCATAAAATTGACTGCATCTCGTCAACAATGATTATTACACAGAAGGGTCAGGATCTGAAATCTATAACACATAGTTAGCCAACATGAATAGCCTTCTTACATTGACAGTCCCGCCTGCGTTTCCGGATTAGAGTCCTGGAGAACACAGAACGAGTCAGTTTTGGTGCTCCAAATTTTATCGTAATACGCTATGTGATCAAAAGTTCCCGGACCCGTGGCTGAAAATGACTTACAAGTTCGTGGCGCCCTCTATCGGTAGTGCTGGAATTCTATGTGGTGTTGGCCTACCCATAACTTTGATGGCAAGTTCCACTCTAGCAGACATACGTTGAATCAGGTTCTGGAAGATTTCTTGGGCAATGGCAGTCTATTCTTCACTGAGTGCTGCACTGAGGAGAGGTATCGATGTCAGTTGGTAAGACCTGGCACAAAGTCAGCGTTCCAAAACATCCCAAAGGTGTTCTATAGGGCCGGCCAGGATGGCCGAGCGGTTATAGGCGCTACAGTATGTAACTACGCGACAGCTACGGTCGCAGGTTCGAATCCCGCCTCTGGCATATATGTGTGTGATGTCCTTAAGTTGCCCGCATCTCGTGGTCGTGAGGTAGCGTTCTGGCTTCCCGTGCCCGGGTTCCCGGGTTCGATTCCCGGCGGGGTCAGGGATTTTCTCTACCTCGTGATGGCTGGGTGTTGTGTGTTGTCCTTAGGTTAGTTAGGTTTAAGTAGTTCTAAGTTCTAGGGGACTGATGACCATATATGTTAAGTCCCATAGTGCTCAGAGCCATTTGAACCATTTTTTTTGTCCTTAAGTTAGTACGGTTTAAGTAATTCTAAGTTCTAGGGGACTGATGACCTCAGAAATTAAGTCTCATGGTGCTCAGATCAATTTGAACCATTTTGTTCTGTGGGGTTCAGGTCAGGGCTCTGTGCAGGCCAGTCCATTATAGGGATATTATTGTCATGTAACCACTCCGCCACAGACCGTGCATTACGTGCATTATGAACAGGTGCCCGATAGTGTTGAAAGATGCAATCGCTATCCCCGAATTGCTCTTCGACAGTGGGAAGCAAGAAGGTGCTTAAAACATTAATGTAGGCCTGTGATAGTGCCACGCAAAACCACAAGGGCTGCAAGCCCCTCCATAAAAAACACAACCGCACCATAAAACCGCCGCCTCCGAAATTTACTGTTGGCACTACAGACGTTGGCAGCTGATGGTCACCTGGCATTCGCCATACCCACATGCTGCCATCGTATCTTCACATTGTGTACCGTGATTAGTCACTCCACGTAACGTTTTTCTACTCTTCAGTCGTCCAATGTTACACTTCTTACACCAAGCGCGTCGTCGTTTGGCATTTACCGTCTTGATGTTTAGCTTATGAGCAGTTGCTCGAGCATGAAATCCAAGTTTTCTCACTTACCGCCTAACTGCCATAGTACTTGCTGTGGATCATGATGCAGTTTGGAATTCCTGTGCGATTGTCTGGATAGATGTCTGCCTATTACACATTACGACCCTCTTCAACGGCGGTCTCTGTCAGTCAACAGACGAGGTCGGTATGTACGCTATTGTGCTATCGGTGTCACTTAACGTTTAAACTTCACTATCACATCGGAAACAGCAGACCTAGGGAAGTTTAAGAGTGTGGAAATCTCGCGTACAGACGTATGACAAAAGTGACACCCAGTCTTCTGACCACCTTCGAAGTTGTGAGTTCCGCGGAGCGCCCCATTCTCCTCCCTCACGATTTCTAATGGCTGCTGAGGTGGCTAATATGGAGTACCTGGCAGAGGTGGCAGCACAATGCACCTAATATGGTAAACGTATGTTTTGGGGGTCTCCGGATATTTTTCATCACGTAGAGTAATTGTGTCGCTAGCAATGTATATGGCTCTGAGCACTATGGGACTCAACTGCTGTGGTCATTAGTCCCCTAGAACTTAGAACTACTTAAACCTAACTAACCTAAGGACATCACACACATCCATGCCCGAGGCAGGACTCGAACCTGCGACCGTAGCAGTCACACGGTTCCGGACTGCGCGCCTAGAACCGCGAGACCACCGCGGTCGGCTAGTAATGTATAACAGCAATTGGTAATCTGCAGTTGGTAATTGCTCGTGTATTTGTCAGCATACAGCGTTTAAATTCGAAGTAGCATTCTTCGCAATCTTGTTGGCACCACGGAAGATTTCACGATGTAAGCCTTTACTGGAGAATTAAGCACTACACGTTTTCCATGTTAGACGAGCTTCTCTTTTTTTCGTCCTCCTTTCACACATAATGTAAAACAACATCCTCTGTTATTCTGATTTCTTGCTGTTGCTATCCCTATAGTACACTAACTTCTCAGGTTGGATTTTGGTTATAGCACTAGTAACTGACCTCTAAATTACTCTGCTCTCTTTTTTCCATGTAACCGGAAACAGATCAACTGAGGCCTGGCATAAAGCAAACGCTAGAGGTACTCCACACGTCCTCAGAAATTTCTCAATAATGTAAAACCTTAGTTTTTATTCTCTTGTTTATGTATCTACGGTTTCTCTCGTTCAAGATGAACTGCTGTTCAAGTGACTGAGAGGAATTTTTGTCTAAATCGTTTCGAATTTCCTTAAACTTGTATAGTGATGGTATCTTGATACGGAGAAACTGTTACCAGTAAATACACTGCGCAACAGAATTAAAGGATCACTTTGTCTAAATCCCGTAATTGCTATCTGTTACAACGCCTAAGTTAGAAATTTAGCTCAAAGGTGCGTAGAATCTCCCGATGTAATTGTTCAAAAGCATGGCGCCCTGCGATGTCACCCTCAGGCTAGCCGACGCTTCAAACAGCGAGGCTTAGACACACGCAGAAAAAAGGTGACAGCTCAAAGCTCATGTGACGTTTAAGATGGGTTAATGATGTCACATTGACACTAAACTTCAAGCCTCACAAAAGTATCCATATTGTTGTCACGTTAAGATAGCTTTTTTCTACCTCACAATATTTTGGCCATACTATTAAATTATTGTGAGTTCTAAAATAATTTTCTGAAGCTTCAGAATCGCAACTATCACCTAAAATATCATGATTTGTTAAAACGATAGTATACGCTTTCGTAAAAGGAAATGGGACCTGAACCTTTGAATTGCACCTAAAATTGACATCCCAAAACTGATCTCATGCTAAGGTTGACAATTTGGGCACCTCAAATATTTTTTATTTAAGTTTAGCTTCAAATATTTATAGTAGATGTTAATCTACTTAAGTACATTTCGATATAGTCCTTTAAAAATTAAAATTTCTTACTAAATTGTTGAGTATCTTTACACAGGTCAGTAGAAGCAAGGAGCTTACTACTGAAAATTAATTGTTACTAAAGAACATCAGAAGCAAATGTATCAGACCTACTTTCCTTATACATTAGAGACTTTTTCAAAAGATATTTGGTAATTTCCTCTGTCACTGACAGTGTAATTTCAGTTGCTTTGCAACACCTGGGAAATTATGTTTGCAGCTGTTCTCATTTCGAGTTCTGGAATATTTACTTCGTCTTCTTTGATCAAGGAATTTCGGAAAATGCATTTACTAACTCCACTTTAGTGGCACTGTCATCAGTAACGTTACCGTCGCTGTAGCGCAGTAAAGTTACTTACTGAGCCTTTCCTCTGGTTTACGTAACATGGGACCAGTTTCTCTTTGGATTTTCCGCCACATTTCTAGAGCGAGTTTCGTTGTGGAAACTATGAAATGCATCTCGCATTGAAATCCGCACCAAATTTCGAGCCTCAGTAAAACTTCAGCAATCTTGGAGATATTTCGTTCGTCTAAATTATACGTGCCTTTTGCGGTGCTCCTACAACAGCTTTCTGTCGTGTTTTGTGTACCATGGGGGATCAGTTCCGTCTCTTATTAATTTATTTGGTATGAATATCTCGAATGCTGTTGACACTATTTCTTTGAACTTAAGCCACATATGGTCGTCACTTATATAGTTTGGAAGGATTGGAGACTATATCGTTGAAAGACGTCACCCCAATTTACGGAAGTTGTTTTCTATATATAATAGGGTATGAAAATGTATTTTTGTCAACATGCGGAAGGTAGATTGAAGTAACTGCCAACTATAATTGTTTGAGCAGGGTACCTATTTGTGATGAGACTCAAGTTTTCTTTTCTTTGAACTGTTCAGCAACTGTTTCATCTCAGACAGGAGGTCGGTAAAAGGAGCCAGTTATTAATTTATTCCGGTTGTCGGATATAACCTCTGCCCATACTAAGTCACAGGAACTATCTGCTTTAAAGTCGATTGTGAGCTTACATTATTTTTCTTTAAGTTGTCGTTCTTGTTTCTGTTGTAGTGCAGATAATTACAATTACGCCTTTTCCCCTCAGAACCTAAGATGCTTTCTCTGTGACCCTGTAAATACCAGAGCTAAATAATGTAGAACAGCCACGTACGTTAAAAGCGTAGCATTCTGTTTTACTTCATTTCCTTATTTCTAAATTTTAAAATTGTAAGTCGACTTTAGATGACATGTCAGTCATAGATCTTCTTACCTCTACTTAGTGAACGTGTTTTCAGTTATGTTTTGAACATTGTCCCGCTACACTTTATTAACTAATGTTTTTAGAGAGTAAATTAATATGGAGTATGTCGTTCTTCCTTTCAAACGTTCACAAACCCATTTATTCTTTCCCTATTGTCTTTTGGGTATGCAGCTGTAGTAATTAAAGTAGGCACAAATGCAGTGATAAAAAAGAAATGATTAGCGTACATTTGCATTCTCGTTTCATCGTTCCTTTCTTGTTGCTTCCATACCGATGGACTGTTTCTATCGCAATCAGTAAGCGTGAAAGGATGCTACCGTACAGACAGAGGAATCTATATTTATACTTGACAGAACTAATTACATACTGACATAATCGTCGGTATTGCTTTCGTTTCCCAAAAGTTATAAATATTTCGATTTCGGAAAAGAAGCTCTGTATTTGGCCAAGATGTCGAAGAAGAAGGTTCCTTACTTACTGGTTGTATAGAGTGAGATGTGGAGACCGCGGTTTGATAGCAGACAGAGGTAGTGCGGGGAAGGGCGTCCCTTACCTGAGGGATCGCTACTCAAGCTAACTGGCGAAGTGGCAAGTGTGGCAAATGTCCGGCGTTGCAAATGTCCGGCATTCCTCTGAATCGGCACGGAAAGAGCTCAGGCCTGGCATAAAGGAGTTCAATTAAACCACCCGTTTCCCTAGGGCGTTGACGGTCACGACAGTTCGCTGTTTGATAGACAACAGAAAGACGTTCTTCGCAATCTTTGAAACTACCGACACCCTTCTCCAAAGATGTTGTGGGGGAGCATCCCCATCGAACGAGATGACACCAGTTTGGAACGCAGCGCTATCGTAGTTGTTGCTCTCGTGTACAAAAAATTCTGGATCGCAAAGGCACGTTTATTACAATGTGGCCGATTTAGATCATCGCTTGATTATCTCCAGACCTTCAAAACTGTAGTATCATACAGGATATAAATTAGAAGGATACATAAAAATCATGAAATTAGCTGCAAAATTGCGAAACTTAGATAAACGTATGTTGATAGAGAATGCACATGGACATGGATCAGGAACCGGTGGATGACGTTAACCAACTGCTGGAGATAGCAGTGGAGCCACTTGTTAAACACTGTAACCTCAGCCTACAGCTGACAGCATAATATCAACGTTCGACAGTCAGGTATAAGTCAAAATAATTATGAACAAAAATATGTAATTATTAGCAAGCAGAGTGTCAAAATTATTTAGAATGATTTGAAAATAAACAAGAAACATCTTGTTAACGCAGCTAGTGCTAAATAAGTGGACCGAAAATCTGTAAAAAGCGAACAAATGATCATCACATTCGTTCTGTACTGCTTGACCTCTAGGGGTATGCTGAGAAAATAATTACGATGTTTCTGTTCATAGCGGACGCCCTTCGAAAGATGGAGCATCAGGATGATTTCCAAATAGATGGTTTATCGATAGGTGATGTTCAGCAGACGACATTCCATAGTTGTACGAAGTAGTTAGTTGCTGTGGTGATTGTAGACGCTCCACTTTCCAATCAAGCGGAGACAAAGAGATAAATGAAGCTCGGTAGAGAACGCTCTGGAGATGCAGTCCCAGGATGTAAATAAGCATTATCCTTTAATGAATGTATGGATGTATAGTAAATAGTTGTTAGTCGTATTACGATAGTAAATAATAACAAATGTTGCATGGCACGCTAGCAAATACGAAAAAAATACGTGTCCATATTTCTAGGATATGTATTGTGATCTCTAGTGAAAAATAAGTAATATCAAAAACTAATTAAGAAAGACAATTCCATGACGAACAAGTATAAATTAAAAATGCTGTGCTACGATTGATCTAACATACCGATTTTTTATACAGTGTAATAAAATTATATAAATATCTAAGAAAATAATTTGAAATAACAGATGAAATCTCATGAGCTACTAGAAAGAGTTCAAAACCATTCGACGAAATTTGAATGTTATCTGAAGCAGCTAAGGATGCTAATGCTTTATCGGAAATCCTACTCTGTGTCCTCCTATCGTGTGACTAAAAGGTGATGAGACACTGACATGAGTGAATAAAATCGCTAAGGGTCTCTCTCAGCCTCCCCAATAATTTCAGCAAAACATTTGGTGGCGCCCCCCCCCCCCCAACCTTTATTGAGAATTTTAAAACTGTACCTGTACGGACAGTACTTGCGACGAAGTCCTAGGCTGCAGTATAGCGGCCGAAAAGCAGCAGCGCAGCCTGCCTGTAGCCGTCTGTCGTTATTAACAGCGAATCGTCACAGTCTCTCATACTAACGTCAAAGATGAGTCATGAAGGTGTACAGGAGACATTGCAAGTAACAGGTAATACCAGAATCGAGACATCGACAGTTAAATCGACACAAGCTCTTTTTTAACAGCCATCTTGTTGTATGGGCAAACAAAGAACATAATGTGAGAAGCAGCTATCAAGGTCAGTGAGTGTTGTAAGAAGTGTTAAGAGTAGGGAAGGTTGATACAAGGTAGAATATGATGAAGGGCGAAATCAAACCAGTCGAAATAATGAAGATATAACGTACAAAGCACTTCGAAAACCCAGAACTACCTTTTTAGAACTATGTCTTAGAACATCGCATTGTTTCCGTCGTTTCTGCTTATACTGCTGGATGGCCAGCTATTGGCAATATAGTGGCAGATACTGTATTCTTAGCCTTACAGCATTACATGACGCTCTTGAAATAGACAGCTTGCTGCTATGCCTTAATTTATGGCCAGGTCTTGTGATACCATAGAACGTACAGACCCGTTTTTCATTATTTGTTCTGAATGTTTGTAATGACTTTACCATTACAAATGCTGATCTGCATCCACTTTCATGAAAATTACAACGTGCCGGCCCAAGTGGCGGAGCGGTTCTAGGCGCTTCAGTCTGGAACCGTGCGACTGCTTCGGTCGCAGGTTCGAATCCTGCGTCGGGCATTGATGTGTGTGGTGTCCTTACGTTAGTTAGGTTCAAGTAATTCTAAGTTCTAGGGGCCTTATCACCTTAGATGTTAAGTCACATAGTGCTCAGAACGATTTTTAAAATTACAACATAGACAAATCATGTAAGATTCTCAATACATTGGCACGAGATTCCGCTGCACTTCCACAAGGGACAATTGAAGTCGATTCATTTCCTAACAATACTCATCTTGAGTATGGTTCCATCTGTCAATAAATATTGGAGTCCGGAAGGTAGTCAATATGGTTACCCGTATAAACGTCTCTTAGTTTTCGGCCGACAGTGTGGAGACGTTTCCAGTGGAGACTGGAGATGTTAGCAGCCACTGTCCTCCCTTTAGTCGGTGCTCACAGTGGCTTTAGGAAGAAGGATGGTCGCCCGTTTCGGTAAACACGCATGTGGAAGTTCTTTCCAAATACTAGGGCTATTTAGAAAGTAAGTTCTGATTGATGTCGGAATAGAAACCACTTTGAAAACCAGAAATATTTTATCTGCAATAGTTAGCTACAGCTTCCAGCCACAGCTCTACAGTTATAAGAGTCGAGGGACATGAAAGGGAAGCAGTGGTTGGGAAGGGAGTGAGACAGGGCTGTAGTCTATCCCCGATGTTATTCAATCTGTATATTGAGCAAGCAGTGAAGGAAACAAAAGAAAAATTCGGAGTAGGTATTAAAGTCCATGGAGAAGAAATAAAAACTTTGAGGTTCGCCAATGACATCATAATTCAGTCAGAGACAGCAAAGGACTTGGAAGAGCAGTTGAACGGAATGGATAGTGTCTTGAAGGGAGGATATAAGATGACCATCAACAAAAGCAAAACGAGGATAATGGAATGTAGTCGAATTAAGTCGTGTGATGCTGAGGGAATTAGATTAGGAAGTGAGACACTTAAAGTAGTAAAGGAGTTTTGCTATTTGGGGAGCAAAATAACTGATGATGGTCGAAGTAGAGAGGATATAAAATGTAGACTGGCAATGGTAAGGAAAGCGTTTCTGAAGAAGAGAAGTTTGTTAACATCGAGTATAGATTTAAGTGTGAGGAAGTCATTACTGAAAGTATTTGTATGGAATGTAGCCATGTACGGATGTGAATCATGGTCGATAAATAGTTTGGACAAGAAGAGAATAGAAGCTTTCGAAATGTGTTGCTACAGAAGAATGCTAAAGATTAGATGGGTAGATCATATAACTAATGAGGAAGTATTGAATCGGATTGGGGAGAAGAGAAGTTTAAACATTCGTAGTAGCGTTGTACCAACTTTTCAATACGCTTTTCATAGAAGGCAGCCGCCTATGCTTCCCGCCAATTCCCTACGCTCATCTATAGCTCCTTGTCTGTCCGAAAATGTTGTCATCATAGCCAGTAGTTAAGTTAAGCAGAGATGAAACATTTTCATTGCCCCTGCGGATTGCGAGCGAGAATTGTCACAAAGTAGGAACCGTATGACAGTTCTGTAAAGTGGGTCGCACGACGAAAGGCGAAATCTCTCACCAGGACCTCATACTTGGTGGGAGACACTATTTTTTACGCGTCTTTATGTGCTCATCATGAGATCAGAACTGAAAAGAGCGAAGTGATGTAACCGACAAGCATACTAGAGACACTGTTGAACACATATGTGGAAAGCTTTATTAGAATTTCACAGTTGTTTCCATTTCTTGACCGATCGGAACTTACTTTTCGAATACTCTCGCAGATCTGGCAGCTGTCTGATCAGACCGGTAAACTTGTAAATCTTCACACAAAGTAACAGTTCTATCATGGATGTTAGTTTACATTTTCTGATCTCTGTCTCTGTCAAAGCGATGTATTCGTAGTGCAGACCTTTTTCTCCTGTCTTAGAAAACAGTATAGCTGTCCATCCAATCACTATGTAATTACTGTTGCTTGTTGTGGACAGCTACAACATTTAATTCAGTGACGACAAGTACTTCACCACACTTTAAAATTGAAGACTGCGTATTTTTTTTACTGATAACAACCTCTTGAAATCGTGTAAGGTTTCTTAAACACTTTCTCTGCGTGGCAACCAATGTCTAATGCAATTCAGTCGTGCAATATACGCATCTAATTCCCTGTTGTACCGTTCCTGAACGCTGAATAAACGAGCTTCGTAACAGACAACTCGGTGGTACCCTTACATCTAATCGCGCGATGTTATCTGACTTCTCGTAAACTGTAATAAATTAACGGACAGCAAAACATCAATGTTTCGAAATAATTCACCGTACAGCGTTTGTCGTCAGATGTCAGAAAGGCGATTAACGTATTCATTGTTTCCAGTAATATTAGTAAACGTTAGGTGCCGGTACCTCCTCGACGTTACGTTCAGTGAACATCACTTTTATTTTGTCGAGATGTGTGTCTCAAGGTTCTGCACCAAGTTAACGTACACTTGATCTCAGGGACATTTCCGTTTGCCACTTCCTGCACTCAATGCGCCATCCGTCACAGCTTAGTTGGTTGAGTGAGATTCAACACTACTGGTGCTTGATTTGCTTATCCAAGATACCCATCTCAGGATTCGCGTATGGTTAGGAGACTGATATGAAGTATGTACAAACTATGTTAAACAGATCTCGGAATGTGTATAAATCGAACTTAAAAATAATAATAATAATGAAATGAAGCAGGACAGGGAATAGGAGTGATTAAACGATGAACATTTATGAAGGTAAAAGAGGGGAAGCAAAATAATACTTCCAATCTCGTATAAGGACACACAAGTAGTTCTGCGTAGTTCATACGAAAGCTTAGTAGAGAGTATTCTGTGTGGTGTCTGTTTTTCCATATCCGAAAGAACAGACACCACGCATTCATACGTAGGTGGGAACGTAAATTGTGGCAATAGTGCTTTGGAGACACTATGCAATGGAATGTACTGTTGTCGCTCATAGCACATTTTGTTGACATACCTACCTTACCTCCCACGTCACAGATGTGCGCACAATCGAGCGAAACACTGTGACATGTGAGCGAGCGGTCTAATGTACGACCGAGATGGTGTTATCCTCATTACGTTACTCCAAGACAGACCGTCAATGCACAATATTACCGTTCGTTTTTGGAGCATCACCTGCGAATAGCTTTACGAAAGAAGAGGCGACACTTTCTGCACAACCTACGCATCATTTTGCACGACAATTCGCGGGTGTATACAGCGCAAGTTGTCGCTGCTCTGTTCGGTCGATGGGACTGGGAAGTACTGTACCATCCAGCACACTCCCTTGCCCTTGTGACTTTGATTTGATTCCGAAAATGAAGGAACCACTTCGTTTCATTCGCTTCAGAACTGTTCCAGAGATTCGACAGGCAGTAGACCGCTCCATTCGCACCATCAACAGAACAGGCTCTGCTGCCGATATACTACGCCTTCCACATCGCTGGCAACGGGTTCTACACAACGCTGGTGACTACTTTGAAGGACAATGACAGGTGAAAACATGTAACTCTTTTGTATCGGGTGTGAATAAACAGTTGCCACTATTTAAGTTCCAACTCTCGTATAATTGACCTTCTACAGTATGAATGCCCAAATACGTCCGACACCCTGTGGCAATCTCAGAGCAGCAAACGGGAGTATGATGAACGCGAACTGTGGGTAGGTAGTGGGGATGTAGGTCGGCCGTGAGGCGTGCAGAGATAGTCCGTGCAGGTGTAATAACGCTCTGTCCCGGATTGTGCAGTGGTTAACGTACCTTCCTACCAAGCAGGAGATACCGGGTTCGACTCCCAGTGCGGTCCACATTTTCGCTCTTCGCCCCTGATTCCGCAACATGTTCCGCTGCAGCTAACAGCAGTGATCCCCTCCAGTTTTACATTTAACGGAGAATCCCAGCGAATATAAAAGAAAATCTTTGTAAGGAAAGTAATATTGTTTTCGTGAAGCGGCGTACGGTAAATTTAGAGTATCTGCGTTTGAGGAAGACAGTGCGACAGTTCTACTCTCATCATCATATACCTCGCGTCGGGAACGTAAATGAGATCAGAGAGATTAGCGCTCGTTCAGAGGCCTGATCACAGTCATCTTCCTCTCCCTCATTTCATGAATGGAACAGAATAGAAATTTTTCAACACTGAAACGAAGTACCCTCTGCCACACAATGTGTAGTGGAATGTGGGAATCTATGTATGTCTACGTGTAGAGCCAATAGTGATGTAAGGAAGACTGCTGCAAATAAAGAAAATGTTTTCAACAGGAAAAGCTGAAGGACGTGAACAACAAGCCTAGAAATGAACACAATGCTTCTAAAACTTGAACTTTAGAAACCAGCTCTTAGTGAGGGACGTAAGCAGTGGAGAACCAGGCAAGCAAAAAGTTAAAGCATTTTACTTTGCAGCCACAAAATAATTTCAAATATTACATGAGAAGTAAAACAAAATTGGAATAGAGTAGGGCAGTGTCTCTATAGTTCGATACAATGTCTCTTTGCAGCCGCTGCCGATCACTGACTTCCGTATTGAATTATGAAATCTATTCGCAAATTGCGACGAAAATAGTACAACGGTTACACGATTTATTAATAACATATCAAAATTTAGGCTGGACCGGGACTCAGACTCGGATATCCCGTTTAACGTGAGTGGTCTTCTTAACGACCTGTGCCATAGAAACACGCCTTCAAGACCGACTCAGACTTCCGTAAGTCCTAGTGTCTACGTCCTATCGTACTCGCATATAAATCGCATAAGGAAAGACATGTTTTTGTTTTTCGCTCGTAAGATTGCATTGGTTTGGCATGAAATTCAGTAGCTCAGTGTCTGCATTTTACAGTGTCTGTATAGTTCGCTGTAATGTTCCTTCGGACATGCATAGCCGGCCGCAGTGGACGAGCGGTTCTAGGCGCTTCAGTCCGGAACCGCGTGACCGCTGCGGTCGCAGGTTCGAATCCTGCCTCGGGCGTGCATGTGTGTGGTGTCCTTAGGTTAGTTAGGTTTAAGTAGTTCTAAGTGCTAGGGGACTGATGACCTCAGATGTTAAGTCCCATAGTGCTCAGAGCCATTTTTCGGACATGCACACATGTCTGAAGGAAAATACACTATTGACTATTGACAGTCGTATGAAATTATGTGTCATGGATGGCGACATGTGGAAGTTTGAGCCTGACCAATGGTCGTTCTCAGATAGACTAAGTGGTTGACGCGACTGCTGGATATCCGGGTTTGAGTCCCGGTTCAGCACCAATTTTCATGTATTAATAGTAAATCATCTAGCTATTGTACAATCATATTCTCAATTTCCACATGTTACTAGCAAATTGTATAGGTGTTGTACAATCATATTCGCAATTTACGAAAGCATATCATAATTAATACAGCTGCCAATCGCCAGCAGTGCCTTTCTTTTCAGACATGCGTACATGTCCAATGGGACATTGCATCGAACTATGCATACGCTCTAAAATACAGACAGTGTTTTATTGTATTTCATGCCAAAGTAAGGCTATGTGATGAGCAAAACAATGTTTCTCCCTCTGTGGGAATCGTACGATTCTCATGAGAGCACCATGGGACGCAGGCACTACAATACTTGGAAGTTTGGGTAGGTCGTAGAAGCGTGATTGTGTGGCAGACCCAGTTAAGGCGGCTGCTCGCATAAAGAGGAAAATCCGGGTTCGCTTACCGGTCCGGAGAAAATTTTTCGCATGCAATGTTAAATCGTATAGCCGTTGTACAATCGTATTCGCTATTTGGGAATGCATTCCATGATTAATATTGGTATCACTTACAGTATAATTGACATGAAAGACGCTTAACACAATACTGCATGCGGTCTCCTTTATGGCTATCTTTCTCTTCTGCCAGGGATTCTTCCAACATTTGTAACCATTTTCTTGTTTATCTGGTCTTATTTCATCCCTGTTTACAATAATAACTACATCTGATTCCGTCCCTGCTCTATTTCTCATTAATGAAACACGTGTCCTGCTTTTAATTTCATTTAGTCTCCGTATTTTCGCCATACTTGTGATAACTATACTATCATTTGATCTTATACAATTTCTCTACAGATCCTACTAATTTATCTTGTCCTCTAAGATTTGGTAAATTATTGTCCCAAAATAATATGCATGGGAGGGATGAAATCTAGAGGTAACACTATTATAACAGACTTTATTGAGAGTTATTCACCGTATTACGGCCCCTCATCTCGTTCACCTTCCACCACAGAGATGGACGGCGTCGTACACCGTAAGAGCATCCATCTCTGTCACTATGTCATAAGAACTTACTTGAAGCACGTATGACGCCTTCCCTTGTCTTGTAGCGCGTGCCACGACTTGATTGTGGCGGGGAAATCTTAACTCCACGGTCTCATATCGGGTGAATACGGCACATTTTCAAGTCTCTAACACCCCCACGTACGCAGGAGCCCCTGCAGAGGGTTCACCGAGTCACATTGTGCACTGTCATGTAGGATGATGTGATGCAGTGCCAGAAGGTATCATCGCTGCGCGAAGGCGATGTAGCAAGAAATTGCTCTAGTAGGCTGCAGTGACCATCTGTCAGTGCGCTTGAACTGGCCTCCCGCATTTTCAGACAGTACACACTGTTACTGACTCAAACACAGCCGTCACCGCTCACTGCACTACTTCAACTGACCTTCGTCTCTCAGCTAGAGCCAGTGATGCACATCCTACATCTTATGGCAGTGTTGACACTACTTTTTATACAGCCAAGCTACACGGCAGAGCCAAAGAAACTGGCACACCAGCCTAGTTTTGTGCAGAGGATCCTCGAGCACGCAGAAGTGCCGCTACACGACGTAGCATGGACTCGACTGATGTCTGAAGTAATGCTGGAGGGAATGGACACCACGAGTCCTGCAGGGCTGTCCATAAATCCGTAAGAGTACGAGGGATCTCTTCTGAACAGCACGTTGCAAGGCATCCCAGACACGCTCAATAATGCTCATGTCGAACGTTTGGTGGCTTGTGGAAGTATTTAAACTCAGAAGCGTATTCCTGGAATAGCTCGGTAGCAGTTCTGAATGTGTGGAGTGTCGCATTGTCCTGTTAGAATTGCCCAAGTCTGTCGGAACGCACAGTGGACATGAATCGATGCAGGTGATCAGACAGGATGCTTATGTGCGTGTCACTTGTCAGAGTCGCAAGTAGACGTATCAGGGGTCCTATGTCACTCCAACTGCTCACGCCCCACGCCATTACCGAGCATCCACCAGCTTGAACAGTGCCCTGCTGACATGCAGTGTCCATGGATTCATGAACTTGTCTCCATACCCGTACACGTCCATTCTCTCTGTACCAATTAAAACGAGACACGTCCGAACAGGAAAACATGTTTCCAGTCATCAACAGTCCAATGTCGGTGTTAACGAGCCCAGGCGAGGCTTAAAGCTTTGTGTCGTGCAGTCATCGAGGGTACACGGGTGGGCATTCGGCTCTGAAAGCCCATATCGATGATGCTTCGTTGAATGGTTCGCTCGCTGACACTTGTTGATGGTCCTGCATTGAAATCTGCAGCAATCTGCGGAGGTGTAGCATTTCTGTCACGTTGAACGATTCTCTTCAGTCATCGTTGGTCCCGTTCTTGCAGGAACTTTCACCGGTCTTTGATGTTTTACCTGATTCCTGATATTCACAGTACACTCGTGAAATGGTGGTACGGGAAAATATCCACTTCACCGCTAACTTGGAGATGCTGTGTCCCATCCCTCATGCGCCGATTATACCACTACGTTCAAACTTATTTAAATCTTGATAATCTGCCGCGGCAGTAACCGTTCTAACAACTCCAGCAGTAACACTTGTTGTCTTATGTAGACTTTGCCGACAGGAGCGCCGTATTCTATCTGTTTAGACATCTCTGTATTTGAATACGTATGCTTATACCAGTTTCTTTGGCGCTTCACTATAGTGTGGATAGGATTCATATTGCTGATTATGAAGCCAAACTTTGTACAGAAAGGTGACAGGTAGGTGGACGTGACTTAGCGCCGAAACCACTGTCTGAGTTATTTCGGACAACTGTTCCATAAGTGTGTTTGTGTTTCACATAAAGGGAGAGGGCGGGGAGACATGTGTGTATATGGTACATCACGCTGATACTCTGTGACGACGGTGTGAAAATGGCAATTACAGTAGAGGACACCTACAATCCACTCATTGTGTGTACGAGGTACAAAAAAACTGACGTGTGGTTACCTTCGCTCCTGCAAGAGACCCAATTAGCAATGTTCCACCTATATAAGAGGTCGAGGCGGCAAGAATCAACAAGATGATGAAATGAGACATCCGAGGCCGTGAAACCAAAACGGACAATCTCCATTCGGAAGGAGTGGAGACTGAAAGAAGCTTTCACGCACTTAATTACGAAATGACAGTTAATTAGCCGGCGGAGATGGCAGGTAAACTAGCTGCAAGCCGTTTCGCCGACGGCCGCACTCCCTGTTTGGGAGACGAATTCCATCCCGAGCGGCCACGCCCCCCACGGATTCGTTGTGTGTTTCCTGTCCTCATTTTTATGCCTCATCCGGCGTAGGGACGACTGGAGCCAATTGCAGAAACAGCTGATTAATTTTTATGGCCTCCCTCTCTGGACGGAACCGGGGAGAGATTTATGTCCTCTTCTACGCGGGCTCCAAATTATGAATTATATATAAAGCGGCCGCAGTCAATTACGGGAGGACGGCGGCTCGTTACGGGCGCTGGGTGCGGCGGGCCGTCAGGTTTATGTCTTCATTACCGACGAGGGAAGGCAGCCGGGAGGCACAAGGCAGGCGGGCACCCGCTGGAGACTCCAGGCGGGTCCGGCTGCTGTCGCTGGAGCCTCACTTCTGCTGCCGCCCGTGTCTGAGGAATGCTGCATCTGCGAGACCAGCCGTGAACGCTTGGTACCACTGCGGTGCAAGAACAATCACTTTTCTTTCCACTACTTTTTGATCTACGAGGGGCATTCAGTAAGTAATGCAATACATTTTTTTCTGGAAGCAGGTTGCTTTTATTCATGATTCCAATGCAGTACATTATTCCCTACTCTTTTAACTACGAAATCCAATTTTTAACATAATCTCCGTTCAGTGCGAAACCTTACGACGCCTTGCTGGGAGAGTGTATGTCCGCAGTGTACCAATCAATAAGTCGACGCCGCAGCTACGTCTTGTCGCATGAGCAACCTCACCATCATCCAGTGGACCAATAGGTTGGAAGTCGGTAGGTGCGAGATCCGAGCTGTACGGTGGATGAGGAACAACAAGCCAATGAAGTCTTGTGACCTCCTATCGGATGCACAGACTTGCGTGAGACCTTGCATTGTCATCGAGAAGTAGAAGTTCGCTTACATTTTTGTGGTGAACACGATGAAGTCGTTTTTTCAGTTTCCTGAAGGTAGCAAAATACACTTGAGAGATGATTGTAGCACCATGATGGAGGACACGGAACAGAATAACCCCTTCAGACTCCCAAAAAGCCGTCGTCGTGAATTCAGTGGTTGAGGGTGTGGTGTCCTGTCTATTCGTCGAAATGGGGTGTCTAGGTAACTTGCTTTCTTGGATCGCTAGACAACAATTATAGCAAATCGTATCAATGAATTTTTATTACAGTGAGGTAAATGACAATACTTAACTTTGAGAAATGGGAGATATGATACTACGTGAAGAGTTTGACAGAGCACTGAAAGACCTAAGTCAAAACAAGGCCCCGGGAGTAGACAACATTCCATTAGAACTACTGATAGCCTTGGGAGAGCCAGTCCTGACAAAACTCTACCATCTAGTGAGCAAGATGTATGAGACAGGTGAAATACTCTCAAACTTCAAGAAGAATATAATAATTCCAATCCCAAAGAAAGCAGGTGTTGACAAATGTGAAAATTACCGAACTATCAGTTTAATAAGTGGCGGCTGCAAAATGCTAACACGAATTCTTTATAGACGAATGGAAAAACTGGTAGAAGCCGACCTCGGGGAAGATCAGTTTGGATTCCGTAGAAATGTTGAAACAAGTGAGGCAACACTGACCTTACGACTTACCTTAGAAAACAGATTAAGGAAAGGCAAACCTACGTTTCTAGCACATGTAGACTTAGAGAATGCTTTTGACAATGTTGACTGGAATATTCTCTTTCAAGTTCTTAAGGTGGCAGGGGTAAAATAGAGGGAGCGAAAGGCTATTTACAATTTGTAGAGACACCGCATGGCAGTTATAGGACTCGAGGGGCACGAAAGGAGAGCAGTGGTTGGAAAAGGAGTGAGACAGGGTTGTAGCCTCTCCCCGATGTTATTCAGTCTGTATATTGAGCAAGCACTAAAGAAAAAAAATTCGGAATAGGAATTAAAATCTACGGAGAAGAAATAAAAACTTTGAGGTTCGCCGATGACATTGTAATTCTGTCAGCAAAGGACCTGGAAGAGCAGTTGATCGGAATTGATTGCGTCTTGAAAGGAGGATGTAAGATGAACATCAACGAAACCAAAACGAGGGTAATGGAATATAGTCGAAGTAAATCGGGCGGTGCTGAGAGAATTAGACTAGGAAATAAGAAACTTAAAGTAGTAAAGGAGTTTTGCTATTTCGGGAGCAAAATAACTGATGATGGTCGAACTTGAGAGGATATAAAATATAGACTGGCAATGGCAAGGAAAGTGTTTCTGAAGAAGAGAAGTTTGTTAACACTGAGTATAGATTTAAGCGTCAGTAAGTCGTTTCTGAAAGTATTTGTATGGAGTGTAGCCATGTATGGAAGTGAAACGTGGACGATAAATAGTTCAGACAAGAAGAGAATAGAAGCTTTCGAAATGGGCAGCTGCAGGGGAATGCTGAAGATTATATGGGTAGATCATATAACTAATGAGGAGGTACTGAATAGAATTAGGGAGAAAAGAAATTTTTGGCACAACTTCACTAGAAGAAGGGATCTGTTGGTAGGACACGTTCTGAGACATCAAGTGATCACTGATTTAATACTGGAGGGCAGCGTGGAGGGTAAAAATCGTAGAGGGAGACCAAGAGATGAATACACTCAACAGATTCAGAAGGACGTAGGTTGCCGTAGGTACTGGAAGATGAAGATGCTTGCACAGGATAGAGTAGCATGGAGAGCAGCATCAAACCAGAGTCTGGACTGAAGACGACAACAACAACAACAACAACAACAACAACGTTGAGACTTTACAATGAGTGATGTGTCGCAAGCAATGAGCGACAGACAAAATAAGAAAACCTCTGCAGTATACACTACTCCTAATACAAGCGAAACAATGTAGACCCTAAGCCGCTGCTGTAGAGCTCGCAGAACAGCTAGTATTCAACTGGGCCGCCGTGACCGGGCGGCGCGGCACTTATATTCTCTCCGCCTGGAGGCCGGTGCTGTCTCGGTGTCGTCCTAGAGAGGGGTCGGTCAGCGCACTATTGGCTAAAGTGTTCTTCACAGCCCTCCCTACTCCACCGTTCCTGAGCGTCGTGCGAGCGCAAAGCTTTTACGCCTGAACAGAGGGTGCGACTTTCAACTATTTCGTCGAAGGAGAGGTGGTGTTGCGCCACTCCATGTATCACCGTTTTGTTCGCGATTCGAAGAAGTTAACCCATGTTTCATCACTTGTGACGATTTTCAACAACAACAACAAAAATTGTCACGACCAGCCTCGTAACGCGCAAGCAGTGCCGCACAGACGGTCCTTCGTTGCTGTTTATAAGCTGCTATTTAGGCTGCGAGGAAGCCAGCGGGCACACGCCTTTGAGTACCGAAACTGGTGGACGAGTGCGTCAGCACTACCAACAGAGACGTCCAATTGTGCAGCGAGGTGTTCGATTGTGACCCGTCTATCACTTCGAATAAGACTGTCCGCACATTGCAACGTTGCAGGAGTCACAGCTTTGTGCGGCTGGCTTGAAGTCTTTGTGTAAAATATTGTATTTATAAATTAACTTAAATTTACTTTAAACACGTAACATTACTCATTGATATCAATCATATTACATTTGTAAGAAATAATATATTGGTTTCATTGAAAATTGTGATGGTCTATGAGAGCTGTACGTATAATGAACTCAGCTACTCCTTAAAATAATGTTTTTCTCGGAAATTTGTACTTCAAGAGGTACAGGTGTGACGTAAAATAGGTCCAGATCTCATACTGTAAATCGTGATGATGGCTCGTATTGGCAAATTGCGATGTTTAGACCAGACCTTGGCGTCCTAGTATGTTGTACCTCCACGTAGTATCCTCTCCTCCCCCCCCCCCCTTCCACCCCCGTCCCGCACACTATGTGAACTGTTCCCCTGTTCCTGCCACTCGATCGGAAATCCCCATGCTGGTCATATATGCATAACCTTACATGTAAGCTTAGTATCGAGTAACGATAGTTTAGAAAAAATTGCCTCCCCTGTCAGTTGGTTAGCTTTCTTATGATCTATTGTCTGATTACTGTTTCATAATTTAATCTCCAGGAGAGCCAGTTATGTATCCATATGTTCCTCACGCAGACTTTTTTTAAATTGTAGTGTGGCTACTTGCATTATTCTGTTGTGATTTTACCATTTACGCCACGTTCTGCCCAGAACATATGCTTTCAGAAATTATCAAATCCGTTCTGTGATATCTAGTAACTGTGCACACCATGTTACTATGGTTCTAAGAGAAGTAGAAAAGATATGGGTGTCCAGAATCGAAGTCTACTATGGCCGAGCTGACAGCGCCACAAACGGAAGCGAAACTCATCACAACACAGCCCCCACAGAATGCCACTCGGTGTCCTTTGACGACTCTGGCTCTTCACTATGCCAATCTCTGTTGTCTGCTGTTTTAGTATCAACCGCGAGCGACATATGCCACCTCGAGTTTCAAGCCAGAGCACTTGCCAGTGAAAGGCAGAGGTCCCAAGTTCGAGTCTCCGTCCGGCACACAGTCTTAATCTTCCAGGAGGTTTCATATCAGCTCACACTTTACTGCACAGTGAAAATCTCATTCTGAACACATCCCCCAGGCTGTGGCTAAGCCTAGTCTTCGCAATATCCTTTCTTCCAGGATTGGTAGCTCTGAAAGGTTCGCAGGTGGGCTTCTGTGAAGTTTGGAAGAAGGTAGATGAGGTACTGGCAGAACTGAAGCTGTGAGGATGGGTCGTGAATCATTTTTGGGTAGCTCAGTTGGTAGAGCACTTGGCGGCGAAAGACAAAGGTCTCGAGTTCGAGTCTCGGTCCGGGACACAGTTTTAATCTGCCAGGAAGTTTCAGTCATAGTTGTTCAAGTGACATGAAGTACTGTGAAACCTCATAAAATACTTTCTGTTAAATTTTACCTTTAACTTACAATTCAGCATCCCAATGACGGTGGAAGTATGTAAGACCTAATGACAAACAAATGTATCTGACCTCTTTGAGGACGTCCATACTGAATCTGATAACAACAACCCTAAGCCAGTTGTACAAACAATAATAAAACAATGATAGCTAAAGCATAAAGGGCAGTTAATGTACTTAGGAGGACTTATGTAATTAGTGAGTTAGATAAAAAGGTATTTCTGCCTCACCTAAGAGAGGAATTCAGAACGTTTACTTCTGGGGAGGAGCATATATAATATACTTTAACACTCCTCAATAACGAATGTAAAAGAAAGAACTGCGATATAGATGGAATTGCTGAATGAAACGTGATGAGCTGCAAGATGGCATTTCGTGAATCTTTCAATGACTATTCCAGAAAAATCTTACAGGAATGTCAGTTAACAATACCCAAATATTGCAGTATTATGCGCTATGTGTGTGTAATGCTTCAAGGTTCGTGTGGGCAGGCTTGGGTTCGGCAGTAGTAAGTGAAATGAAGCTGTCGCACCTGCGGACTCAAAAGACGATTAATTCTACCAGCTGTTCGACACCTTGTAGGATTACAACCCCCCAGAGCGACCCTATCAATGATAAGCACTCACATTGCTCACTGCATGTGCAGATGAACTTCAATTATCAATAAATAAAAACCCAAAAATTCATTAACAAAAGGAATAAAACAGTTATCTTTCCTAGTTAATTATAAATGTTCCAGATAATGGCTCCTGAACGCCGACACTGCGAATGGGCAATTCAAGCATATGGAGCCATATGTTGATAATATTTAGAGAAATGGCTGTGGGTCAGGAAAGGTGATTACATTCGTTAATGTTAATCTTTAATTTATAGATTCAGAAATATATGATGCGCAGATCAAGAGAAACTACACACCATTTCATGGATGATGAAATTAATGTGCATTGAATTGTGAACAGAAATATATTACCCAGTCATGAGATGAAGTTGCTGTGTGTACTGACTGCACTGAGTAAATGTTATAGACAACTGATATCTCTGTGGAAGACTGGTACTTAAAAAGCCAATGCCTTTTCAAGGACTGAGCAACTCACAAAAACAGTAATACTGGAAAAGATCGACTGAAGATCGCAGTACAACAAATCCACTGCAAAAAGAAGACTCACGTCAAGTATTAAATACGTAAATTGTGAGTTGCTCAGGGGAAATGCAGGGCACGTGCTAACCGCGACACTTACTAAAAAATGACGACAGAAGCGCCAGGCAGAGCCGGGAACCTTGCAATATCTCCGCGACGAGACGTCCTCCGAAATGTGAACATCACGTCCTCGAAGCCAACTCCGTCTGGTTGTCCTCTCTCAAGTTTCTCTCTGCTCCTGTACGCTACCTTCTGTAAACTGACTAGAAGTTGGTACTGGACGGCTCTCGTCTCGACTGTCTGAAAATTGGTCTGGGCGCCAAACGCACCTCACTCTCGCGCTGTGTATGGTAATATGGCGGTGGAAATTTCTCTGCATATACTTCTAGGAAAGATCTAGAGCGTTTCTGCCTACCTCCCATGGAACCTCTTGTCTTTCGTACAGCTCTGAGAAGGCGCCTTATGGTGCCCCGGACTGCGACTCTAGTGTTCTCTAGGGAAATTCAGGGAAACATCCAACGTCTTATGATTGAAGTTCTCTTTTTTCACCATGTTCCAGCAACAGGGAACTCAACAAGCTCAATACTCCAGATTTAAAAAACCCTGTTCCTTCAACCGGAAAATTTCGAAAATTTCCGATAATACAACAGCAATAGCTATTTTTAAGATGGCTTAGCGGCGTATGAGTTACCAGTTACGTCACAAAATACAGGGTGTTTCAGTAAGAATATACGTATTAGAATGCATATATTTATTAACTTTAAGACATACAGGGTGTTTCAAAAATGACCAGTATATTTGAAACGGCAATAAAAACTAAACGAGCAGCGATAGAAATACACCGTTTGTTGCAATATGCTTGGGACAACAGTACATTTTCAGGCGGACAAACTTTCGAAATTACAGTAGTTACAATTTTCAACAACAGATGGCGCTGCAAGTGATGGGAAAGGTACCGAAGACAACGCAGTATGTGGGTGCGCCATTCTGTATGTCGTCTGCTGTAAGCCATTCTGTATGTCGTCTGCTGTAAGCGTGTGCTGTTCACAACGTGCAAGTGTGCTGTGGACAACATGGTTTATTGCTTAGAACAGAGGATTTTTCTGGTGTTGGAATTCCACCGCCTGGAACACAGTGTTGTTGCAACAAGACGAAGTTTTCAACGGAGGTTTAATGTAACCAAAGGACCGAAAAGCGATACAATAAAGGATCTGTTTGAAAAATTTCAACGGACTGGGAACATGACGGATGAACATGCTGGAAAGGTAGGGCGACCGCGTACGGCAACCACAGAGGGCAACGCGCAGCTAGTGCAGCAGGTGATCCAACAGCGGCCTCGGGTTTCCGTTCGCCGTGTTGCAGCTGCGGTCCAAATGACGCCAACGTCCACGTATCGTCTCATGCGCCAGAGTTTACACCTCTATCCATACAAAATTCAAATGCGGCAATCCCTCAGCGCCGCTACCATTGCTGCACGAGAGACATTCGCTAACGATATAGTGCACAGGATTGATGATGGCGATATGCATGTGGGCAGCTTTTGGTTTACTGACGAAGCTTATTTTTACCTGGACGGCTTCGTCAATAAACAGAACTGGCGCATATGGGGAACCGAAAAGCCCCATGTTGCAGTCCCATCGTCCCTGCATCCTCAAAAAGTACTGGTCTGGGCCGCCATTTCTTCCAAAGGAATCATTGGCCCATTTTTCAGATCCGAAACGATTACAGCATCACGCTATATGGACATTCTTCGTGAATTTGTGGCGGTACAAACTGCCTTAGACGACACTGCGAACACCTCATGGTTTATGCAAGATGGTGCCCGGCCACTTCGCACGGCCGACGTCTTTAATTTCCTGAATGAATATTTCGATGATCGTGTGATTGCTTTGGGCTATCCGAAACATACAGGAGGCGGCGTGGATTGGCCTCCCTATTCGCCAGACATGAACCCCTGTGACTTCTTTCTGTGGGGACACTTGAAAGACCAGGTGTACCGCCAGAATCCAGAAACAATTGAACAGCTGAAGCAGTACATTTCATCAGCATGTGAAGCAATTCCGCCAGACACGTTGTCAAAGGTTTCGTGTAATTTCATTCAGAGACTACGCCATATTATTGCTACGCATGGTGGATATGTGGAAAATATCGTACTATAGAGTTTCCCAGACCGCAGCGCCATCTGTTGTTGACAATTGTAACTACTGTAATTTCGAAAGTTTGTCTGCCTGAAAATGTACTGTTGTCCCAAGCATATTGCAACAAACGGTGTATTTCTATCGCTGCTCGTGTGGTTTGTATTGCCGTTTCAAAAATACCGGTCATTTTTTAAACACTCTGTACAGATATGAAACTTTACACACATATTTACGACCCTCTCAAGTTCAGATTACAGATGTTCAATGTGTCCTCCATCACCGACACGAACATTGCCACAAAGATACTCCCATTCCTTCCATCCTGGGGAAAGCATGTCCTTCGTCACACGTTATGGCACTACGGATGCGGTTCTTCAACTGCTCTAGATTCTGTGAGAGTGGTGGTACATATACCCTAAGGACGAATTCAGAGGGTGTCAAATCCGGTGACCGTGGAGCCCAGGTGAAACATGCTAAGTCGCCAACTCCTTGACGAAAAATCCAACGGTTCGGTAGAGTTACATTCAGATATTCACGCACTTGGCGACTCCAATGAGGCGGTGCCCCGTCTTGTTCCAAAATGGAGTTGTCTTCGTGCAACCTCGAAAAAAAATAAGATCTGTAATATAGCGAGATACTGCTGACCGTTCTATCAAAGAAGAATGGGCCGTAAATACATGATCGGGATATCGCACTAAACACACAGACTTTGGGCAAATCTCGTACATGTTCAGTGGCTGCATGTGGGTTCTATGAGCTCAAAAATTCAACATTCTGTTTGTTTACCTCACCACTAACGTTGATAGTTGCTTCATCACTGAACACGCACGATGCGTTGTGCGAAAGTGTTATCATTGTCAATAGCATCAAAAATCTCGTTACAAAATCCCACACACTTGCGTTTGTCATCAGGACGCAGAGCTTGTAACAGCTGTAACTGGTACGGCTTCATAAACGACCGACGTCTCAAAACATGTCAAACTGTTGTTATAGGCAGTAGTTACTCCCGACTGACATGAAGAGCTGATTTTGAAGGACTATGTTGTGGCCGAGCGGTTATAGGCCCTTCAGTCCGGAACCGCCATGCTGCTTCGGTCGCAGGTTCGAATCGTGCCTCGGGCATGGATGTGTATGATGTCCTTAGGTCAGTTAGCTTTAAGTAGTTCTAAGTCTAGGGGACTGATGACCTCAGATGTAAAGTCCCATAGTGCTTAGAGCCATTTGAACTCCGTTGGAAAGCCGTTTGAATTCGGGCAACGTTTTCTTCAGGAACACGAGGGCGGCCAGGAATCTTTCCTTTACATAGACGTCCTCTATCTAGAAACTGTCGATACCATCTGTGAATGTTCAACCCATTCGGAGGATCCATTTGGTACCTCAACCTGAAACATCTTTGCACTGTTATCACAGAATTGCACTTCGCAAACTCGAGAACACTAAATGATTTCTGCTGCGGAGTAGCGATTTTAAACATATGACGGTCACCAAGCAAAACGGGAGACAACTGACATCTAGCGGCTAGTACGCTACTGGCCATTAAAATTGCTACACCAAGAAGAAATGCAGATGATAAACGGGTATTCATTGGACAAATATACTAGAACTGACATGTGATTACATTTTCACGCAATTTGGGTGCATAGATGCTGAGAAATCAGTACCCAGAACAACCACCTCTGGCCGTAATAACGGCCTTGATACGCCTGGGAAATGAGTCTAACAGAGCTTATATGGCTTGTACAGGTACAGGTGCCCATGCAGCTTCAACACGATACCACAGGTCATCAAGAGTAGGGACTGGCGTATTGCGACGAGACAGTTGCTCGGCCACCATTGACCAGACGTTTTCAATTGGTGAGAGATCTGGAGAATGTGCTGGCCAGGGCAGCAGTCGAACATTTTCTGTATCCAGGAAGTCCCGTACAAGACCTGAAAACTGCGGTCGTGCATTATCTGTAATCTGAAATGTAGGGTTTTGCACGGATCGAATGATGGGTAGAGCCACGGGTCCTAACGCATCTGAAATGTAACGTCCACTGTTCAAACTGCCATCAATGCGAACAAGAGATGACCAGGACGTGTAACCAGTGGCACCCCATACCATCACGCCGGGTGATCCGCCAGTATGGCGATGACGGGTACACGCCTCCAATGTGCGTTCACCGCGATGTCGCCAAACACGGATGCGACCATCATGATGCTGTAAACAGAACCTGGATTCATCCGCAAAAATGACGTTTTGCCTTTCGTGCACCCAGGTTCGTTGTTGAGTACACCATCGCAGGCACTCCTGTCTGTGATGCAGCGTCAAGGGTAACCGCACCCATGGTCTCCGAGCTAATGGTCCATGCTGCTGCAAACGTCCTCGAACTGTTCGTCCAGATGGTTGTTGTCTTGCAGACGTCCCCATCTGTTGACTCCGGGATCGAGACTTGGCTGCACTATCCTTTACAGCCATGCGGATAAGATGCCTATCATCTCGACTGCTACTGATGCGAGGCTGTTGGGATCCATCACGGCGTTCCGTATTACCCTCCTGAACCCACGGATTCCATATTCTGCTAACAGTCATTGGATCTCGACCAACGCGAGGAGCAATGTCGATATACGATAAATCGCAATCGCTATAGGCTTCAATCCGACCTTTATCAAAGTCGGAAACGTGATGGTACGCATTTCTCCTCCTTACATGAGGCATCACAACAACGTTTCACCAGGCAACGACGGTCAATTGCTGTTCGTGTATGAGAAGTCTTTTAGAAATATTCCTAATGTCAGCACGTTGTAGGTGTCGCCACCGGCGCCAACCTTGTGTGAATGCTCTGAAAAGCTAATCATTTGCATATCACAGCATCTTCTTCCTGTTGGTTAAATTTTGCGTCTGTAGCACGTCATCTTCGTGGTGTAGCAGTTTTAATGGGCAGCAGTGTATAAACTACACTATGTATTCGTTTTTCAACCAGCGGAGACGAGGCGCAGCGGTCGATAGGTTGGACCAAATAATACTTTGTAATATGTATATTCTTTTTGAAACACCCTGTATTATGGTTATATATAAATGCTTTCAGCGCCCAGACAGTAAAGGATGACACAGGAACTGAAACTAGTGGTAGCAAAACGAAAAAAAGTAATTACGAAACGCCGTATTAAATTGTTCCTTCACTAGGAAAGATACAGCTGTACTATCACAGTTCACTTCCCACACGACTGATAGATGAGTGATATACAGTGCCTGACAAAAAACATGAAGCACACAGAAGTGAGGAGGAGACGAAATGAAACTTCATGGACTGATTCAGTGATAACAAAATCAAGTCACATTACAGAGAACTTGGCAATGTAAGTGTATTCATCAGTATAAAGTTGTATCCCAGTTAGTCTGAATCAGTTCACTGATTAGACTGCTAAAGGTGTCGTAAACGCGTTGTGTCTTCTCTTACAGCAAGCTGTTCCACAACTGCTGTAAATGGTCCTTAACACCGTTTGGAAACTGGAACTGAGACAGAGTAGAAATGCGACCTGGTCTCACACATGTTCCATTGACAACAATGAGCACAGGGAGTCCCAATCTTGATGAAGGGTCGTCGAGCAGATGCGCAAACCCATAGGTCTATATCTCTGACATCGATCTCTTGTAGAGTTTTAGCACATGTTTTTTGCTCGCCTATCATGTCATTTCTGAAAACCGAGAATCTACTCTGTAGGAATCAACATGCATGTCGGAAACTGCGATCGTGTGAGACCCAACTCGCTTTATTTGTTCATGAGACAAAGAAAATATTAGATACAGGCTCTCATGTAGATGGCATTTTCCTTGACCTCCGGAAGGCATTCGATACAGTTCCGCACTGTCGCCTCATGAACAAAGTTAGAGCCTACGGAATATCAGAACAGCTGTGTGGCTGGATTAAAGAGTTTTTAGCAAACAGAATACAGCATGTTGTTCTCAATGGAGAGACGTCTAAAGACGTTAAAGTAACCTCTGGCGTGCCACAGGGGAGTGTTATGGGACCATTGCTTTTCACAATATACACTCCTGGAAATTGAAATAAGAACACCGTGAATTCATTGTCCCAGGAAGGGGAAACTTTATTGACACATTCCTGGGGTCAGATACATCACATGATCACACTGACAGAACCACAGGCACATAGACACAGGCAACAGAGCATGCACAATGTCGGCACTAGTACAGTGTATATCCACCTTTCACAGCAATGCAGGCTGCTATTCTCCCATGGAGACGATCGTAGAGATGCTGGATGTAGTCCTGTGAAACGGCTTGCCATGCCATTTCCACCTGGCGCCTCAGTTGGACTAGCGTTCGTGCTGGACGTGCAGACCGCGTGAGACGACGCTTCATCCAGTCCCAAACATGCTCAATGGGGGACAGATCCGGAGATCTTGCTGGCCAGGGTAGTTGACTTACACTTTCTAGAGCACGTTGGGTGGCACGGGATACATGAGGACGTGCATTGTCCTGTTGGAACAGCAAGTTCCCTTGCCGGTCTAGGAATGATAGAACGATGGGTTCGATGACGGTTTGGATGTACTGTGCACTATTCAGTGTCCCCTCGACGATCACCAGAGGTGTACGGCCAGTGTAGGAGATCGCTCCCCACACCATGATGCCGGGTGTTGGCCCTGTGTGCCTCGGTCGTATGCAGTCCTGATTGTGGCGCTCACCTGCACGGCGCCAAACACGCATACGACCACCATTGGCACCAAGGCAGAAGCGACTCTCATCGCTGAAGACGACACGTCTCCATTCGTCCCTCCATTCACGCCTGTCGCGACACCACTGGAAGCGGGCTGCACGATGTTGGGGCGTGAGCGGAAGACGGCCTAACGGTGTGCGGGACCGTAGCCCAGCTTCATGGAGACGGTTGCGAATGGTCCTCGGCGATACCCCAGGAGCAACAGTGTCCCTAATTTGCTTGGAAGTGGCGGTGCGGTCCCCTATGGCACTGCGTAGGATCCTACGGTCTTGGCGTGCATCCGTGCGTCGCTGCGGTCCGGTCCCAGGTCGACGGGCACGTGCACCTTCCGCCGACCACTGGCGACAACATCGATGTACTATGGAGACCTCACGCCCCACGTGTTGAGCAATTCGGAGGTACGTCCACCCGGCCTCCCGCATGCCCACTATACGCCCTCGCTCAAAGTCCGTCAACTGCACATACGGTTCACGTCCACGCTTTCGCGGCATGCTACCAGTGTTAAAGACTGCGATGGAGCTCCGTATGCCATGGCAAACTGGCTGACACTGACGGCGGCGGTGCACAAATGCTGCGCAGCTAGCGCCATTCGACGGCCAACACCGCGGTTCCTTGTGTGTCCGCTGTGCCGTGCGTGTGATCATTGCTTGTACAGCCCTCTCGCAGTGTCCGGAGCAAGTATGGTGGGTCTGACACACCGGTGTCAATGTGTTCTTTTTTCCATTTCCAGGAGTGTATATCAATGACATAGTAGATAGTGTCGGAAGTCCCATGCGGCTTTTCGCGAATGATTCTGTAGTATACAGAGAAGTTGCACCATTAGAAAATCGCAGCGAAATGCAGGAATTTCTGCAGCGGATAGCACTTTGTGCAGGGAGTGGTAACTAACCCTTAACATAGACAAATGTAATGTATTGCGAATACATAGAAAGAAGGATCCTTTATTGTATGATTATGTGATAGCGGAACAAACACTGGTAGCAGTTACTTCTGTAAAATATCTGGGAGTATGCGTATGGAACGATTTGAAGTGGAATGATCATATAAAATTAATTGTTGGTAAGGCGGGTGCCAGGTTGAGGTTCATTGGGAGAGTCCTTAGAAAATGTCGTCCATCAACAAAGGAGGTGACTTACAAAACACTCGTTCGACCTATACTTGAGTATTGCTCATCAGTGTACGATTCGTACCAGATCGGGTAGACAGTGGAGATAGAGAAGATCCAAAGAAGAGCGGCGCGTTTCGTCACAGGGTTATTTGATAAGCGTGGTAGTGTTACGGAGATGTTTAGCAAACTCAATTGGCAGATTCTGCAAGAGAGGCGCTTTGCATCGCGGTGTAGCTTGCTGTCCAGGTTTCGAGAGGGTGCGTTTCTGGATGAGATATCGAATATATTGCTCCCCCATACTTATACCTCCCGAGGAGATCACGATTGCAAAATTAGAGAGATTCGAGCGCGCACGGAGGCTTTCCGCCATTCGTTCTTCCCGCGAACCATACGCTACTGGAACAGGAAAGGGAGGTAACGACAGGGGCACGTTAAGTGCCCTCCGCCACACACCGTTGGGTGGCTTGTGGAGTATAAATGTAGATGTAGATGTAGATGTAGATCAGATGATCTCGATGGACATAGTAGTACCTCAACATCCTGCATGCAGTTTGTACAGAAACTTGACACGTGTGCACGAGTAGTATTATCCTGTTGAAAAATTGCACCACGGTAATCTCACAAAGACGTAACAGGCAAGGACGCAGGATATCTGCTGTGCCTTACAGTTCCCTCATTAACCACCAGTTGTGTTCTGGCCATACCCCATGACTCACCAGATGATGATGCCAGGAGTAACACCACTATGCCTCTCTAAGACACTGGAAGAAAGGAAGCTCCTCCCAGGTCTACGCCACACTGACGAAGGTCTTTCGGGGTAGTGCAGAAACGCAATTCATCGTTGAACACAGCGCGACACTATCCATTAGCAACCACGCTTCACAATAACGGCACCACTCCAAACGCTGATGTTTTGCAGATTACAAATGAGACGATATTTCCCTTGTCTGGCTGCTGCCAGTCTCTGACGAGTGGCGCGGAATGACCCAGAGTGTTATAGGGAGTCCAATACTAGTTCTCTGTTGGCAGGCACAGTTGTGAACTGATTACGATGTGTTCTGTGTACAACATGGTGTTTCATCTATGTGGTAGAGAGACCTGGTCGAATGGAACTTTGACGTCGAGTATTCCTGGCCAAAAGTTTCTATAAGCTGCAACAATAGGTCACTGTCCCGAACGCCACCAAAACCTTGACATGGCACAATTAGACCCGTTGGTCAAAAAGCGACTCAATAGCTGTCAGGAGCTGAAAATGCTGTCCCAGACGAGTACGTGGAATCTCTGTGAACTTTGCGGTGATCACTCAACATCCGACGCTGTTGGCGCCCCTTATACAGAGTGAGTCACCAACTATTGGCTCCGAAAGTATGATAGAAATTGAAAAGTTTGTGGGACAAAAGTGGCATGGGACAACGGGGCCATAATATGACAATGGTGTTTTATTGCTAGGTGGGGTCGCATCAGAGATATGGGATGCTATAGTTTGGTACTTATTTTCTTATAGCGACTATCGCTACAAATCCAATGATGTGTAACAGTAAGGTCTTTGAATAACATGCAATTAAGCATGTTATGTAAATTGACATTTACGCGGTTCGTGAATGTAACCTCTTCAGTAAATAAAATATCATTAATAAATGTGTTATCCCTCTGAATCTGAAGCTGAGACCATCGTCAGAATTCAGTGCGACGCATACAATCCGTACCAGTTAATTCTTGGTGGAGACTGATATGGTAAGGATGATATTTATGGCGACACAGAACACGAACATCACTACACTGGCTCATGCCAGATTCCCTTGCCATGTGACGTGAACTAACACAAGGATCTCGAACCACAGTGGCAAGAGTACCAATTTCCGTTTCCTCGTAAGTGACTTTCCTTCGACGGATATGTTTCCGATGCGTTAAAGACCCAATTGTTCTCAATTTATCATACACATATTTAAATGTACGACGTGTAGGGTGAGTACGTTGAGGATATCTTTCAGTGTATAAGTCTCTAGCTCTCACTGAATTTCGTTGGCATTTTCGTAAATGAGAAGCATATCGACTTGTTCTTCGAAGGACTACATAATTTACATATCCTAGATTCGCCGATACTAGTCTTCCGTTCCTGTTAGCATTCTATTGCGAAACCGGCAAATGTTGTTTACACGTGAATGGCACGTTAGATGGATACACAGTATTCGGGCAGTATTTACTATTTGCGCCATATACGAGAGAGAATTGTCAGAGCATGTGCTTCGATAATAGCCGAAGTGATAAGGAATACCACTCAGTCCATGATAAGGATACTGCAGCACTGCATTGAAACCAATGGTCATCACTTCGTACACCTTGTATAAATGGACTTTCATGCAATCTTCTTTACCTTCGTTGACCTTCAAAGGCCTTACTGTTACATTACTGGATTCGTCTCCATAGCCGCTATCATAAAATAAGTACCAAACTATAGCATCCCATGTAAAAAAACAAAGTTGACCTTCACATCCCTGAATCAACCGCCGGCCGCGGTGGTCTCGCGGTTCTAGGCGCGCAGTCCGGAACCGTGCGACTGCTACGGTCGCAGGTTCGAATCCTGCCTTGGGCATGGATGTGTGTGATGTCCCTAGGTTAGTTAGGTTTAAGTAGTTCTAAGTTATAGGGGACTAATGACCACAGCAGTTGAGTCCCATAGTGCTCAGAGCCATTTGAACCATTTTAAACCTGAATCAACCCCACCTAGCAACAAAAAACCCACGTCATATTATGGCCCCCGTTGTCCCATGCAACTTTTGTCCGACATACTTTTCAGCTAATATCATACTTTCGAAGTTATTCTAGATGGCAGTAGTTAGTGGCTCACCCTGTGTACCATACCATACCTGGTAACAACACTAAAGCACTTTGGTAACCGTCTCAGCCAACTGTAACTCTAATCATTTACACAAACGCGTGTGCTGTGTACGTGTATGAAGTTACGCTAACATCAAACCAAGCTTTATGGCTGCTTTGTTTCCGGTCAGGCAGTGCAGGTGCTAGATTCGGTCGCACTGAGAAACTGCTAAAATCGCTCTATATCCAATGGGTTCTGGGTCAGAATATGCCAAGATTTTGGGCTTTTGGCCATCTTCCGATTTGACTATAATAATCGTATATCCCTTAAGCAATTGTATTAGCAAACAAAGGACAGGTCACTCCAGCTTACACGGAGGGTAAAGGAGGTGTTCCGTAAAACTACCATCCAGTTTCATTGACCCCCACTTGTCGTAGATTCATGTACGGTATTCTAAGCTCAAACACGATGTACCTAGGACGCAATTAGACCAAATAATGAAGCAAAATTAGGGGAAAATATCACGAAGTCTCAAATTATTGTAGAGTGATAGGGGAGAATGTTACGAATAACATATCAAAGAGCTCAACAGATAGGATGTGAGTATTGGGGTGGGGGACGTTTAACAGTCACTTTTTTATTTTTTTCTTGACTAAGTCGAAAACCACGGCTTCTATAGAAAATGTTGTCAGTGATCTTCTAAAAAAGAATGTAGGTATAGTGCAGACTGCAAGTGCACGAAACTAATCACTGAAAAGTGTGATTACTTAAGCCCTGTGTTGCGCAGTTGTATGAACAGTGTGTGCTGTCTGACGTTACAGTAAATTGTTTCCAACATGACAAAAATGCTACAAAATAAAACCAATAAAATTTACACATCAGAAGAAATACCAAACTTTGTCTCAATAAATTATCCAAATTACTTTAATAAAATTACTGCTGACTTACGTAGCTAACATGCGAAACAAAAACCGATAATACGAAACATGTCTCGCCGCCCGCTGTGACCGAGCGGTTCTAGGCGCTTCAGTCCGGAACCGCGTCACCGCTACGGTCGCAGGTTCGAATCCTGCCTCGGGCATGGAAGTGTGTGATGTCCTTAGGTTAGTTAGGTTCAAGTAGTTCTAAGTTCTAGGGGACTGATGACCTCAGAAGTTAAGTCCCATGGTGCTCAGAGCCATTTGAACCAATTGAAACATGTTTCACACTCGAATCTGTCACACTGTTCAATGAAATGTACCTCGTACTACAAGGAAATAACTTCCAAACTGATTTTACGCTGTTTGACGCAATAGCTGGCTCTAAGCACTATGGGACTTAACAACTGAGGTCATCAGTCCCCTAGACTTAGAACTACTTAAACCTAACTAACCTAAGGACATCACACACATCAATGCCTGAGACAGGATTCGAACCTGCGACCGTAGGAACATGGCGATTGCAGACTTCAGCGCCTAGAACCGCTCGACCACAGAGGCGGGCACGCAATCGCTGATTAACTGTGTAATGACATTGTTCTGTATGTGTAGTGTAACTATATGACTATGGCCCTAAACTATTCTTACACTATCTTCGGTACAGTAAAAGTTCTCTCGAAGATGGAGAACAGCATGCAGTGTCGCAGCAAACCTAAATTAAAATGCTAAGCTGAAGATGTTATTCAAAAGCTTGTTTACCGCTACGTGGAATGATGGCACAAGCAACATAGTATTTCTTGCATGGGAATAATTTTATGGCAAATAATTACCTTATAGCTTGACTTTCAAGATCGTGAACAACACTGATTTGATACAAAAAAGTCTGGTTCCTTAACAGGTCGATTATTGAAAAATTGTATGTTACATAAAGATTAACCCACCAAAAATCATCTCTATTCTTTACAAAATTGAATATCTGAGGAGGACAACTAATTCCTTAGCTGAAAACAATCGATGAAATTTGTCTCAACCAAATTTCGTTACTTCATTTAGTTCTAAAACGGAGTGCTAACTAAGCACAAGTATTCCAAAATTGTAATTTCCCTTAAATCAGTTTCTCGCAAAACTTTTTTCAAAAATCCAATTTAATTGTGTTTAATTTCAAAATGGCTCTTTTCTGTTGATTTCTATTGTTACATTACGCTAATTTTTACTTTATTTAATTGGCTTTATTAGTTGTCAGTATCCAAAGTTAAGTCCATTAACCCTTGTTAGCCACCTAGTTCTTTTATAAGACTGCATTGCATAAAAGATTGTAACTAATCATAATATGTAAATGTGCATATGATGTTTTAAAAATTAATTCCTGATTGGTTTTTCCATGTGGCCTATTTATCTGTAACCCTTTGTGTTTCTTCAGTTCGGAGTAAAGGTACACTTTGCGTACTCCTGCCTCAGGCCTGCTCACTGTTTAGGCAGGACATGTGGTGAAAGTACGGAAAATTATTTTTTGGGATAACTTAATTACTCCTCTAATAATAACAGGATGACAGTGAAACTTTTGCACAATGTTATCAAGATGTCAAAATAAATGTTGCACATCCGTAACTGATATAGTATCGCCTCACAACCGTTGTAAACTTCTCGCCTATTGCCACTGAGTTAATAAATTTCTATTACACCTGTCATAGCCTAAGACTGAGAAAGTGATATTGTCTTATTCTCTATGGAAATAGTTCCTAACGTAAAAAGTTAGATTTAATTTGTATCCAGATAGTATTTAGCGACCTCTGGTATGGAAGCTTTTGAGCGTTTGAATTACAGTTTCACACTTATTTGCCCTAGATAATATAGACAAGTTTGGTGTACGTACGGTTGCACAAATTCTTCTTTTATTACTTAAACTTGCCAGAAACTTGGCGCTGGACTCTAAACAGTACCAGCCCCATACAAACAACTGATAACGCTACATTTAGGGTATCCAACAACACTAGCCGCTAGATTCTTTTATAGAGACTTATTGTTGTGTTACATGAAGATGCGGTGGAAGAAGTAGTTTGGGAAGTCCCACAAATGCACGACACTTCACAGCAACATGCTTTCAAAAACGTTTGTTTTTCCTATCCATTTGCTCAGTGTACACTTCCACTGCAGGTATGGCACTTGTGAAATTGATACAAATTCTGCATTAGGCCTACATAGCAAATGGTACGATATTTACCTATGAAAAATGTACAAATGAAATATTAAAATTCTTATCGCTCTGCATGCCGTCGCCTTCCCCCTCCCTCCCCACTCCCACTTCCCACCCCCTTAACAAGAGGAACACTACGACTGTCGAGTCTTTTTGGATGCAACTGATTTTCTTAAAAAAAAAAGAAAGAGAATGTCACTGCTATGGTACTAAGTTTCATACGAAAAGCTTGGATATTGGCTGATTACAAATATGTCACAACTGTGATTAGTAACACCTTTACCATTTTTCAAAATATTTTTATTCCTAAATATCATTCAGATTTTCTTTTGCGTTGTTTGTTTGTCTGGATTAAATGGCTCTGAGAACTATGGGACTTAACGTCTGCGGTCATCAGTCCCCTAGAACTTAGAACTACTTAAACCTAACTAACCTAAGGACATCACACAACACCGATGCCCGAGGCAGCATTCAAACCTGCGACCGTAGGGGTCGCGCGGTTCCGGACTGTAGCACCTAGAACCGCTCGGTCACTCCGGCCAGCTGTCTGGATTATATATTCACTAAATACCTCTTTATGTAGTAAATGACAGACAGTAAACAAAAAGAGTATAATTTTCATAATAGATTACTAACAACCAATCCTATTTTTGATTCTAATTAAATAAAAAATAATTCTTATGCTACTAATCCTAAGACACATTCAATGCCAAATAACATAGAGGAAATCGTTAAAAAACTTACTTTGTCCTTCATTCTATCATTTATGCGAGGAAGTAGGCCTTAGTTTCTTCATTACATTTCTAAATTATGTACTGATCGATTGAATCAGTGCCCCAAAGATAACACAACATATTTCGCACGGCGAATTACATAGTTGCTGCTTATTTATAATTATTTCATTTTCTATCAATTGCCGTTTATAAAAAAATTATACAGATTATAGTACACAGATGTTGTTTGAAGTCATCACGAAAGAAGTACGAGTAAATGTGCAGATGAACAAGCGAGGAAGTTAGTAAAAATGCACCATTTTAAGTCGCAAAACGTATAACGCCACGAATGGCATACGGACAAGGTAAAATAAAATTCCGTACATTGTATTATTTCACATTTATCAGTTGTTTCGTTCTTTATTGCACTTCAATTCCCCATCCGGGGTGTGGTGGCAGCAGCATATGCGCTGCTCTTCAGCCAAGAGATATTAATTATGCAATAGAAGACATTTAAAATTACAAAGGGGAAAATATGGCGTACATAAAAATACAAACGGGGAACATAATGGAAGAGAACAGACAAAAAGAGGGTAACTGTAAAATGGAGATAAAAACCTTAAAAAATGCATTGCACACAGAAAAAACCTCCAACTCGGACAGTTAAAAGAAAAAAAGGTGAAGTATGGATGGAGCATAAAAGTAGCGATGGACGGCGTAGCACATAACGATCACTGCCAGTAACGCTAGTTACAAGTCCAGCACACAACTAAAATCACAGCTCTGGACGCACAGGAGAACAGCGCCAAATACGAAACTGACATAGCACACTGATGACGATGAACAAACACAGGATCTGCAAGGACATGGAGATGAGCTAAAGGGAGGAAGGGAAAATGGGAGGGAGGGGGGAACATGGGCGGGGGCGCGTCGAAGAGGACTGGGGAGGGAAGGACGTGGGAGGAACACAATTGAGGAGGGGGTGCAAGGACTCAGGGTGGAAGGAAGAAAATCCGCTCTGGGAGAGGAAAAGGGGGGGGGGCTTAGAGAGGAGAGGGAACAAGACCAGGTCACAGTTGGAAGGAAGGGTACATGTCAACATCCAGGAGGGGAAGGTGCTGGAAATTGCCCTGATGAAGGAGGGTGTGGAGGTGGAGAGAGGGAGGGATACAGCAGTAGAGGTGCGGCAATGGGCGGTGAGTGGAGAGGAGTGAGGTGGTGAGGGGAGCAAGCCTGTGGACAGTGTAATGGGTGCAGAGATGTTGGAGGAAAAGGAGGATGTGGGGGAAGGGGATGAGGTCATACAGGAGTCATGTGGGGGAAGGAAGGCAGATATGGAAGGCAATGCACAGCACATGGCGTTCGAGGATTTGGAGGGCTTTGTAAAAGTGGGGGGAGGGGGTCAGAGATCCAGGCAACCCTGGCATAACAGAGGATAGGACAGATGCAGGATTTGTAGATTTGGAGGATGGTGGAACGATGCAGTCCCCATGTCCAGCCAAACAGGAGTTTCAGGAGGCAGAGGCAGGAATGGACTTTCTACTGGAGGGTCAGGAGGTGAGGGGTCCAGGTGAGGTGATAGTCAAGGGTGAGGTCAAGGTATCTCAGGATGGGGGTGAGCAGGATGGGACTACCATAAATGGTGAGGTAGAAATCGTGGAGACAGAAGAGTGGGTGGTGCTACTTATGATGATTGCCTGGGTTTTGGAGGGGTTGAGATGAAGGAACTACTGGTTACAACAAATGCTGAACTAGTTGAAGTGGGTTTGGAGGGTGCATTGAAGGGTAGGATAGAGACCCAGGAAGGTGGTCTCATCAGCTTATTGGACAAGGTGGACAGGTAGGGGTGGCTTGGCCTTATTGGCAGTGTACAGCAGATAGAGGACAGAGCCCTGGGGGACACCAGCAATGGGATAAAAGATATGGGAGTTGGTGTTATGGAGGATGTCAGAAAGGATGGCATCAGAGGAAGGAAGCGACCAGATGGACAAAATTGATAGGCAGGTCGTAGTTTTGGAGTTTAAAGAGGAGACCAGGATGCCATACGTGGTCATAGGCATTTTGGAGGTCTACGTAAAGAAAAATAGCAGAGCTACAGGAATTAATATTGAGGGAGAGAAGTTGGACAAAGTTAAGGAGTTGGTCTTTGGCGCAGAAGGAGGATTGGAAGCCACACTGGGTAAGGGGGGCAAGAGGTGTTGAGTGAGGTGCTGATGGCACTTGCCAGTAAATATAGAAAATATGCATAGGAAAATTTCCAGGTCCACTCCTTGTGAGTCAGTTGTTTTTTTTTTTTTTTTTCATGACAGCTATTTTGTTCCTCTTATTTACTGAATGGCAACGGACTTGCCGCAGTGGATACACCGGTTCCTGTGAGATCACCAAAGTTAAGCGATGTTGGGCTTGGCTGGCATTTGGATGGGTGACTATTCAGGCCGCTATGTGCTGTTGCCATTTTTCTGGGTGCACTCAGCCTCATGATGCCAAATGAGGAGCTACTCGACCGACTAGTAGCGGCTTCAGTCAAGAATACCATCTTAACGACCGGGATAGCGGTGTGCTGACTCCACGCCACTCCTATCTGTATCCTCCTCGAAGGATAACACGACGGTCGGATGGTCCCGGTAGGCCACTCGTGGCCTGAAGACAGAGCGCTTATTTACTGATTAGTTCAAAAATGGCTCTGAGCACTATGGGACTTACCATCTATGGTCATCAGTCCCCTAGAACTGAGAACTACTTAAATCCTAACTAACCAAAGGACAGCACACAACACCCAGTCATCACGAAGCAGAGAAATTTCCTGACCCCGCCGGAAATCGAACAACTGAATAGTTCATAGATGGCGCCAAATGTCAGCCAGGTGGATGGTTGGTGTGACTTGGCATTCCATTACAGATGTAGAGAGTACTAATCTCTGTGTCACTTCAAACAGATTTTACTTATAAATACAATAAATCAATACACTGAATTGCTGTTATTAACAATTTACATGCATCTAAGCAAACGTACCATGGAGTAAGTTCTGTAGGTTCAGTATTATAATCATCATACTCATACAATGACCTGCACAGTTTTATCAGTAGGTATGTTTGTGTACAAGTTGACGATATCAAGAGAAACAAATTTTATTTCATTAGGTATTGGTGTATTTCTTGTTTGAAACTATTTTCAATGGAAAATTGTTTAAGGAATTTATAATGAGTTTTAAGAACCCGCAGGCATTTTCCAACTACCTTATAGAAAGGACTACTGCCACCATCCACCACCAGGCGTATCGTATAGCCTTCTTTTTGTACCTTTAGTTGTGCCCTAACTGCCGGCCGCGGTGGTCTCGCGGTTCTAGGCGCGCAGTCCGGAACCGTGCGACCGCTGCGGTCGCAGGTTCGAATCCTGCCTCGGGCATGGATGTGTGTGATGTCCTTAGGTTAGTTTGGTTTAAGTAGTTCTAAGTTTAGGGGACTGATGACCACAGCAGTTGAGTCCCATAGTGCTCAGAGCCATTTGAACCATTTTTTTGTGCCCTAATAGTGGGTCCCAGGGGACTGATAAACTTTAGCCTCTGCACCTCCCTTGGTCATATTATCTCATCCGATACGCCCGGTGGTGGATGGTAGGAGTAGTCCTTTCTATAAGGTAGCTGAAGTTTGTTAAAACTCATTAAAAATTCCATAAACGATTTTCCATTAAAATAAATGCGAACTCATTAATAAAATCAAAAATGCACCAATAACTGATGAAATGAAATTTCTTTCTCTTGGTATCGTCAACTTATACACAACATACCCAATGATAAAACTGTGCAGGTCATTCAGACTAATTTATTGTAACATAACAAGCTTTCTATGAGGGAAGTAGATCAATTAATTGGGTTACTTACGATAATTTTGAAATGAAACTACTTTAAATATAATGACACTTTTTCCCGACAAGACGGTCTCAGTATGGGGATCTCCATATCTGGAATGCTCGCTGATATCTTCATTAATTATCTAGAAAACAGATTGTTTTCTGAAAATGCTTCATTGGTAGGTACGTAGATGACACACTGCTGCTAATACAGGATAATGATGATTCCATCAACACTACAGTAGCCAAAATAAGTAACTTTAATCAAATGATGAAATTGACATGTGATACTGAAACAAATAAATCTATTACTTTTCTATATCTATCAATTCAGAATGAAAACCGCTGCTACACATTTGGTATCTTTGGCAAAAAGTCTTGTACCGATGGCACTGTGGATTTCACTTCAATTCACGCAGTTGAACACAAAAATACCTTTTTCAATTTTGCTATCAATCGGTTGTTCAAAATTCCGTTGTCGAAAGATGAACACGATGATGAAGTGGTAACAATAAGGCACATTGCAAAAGTGAATAACTATCCACATGACTTTGTAGGTAGTATATGTAAGAACACAGCTAATTAATACAAACATAGGATGGCGCTTTAAAATAATATGGCTTCTTGCCAATATGTAGCAGCCATTAGCATAATACTGCACGAGTATCACGTTTATAACATTGAACCTACAGAACTTTAGATGCATGTACATTGTTAATAACAACAATTCAGTGTATTGGTTTATTGTATTTATAAGTAAAGTCTATTTGAAGTACCACAGAGGCTAGTAGTCTCTATATCTATAACGAAATTCCTAGTCACACCAACCATCCATCTGGCTGACATTTTATCTCTTATAAACAAAATTATAAAAAAAAGGTTTTACCCATTTGGCATTACATATATGTTTAAAGAATAAAACAACTGAATCACAAGGAGTGAACCTAGAAATTTTCCTATATATATTTTCTATATTTACTGGCAAATATGAAATAAGCCGGACAGTAATGTACATAATTTTACTTATGTTTGATTTTATGTAATTCCCATGCAAATTTGAAGTCTTTATTTACTTTCCTTAAATGTTATATAAGTAGTTCATACAGAGGGTACCATACAACTAATTCGATGTGTTCACCACACAGCCTACCTTTTTTGTACAGTACTGTTCAAAGAACTGTGACTGACGCCCGAAGAACAGGGAACTAACATGCATCGAGATTAGAAAATAGTGATATATAATCTTATATACAAGGCATCAACGTTTTGCGATGAGTGTTAACTTTTATTGTAATGCCTGACTATATAGTTCTTGCATTTTTAGCATCAATAAAGGCTAGGCACTAGACGAAATGTGGATTTGCGTAATAAAACCTGCAAAACGACGACTGATTGCTGCGCTCTATAATTTATAAATCAGATGACAGTCGCTGAGTGCACCCACTCTCCGAATGGAGGGTAACCTGATTAAGGAGTTGGTCATCAAGAGTGATTAACCTAGTTACTTTTTACTGCAAAAAGTCTACAGGATCCCGAAAAGACATTCCCATTAGCGGACATGGATATCGAGTTGAGCGATTACGCTTTCCTATGCGAGTGTTGCGCCTTAGCGAGTATGCAGACGCTCAGTAGGCCAAGACGTATAATAAAGTCGTGGAGCCAGGTATTTAGTTGGACGGCGGTATTCACTGAGACCGACATGTGAAGTCCTCATTCAAGCCTATAACTGCCACTGAGGTGACGAATGTGATGGGACACCTGCTAGTATCGTGTCGCACCTCCTTTTGTACTGCAGAAACTTGACGAGGCACGAACTGGGTCCCCTGCAGGAATACTGGACTATCCTACCTCTATATCCGTTCATAATTGCTAAAATGTTGTCGCTGTAGGATTTTGTGCACGGACTGACCTCTCCGTTATGCCCCATAAATGCTTGATGAGATCTACACTCCTAGAAATGGAAAAAAGAACACATTGACACCGGTGTGTCAGACCCACCATACTTGCTCCGGACACTGCGAGAGGGTTGTACAAGCAATGATCACACGCACGGCACAGCGGACACACCAGGAACAGCGGTGTTGGCCGTCGAATGGCGCTAGCTGCGCAGCATTTGTGCACCGCCGCCGTCAGTGTCAGCCAGTTTGCCGTGGCATACGGAGCTCCATCGCAGTCTTTAACACTGGTAGCATGCCGCGACAGCGTGGGCGTGAACCGTATGTGCAGTTGACGGACTTTGAGCGAGGGCGTATAGTGGGCATGCGGGAGGCCGGGTGGACGTACCGCCGAATTGCTCAACACGTGGGGCGTGAGGTCTCCATAGAACATCGATGTTGTCGCCAGTAGTCGGCGGAAGGTGCACGTGCCCGTCGACCTGGGACCGGACCGCAGCGACGCACGGATGCACGCCAAGACCGTAGGATCCTACGCAGTGCCGCAGGGGACCGCACCGCCACTTTTCAGCAAATTAGAGACACTGTTGCTCCTGGGGTATCGGCGAGGACCATTCGCAACCGTCTCCATGAAGCTGGGCTACGGTCCCGCACACCGTTAGGCCGTCTTCCGCTCACGCCCCAACATCGTGCAGCCCGCCTCCAGTGGTGTCGCGACAGGCGTGAATGGAGGGACGAATGGAGACGTGTCGTCTTCAGCGATGAGAGTCGCTTCTGCCTTGGTGCCAATGATGGTCGTATGCGTGTTTGGCGCCGTGCAGGTGAGCGCCACAATCAGGACTGCATACGACCGAGGCACACAGGGCCAACACCCGGCATCATGGTGTGGGGAGCGATCTCCTACACTGGCCGTACACCTCTGGTGATCGTCGAGGGGACACTGAATAGTGCACGGTACATCCAAACCGTCATCGAACCCATCGTTCTACCATTCCTAGACCGGCAAGGGAACTTGCTGTTCCAACAGGACAATGCACGTCCGCATGTATACCCTTCCACCCAACGTGCTCTAGAAGGTGTAAGTCAACTACCCTGGCCAGCAAGATCTCCGGATCTGTCCCCCATTGAGCATGTTTGAGACTGGATGAAGCGTCGTCTCACGCGGTCTGCACGTCCAGCACGAACGCTGGTCCAACTGAGGCGCCAGGTGGAAATGGCATGGCAAGCCGTTTCACAGGACTACATCCAGCATCTCTACGATCGTCTCCATGGGAGAATAGCAGCCTGCATTGCCGCGAAAGGTGGATATACACTGTACTAGTGCCGACATTGTGCATGCTCTGTTGCCTGTGTCTATGTGCCTGTGGTTCTGTCAGTGTGATCATGTGATGTATCTGACCCCAGGAATGTGTCAATAAAGTTTCCCCTTCCTTGGACAATGAATTCACGGTGTTCTTATTTCAATTTCCAGGAGTGTATGTCGGACGATCTGTGTGGCCAAATCATTCGCTCGAATTATCCAGAATGTTCTTCAACACAATCGTAAACAATTGTGACCCGTTGTAGGCAGATGGTATGGTGCACTGTCGTCCATAAAAGTTCTATTGCTGTTTGCGAACACTCAGTTCATGACTGGCTGCAGATGGTCTTTAAGCAAACGAACATAACCATTTCCAGTTAATAATCGGATCAGCTGGACCGAAGCACCCAGTCCATTCCATGTAAAAACAGGCCACACCAATATGGAGCCTTCATCAGCTTGCTCAGTGCCTTCTTGACAACTTGGCTTCATGGCTTCGTGGGGTATGCGCTGCCATCAGCTCTTATCAACTCACATCTGAACCCATCGCTTTAGGCTGCTGTTTTCCAGTGGTCTAGGCTCCAACCGATATGGTCACGAGCCCAGGAATAGCACTGCAGACGATGTGGTGCCGTTATCAAAGGCACTCGAGTCGGTCCTCTGGTGCCACAGCCCATTAACGCCAAATTTAGCTGCATTGTCCTATATGTTGGTCGTAAGTTGCACATTGATTTATGCTATGATTTCACGAAGTGTTACTTGCCTGTTAGCACCGACAATTTACACTGCTGCTCTCGGTCTTTAAATGAAGGCTATCGCCCACTGCGCTGTGCACGGTGAGTGATGCCTGAAATTTGGTATTATCGGAACACTTTTTCTCTGTGCGTCTCGTAATTTTGAATTTCATAACGAATTCCAAAATGGAAAGTCCCATGCGTCTAGCTCCCAGCACCATTCCTCGTTCAAAATCTGTTAATTCCCGTCCTGCGGCCGTAAGCACGTAGGAAGCCTTTCCACGAAAATCACCCAAGTCCAAATGACAACTCAGGCAATGTACTGTTGTTTTATACTTTGTGTAAGCGATACTACCGTCATCTGTAGATGTACATGTCGCTATCAAATGATTCAAATGGCTCTGAGCACTATGGGATTTAAACATCTGAGGTTATCAGTCCCCTAGACTTAGAACTACTTAAACCTAACTAACCTAAGGACATCACACACACCCATGCCCGAGGCAGGATTCGAACCTGCGACGGTAGCGGTCGTGCGGTTCCAAACCTTATTTTTCTGGATCTGCTTTCTGTAGTCATCTGATCGCCTCTCTCTAAGGTTCCGGACTGAAGCGTCTAGAGCTGCTCGGCCACCGCGGCTGGCCATGTCGCTATCCCCTGACTTTTGTCACCTCTGCGCATATTCGTTTCCATGATGATTTGAATGTGATGTTTTTGTTTATAACTTTTCTCAGTTGACTTTGAGTTGTTTAATCCTTTGGTGTTCAGGCAGTTATCGGCGGAATGAGTGAGGAGCCAACTGAAGGCGATACGTTGAACTATTAGCAGTGTATATACTCCAGTGCGCCTGTTAGATCACGGAATGTTTATGAAATGATTTGGACTGCTACAAGGCTTCAATTATTTACTTTGGAATTGTGAGAAGTTTATCCCTGTCTCGAGGATTAAAACGAGAACTCAGACACCGACAACCGATTCGGCTCATATTTGGCATGTCTCATGTGTACAGCCTAAAATTAAAGACTAAGATATTTTGGCTCAATAGCCCATCACGTTTTCGAGAAAACCACGCCTAAAATAAAGTCAGAATTCCGCGATCAGTTTCCTCCCACTCAACTTGACGGCATCGAAATACCGTCGAGAAACCAGTGAAGAACTTGGGCTCATTTCTAGATGAACATTTAAATTGGGTAGAGAACACAGTCGCCACATACCTTAAGACCTCCTATTGTTTCTATTTCCCCACAAAGTTCCGGAACGTATTTCCAGTGGATGTGGAACTCAAACTCGTGTCATCACTCGTTCTACCGGACCTTCACTGTTGTGATGTAATTCAGTATGGCAGTGAAAACATAACACGGGCAGAGCTAATCATAACTGCTTGTGTGCGTTATATCTGCAAAAATGTCGATATGACCATGCCAGCGCTTCATACACCCAGTTACGGTGGTTGCCGCCAGAAAACTTACGGGACAACCATATGCTATGACTACTTCACCGTCTCCTCGGTGAGCAAACACCCCTGTACCTCGTCTCAGTGATTAAAAATCTTTCGTGTATTCATATTGTAAATAAACGGCCTCAGCCGTGTAGTATCCTAGCTGTTTCAATTTATAAAACAAAAACATTGGCAGAATCCTTTGGTGTTGCTGCTGTCCGCCTCTGTAACAAGTTGCCCTCTACTCTTCATGCAGTTCGACGCCTTTCAACTTTTCAGAAAAAGTTTAAAAAATTCCTCCCGTCATCCTCAAATGCTTCTCCAAAATTACTAATTCTCCTGTGTCAAAAAGAAAAGCCAATACTCCTGTATTCTCCTAGGTATGCTTCCTTCTCTTTCTTTTCCCTGTGAGTCACGCCACCTTCTCTTTCCTTAAGATTCCTTATCTGTATGTTACACATTCATCTTTCCCTACCTTGTCCATTCTTTTCTCTACGCCTACTCATAATTAAAAACCTACTTTATTGTAATGACTGTTTACCATGTACGAATACAAACTCTGTGTGTGTTTTCCTAATCCGTTCTACTGTAATTTATATTTTCCTGAATTTAGTACAACATGTTTATTCTAACATATTGCAGCGAATAATATGGGGCACGCCTGGTTATGTGTAGCAGAGAGCCTGGTGGCCTTAATCTTGCCAATTCAAATAATTAAATAAAATTAATGCGCCGGCCGGAGTGGCCTAGTGGTTCTAGGTGCTACAGTCTGGAACCGCGCGACCGCTGCTGCCGCAGGTTCGAATCCTGCCTCGGGCATGGGTGTTTGTGATGTCCTTAGGTTAGTTAGGTTTAAGTGGTTCTAAGTTCAAGGGACTGATGACCACAGCAGTTAAGACCCATAGTGCTCAGAGTCATTTTTAAAATTCGTGACTAGCAGTCGAATCAAAATTAATGGAATCAACACAATAATCGAAAGTTGAGCATTTTTCATCAACATTTATCAGTTCCATAGAAATCGAGGACTCTTAAGACTGATTCTTATGTACCAGTAAGGCATACGCTGTTCAACGAAAGCGCTGACGTTGCGACCTAGGCGTCTGGCTTGGAAGCTCCGAACTTATGTTCGGTTCCCAAATGCGTCTGCAATTTTTTATTCGCTTGTATTTTTTCCGTATCCAAATTGGTAGGAATAAGAGGATTAATAAGGTAAGTAAGTTAATGAGGTAAATAACGAGGCAGAAAAATAAATTTCTCAATCGACTTGGATTAGTAAAGATTTAAAATCTTAATCCTGGTCGCCTTACAACAGCTCTTTCATTCACTCAGTCACATGTCCTCCCTTTCCTTTCAACAACTTTATTGATGATGCTCGTCATAGAAAAATTCAAAGCAAATACAGGCTGTTCCCGAAGGAACAGGCAGTAAGTAATCAAAGCTGTAATGTTCAGCTACAGCATTAATTGTGTCATGCACGACATAGCAACGTCGCAGTCACGCTGAAAGGCGATATGAAATGGAACAAACATATGAGGATTGTGATAGGGAAGGCAAATAGTGGGCTTCGATTTACTGGGAGAATTTTAGGAAAGTGTGGTTCATCTGAAAAGTAAGCCACACATAGGACGCTAGTGAAACTTGTTCTTGAGTACTCTTCGAATGTTTGGGATCCCCTCCTGGCCTGATTAAAGGATGAGATCGAAGCAGTTCAGGGCGGGCTGCTAGATTTGTTACGATTAGGTTCGAACAACATGCAACTATTAAGGAGATGGGTCCGGATCTCAAATGGGAATCGCTGGAGCGAAGACGACGTTCTTTCCGAAGAACACTGTTAAGGATACTTAGAAAACCGACATCTGAAGCTGACTGCGGAACGATCCTACTGCCGCCATACATTCATTTCGTATAAGGACCACGAAGATAAGGTAAGGGTAATTAAGGCTGATATGGAGACATATATTCGTTGTTTTCTTGCTCTATTTGTGAGTGGAAAAGAAAGGGAAATGACTATTAGTGGTACAGGGTACCCTCCGCCAAGCACCGTACGGTGGCGAGCGGAGTATGTATCTGGACGTTGATGCAGATTCAGGAACATGACAGGAACGATCACTGGAAGTAAAAAAGTCAAGGAAAGATGGTGTTTAAAGTGGATATCAAACGAGCTGGGCGCATACGTTAATCTTCGCTGCCGTTGAAACACATGTCTTCTACTGAAAGAAGTACTGATAACTGATAAGGTATGTATTATAGGTCCCACGCATACTAGGCATTTTTTCTTTGTTTTGAGCCACACTACCTCCTCCCAAAATGTGGAAAGAAAAGAGCTTGCCGTAGATGACATTTGTTTCAGGGTATCGAAAATGAAGAAGTGCTCGTAACTCTTAAGGTATGCATTTGAGGATCTATGTTTATTGACTTTTTGGCTTCGAATGTTTGTTCTCACTACGTCCCTGCGTCCCTGAAACTGATCATTGCTCCTGCCTGCCCTGTTTATTCATGACACCAAGAACATCTAATGAGTGCCATCTTCGCGCAACCACATCGTTCTTTACGAAGATAACACCTCCTGAAAAATTGGTGCTGAAAGCTGATAATAAATTATGGTATGAATCTTTATTGTGTCCGCGTGGTTGTGCAGTTACCGCTTGATTTCCAGAATCACACTGCAATTCTAGAGCCTCGAAAATAATTAACGTCACTCGCCCAGTACACAGGCGTGTAGTTTGGTGGTATTACCTTCAATGTGCTCGTCAGTAGAACCTCGTCTTCTGTGAATATGCTATCATACGTGAGGATATTAGTTTGTTCACCACAGGTCTATATTATTACACAAAACTTCCTATCAGCGAAGTATGAAACAAATGTGTTTTCAAGGTATGTTATATAACGTGAATTTGTCGTATTCCCGTATTGTCAACAAGTGACGTGAACATTTTCTAACAAGTCAATTAAACGACTGACGTCTTCCATAACTCAAGGGCCGGACTTATAATTACTTTCTTGTAAGCACAGGAAAAATTTAAGCAACAGTTTTTCAGACGCAATATTGCTCCGTGTACGAATGCTTTGTTTTAAAGATAAAATTTGAAAAATACCCCTCAAGCGATAACGTGTGCAGAAATTTCGTCGGATACCTCCTGCTTGGACGGTGTTGATCACGTAATCACAAATAGCCTACAGCCGGTAATAAGTGTCATCATCTGTGACCTGAAAATTATTCCAGATTTCTAGTTTTCTTCGACATATCCTCTCTCGTTGTGTGAGACGTGCTGATAAGGAATTTTATGTTCCGATTTAAAATTCCTTTCCCCATATAATGATACAGGAAGCGTAAAAACTCGTGTGGGTCGTATACAGAACCGCAGCACCTGCCGCCTACGACGGCGAGATTCGACAAACCGATCGAAAGTCCAGTTATTTATCGATTCGTATTCGTAGCATCTTGTCCCTCCTTGAACGATATCACTTTTCGACAATGTTAGATCCTACTTCCCTTTCAGGACCGTAGTTGCTCCATTCTTTTGCAGTTTTTGCATGTTCATATTTGGATGCTTCTTGACTAACAGCTTTTACCTTTCCTTCAAGGGGTGTAGCTCCCGGTTCATAATACTCATCGGGACTTGAAGGAGTGCTGCTTGATGCGACGTGGACGTTTGCAAAACGTTGCGATCGATTTCAGAAAGATAGAAATTTCACTACTAAAGCACAACAGTATTTTTCACATTTACTGTAACCTTGTTTTCAGATCGTGTAAGTTGACAGTGGTGATTACTAATTTTCGTGGTAGAAGATCGATATTACGAAATGAAATGATATAAATATTAAAAAAATATTATCACAAAAATAGTTTTTGGGAATAAAATATATTTTCAAGTAACTAAAGATGAGAAAAATATAACTAAGAAAATTAACGCAAGTCTGGTCAAAATTTTTACGTAATCAAACATTTCGGTAAACATGTAAAAATTGGCGAGGAGGCTCTAGGTCCGTTACAAATTGCGCAAACCAAAACACAGTGTCGATCACTTCCCGCTTACCGTCTTCCGTGAACAACTTCCAAATATTTATTTCAGTGCTGATCGTAAGCTGTACGTCCTGTACGTCCTTCATTATTAAGATTGTGCTACTGAGTTAAAAAGATGCTACTAGATATTACTATACAAAAAGAACGCCCAGTACAGAGTACATAGTGCACAAGACATGTATTACATCCTGAAGATCATCGTATTATTTCTCAAAGCGTAATTCATTCTGCCGATACACTTACACTATGTGCTCAAAAATATCCGGACACCCGCAAAAACTTACGTTTTTCATATTAGGGGCATTTTGCTGCCACCCACTGCCGGCACTCCATATCAGCGACCTCAGTAGTCATTAGAAATCGCTAGGGAGCAGGATGGGGCGCTCCATGGAACTCACGGACTTCGAACGTGGACAGGTGACTGTTTGTCACTTGTCTCATACGTCAGTACGCGAGATTTCTACACTCATGAACATTCCTAGGTCTACAGTTTCCGATGTGATAGTGAAGCGGAAACGTGAAGGGACAAGTACAGCACCAAACCGCACAGGCCGACCTCGTCTGTTGACTGACAGAGACCGGCGACAGTTGAAAAGGGGCCGTAAATTGTAGTAGGCAGATATCTATCTAGACCATCGCACAGGAATTCCAAACTGCATCAGGATCCACAGGAAGTACTATGACAGTTAGGCATGAAGTGAGAAAACTTGGATTTCGTGGTCGAGCGGTTGATCATAAGCCACACATCAAGCCGGTATATGCCAAAAGAGGCCTCTCTTGGTGTAATGAGCGTAAAAATTGAACGAAAGAACAGTGGAAAAACGTTGTGTGAAGTGACGAATAACGGTACATAATGTGGCGACATGAAGGCAGCGCGTGGATATGGCGAATTCCCGGTGAACGTCATCTGCCAGCGTGTGTAGTGCCAACAGTAAAATTCGGAGGCGGTGGTGCTATGGTGTGGTCGTGTTTTTCATGTGGGTTGGGGGGGGGGGGGGGCTTGCACCACTTGTTGTTTTGCGTGGCACTATCGCATCACAGGCCTACATTGATGTTTTGAGCACCTTCTTGCTTCCCGACTGTCGAAGAGCAATTCGGGGATGGTGATTGCATCTTTCAACACTATCGAGCAGCTCTTCATAATGCACGGCCTGTGGAGTAGTGGTTAGACGAGAATAAAATCCCTATCATGGACTGGCCTACACAGAGTCCGGAACTGAATTCTATAGAATACCTTTGGGATGTTTTGGAACGCCGACTTCGTGCCAGGCCTCACCGACCAACATCGATACCATTCTTCAGTGCAGCACTCGGTGAAGAATGGGCTGTCATTCCCCAGGAAACCTTCCAGAACCTGACTGAACGTATGCTTGAGAGAGTGTAAGCTGTCATCAGTGCTATTGAATTCCAGCATTGCCGAAGGAGGGCGCCACAAACTTGTAAGTCAATTTCAGCCAGGTGTCCGGATAATTTTGATCACATAGTGTATATACTCTCTCAAAGTACATTAGAGGTTCGCAACAGACTAATGATCCAGTGGATGTACGTTCCGTTACTTCTGAAAACTCTCCCTCTCCGAAGTTGAAAACAAAGATATGACGAACAAGGCAACGAAAATAACATAACTGTCCCTGCGTGCTTTCCGTCCCGCGGCTGTCTGTAAACGAGGTCCGTGCAGTCGGCTGTCTGTGGTCTCTCGTGTCGAATTCGCTGCGGTCTTACTCGGAATTGTTCTCAGACAATGAGGCTTAAAATTCTAATTCTTTATTTAATACAAGACGTTTGAGAAATTTATTTGCCTACGTTGCCTTCGTTATGAACGCATCTGTTCCTTCCAAATTCGATCTAGCAAAGATTAAAACGGCATCAGTGAGACTCGGGCTCCTTTTCGAAGCTGTTAACCTTGTTATTGTTGTGGCCTTCAGCCCGAATGCTGGTCTAATGCAGCTCTCCACGCTGCTCCATCGTGCTGAAGGGTCTTTATCTCCGAATAACTACTTCAAACATTATTCTTCGGGATCTACTTTCTGTAGTCATCTAATGGCCTCTCTCTAACGTTAGTGCTACTCCCCCATACTTCCTCTCCAAAATTAAATTTGTGGTCCCTTGACATCACAGAGTGTATCCTGTCAATCAGTCCCTTCTCCCACTCAGGTTGTGCCACAAAGTTCTTTTCTCTGCAGTTATGTTTAGTACTTCCTCATTATTTACATGTATCCGTCTCATCTTCAGCATTCTTCTATAGCACCACATTTCAAAATCTTCTGTTCTCTTCTTATCTAAACTGTTTGTCGTCCATGTTTCACTTCCATACGTATCACACTCCAGACAAATATATTCAGAAAAGACTTCTTATCACTTAGATCTATATTCGATATTAACAAATTGCTCTTCTTGTTAACCTTGTGGATACATAAGCACCAGACATAACTGTTTGTTTTCTCGATCTTTAGGAAGCTGCCGCGCTGGATTAGCCGAGCGGTCTTAGGCGCTGCAGTTAAGTCCCATAAGATTTCACACAGCTGAACATTTGTTTAGGAAGCTATGAATTTTCGTAACCCATATTTGATTATACAAATTGGTCAGTTTTCAGTTACCTTAACGGTCTCGTCAAATCTGAGTCATTAGTTTTGGGAGCGATTTTTTCATAAACTGTGGGGATGGGGAAAGGTGGTGGAGAATTCTACTGAATTATCCTAGTCTTTCATTTTGGTCTGTACATATAACTAAACTAAATCCGCCCGTACAGGCCATCAAGGCCATACGGTACCGACCGGCCGCCGTGTCACCCTCAGTCCACAGGTGTCACTGCATGCGGATATGGAGGGGCATGTGGTCAGCACACCGCTCTCCCGGCAGTATGTCAGTTTACGAGACCGAAGAAGCTACTTCTCAGTCAAGTAGCTCCTCAGTTTGTCTCACAAGGGCTTACTGCACCTCGCTGGGCATAAGCGGAATGGTCACCCACAGAAGTACTAGCCCCAGTCTGACAGCGCTTAACTTCGGTGATCTGACGGGAAGCGGTGTTACCATTGCGGCAGGGCCATATGCTGTACATAAGAGATCCGCCAAATATGAGAGCAGACGGCTGGTCGTGTCAGAGGCCTTGTAAGAGTGTGTCGATTCTGGCCGCTGCCGTGAGTGTTTTCGGAAGCTGCCAAGTTTGGACCAAAGGAGCGGCAAAATACTCTGAAAATATCGATGAATAACCTTATAAATTTCGTCGGTGGAATCCTGGTTCATTCCGTATAAAGGGTCTTTCGAAACTATTCGTTCAAGTTGGTAGAGGAGACAGAGAATATCAAAACAAATATATTTCGATGAGGAAAATATGTCTCTAAAGTCGATTTCTAATTTGGATGAACACTTTGGTAGTGGTGCGCCCGTAAGCTATTGTGTCAGTGTCGCCGTCTAGAAGTGTGTACTGCCATTCAAATATCGACAATTGGCATGTTTGTCCACATTTGAATCCATGAGGTACTGGATCGCGCGCTCCTCAACAGCGGTTCTGTGTCAGTGTATGAGTCAGCATTCTCAGTGATAAATTTGATTGCACCAAGCACTCTTCCATTCCGCCTCAACGGATGGGATTATCGCATTTTCATGGTACCTGTGTTGCAAAAACTGACGTAGGATGTACCTCTGAATGTTAGACAAAGGATGTACTTCCAACTCGACGAGGCACCAGCCCGTTACAGCATCGCTGTGACGAACCACATGAGAGCAACCTTCTGGAATTGATGGATCGGCTGAGGTGCCCCCGTGGTCAAACCACCCACAGTACCTGACGTCACGTGTCTGGACTTCTTCCTCTGGGGGCATCTGAAGCGGATGGTGTATGTTCAAAATGTTCAAATGTATGTGTAATCTTAAGGGACTTAACTGCCAAGGTCATCAGGCCCTAAGCTTATACACTACTTAACCTAAATTATCCTTAGGACAAACACACACACCCATGCCCGAGGGAGGACTCGAACCTCCGCCGGGATCAGCCGCACAGTCCATGACTGAAGCGCCTCAGACCGCTCGGCCAATCCTGCGCGGCTGCGGATGGTGTATGAAGTCGTTGTGGAAACAGAAAATGACCCCCGTCCCTACACCTGCCATTGTTACTGGTACCATAGCGAACAGGTCACGTATATTCGAACGGACAGGACAACCAATTGTCCAACGATGTCCAACAACTGTGCATTTGAGCCGTTTTCTGCGGACGTCGGTGCTGTAATTACCAAGCTAATCGTCGCTAGCACCATAAATTGCCGCGAGGGATTATACGTACCATAACTAAAGATATTTCTTTGACGTTCTCTATCTCCTGTATTCATCTGAACGAATAGTTTCGAAACACCGTCTATGATAAAAGACCGAAACATGAATATTTTCAGAATTACGAATATAGCCAAGGAATCTAGTTTGGAAGCGAGTTTTATCTGGAGAATGCGGGCAGTTCCGACCGGTAACTAAGCGGAGTTATTTGACAGAGGCGCGGCCCGTACGATTGTGCAGCGCCGCCGCCTTTTTGCTCTCTGCGGCCCCCTCGCTTCCTGTTACCGTTCTTGCGCAGCGCCAGCGCTCATTGTGATTCCGCTACGTCCGCTAATACGGCTCTTGTGCGCCTGCGCAGTGGCGGGCGCGCTGACAGAGTCGTTGAAAATGTGTCCTCCGCTCGGCTATAACAATGTCAACTGCTGCTCGCTTGGGCCAAGCTCCAATTAACCGACAGCAAACCCAGAGGCTCTCGTTTCTTCTCGACTCTTCCCCCCCAATCTCCTCCCCCCTCCCCCTCCCTAAGCATCCCGCTATCCTTTTTCCCTCTTACCGGTAGCCCTTTCATCAGACAGAAATGAATTTCCGATACAACGCACGGCCGTTCACTAATGAGCAATGTTTTCTGAATCAGCTACAGCCGACCTCCCCTGTTTTTATATCCGCGTTCGTTAGCTTTTCTTTTTCCGATTTCTTCTTCCTTTTTTCTCGTAGTAGACGGAGCGGCAGACAGCGAGACAGCAGAGGGACAGTACGTTTCTGTGGGATTGGATGGTACGGTTGAGTGGAGCGAGCAGGGTAGGGAGGGGAGCGAGGGGGGGGGGGGATATGTGGCAGAGCGGAAGAAACGACAAGAGGACGGGCGTCGGAAGAAGAGACGGCGACAGCGGCGAGGGGAAAGGACTCGATATAAATAATGGAAAGCGAATGAAGAAAAATTAATAAAAATCAGCGCGGGCGCCCATTGTTGCGGCGTTTCTCACGGCCCGCTGACGGAGACGACTCTATCTGCGCTGTCAGCCTGATGGATGGCGATGTCAATATGGCGGCGGCGCGGACCGCGGACGCGGCGCTCGCTAAATTAATGTGGCGGCGCGCGGCGCGGGGCCACCTCTGAGCGGCCGGCGGTGGGGGCAGCGGGGAGGGAGGCGGACAGCAGGGGGGACCAGATTCCGGCCGCGATCTGGCGACCGCGCCGCGCCGCGACGCGTCCCCGGCGTGGCGGTACACGGGTCGTCCACACACGTGCACCGGGAAGGATCAGCAGACCAGGGTGCAGGTGTCAGCTGTGGCCTCCGTAAGCCCGACGCAGGTGGTGTGTAGCAAATACCAGTACGATCAAAAACTGCAGTTATCCTAAATCTGGAAGTTGATTTCAGTGCTGCAATGCTTTATTCAACGTGGTCCTATTGGAAATTTCAATGCTTGGACTCATCTGACTTGTGAACAAGCGTAACGCAGCCAGTTATAAGGGGGCCTATAGCATAGCATGTACTCCGAACAGCAATGTAACTGGGACTTTTTCACATATCGTCGTTGATGAACCTAATTCACACTGACAAGGAGAGGGCACGACCATGGCGTCCGGGAGGACCCCTAACACCTCACGTGGTTAAAATATTAGGACGCACCACTCGGAAAATCCCGACAAAAATCGATCCAAAGTTTCTTAAGTACCGTATGAGTATAAAACGTTAGTCTATTGCCAAGCTGCCGTCCGGCCTACGTGGTTAGTGGTCGGACCCTTACGCCAGAGGTCTCGGGTTCGTTTCCTCCTCCGGCAATTTTCTTTTTCTTCTGTTGCTTGCAAAATTGCAGCGCATTGTTACAGGATAATCGTGAAATTAATTTCCGGGAAGACTGTATAAAAATTCATTCTATAATTCACCATCAGTTATCGTCACCAATATTCCGAGATGTGATTCAATATGCCTGGTTTGCCTCAAAATTATCAGAAACTCAAAACATTTTCGTAAATGTTTATGGGGCGTATTTTTGTACAGATTTATTGCAAACGCCCTGTGATTGTAAAAAATCCGCTTTTATATGTTGCGCAAGATGTCGCAAAAATTATTGCTTTGTTTGTTGTAACCACTGCGGTGCTTGTTTATAATTATTATATGTATAAAAATTGAATGTTTCCCAATCGAATTTTTTATTCTGATTAAAAACCCTATGATTCTCCTTACATACTTTACAAAGAAAAATGGAAAACCCACCGCCATAAACTGTGTTGTTGGACAGAAAGAAAATAATTTCATTCAATAATGTAACTAATTCGTTAAAGATAATGTAGGTTTGGGAAACTTTCTGAATAATTGGTGGAATAACAAAAGAAAATCAAACAGAAGAAAAAATAGTGCCAGAGGAGGAATAGAACCCGAGACCTCTGGCGTAAGAGCCAAGTCTAGGCCAGACGGCGGCTCGGTACTGGACTAATATTTTACACTCATAAGGCACCTAAGAAACTTTGGATCGATTTTTCCCGGGATTTTCCGGGTAGTGCGTCCTAATACTTTAACCACGTGAGGTGTTGGAGGTCCTCTGTCACCATACAAAATGTCGGACACATCCTGGACCCCACGCTCGTGCCGCCTCCTTGTGAGACGATTTGCCGTTTAAATGCAAAAGAGCATGCACCCACGGGACCTTGTTATTGTTTGTCAGGCGGGATGATTCCGCAGCCGATAGCTGTAGTTTTGTGCAACCTGCAACATGTCCAAGACCCACATGCGAGATTTTCATGTTCTTCCACTCGCTATGAGCAAACTGTTAGTCCTACAGAAAAAATGAACAGGACATTTTTGCAGGAAATTTAAGGTAGTTAAATTTTGTAGTGGGATTCAGTTACGCTGAAGGTGACAGTTTCTTAATTATTGATGAAAATCGTGTTTGAAGGTCACTTTTGTACTTTTTCTTGAGTAATGTGAAAACAACGGTCTCTAGCGGAAACGTATCCCAAAACAAAATTCAATGACATTAAATTTGCTACAAAAAGATATTGTTCCTTCTTTTTCTGTCGGCATAATAGTGTGACTGTAGTGTGCGAGAGAGTATGAAAATTTATATGTGGTATTTGAAGGCATTGGAGGTTGTATAAAGCCGTAGGCAGGGGCAGTTGACTCACGCTATTTATCCCCTCAGAGTTGATAAACAGTCTTTGGAGTATTTTCTTCAGTTGAAGGAAAAGTGCAGCGATTCAGCAGACGACAATAATCATTATGAAGACATACAAGACAATATATTTTAACAAAATTGTTCATATAATAGTCAAATGTCGCGAATATATCTCCACTTAACGTAAAGTGAAGCTTTCTCTTCCGTTTTTTGTATAGTTCAGCGCCTTCCGATGTGAAATATTCCTTTATGCTGGTTTTGTTTGTTCATAATGGCTCATTCCATGAAAAATAAAGATCTCCACTTAACGTAACATGAAGCCTTCTCTTCCGTCTTTTCTATACTTTAGCACGTCCCGATGTGAAATATTCCTTTATGCTGGTTTTATTTCTTCATAATGGGTCATACCACAAAAAAATAAAGATGTTGATGCGGATGGAACACTTATTTTTCTTTGTTTAGTGTTAAACCGACACAGCTCTCATCATCAAACCCTCATCGCATATTGTTCATAGTCAGGTCTAACTGTTCTTTTATTTTCATGTTAATGCTTCAGTGTGAACTGCACAAATATAGTTCGTTTAATCGTGGAAGGGTTCTAGTACAACTGTAACAATTTCAGAGAGATCCGTATTCTCCGTTATCTCTTGTCTGTTTGTTAGTCCATCATTTACATTTTGCGTCAAATATTTCCTCCAAATACGGCTGAAAGATCAAAATTCTACACCTGATTGCTCCAAGTACGTAAGTGGCAGGTGTCTAAGAGCGTAATCTTATGCTAAAGAAGTTTCAGTTCATGTAACGCTGTCTTGTGTTCTAGTAACTGCCTTAGTGAATGTGCAGCTGTAGTGTGGGCTCTTAGTACTGATTCGTCCAGCAGATCTATGATCACTCTGTTCCGAAACACGATGTCTTTCCTACAAGCTCGATTTTTAACTTCTAACTTGTAGGCAAAATTTAAATGAATGTGGAGAATTTATGCCCTTAAGTGCATATATGCAAATATGTTGTTCACAGATGCTTCCACAAATCGAGAAAGAATCGTTTTATTAAAAGTTGTCTGTTCTGAAAAACTACAGCCGTGTTTTCATTATAACGTTAAATTAATGGCCAATAATGAATTGTTTTATGATTCAGCTTATTTTGAAGCTCTTAATCAATATTTGAACGTGATATTCAGTGGCAGTTACAATGACGAGTGCGTATTGACCTCTAGAACCTACAGAACTCAAAAACCTACCTTTAACTTTCCACAGCATTCAACAATATTGATAGTTTTCATAACTGATGACAAAATGTGTACTATTAACAAAACCGATTCTGAATTTCTTCTGCCAAAGCATGGCTCTGTGTGAACAAATATTTCAGAAATAAATGTAGGTTTATACACGGAAAACTTACCTGTCGGCTTATTTAAACTAATGCAAAGGTAAATAGCTGATTATAAAAACAACAAATGCCCTGCTTTAAACATTTCTTTAACAGTCCTTTACTATTAAAATATAATTTATAGAGGCATCAAAATTCATTATTGTGGTTTACACATATATACATGTGTCATTGGTGAACACTGAATACGAGTGACAGATTTTTGAGGGCAGGGTCTTAGTGAACTCGTTCTCATGATTAAACTTACTTGAAGAATTTACAGTAACGGATTGTTTTTCAATTGTATCAGTGAACACATTACCATAAAATACTGAGTTATTATTCCAGCAAGTTACATTATATAAAAAAGTATGAGTTACGGAGAAATGTAGGGACACGAGAGGAAATACTAAATCTACGACTTACCTTAGGAGCTAGATAGGAGAAAGGTAGACCTAAGTTTATAGCTCTTTTAGATTTAGAGTAATCGTCTGAAAATGTTTCATAGAACACATTATTTTGAACTCTGAAGGCACCACGGACAAAATAAAGGCAGCGAAGGGTTATATATAGATTGTATAGAAACGAGAATGCAGTTGTACGGGTCGATGATCATGAATGGAAAGCAGTAATTTAGAAGAGTCGTTATTCTACATCTACATCTACATCCATACTCCGCAAGCCACCTGACGGTGTGTGGCGGAGGATACCTTGAGTACGTCTGTCGGTTCTCCCTTCTATTCCAGTCTCATATTGTTCGTGGAAAGGATTGTCGGTATGCTTCTTTGTGGGCTCTAATCTCTCTGATTTTATCCTCATGGTCTCTTCGCGAGATATACGTAGGAGGGAGCAATATACTGCTCGACTCCTCGGTGAAGGTATGTTCTCGAAACTTCAACAAAAGCCCGTACCGAGCTACTGAGCGTCTCTCCTGCAGAGTCTTCCACTTGAGTTTATCTATCATCGCCGTAACACTTTCGCAATTACTAAATGATCCTGTGACGAAGCGCGCTGCTCTCCGTTGGATCTTCTCTATCTTTCTATTAACCCTATCTGGTACCGATCCTGCACTGCTGAGCAGTATTCTAGCACTGGGCGAACAAGCTTACTGTAACCTACTTCCATTGTTTTTAGATTGCATTTCCTTAGGATTCTTCCAATGAATCTCAGTCTCTACACTGAGGAATAGGAATGGGATTAGTGAATTACGTACCATCAAAGTTGGTGACAACAAAGTAGACGTAGTAAAGTGATTCGCATACCTGTACATTGAAAGCAAAATAATGTATGACGGATAAATAAAGGTGGACATAGAAATCGGATTAGAACAGACCAAGAGGAGGCCTTCCCGGCGAAACGAAGCGAAGTAATATCAAACGTAGATATTAATTTGAGGAAGAAGCTTCTGTGGATGTCCAGTTTGGAGCATAGTATTGTGTGGTAATGACTTATGAACTATGGGAAACAACAGAGAAGAAAACAATCGAAATGTTTGAAAATTGGCGCTGTAAAAGGGTGTTAAGAAGAATAAGGAATGGATTTACGAAGGAAGGAACAGTTGGAAAACACTGAAAACAAGGGGCAGAATGATAAGACATACGTTGAGACATCATGGAATAAGTTCCATGGCAGTAGAAGGAGCTGCTGATGGTCAAAACTGTACGGACAGGCAGAGATTAGAATACATTCAACAAATAACTGAGGACTTTGAATGCTGGTGCTACTCTGAGGTGAAAAGGTTGGCACAAGAGAGGAATTTGACTCAAAATAAAACAATTCTGTAATTTTGTCAGGAAGGGCAAAGGACTGGAAAAGCTGCTGAACGGAATTGACAATGTCTTGAAAAAAGGTTTTAATATGGAGGTCAAAAAAAGTAAAAGAATAGCAATGGAATACAGTCGAATTACATCAGCCGATGCTGAGGGAAGTGGATTAGGATATGAGACACTAAATGTAGTAGAAGAATTTTATTACTTGGGCGGCAAAAAACTGATGATGGCCAAAGTAGAGAGGATATGAAACGAAGATTGACAGGAGTAGGAAAAGCTTTGTGAAAAACTGAGATTCGTTGACATCGAATACAAACTTCAGTGTTAGGAATGTGCGGAAGTGTAACGTGAATAGTAAACAGAGCAGACAAAAAGAGAACAGAAACTTTTGGAAGATTGAATGATTAGCTCCTAGGTTTAAGATACTTCGTCGAATTGGGGGAAGTCGGGCCAGGGGGATTCGGGGGGGGGGGGGGGTTAAATTGTTGAGGGAAACAAAGGTTTAATTACAGGAAGCAGTTTTAGACGGATGTAGGTTGGGGTAGCTGTGTAAAGATGAAGATGCTAGCGCAGAATATACTAGCGTGGAGAAAAAGCCTTAGAACTGAACACTACCAGAAGAGCAAGACATACACATAACAGATGTGCAAAAACCGTTATAATGAACCATCAATGCGGCGAGCTCCACTACATTACGACAGTTAAAATGTATTGGCCTTTCATTGGACAGGAATTAAACCTTCTCCCGTTATGATTGTACTAAGTCAAAACACGCGAATCTCTTTTCAGTTTTTTTATCACTACGAATACACAGGAACTTGGTTACATATTGTCAGAAAATTTTGATTACTTCTGTTTCTATTATTAAAATATATTTATGTTGGTATCGATACTCCTAAGTCCTTTTCGTGGAATCGTCTGTCGAGCGAAGATTTATTCTATAGAGTGACTACAGGTAAAGTCTTCGCCATCGATGCTCATCACGTAGTAAATTACATTTCCATAATGTTCCCTATGTCATTTGAACGACTTTTTATCGAAACGATTTGGAACGAATAAGTTTACTGGGTTTATATGCATTATTAGTGTCAACATTAATGGACACATTATCGTGTTACTGGTACTCATGCAGGTAAACTAAACAACCAGCCTTTTTAAAAAATTTTAAGTTTTTTACTGGCTTCTACTACGGCTTGAATCATGTGTAGACGAAACGCGTACAGCAAAAATTCTGGTATTCTTTATTTTCAGCGAAATTGTTGGTTTCTGTTTACCTGATCAACAACAGTTTGGCTGCTGAGCATTTAATAGTACAACATCTCGTAATATTCCCCCAATCTCTTGGTATCTATAGCTGGACCTTCCTTTGGTATTTGAACCACGTATTGCAATTTTTTGTTGCTTCAGTGTATAAGCTTGAATGGGTCGTCGTTTCCTACAATAAAAGTAGAATTTCGCGTAGTCCAACAATGCAAAGAATGACTTTGCGCTATTGAAATCAGAGATATTTGCTTCAGCTATTACTTTTGATTCTAAGATTAATATCAAATTTCAAGCAGTATGTTAAGCGTCAGTGTATCTTTTTTTTTTTTTTTTGAGTGAATGACATAGATTGCTGAAAACAGGTACGTTAACGTACGTAATTTAATCCATCATAGACAGATGAAAACGTAAGAGTGTTGGATAGAGAGGCTATATACCGTACTTAGAACGTTATCGTGGAGTGGGATAAACATAATTTTGACTCTTTCGTACATGCTAAACGAACCTCTGACGAAAAGTGCTGCTCCTATTTAGACCTTCTCTACTATCTTTATCGATATTATCTGCCAAGAGTCCTGCACTGACGAAGAATGTTCAAGTACCGGTCGAACGATGATTTTGTAAGCTAACTCCTTCGTGGGTGGACAACACCTTTACATCCGATGAACCTCTGTGGCGTCTATCTTTTCTACTATTGGTTTTATGCGATCATTCGACTTAACATTGCTCCGAATGCATACACCCAGATATTTTGTGGATGTAACTGATTCCAGTTATTGTTCTGCAATCATGTGGTCATACAGTAAAGGGTGTTTCCACTTTTTCATATGCAATATTTTTATGTCAGTCCCTGCACAAAGCGTCGATCTTCTGAAGATCTTCCTGCACTTCACTACGGTTTTCCAGCGTTGCGTCGTCTCTGTGTACTACAGCATCATTCGCGAACAGTATCATGGATCTTCGACGTTATCCACTACGTCCAACTGGGAGTTTGAATTATTTCTCACTCCTGACGAAGAGAGGGCAGTAGTTCTGTTAGTTGCCCACAATATTACAGCAGCAGGGAGAGAGGGCACTTCGGTCGCTGTATCGTAAATTTTTATCGTGATATTTCACGATGACTGGCTAAAAAATTTGATAGTATATGTATAACTGTCTTGAAATCGTTCTCAGTAAGCTGAGTTTCCCTTAGTCACCACTGTACATACTTACCGGAACGTCACCGCGTGCTTCCGATAACGACTTCGGGAGACCAACAAATATTAGTCTTTCCAATCTGTGTGTGTGACTTTCGAGTAGAGTGAAAATAACATACCTGTTTAATGCCTTGAACAGTCGATTTCTACAGCTACATCTACATTTACGCAGAGACTCCGCATGCTATCGTACGGTGCGTAGCGGAGGGTACCATGTACCATTACTAGTCATTTCCTCCCCTGTTCCACTCGCAAATATGGCGAGGGAAACCGACTATCTATATACCTACGTATGAGCCGTAACTTCTCGTATCTTATCTTCGCGGTCCTTACACGCAGTATATGTTGGCAGCTGTAGAATCGTTCGGCAGTCAGCTTCAAAAGCCGATTCTCTAAATTTTCTCAATAGTGATCCTCGAAAGGAACATTGCATTCCCTGCATGCATTCGCATTTCAGTTCCCGAAGCATCTCCGTAAGGCTTACGTGTTGTTCGGAACTACCGGTAACATATGTAGCTGCCCGTCTCTGAACTGCCTCCACGTCCTACGTCAATCTGACCTGGTACATATCCCAAACGCTGCAGCAGTACTCAGGAATAGATCGCATCAGCATCCTATATGCGGTTTCCTTTAAATGTGAACCACACTTTCCTAAAATTCTCCGATTCAACAGAAGTCAACCATCTGCCTTTCGTACCACAGTTCTCTCATGTTCGTTCGATTCCATATCGCTTTGTAACGTTACTCCCAGATATGTAAACGACTTCACTGTGTCGAGCATGTCATTAGTAATACTGTAGCCGATTATTACAGGTCTGTTCTCTCTATTCATCGGCATTAACTTACACTTTTTGGCATTTACAGCTTAGCTGCCGATCATTAGAGCGACTAGACATTTTGTCTACCTCGTCTGTATCTTCCTACACTCACTCAACTTCAACATATTTCCGTACACCAAAGGACCATCAGCAAACAACTGGAGATTACTGCCCACCGTGTCTGCCAAATCATTTATGTATGTAGTGAATCCACCAATTCATTTATGCATATAGAGAGCAACAGCGGTTCTATCACACCTCCGTGGGACACTCCTGACGATCCCAGTATCTCTGATGAACGCTCGCTGTCGAGGACAACATACTGGATTCTACCACTTAAGAAATCTTCGAGCCACTCACATATGCGTGAACTTACTCAATATGCTCGTACCTTTGTTAACAGCCTGCAGTGGAGCACCGTGTCAAATACTTTCCGTAAATATAGAAATATGGAACCTGCCTGTTGACCTTCATCCATAGTTCTCCGGACATCATGTGAGAATAGGGCAAGTTGAGTTTCGCATGAGCGATGCTTTCTAAGAGCATGCTGGTTCATAGACATGAGCTTCTGAGTCTCAAGAAAGTGTTCGAACTGAGCATGTGCTCAAAGATTCTGCAGCAAACAGAAGTTAGGGATATTGATATTCAAATTTGCGGGTCCGTTCTTTTAGCCTTCTTATATACCGGAGCCACCTGCACTTTTTTCCAGTCGCTTGGGGCATTGTGGTAGACGAGAGATTGCCCGCATCTCGTGGCCGTGCGGTAGCGTTCTCGCTTCCCGCGCCCGGGTTCCCGGGTTCGATTCCCGGCGGGGTCAGGGATTTTCTCTGCCTCGTGATGGCTGGGTGTTGTGTGTTGTCCTTAGGTTAGTTAGGTTTAAGTAGTTCTAAGTTCTAGGGGACTGATGACCATAGATGTTAAGTTCCATAGTGCTCAGAGCCATCTGAACCATTTTTGGCGAGAGATTAACGGTAAGTGCCGTAGAGTACTCTTTGTAAAACCAAACTGGGATTCCATCCGCAACTTGTGACTTTATAGCTTTCAGATCTTTCAGCTGTTTCTCTACGCCAGAGATGCTTATTAGTAATAGCACCTACAAGGCAGTATTTGCGGTAAATGTTACTGTTCTATTTTCATCTCAAGAAATCTGCTGTGGGAAGTTGTCATTTTCTAATCGAAGCGTATGAAGACGTACTCTGTCGTAAACAACGTGCTGAGATCGGTTTTAACGATTCAACGACATCGATTCTGAGGTGACTGACAAAATACGTCCTGGTCGGTGCAGCAGTTCATAGCACTATGAACTGCTGAAACCACGTCAATCAATGAACGCTGAACTGTACGAAGCAGAATTACTCTATTTTAATCGCACACTCAAACACATACACACGAATTGTGCTCAGAGATACGACGAAATCACTCTACTTCATGAAAATGCCAAACCACATGTTGAAAATAGAGTGTAGGAAACCTTGGAGGAACTCCAGTCGGGTATTTTATCCTACCCGCCGTTTTCACCAGACGTCTCCCCGTCCGTTTAACGTTTGTTTGGCATCACGCAGCATTACCTTTCTGAAAACCAATTCACTCTAAAAGAAACTTTTCCTTATTTTTTATTCCTTTTATAGACGAATCCAGTTGTAGCCAGGAAAGTGGCAAGAGACTGTAGCTGTCAAATGACACTACTTTCAGCAAATTATTTTAGACCATTCTGTGGAAATATATAGCTACGTGTTCTCTGTGCAACAAACAGCGAGAATGAATTCTATACCCAAACAAACGATTCCTTGCGGTACTACTGAGCTGGCCGCGGTGGTCTCGCGGTTCTAGGCGCTCAGTCCGGAACCGCGCGACCGCTACGGTCGCAGGTTCGAATCCTGCCTCGAGCATGGATGTGTGTGATGTCCTTCAGTTAGTTAGGTTTAAGTAGTTCTAAGTTCTAGGGGACTGATGACCACAGATGTTAAGTCCCATAGTGCTCAGAGCCATTTGAACCATTTGGTACTACTGAAGTTACTTTTACCTCTGAAGGTTTCTCTCGGTTAGCTAGGAATTCTTCAATTCGAACCAGATTCCAAACTCTGGTTAAGTAAGGAGTTTTCAGTCAGAGTCATTTCATTATTATCTATTTATATTAGGGAGAGGGACGTAATAACTAAATGCTTTGCTATCTGCAACATTTCAGAAAACAAGAAGCGCAACCGTGTTACACCAACATCTCCCTAGCCTCTTATAAGAATCTTACGCGAACTTCGAAATGCTGACTGCCCAATCATTGGGGAGACTGATGAGGAAGGTACTTTATTCTTATTCTGTCAGCATGCGTAGGAATGCTATGAAACTAGGGACGTCTAGCTGATGCGTCAGGACCTTATTTGGCTAGTGAGGACGTAATAATAGCTGCCTTTGTGTCCGCCGCTAACACGTCAGGAAGGCCGTATTCGCAACAAGCAGCCCGCCTCAATACAAGGCATTATGACGAGGCCTGCTAACGGATATGAAAGCAAATCACCTCTAATGCGAGTCCCTACAAGCGTCATTAGTGCTTGTTGCATCGATGACATTCTAAGACCGCCATGGCTTGCGCTCCCCCTACCGCTCAGCCCTGGCCATATTTCATCAAGGCAATGTCAGGTAGGCTTTGACCGCGGCACCGCAAGCCCTATTAGAGATAGCAACACGCGGACTCAACTGTTGTACGCCGGAACTGCGGATTTGTCGCGCAGTGAAAGCGTGTGAGGCAAGTATCACCCGCAATTGCACCGCAGAGAAACAAAATACGCCACAGATCTGTGTGGATTTCTCACTCGGCAACGGAAAATAGAAACTAGTGTGTCTTGATTTTTCATACATTAACTAGCAAGGGGGACCCTCCATAGGTCGCTTCCTGACACAGGATGAAAAAATATGAAAATAAAGAGACCCCTGTTTTGTGGCGGGTGCCAACGGTTAATAGTTCCCGATAAAATGATCGTCAAAGTTTCGTCAAAGTTTCAGTCAAAATTTCATCAGTCTGCTCGCATGGCGGTAGCAGTGGCTGAGAGAACAGTTTCGAGTTTTAGCGCCACAGGTTAAAATTCCTTCGTATACCTTTTCTTATTTGTTGAAGTGGAAGTTTGCAAACTTATTTGTTGCGACATCGTGAAATACAGTGGAATTATTGAAAAAAGAAATAAGAATCTGATATTATTAAAATAGATTTTACTGTCAGAAAGGTACACTATGAACAGTAACTGAAAATGAACAAAAGTCTAGTTTTTTGTTTTTGGTTTGGTTTTTACTCTTATATTTCAACAGTACCAGTATATTCCCTGGACATCTACCACAAAAACATCCAATGCGTTAAAATTCGGGGCACCGTAAACAACCTACGAAAGTACACATTCCAGTATTTTTAATTAGTATCATTAGGAAAAGCAGCCTTGTAAAGATTGCTAAATACCTCGCATACTGGAGGTAATTCGCGAAAGCTACACATACCGAAGTATTTTATTGAACGTTAGAGCCTTTTTACATTTAAAACATGCCAGAAAACCGTTACCAGCAGTTTTTGATAGTCTTCAAGAAATCAATGGCAAATTTCGCCAGCGAGTCCATCGAGATGAAAATCGGTTAATGGAATAGCTTCAGAATGTATACGGAACAGTCCAAAATCTGGGATGTTCACACAAGATACCTATCACCAGTTTTGGACAAAGTTTTGTCATCTTACGTAAAAGCGGAGCTATTTCTGTTCGTCATTGATCCGTCGCGTGCGCAAAAAGACCCCTGCCGACTTGTTCATTAAAAGTATTTCCGCATGCTGTCGACCTTGCGACGTTTACTTTCACCTGCAGATGTATAATTACATTCGCCAATTACTGAAGTGCCTATTCCCTTAAGCAACAACGGGAAAACACACACACAAACGCAGAAGCAATGCAGTTAAAATACACGTCATAATCCTTAAGTCATTGCTAGCTCCACCTTTCGAGAAAATGTTTCAGTTAGCGTGATTTGCCGTAAACGTATCTCCAGATGGCGAGATATTTAGCAAACTTAACGAAGTTGCTCTTACTGATGATACATTAAAAATTGGACATTCACATATGTGTCTTCGTAAGCTGCTCGTGATGCTCCGAATTTTAATGCTTTGGATGATTTTAAGATAGATATCACCTTGGAGAATGCACTGATTCTCTTGAGGTATAAAAGTAAAAATGGAAGAAAAAATTTAAATAATGGAATTTACAGGTTTTTCACTTTCAGTTGCAATCAATTTCGTAAGATCTGTGATGACATAACCAAATTTTAATTATACTTAAATTTCTGCAACATTTCCGGTCCCAAGCCTGGAGCCTTTTGTTGGAACTAATTAGGAAGGACGAGGGGAGGAGTAGTAACCCCATTAAGAAAACCTGGGCGCATTTGGCTCCGTATGGTACCACATTGTGAAGGCCCCTGCCTAGGGTTACAGGTGAAGCCCAAAAATCCAGAGACGTGTGAGTGGTAGCCACAGGTATGGATGTGTGTGCTGTCCTTTATGTAAGTTATTTTAAGTTAGGTTACGTAGTGTGGATGACCTCAGCTGTTTGGTCCGATAGGAACTTACCACCAAGCAAGATATTACGAACTTGTAAATCCCACAAGAACGCCCTAGGAGAATTACAGATAGAGCACATTGTTATAGCCATGAAAAAAAAACAGAAAAATTATGAACGTAAGAACAAGGAGAGCATTTCTCGAATCCAGTCACCACGAACTCCAAACGAAGGCGAAATTTATACCCAGTAGACAAAACAAGACAACCAACAGAAATTTCCGAACAGACCCAGAGTACCTACAGCTAAACTAGACAGAAATGATAGAAAAAAATTAATATAAGCGACAGTAACGACAGGACAGAAGTGTCAGAAAGAATTAAGGAATTGATAAAATGGGGCAATCACAGAGAAAAAGAAGAACAGAATGAGGAAAATGGCATGTGACAGAGCCGTAAAAGATAGACAACAGACCTGGAAAAATTTAATGTCATAGAACATTCGAGAAATGGGAAGAATTCAGCAGGATACAGAAGACCACTTCGAAAGCAATCCATAGAGAAAACCAGGTTTTGAAAACAACCAACTGAAAGAGACAGAAGAACACCTCACCAAAAACAACATACGAAATTTGTACCGAACATTCAGAGAAAATATGTCAGTGTATCAACCACCCAGCTTTTGCTTCAAAATACAAGACGGAACACAGGAGACAAACTTGAAAAAGAACTGTGAAATATTAGCGCAATACTTTGACGGACTAGTAAACTGGATAAACCAATGCATATGCTACATTTAGAGACTGACTGTGGAAATTAGACCAAAATACACGGAATCACCAAAAATCCGAAAGATTGGAAGTTAGCGATAATACACACTCTTCTCAAGAAATGTGATAACACAGCCTAATAACTACAGCGGAACTTTACTACTGACGTTCACATACAAAATTCTATCAAAAGGTGTTTTAAATCGGCTAGTGCCTCAAACAGACCAATAGAGAGGAGACTACCAAAGAGGGTTCAGTAAGGAAAGATCATGCAGTGACCAGATCTGGTCCCTCAGAACAATATTAGCAACAGGATAGTCCAGGACACCACACTAACATTCGGCGACTTCGAGAAGGCCTACGACTCCATAGGTAGAGCAACTCTCTTCAAAACAGCAGAAGAAATGGAGGCGGACATCAAAATCAGAAAGCTAATCCAGGAAACATTAAGAAACACAACATCCAAAGTAACGCTTATGGGAGAGATGTGGGGACTATTCGAAATTAAGACAGGAGTGAGGCAGGGTGATGGCCTGTCACCCATTACACTTAACTAGGTCTTGGAAAAAATAATCAGGACATGGAACAAGGGAGTCAATGGGGTAAGAACGACGAGACATAAGAACAAAGCGACAATGTAAAGTGTTTGGCCTCTGCCGATGATACAGCCATCATAACAAATAACAGAAAAGAAGAGAAGGAAACTCTAGAGACACTACACAAAATCTCAGTCAAAACAGAATTACAAGTCTCATGCGAAAAAAACGCAATACGTCGACAGAAAATCCACAGACAGATATCCACTGGTACCAGATTATGGAAAGATGACACAAGCAGAAAGTTTCAAATACCTGGGAGAGATTGTACAGGAAACAGGACAGAAAGCGACATTCAGTGAAGAAAGGATCACAAAACTATAGAAAGCACACAAACTTACATGGAACCATTAGAACAAAAAAAGGATTTGCGTCATTGCCGAACTTAGACACTACAGTCCAGTAGTGTTACCAGAGGTCTTGTATGCCTCAGAAACAACAGTAATCAAGTGAATAACGAAAATAAAACAGATGGAGAAACAAGACATGAAAGTACTGAGAAAGATCTATGGGACAGAAAGAGAGGATCTAGATAAAGTTACCGACAAAAGAAGTGTACGAACAGACAGAGACGATTCCAAACAACATCTGGAAGAAAAGGCAAACTTCCACGGACACGCACATAGGATGAACGAAAATAGACTGACCAAGAACTTCTTTAACATAATGACGACTAATATAGCGAAAACCATACGGGTAAAAAAAAATAACCTTGAAAGACCTTAAGAAACTGAACATCTCCACAGAAGACGTGACAGAGACGGAAAAATATAGAGAAAAAAATCAGAAAACATAAATTTCAGCAAACGTCCAAAGAGAAGAAAACAGGAAAGAAATGGACAGTAGACAGGCATAAGAAACATAATGAATATATGAGAGGTTTTTGGGAAGAAAAAAGAAAGATATAAAAAAAAATGCTATGAAAATTGATTGTGTTTCAACAGTATTCTTAACGGGTAATCAACGTTAATAATAACAATTATTATTTGAAATTCTTATTTCTTTTATCAATAATTCAATTGCATTTCATGATGTGACAAACCGAAGGCGTGTACTACCGAGAGAGCAAAATAAAAATAAGGCATACAAATGGATTTTAACACGAGGAGCTAAAATCCGAAAATGTGGTGTAAGCCACTGCCATACCACCTCACACTGCTGTACGCCGTGCGAAAGGACTGACGAAGTTGTGTCGAAACTCTGACAGTCATTTTGCCGGAAAATATTGAGTGTTGGCACCTACGCCAACAAAGGTATCCCTTTACTTTCACCCGTCTTTCACGCAGCGAAGCTTCGATTGTGTCAGTAATACACCAATGGAGGGTTTCCCTTGTTAGTTATAAAATATGCTTTGAACAGGCCAGAGTGCGCTGATCATTCATTGCACTGTTACTGATACTCTACGAATGATTTTTATTACTGTCTAATTAAATAAGTTCTTAAATTTAGCCATTTCACGATGTTTTTGAGAACATTCTTTAATCAAAAAATTGTGGGAAACAAATATTTGCCTGAATCGTTAACAGAAGAATATAAGGAACTCCCGTAAACATTTCGGAACACAGCCGCTCGGGATTAGCCGAGCGGTCTAGGGCGCTGTAGTCATGGACTGTACGGCTGGTCCTGGCGGATGTTCGAGTCCTCCCTCGGGCATGGGTGTGTGTGTTTGTCCTTAGGATAATTTAGGTTAAGTAGTGTGTAAGCTTAGAGACTGATGACCTTAGCAGTTAAGTGCCATAAGATTTCACACACACACATCTAGGAAGACAAAGAAGTAGAATTTAAGAAGGGTGTGTAAGCGGCGGGCTAAGATGTAACAGAAATCTATGATGCTGCGGGATCTTTCAGGCGGCTGTTAAAATGTGTGTGAATTCCTAAGGGACCAAACTGCTTAGGTCATCGGTCCCTAGACTTACGCACTACTTAAACTATCTTAAACTAGTTTATGCTAATAACTTCACACACACCAATGCCCGAGGGAGTACTCGAATCTCTGACGGGAGGGACCGCACAGTCCGTGACATGGCGCCCGAAACCATTCGGCCACACCGCGTGGCTCAGTCGGGTGTGACGCACGATGAATGTCGTCTCTTTTACCGTAAGTACTGTGGTATGTACTTTAATTATTTACATGTTGGTGATTTTCTTGTTTAAGTTTACTCACCCTGTACGTAGAGCTTCAGAGAAAAATTGAAGTATTTAACATTACATAACAGGAGTGTCACATCAGAACTTATGTTTTTCTTTCTTACTTGACAATCCTTTCGAGCATAACTACACTACGTGAACTCAGCTACCATTCTGAAGGTATGATTGACAAGTAAACAGAAATTTTTTATGGTATTAGTTCTGGCTGTGGGTAAAGAACATGATACCAAAGTTCTGCTAAAGTCGCTTCATATTTTGAGGGTAATTGTAAATGTACTATTCTTATCTATTTCTGCTATACCGGAGATACAAACCCTTACGGTGAAAATCACACAGGCGATGGAAGATCCTAAACCATGTATTTATGTATTTTTACATAACGAAGCAATAGACGGAAATGAATATTCCAGACGGTATGTGGGTTTATATGATTAATGGGTATGGAGCACTTGTTTGTAAGCCAGACACATTTCAAAATTAATATTTGCTTGTTTTACAAAACTTGCTTGCGATACTTTGAAAAACATTGAAGAAACGACTATGATGTGACAACGGTTAAATTTCACACAGCTGTTCACGATAGGTTGTCGACGATGGAACATTGCTGTCTTGCAGTTAATGTAGTGGCAGCAAAGGTTTAACAATTGTACAATGAAATCATTCCCCAACAACCAACGTCCTAACTGGAAATTTAGAGCCGTGGATAGAAATTTTCGAGAAACTGGGTCGATCTGGCCACGCTGAGTTGGCCAGTGTTCCCAACGAAGAACGCGTAATACACTACAATTTGATGAGATGGTGTTGCATCGTGTGCGGGAAGATTTATCAACAAACAGCAGTCAACATGCCCGTGGAATGCACGCTCGGAGGAATAGAATTTGGAGCATACTCATGGAGCAGAAATTAAACTGCTGTGTGATAAACTTCTTGTGGAAGCATCGAGGTTAATCGATTTTGAATCAGAGTTCAGTTCTTTAATTTAATGCACGCATTAAGACTGTCATTCTACGATTTTTAATGCCAATTATGAGTTCAGTTAATGGTAGAAATATTAAGTTCCTGATGTCATCAAACAAATAAAACTTAAAATTACACACTTTCTATGGACCTGTTTGAGGTTTTATTACAGAGTTGTGAAGTAATTTTTACTGCTCGAGTACTTTTTAGTAATATTTATTAGCACGATGTGTTCCCTCAGAGTGCTGCCATTGATAACAGTTACATGTGGCTTACAAGTGAGATGAGGATTATTTGCTGGGTGTTCTATAGATAATCCCATTGTCACACCCTGAAAGTAATCCTCATCACATTTCAGACTGATGTACTGCAGCCTGCATGTAATGATGAAAGCAACATACTGCCGAAATGCGTCGTGCTAACAAATATCAGTAAAAAGTGGCTGAACTAGTAAAATTACTTATTAAAAAATGAACATTATTTCGAACCATTTTTTACATCAACGTACTTAGTTTAGAATCTGCTATTGCATGTATAGGTTTGGCCCTAAATCTTTGCAAATGACCGTAACGAGTTGCAAGTCTGTATTATAAAAACATTATCCGTCACCATGAATCGATGCGCTTACGCGGGAAAATGAGCAGCCTTACAATTCGATGCTTTGGTTGTAAAGAAACTGAAAGGGACGCTTTTACAGTGAAGCTCTTTTTCGTTTCAGACAAAGATTACGATAATAATTTAACAGCTGCTAGTGGATAAATATATTAATAATTTAGTGGTCTAAGGCGAACTGCTATATTCTGCATATTGCAAAAAGTCGACAAATGTAGTGTAATTATTTTTATAAAAGAATAACAGACTGATAATACATTTGCATGGATTCTGTAACTGTTGTTACGTGGCTAATTATATTAAGTACCCTATTTTTTGTATAAGAAGTGGTGTACGTACTATTACTCTGAACGAATTGACACGTTACACTTCCACGCTAAAAAATGTGGTAATGAAAAAGGAAGTTTTTCATAGTCAGATCTTTCATTATCACAGTGGACAATTTGTGGGTTGCCAAACATTTACATTTTACATATATCATAATATAGCTGTTTTTCTGTTGCTACTCAAAGAAAACCAGCCGCTCTCTGGAAGCATGCTGGTTATATAACGTCGAGTTACTCTCCGTTACAAATTGGCCATTAGAAAGCTGGTGCTGGAATTACGAATAATTTTTTTACGTTAGTTGTTTGAAACTGAGAAATCGACTAAACATGTTGCTACGTAGTTACAGCAGACAAGTATGCAATATTATCTAAAAGAAAAAAATAAATAAATTACTTTTAACTTCTGGCTACCTGTCTTTCGTTAAATTAACCTTTGATATACGTATGAAATTATCTTGTGCCATAAACTGAACTGGTGTGCTTGCAACACGGAAACTAGTTACTTTGATCGCTTCTGCACTTCATACAAGACATACTGACTCAGTGAATTTAAAAAAAGTGGAAGTACTTAATTCATGATAATTCACTGTGTATCTAGAATAACTTATACTTTCATTTGCTCGTAACATACAGGGAATTTTATTTGTATATTCGGATGACCTACAGAAACAATTTCACAAAATGATGGTAAAAATTGTTGTCTCCTCCTTGGAAGCGTTCTCATAATAAGAAATAGTTTGTTCACAGTCCTTGCGCTCTGTGTTCCGGTGGGGATATCTTATACACGATGTTGGTAGTAATACATTGCTGCACAAACAAATGAGTGGAGATATCACCAGAGATAGCATGAGGTGTTTTAGCGGTACACTTCTGAAAAAACCAATACAAGGGCCAAACATCAGATGTGCCAGAAATTCATGTCAGATGTGAGTAACTAAGAGATGAAAAACGGATTGAATTTACCAGCCAATAGTAGAAAATTGAGATACAACCTCAGTATAGCGGGAAGCAATCACAATGTGGCCTATGAGGTTCTGAAAGTTACGACAGCAAATTTGAATCACTTTGAACGTCTGCGGTGGTTAGTAACTATCAGGCTTCTACGATACGACAGCGTAATTCCATGACACTACCTTCTCCATGTCAGTACAATGGCTGCTCCCACTAACATTTCATAAGCTGTTTTACTTCCAGTCCGCAGCTACAAACAATATAGTGATTTTTAAATACTAAAACAGTTAGTACTATCTATTTGATACATTAATTCACGATGCAAACAGCTATTCGGTGTAAAAGGACGAAGTGAGCACATACAATGGCCACACTTAAAGCAACGGAGGCGTGCATACCTATCAGCACATGCCCATTTACACTACATAATGCAACTGGAGAGAGGTGCTGCAGAAATTAAGATGTGAAATAAGAAACAGGAAGAGTAGCATGGCCCAGGAAGAAAGAATCTGAAGACTGCATATATAACGGCCTGTTAAACAACGTTTTAAGTGTTATGGAAAAAAATCAACGATAGAAACAATTCCTGAAGACTAACTTGGAGACCGATCTCTTGAGAATATCGTACAACATAGTCTGCCAGGAAATTCGATCACTAACCGTCTTGTTCACGTTCGAAAGAAACAATGGGGCAGTAACGGAAAGCTGGGAACAGTCAAATGTTCTGCTTCCTGACGATGAAAAAGATAATGTGGCGGATGATCAGCGTAGCATGTAAACAATGTTATATGAAAACTATAGGAACAATATATTTGCGAGCCGGCCGGTGTAGCCGAGATATTCTAAGCGCTTCAGTCTGAAACCGCGCTGCTGCTACGGTCTCAGTTTCGAATCCAGCCTAGGGCATGGATGTGTGTGATGTCCTTAGGTTAGTTAGGTTTAAGTAGTTGTAAGTATAGAGGACAGATGACCTTAGATGTTAAGTCCCATAGTGTTTAGAGCCATTTGAACCATTTGAAACAATAAATATGTGCATCCCTTCGCATAATAAGAAATTAGGTAATTAACTTTAAGATTGAAAAGAAAAAAATTTCAGAAACGAATGGGATCCGTGCTAAAGTAATACAAGCTTTAAGTTGCTAGAAAAATATCTGTTGTTGTTTTGCTCTTCAGTCCGAAGATTGGTTTGATGCAGCTATCGATGCTACTCTATCCTGTGCAAGACGCTTCATCTCCAAATAACTACTGCAACTTGCGTCCATACGAATCTGCTTACTTTATTCATCTCTTGGTCTCCGTCTACAGTCTGTGCCCACCTCACTTTCCTCCAATACTAAATTCGTGATCCCTTGATGTCTCAGAAAGTGTCCTATCAACAAAACCCTTCTTCTAGTCAGTGTGTGCCACAAATTTCTTTTCTCATCACTTCTGTTCAGTACCTCCTCATTAGTTACTTGATTTACCCATTTGATCTGCAATATTCTTCTAGCATGGCATTTCAAATTTTCTTTCTCTTCTTGACTACACTGTTTATTCTCCGCGTTTCACTTCCATACATGGCTACATTTCAGACGAATACCTCAGAAAAGTTTTCCTAACATTTATGTCTATATTCAATGTTAACAAATTTTTCTTCTTCAGAAACGCTTTTCTTGCCGTTGCCAGGCTAGATTTAGTATCCTCTGTACTTCGGCCGGTATAGGTTACTTTGCCGCCCAAACAGCAAAACTCACCTACCAGTTTAAGTGTAATTTTCAGACCTCTCAGCGCCTTCTTTCTTTGGAATTGCAATAATTGCATTCTTCTTGAAGTATGAGGGTATTTACCTGTCTTATACATCCTGCACACCAAATGGAATAATTTTGTCGTGGTTTGCTCTCCCAAGTCTATTAGTAGTTGTGACGGAATGTCGTCTACTCCCGGGACCTCGTTTCGACTTAGGTCTTTCACCGCTCAGTCACGTTCTTCTCGCAGTATCATCCCGTCTCATCGTCAGTTACGTCCTCTTACCGTTTTATAAAATCCCTTTTAAGTTCATCTTTCTTGTACAAACCTTCTATATACTCCTTCCATCTTTCAGCTTCCCTTTTTTCGGTTAGGACTGGTTTTCTACCTGAGTTCTGGAAATTCATGCAGCTGGTTCTCTTTTCTCCAGAGGTCACTAATTTTCCTGTAAGTGGTATCTATCTTTCCTTGGTGAAATGTGCTTCTAAATCCTTAAATTTGTCCTGTAACCATTCCTGCTTAGCCATTTTACACTTCCTGCCAATCTGGGTTTTTAGACGTCTGTATTCCATTTCACATGCTTCATTTGCAGCATTTTTAGATTTTCTTGTTTCAGCAGTTAAATGCAATGTGTTCCAACAATTTCTGGTAGGTCTAGTCTATTTACGTACCTGATTCTCTGCTGCCTTCACAATTTCATCTCTCAAAGTTACCCATCTTCTACTGTGTTCCTTTCCTCTGTTCTAGTTATCCGTTGCCTAAAGCTCCCTCTGAAACTTTGAACAGCCTCTTGTTCTATCAGCTTATCCAGGTCTCATCACCTTCATTTCATACCTTTTTGCAGTTTCTTCATCTTTAACCCACAGTTCTTAGCCGATACATTGCGGCCAGAGTCCACATCTGACTGTGGAAATGTCTTATAATTCTAAATCTGGTTCAGAAATATCTGTCTTATCATTATATAACCAGTCTGAATCCTTTCGGTGTCTCCAGGTTTCTTCCACTTTACAACCTTCTTTCGTGATTCTTAAACCAAGTTTTTCCGATGATTAAATGACGCCCTGTGCAAAATTCTACTAGGCGGCTTCCTCTTTCATTTCTTTCCTCCAGTCGATATTCACATTAGAATTTTTCCTTCTTCTCCTTTTCCTACTATCGAATTACAGAACCCCATCACAATTAAATTTTGATCTCCCTTAGCTATCTGAATAATTTATTTTATCCGCCCATACATTTCTTCAATTTCTTCATCATATGCGGAGCTATCAGCAATTAAACTTGTACTGTTGTCGTGAGTGTTAGCTTTGTGACTATCTAGGCTATGGTAATAAGTTTGCTATGCTGTTCATAGTAGCATACCCACATTCCTGTTTTATTATTCATTATTATTTCTTTGTATCTATCTAAGCTACGATAATGCATTTACTATGCTGTTCATAGTAGCTTACCGCATTCCTGGTTTCTTATTCATTATTAATCCCACCCCTGCATTACTCCATTTGATTTTGTATTCATAACCTTTTATTCACCTGACCAGATATCCTGTTTCTCCTGCCACCAAACTTCAATAATTCCCGTAACACCTAACTTCAACTTATCACGATCGAAGGTTCGAACATTCCACGCTCCTATCCGTACAACGCCAATTTTGTTTCTCTTGACGACGACATCCTCCTTAGTGACCCCAGACCAGAGATCCGAATGAGGGACTATTTTACCTGCGAAATATTTTACCCAAGGGATGCCTTCATGATTTAACCAGACAGTACAGGTGCATACGGTCGGGAAAATTATAGTTTTAGCTCCCCTTGCTTTCAGCCGTTTGCAGTAGCAGCACAGTAAGGCCATTTTGAATGATATTACAAGGCATCAGTCAATCATCCAGAGTGTCAGCTCTGCATCTACTGAGAAGGCTGCTGCCCTCTTCAGGAACCACACGTTTGTATGGCCTCTAACAGATGCCTTCCATTGTGGTTGCACATACTATAGAGCTATGTGCATCGCTGAGAAAAGCAAGCCACCCGACAGACGTGGGTGTGGGGAGTGACTATGTACGTATGTGACTTGTATGATTGTCGCTAACAAGGAAGCGTTCTTGTACCATGGAAGAGTGCTAAGGTTGTGACCGTTGAAAAAGAGCAAGACAAGGATCCGATATTACCTAAATCGTACTGATCAGTTTGTCTTTTGATCGTCCTTGTAAAGTATTTGAAAAGTTATTAGCAAAATATTACAAGATCATGGACTATTACATGGGATGAGGCCTCACCAATATGGATTTAGAAGTGGCACGTTATCTCAACACGCAATTAATAAGGCAATCGCGCTATAATGATGATAAGTAATGTCACTGATGCCTTCGATAAAATGTGGAGGCCGTCTGTTTTTAGCTGCCTTAGGGAACTGAAGTGTCCACATGACTGTGAGATAATGGAACGGGAGACACGCATCTGTAATACACCCCGGAAAGAAATTCACCAAGACCATATCATAAGGCTGTCCGAGAGGATTAGTGTGTAGTTCCAAGTTTTGGATGCAGCACAGAGCGCGCACTACAAGCGTTGCATGACCGTGGTAGCGTGAGCGGACTGTTGACATTCGCAGATGTGATGTTCGTCGTTAACAATGGTTCCAGAAGAATTATAGAAGACAAATTAATAGAGTGCTCCATTAACGTGAACACCAACGAGGAGTACACAGAAAAAAAACTTTAAAAAACTTGAAGGATGTTGTAGAAGAGGCAAATTTTCAATAGTACCTGACAAAACTGCAAGTCTCTTACGAAAGGAAACCTAACCAGAAAGCCTAAAATAAAGTCGAACGATGTAACGATTAGAGGAAGTTCAATAATAATATATTTACGGATATTTCTGGATGAACGTCGAAACTTTGCACATCATATAGAGGAGGTAGGTAGAAAGGGTACAAACGTCTTGCACAAAATTATAAACATTGAAGATAAGCAATTTCCACTTCCTTTGGAAACAAACAGGCCCTACCACTGATCTATAATTGCATCAGTTGTATGATATAATGCGAACTTGACGGCTCATATACTGCAGCTTGTGAAGCCAGTTTCATTCACGAGTAAGGTTCAACGAGGAGTGATAGAAAGATTAATTGGCGCCTTCTGTATGACCCCGAATGATACGTTGCTAGTAATCCTAGTAATATACTCACAGGACTACAGAATTAGGAAAATTGGAGACCTACTTTATCACTCTCTGTGCCGAAATACGTGTGGATGGATGTGTCTGTTTATATGTCATTTTTATTTTGGTAAGTGAACTGTATGAATCCATAACAAAGTAAATGCGACGCAGAAGGCTAAGCGGATTGGAGAGCAAGTGGTACAATTTACTGAGTTCGGACTACACAGTTTAATGCTGAGGAAATTATGAAGTTCAAATGTAGTTGATATTTCAACTCGTGAATCAGTAGTTCACTACGTGGTACAGCCAGTCAACGGATTTGATCTTTAAAGTAGCTCTTGAGTATGAACTCCACTTTTAAGAGCTAGCAGTCATTGTCATGACTCACGAATAATTACACTGAATGTCAAAGATAAAATTCTGTACTGATACAAACATGCGATTAACGATCTTTAATTCTGAGCGAAAAAAATTCTAAATCTGTCGATACAGCTCTAGCTCTTCCTCATTCAGAAAACACACACACACACACACACACACACACACACACAGTTTTCACGTACTTGATGAAGTTCATTCAGCTCTGACGTTGATCTCACGAAGCTGCTGTACCTCCCGAATTTCTTTAGTACGACAGACACACAGAAATAGTTTCTGCGCCGTGCAAATATATCACGGGCTCACCTGAATGCATTGGTTAATTGTCACACAGAAATCTGGAGTTTGTGGAGCGGACTGTATGACATTTGAGAGTTAAACTGTCCAATGATGACATGAGGAATATTACGACCGTGTAAAAATCGCAGATTCTTCAAAGCACCCAAATTATACACTGACGTGACAAACGTCATGAGGTAGCGGTATGCACGTATATAAATGGCAGTAGTATGGCTTACACATGGTATAAAGGCTCATTGCATTTCATTGGCGGAGCTGTACTCAGATGATTTATGTGGAAAGGTTTACGACGTAATTATGTCCGAAGGACGGGCATTAGAAGTTCGAACGCGAAATATTAGCTGGAGTTAGACACAAACATTCTGTTTTCAAAATCGTTGGGGAATTCAGTATTGTGGGTTCGGCAGCATGTAGACTGCACTGAGGTTACCAAACTTCAGGCGTTACTTCTAACCACAGACGACGCAGTCTTCGACGGCCTTCGCTTGACTACCGAAGGCCGCTGCGTTTGCGCAGTTTTCAGTGCTCAAGCAACACTACGTGAAATAATCGCAGAAATCAATATGGGATGTACGACGAACGTATCCGTTAGGACATTGTGGCAAAATGTGGCGTTAGTGGACTAAGGCAGCAGACGATCGACGTGTATGCATTTGCTAACAGCATGACGGCGCCTAAAACGCCTCTCTTGGGCTCGTGACCTTATCTATTGGCCCTAGACGACTGGAAAACCGTGGCCTTGTCAGATGACTACCGATTGCAGTTGATAGGAGCTGACTGTGGGGTCTGAGTGTGGCGCAGACCCCATGAAGCTACGGATCCAATTTGTCAACAAGGCACTGGGCAAGCTGCTGGTGGCTTCATAATGCTGTGGGTTGTATTTACATCAAATGGACTAGATCCTCTAGATGTTCGGCTGCTTGTAAGCTATTTACAGCCATTCATGGACTTCCTGTTACCAAACGACGAAGGAATTCCTGTAGATGAAAATGCGTCATGTCACCGAGCTACAATTGTTCACGATTGGTGTGAAGAACATTCTGAAAAATGCCAGCTAATGGTTTGGCCACCCAGATCGGCCGACATGAGACCCATCGAACATTTATGAGACCTACTATAGAGTACAGTTCTTGCACAGTATCCTGTTTCGCCAACATTTCCTCTGTTATGGACGGCTAAAGAGGCAGCGTGGCTCATAATTACTGTGGGGGACTTCCAACGGCTTGTTGAGTCCATGCCGTGTCGAGTTGCTGCACTTTGCCGGACAAATGGAGGTCCGACATGATATTAGGAATTATTGCACGATTTTTGACACCTCAGTGTATGCGACCCCAGTCTGTAGCGTAGTAGTCACCCAGTGATAACGGTTCTAGTCAATTCCACAATGAATCTTGAAGAAGCACCTTAATTTCGTACGTGTATTGAGGAATCTTCCTACAGCCCTATCCGTAGATTTGATAACATAGTTTCATTTCCATTTAGCTTCAAACATTAAATTTCTCTTATGTACCTAAGATAGTTCACGACAGTTAACAAGAAATACTGCAGTGTAGAACGGGTACGATTAAAGTCAGAGTCCCTCCTTCTAATTATCATTACATATAGTATTTGCATAAAAACTAATAAAAAATTCTACGAAGTATGGCGCGAGCGGCGTCTGCATAAGTATATGGTATCTGGCGCTTTCGGCTACCCCTTTGGCATTCAACTTGAAACGTCCCCTTGGAAAAATTTATACATGAGTGTGCTTAAACTGACAGATTTTTTTTTTTTTGCTCAACGCAATCTGACTTTCAGAACTCCCTACAAAAGGATGGCCCTGACTAACATTAACCTATACGTTTCACATATCACTTACCTCACAAAAATCTTGGTTAGTCGAACTACTGCAATACAGCGAGCGCCACTACTGCCAGCTAAATAAAAGATTCAAACTACGGAAGGCACTAACTACTGATAGGCATAGTTAGCAAATGAAAGATTTTGATAGAGAAGAAACAATGTATTTACCTCCATAGTGTTCAAAAGTCATAATGTATGTAGCAATTGAGGACATCCAGTCTTACAAATTCCAAAACTCCGCCATCTCTCTCCCCACATCCACCACCGCTGGCGGCTCACCTCCAACTGCGCAACGCTACGCGCTGTTCACATCCAGCTGCCGCTGCCCAACACTACAATGGCAGACAACAATGCAAACCAGCCACAGACTGCACACAGCACAGCCAGTGATTTTCATAGAGAGCGCTACGTGGCGTTACCAATAAGAAAACCTAAACAGCCTACTTACGTAGCCCCCATGCTCCCCGCAAACTGTTCAGCCACGCCTTAGACAAGAACATGAAATGCACAACTCAGCCCAAACAGATGACACCTCAGTACAGCGTTTTTTGTACTTGTTATGAATTTACACAACAAACAAAACGATACTGCATGGCCCTTCATCGGTTAAAGAAAGGTAGCCAAATGTAAGTGTGAAAGAGATTTGGAACCAATATGAAAAAGTAGATACAAAAGCGCGTGGTGCACTTGTGGCAAAATAAATGGGACACTTCAGGCACAGCCAGAAGGAAATATCCTACCACCATGGAGAGACTAAAAATAAGATTTCTTCACCCGTCGAGCGGGCTGGAACATTACCTGACCGCTCATGGTCCGTATGCCACGTATCTCTACAAAACGGAAGGACCAATAAATAATATTTTCACCTGCGTGTGCACTCCAGAGCACACTCCGCGGCACTGTGCGATCGAACAACAGATACACTGAGGTAGTGGTAGTGGTAGACATTAAGGAAGCTGCATTCCAAAGCAGCGTAGAGGAACGAGTCATTCTGGCGCATCTTGGATGACACTGCAGCTGCAGCATCCGAAAAAGGTCAACGACGACACCATGAGGCATTCAGCCACACGTCTGCAAGCTGTCATCCCGGCTAGATAATATACTCCATAGGTGGACAGAAGGCGCTGAGATGGCGACAACTGATGAAACAGTTTTTCAACCCTTTTCATCGTATTGGTGGAAGTGATCACGAATGTGTGGATATTACAATGAATCTTGAAACAGCTTGTTACTGTGAAAACGCTGCTGACTTACTGCCCTATACCCAAGGAATCCATGAAACAATAACCGTTGACCGCGTTAGTACTAAGTCTGATCCAGTAGTGGAAAGGAACATCTACATTTTCAACGTACTCTCATAAATGAACACTGAGAAGAATCTCTAGTATCAGCGTTAGTAGGTGGGCAGTTAGCTGAAGAATTTATTATACTTTTCTAATGGTAAAAAATGACTGTAGAATTAGCATGTTTACCTGATATAAATTTTATTTTGTTTTATTTTTTCCGTCATGTTTGTCAGTATAAGGAATAAACATTTAATATTAAAGGGGACTTGTTTCATATCATGTTCTACATGTACTCAAGCTGCTTCTACTACAGCATGTGAAACAACACTGTTCTATCGTCTAAGCTGGCCAGTGCTCGCAAAGAACAACACCCACACAGCAACGTTGAACTTGTCAGTATACTAGGTTATCTTCATACTAACTAGCCATAAAAGCCGTAATCCAATCTATCAATATACGAGAAAAAACTGAGTTTTTTCGCCTATGTTAGCTTCCCAAATAATAGGCTGAAACTGTGAAGAAATAATAAATAAATACAAATAATAGGCTGAAATTGTGAAGAAATAATAAATAAATAAAATTTGCCATTATTGAGGTAGGGGCACATCACGGTGCTAGTAGATAGTTCAGTCAGCGTCTCAGCCACGTAGTGGGAATAATTTGGATCCCATTCGCGCAAGCTTCTATATGCTAAAATGAGGCCAAGTTTCCTAGAGGTGTGATCGTTTATGGGAAAAAACTATTCATCATTGAAACTTTCTGGCAGTTTAAAACTGTGTGCATGGACCGAAACTTGAACTGGAGTCCTTTGTATTTCGCAGGCAAGTGCTATACCAACTGAGTTACCCAAGCACTACTGATGGTTTCCCCCCTCCTCCTCACAGCTTTTCTGGTAGAGCACTTTCCCGCGAAAGACAAAGGCTCCGAGTTCGAGTTTCGGTCCGTGCAAGCAGTTATAATCTGCCAGGAAGTTTCATATCAGCGCAGACTCGGCTGCCGAATAATAATTTTATTCTGGAAATGTCCCCCAGGCTATGACAAAGCCATGCCTCCACAATATTCTTTCTTCCAAGAGTGTCAGTTTCGCAGCAGTGTAAGTAGGCTGTTTAGGTTTTCTTATTGGTAACGCCGCTTAGCGCTCGGTATGAAAAATCACTGGCTGTGCGCAGTCTGTCTTTAGTTAGCATTGTTGTCTGCCATTGTAGTGTTGAGCAGCGGCAGCTGGATGCTAACAGCGCGTAGCGTTGGGCAGTTGGAGGTGAGCCGCCAGCAGTGGTGGACGTGGGGAGAGAGATGGCGGAGTTTTGAAATTTGTAAGAATTGGTGTCATGAAATGATATATATATATATATATATATATATATATATATATATATATATATATATATATATATTGACTATTAAGGTAAATACATTGTTTGTTCTCTATTAAAATCTTTCATTTGCTAACTGTGCCTCAGTAGTTACTGACTTCCGTAGTTTGAATCTTTTAGTTAGCTGGCGGTGGTGCCGCTCGCTGTATTGCAGTAGTTCGAGTAACGAAGATTTGTGAGGTAAGTGATTTGTGAAACATATAGGTTAATGTTACTTAGAGCCATTCTTTCGTAGGGATTTTTGGAAGTCAGATTGCGTTGCGCCAAAAATAGTGTGTTTCAGTTTAAGCTCAGTCGTGTATAATTTTTTCTAATGGGACGTTTCATATGTCGACCCTTGGCCAAGGATACCTCACTGGAATAATCTGATTTTTTCCTTGATTGTGTAGTTAGTGTAGCTTTTGTTTATTGCTAGCGCGTAATCATAGAGAGAATTTCCTTTGTAGTTGCAGTCTTTCATTGTTGTACAGTAAAACAGTTGTGGCATGCATGTAGATTTGCACCAAGTATTTCGCAGCTGCGCTTGCAATTAACTAGATATTATTTTCAGTGCTATGTTAATGTGTTCTCTTATTTTTGCTCTTCAAATTGTGTTTTTCTGGGTTGTCGTGTGAAAAATTGTGACAATAATGGCGTGTGAAAAACGTAACACTAGGCTCCAAAGTAAACTGAGAAATGACAGTGAAGACGAAAGCAGTGTGTTAACGTCAACATGAAATGAATTCAATAATGTTCAAAGTAGTAATTTGGTAATAGTGCATAGGGAAATGGAGCGGGCTGAAAATAATGGTGTAGTCAGTAAAACAATTAGTGAACAGGGAAGCATTATCGATCGATCGGTTGGCAACAGCTCGCCTCAGGATTCCGAAATGACAGTACACAATCTTGCAAATACTGTAGATTCAGATTTTGCGTCCTCACCGTTTTCTCAAATAAATCAAGACATTTTCTGCTTTTCAAAATGCGAATATTGCCGGTTCAAATGCACTGCCGAAAAGCACTGAGGATCATGTTTCAGACACCAGTGCACTGTAATTACAGTTAATGCAACAAATGGGACAAAGGCTACAAAAGTTAGACACAACGCTTGAACAAAATCAGAAACAAATGGAACAAAATGTTCAAAAGTTAGACACAATGGAACAAAATCTTCAAAAGTTGGACACAATGGAACAACACCACAGACAAACACAGCAACAGTTAGACACAATGGAACAAAGTCAGAGACAAACACAGCAAAAGCTTCAAAAGTTAGACAACACACTTGAGCAAACACGTGACGATTTAACTACTGAGTTACATAACATTGAATCGAAATGCCAAAAAATCTGTAATGACGTAAAAACACAAATTTGTGAGCATTTTCAACCTATTTTTTCGCGGCATGAAAATGCATTACAGAATCATGAAGCAGCCATAAAAGAACTGCAAACTATTGTTCGTGAAAATCACGACACCTTGCAAGCTAAAATGGACTCATCCACCGATTCGGTGACGCAACTTGCAAGAACTCAGGAAAACTTAAAGGACACAGTAGATTCGATTTCAACACAAATGGACACTCTGAAACTTGGTTCATAAAAACTCACTGAGGAAGTGTGTTCACTATCGGAGAAAGTAGCCGAACTTTCAGATCAGTTCACTAACTTTTCTACAAAGGTGGATGATGATCTGAATGATACAGAAGAGTGCGAGCAAATTAGGAAATTCAAACAAAATCAGAATCAAATTAATACACAACACCAAAGAGAAATCCGGACGTTGCAAAGACGACACTGAAGCTTTTCAGCGACTCTTACAAGAACTGGAAATTGACACTGACAATTGCGGAACGCGAAAACAGATGCACAACAATTACAGGTCACATCCGTCGCAATTCTGCGATGAAAGAAACAACTGGACACGACAAGGCTATTCTCACAACACAAATCGTGACCAAAACAGACACCACCCGTATGACAACCGTTGGAAGAATAATAGTTGCAGAGAAAGATCACATTTCCGTAGTAATGAATATGACAGAGATAACCATAGAAACAGACAATATGGGAACCAAAACAGTTATCAACGGAGACAGAATAAAGTCAGACGCAACGGTCCAGCTCGCAGTTACGATTCAGGGAGAAATTCTCCACCACTTAAGCGACAAGAAAGAAACTACAGGAACTACCGACATGACGACAGACGATATAATCATAACGACAGACCGGAATTTCATCAGAACTGGAGGGATTCAAACAGAGCTGGGCCCTCTCGACAAGGTGAATTTGTAGAAGTTAGGTCACCTAATTCCAATAACGGCGCGCGCCAACAAAGAGACAGACAATGACTCGCACCGCAAGCAGCCGAGTGCGCCGGCTGGCTCAGAGAAAAATAACATAGGCGCTAACCTTCAGAAAAAATTTTAGCATTCCATGCCGACGTATGCAACATGATAATTACTTTGAACCTGAAACTGTGCTCACTAGAAAGGGTAAAAGATCGTTCCACATTTCACATGTAAAACCATTTATTGAAAGATAATCTGCTTTTTAACTTTGTCTTTACCATAAAATTTTTCACTTCACGCTACTAGTACAATTTGTCAGACTTAGAATCTGTTAACATGCAACCATGTTTGAAGTTAAATATCCACTCAAGAACCAAGAGAACTTATTTAAACAGAAATTACGAATGCATTGTTATAGTGAACAGACGTCACAGTGTTATTGTGCGTGTACATTCTTGCTTGTTAGTTGCACGATTACGTAACGACTATAAGGCTGACATATATGGAACAGTTACCAGTACTGCTAATGAGATTTTAATGCAACATTTTGGTTTACTTGAAAATAAATTCTGGATTTAAAGTACTTTCTGTGAGATACCAGATGACTCAGTGGTTAGTTTATGTGACAGCTACACGATTTTATCACGACGCTACTAATGAGTGACAATTTACAATGTTGCTGTTGCACTGTATCTGTTTTATATCTGCACAGTTTTTCTGTATTATTCTGGAAAGTAAAACATGTTTTAGTAGTAACTTTTGTGGTATAGCTACAATGAGACAGCCTTTATCGTAGCACAACAATACTAAGGTACGTAATAACTACGATATCTATACGGAAAACATTTCACTTTCGTTTATGATGAGGTAAGGACATTGACTTCAGCAGAACTTTGCTTACAGAGGACGATAACTACGACAGTTCCACAGAATTATTTTACAGCAAAACGCACATTTAGCGTTACAGGGCAAGCATTAGAGTGATTAAGTTGGTACTTAAACCATTTATTTATCAAGATTGTTGAATTAAAAAGAAAGTTTTTCGTGATACATTTCATTCCATTGCTGTAATCTGTAACACCTGAGGGTATAATTACATTAATCCTCAGGGGGGTACACACTTACTTTGTGTACCATGTGTTTGGCAAGCACAAGGAGCCCTAGCTAATATGGTATTTGCTTATACAACTCTACACATCGGTACCATATTTATCTAACACATAAATTACACAGCTGTCTGATCATTTAACTGAGAGAAACAAACATTTATTATACTACATCAGTGACAGATGTTTACGTAATTACACAGTTGGATAACTTCACACTTACGAAATTGTATTCTTTTCTGTACTTTGTGAACCGTTCATATTTTTCCAGAACCATTGTGATACTATGAGAGCTTTGAATGACGTATTTGGTATGGGATCATGATTTTTAAAGTACGTTTGAGGCAGATGACACTTGACATGAGCAGAGAATTTTTTTTTGGGTTTTGAAATTATTGGAGGAAGCTACGACGATTTTGAGAGTTGTCTGAGGTGTTATGATATTATTACGATGACTATGTGTATTATGCTGTTGCGGTATGTTTATGATCAATAAGCTGATGCTGTATGAGTTATTTGATTATGCTACATATCTGTTATGATGAAATAATGAAGAAGTGTCGACGAATAAGGTAAGGAATAATGGGTAGTGGTTAGGAACTCTGGTTTGTGGAAAAGGATGTTGGAAACCGAGAATCGTACTTTAAGAGTTATGAAATGAGTGTATATGCGTGAACGTATCACTATGCTGGCGAAATTTTTTTTGGATACTATTATATTTAAATGATTTTATGTCTACAGATTTGTAACGCAAATTCTTGACCTGTGAATTTTTTTTATATGAGACTGTCACTGTAGCGGAAACTGATGTCGTAAATTTTTCAGTAAGAAAGGTAAGTGACCACCTGCACGTAATGCGTCGTGGGCACCCAGCTGCGCGACAGGCGCCTGGAAAAAAAGCCATTAGTGTGTGCCTGTCAGAGACACAGGTGAAAAAAAAAGAGGCCATTATCCTCGCTATTGACATTTCTTTGTAGAAAGCGTCGCAAATACGACACACTCAAACTTGAAAACATATGATTACACTTTGGAGTTCTTAATTTATGATATTTACTGAAATGAAATGATGAGAAACATTTCATGTCTATTGTCTTGCTAATTGGAAGATTGTTTACTGCATTATGAAATGACTTATGGCTAGCACATGATGTTTCACGCCTTGCTTTGCCTATTTTCTTTAATATCTAGTTTCTAGCTGCACTGCAGCATTGGTTACAATAAAATTTAATGGATGTACTAATATAGATATTTTATGCCTACAGATCCAGTAAATAATTATGATGTACTTAAAAAAAACGAAGGAGCACAAAAAGACTTCCCTTCACAGGAACTGCATACATAATTTTCTTTTCAAGTACTTGGTAATTTTTATGGTAGAATAAGTTGTGGTGCACCACTTTAATTATATAGACATTAAGATGTGAATCGACATCTCCCTTTTCTGCATTGTTGTCTTTATTGTAACATTTTTTCTGCTTGAGCTTTGTCATGTTTAGGTATAAGTTGTAGCATTTGCTGCTGCTGTTTGCCATGCATAGTGCTACTGAATGTCACTTTGTATTACTAGGTTAAGCCAATTTTATTACTGATTTATTTTTCTTGTTTGCTGCGCATTGCCTTATATTAGTTGTAATATTGCTGCCTTTTTTTGCCAATTTCCATTTTTTTATCATTGCTTTTGTGTAAATTGTTTTGTGCTGCTGCATTGCCTCGTCCCTTAGTTAAGCATCTGAGCTCAGTAGATTTAAGTTAGCTTAAGAGGGGGTAGCCTATATAAGAGAATGAGTTGTGATGGATTTGAAGAAATGCACTGAGAGGTTATATGAGAAAAGTACAGAAAGCAGATATAGATAGGACCTTTTGGAAATAATGAAGAACGAAGGGAGATCTCCGAGAAGTAAAGAAAGTTTTATTTGCAAAATACTGCAGTAAAACAAACCCTTTCCTTTCCTTTTGTGTTATCCCACTATGTGTTTGTGTACCCTTGTGTATTTGTTTTCTTCCTGTCTCTGTGTGCTGTTTCATAGAATTTTCTCTCTTCTAATACTAAGCTACATTCACTATGATGAGGAATACTGTTATCCTCAAATATAATTTGCGTTCATAACATGTTATTTACTTCGTAAAGATGTTTACACATTATTTATTCTGTTTTGTTCTAATGCTCATGTGTGAAGTTGATGTTTCAAAAGTTATTCTGATCTTTTATGTACGTACTTATGTCGTAATTTTTGTAACACTGATGTATTTGCTATTTCGATTCTTTTGTAAAGCCTGTACTACTGCAAATGTTATCTGTATTGTTATGTTCTTTAAAGATGTATTTTGTACCTTTGTTATTGCATTCTTATGTTATAAAATTGTAACTGACACCAGTTCATCAAATTAAGTAACTTGTAAATTACATTTCACTGCACACGTTTCTGTTGGTCATAGTATATGGACAATATGTGAGAAGTAGGGACTGATAGTGTTTGCACGTGTGTTAATAATTCAGTAAGGGACTGGATAACAGCATTGCTGGTTGTAAGGACATTTCAAAAACAATTTTTGTGAGTGCACAAGTGGTGGTTATGGACTTGCTATATTATCCGCAAGACTCTTCAATGGTGATTGTGCGCCTGCACAGTCAAACAGATGGCTGCTGGCCATCTCTACAAGGACTACAGTGGGTCTACACCTTTGATGACCCACCAATACCATTATTTCTACAAGGACTGCAGTGGGTCTGCACCTCTGGTGGCCCACCAATAGTAATCTCTACCAGGACTACAGTGGGTCTGCTCTGTGATGACCTACCTACCGATAGTCTTTAACGTCGACTGACTCTGCTGTGGCCTATTACCTGTCTGCATGTCAAGAGTCAGCACTGTCTTTCGTTGGAAGGACAACACTACTTCTTCAAGACTGCTTAGAAATCCTCTACTTCCAAGTGCAATTTCTTTTATTGCTCAGACTTTGAAAAAAACACTGCAATTTTACTGTGATGAACGATCAGGACTGTCTTTATGGACTGTGAGAGAATTTTAGTTTCTGACCAACATTGTATCAATAAGTGTGTGCATTTGATATCTTTGCTATAGTAATTATGAAAAATTTTATCAAATCATTATTGGCCACTGCCCAAAACAATTTGTAAAAATTTTTTGTGGGGAGCATGGGGGCTATGTAAGTAGGCTGTTTAGGTTTTCTTATTGGTAACGCCGCTTAGCGCTCGGTATGAAAAATCACTGGCTGTGCGCAGTCTGTCTTTAGTTTGCATTGTTGTCTGCCATTGTAGTGTTGAGCAGCGGCAGCTGGATGCTAACAGCGCGTAGCGTTGGGCAGTTGGAGGTGAGCCGCCAGCAGTGGTGGACGTGGGGAGAGAGATGGCGGAGTTTTGAAATTTGTAAGAATTGGTGTCATGAAATGATATATATATATTGACTATTAAGGTAAATACATTGTTTGTTCTCTATTAAAATCTTTCACTTGCTAACTGTGCCTCAGTAGTTAGTGACTTCCGTAGTTTGAATCTTTTAGTTAGCTGGCGGTAGTGCCGCTCGCTGTATTGCAGTAGTTCGAGTAACGAAGATTTGTGAGGTAAGTGATTTGTGAAACATATAGGTTAATGTTAGTCAGGGCCATTCTTTCGTAGGGATTTTTGGAAGTCAGATTGAGTTCAGTTTAAGCTCAGTCGTGTATAATTTTTTCTAATGGGACGTTTCAGGAGAGCCACCTCACACTCCGCTGCAGAGTGAAAATTTCATTCTGGAATATTCATCACTGAATATGTTTCAGGATGGAAGAGAGAACGCAGAGAAGAAACAACACACTGAAGTAGGTTCGTATTAAGGTATCAATTATCATCTCGCTTTTATGTTGTAGCGTAATCCTACTTGACAGCATGCACCAACATCGTTTAGTATTATGTTCATACATTAATTAAACCATGTACATCTATAGGAGTTGGGGAGTGCTGCAAGGTCGATACTTCGCGCCCAACTCGCGAATACGCCTGTGGTGCTGCGATGTCGGGCTCATTTTGGTTTGCATGGACATTTATACTGTAGCTTGGTAGATATCGTGCATCACTGCACAGCAAAGCGATACATACTTCAAAATATCAATCCATTTACAACTTCCCATACGGGAATTACTGACTGGTGAAGTGTTCTGATGGCTGCTTAGAAAAGCAATCTACCTCCTAATCGATACTTCCACCTCTTACATAGCTTACAACAGATGACATTACATGAACGCTCCGTGAAGCTTTTCCAGGTTGATGAATGAGGACTGTACCGAAAATCAGATACATAATAACCACATGGCACAGATAGGTGGTGGAGAATACCTGCATCATTTAATGCCTGTCATGTATGCGTATTACTATAACAAACTTGCAACCGTCAGCCGCTTGTAGGTAGAAACCTTTTTGCAATGTCTATTAACGCAAAGAACTGAGGCTGTCTCCACTATTCATTCGGGAGGAACTGAATCTGCAGGCTGAAAGCCTACATAGACACCCTCACCATTAGCGTGACAGCTACTTTTGCATGGCATTCAAGACGAAATGCTCACAATACTCACGTTCCAATGCCGTGACACCCTCCCGTGAAATCGGCAGGGCAAGTCTACATTCGTTCCTTAGTGCCGACTTACCGATCATTCTACACTCCTGGAAATTGAAATAAGAACACCGTGAATTCATTGTCCCAGGAAGGGGAAACTTTATTGACACATTCCTGGGGTCAGATACATCACATGATCACACTGACAGAACCACAGGCTAATAGACACAGGCAACAGACCATGCACAATGTCGGCACTAGGACAGTGTATATCCACCTTTCGCAGCAATGCAGGCTGCTATTCTCCCATGGAGACGATCGTAGAGATGCTGGATGTAGTCCTGTGAAACGGCTTGCCATGCCATTTCCACCTGGCGCCTCAGTTGGACCAGCGTTCGTGCTGGACATGCTGACCGAGTGAGACGACGCTTCATCCAGTCCCAAACATGCTCAATGGCGGACAGATCCGGAGATCTTGCTGGCCAGGATAGTTGACTTACACCTTCTAGAGCACGTTGGGTGGCACGGGACACATGCGGAAGTGCATTGTCCTGTTGGAACAGCAAGTTCCCTTGCCGGTCTAGGAATGGTAGAACGATGGGTTCGGTGACGGTTTGGATGTACCGTGCACTATTCAGTGTCCCCTCGACGATCACCAGAGGTGTACGGCCAGTGTAGGAGATCGCTCCCCACACCATGATGCCGGGTGTTGGCCCTGTGTGCCTCGGTCGTATGCAGTCCTGATTGTGGCGCTCACCTGCACGGCGCCAAACAAGCATACGACCATCATTGGCACCAAGGCAGAAGCGACTCTCATCGCTGAAGACAACACGTCTCCATTCGTCCCTCCATTCACGCCTGTCGCGACACCACTGGAGGCGGGCTTCACGATGTTGGGGCGTGAGCGGAAGACGGCCTAACGGTGTGCGGGACCGTAGCCCAGCTTCATGGAGACGGTTGCGAATGGTCCTCGGCGATACCCCAGGAGCAACAGTGTCCCTAATTTGCTGGGAAGTGGCGGTGTGGTCCCCTACGGCACTGCGTAGGATCCTACGGTCTTGGCGTGCATCCGTGCGTCGCTGCGGTCCGGTCCCAGGTCGACGGGCACGTGCACCTTCCGCCGACCACTGGCGACAACATCGATGTACTGTGCAGACCTTACGCCCCACGTGTTGAGCAATTCGGCGGTACGTCCACCCGGCCTCCCGCATGCCCACTATACGCCCTCGTTCAAAGTCCGTCAACTACACATACGTTTCACGTCCGCGCTGTCGCGGCATGCTACCAGTGTTAAAGACTGCGATGGAGCTCCGTATGCCACGGCAAACTGGCTGACACTGACGGCGGCGGTGCACAAATGCTGCGCAGCTAGCGCCATTCGACGGCCAACACCGCGGTTCCTGGTGTGTCTGCTGTGCCGAGCGTGTGCTCATTGCTTGTACAGCCCTCTCGCAGTGTCCGGAGCAAGTATGGTGGGTCTGACACACCGTTGTCAATGTGTTCTTTTTTCCATTTCCACGGGTGTAGTATGTGATTATTAATAGCCGTAAACCATAACAGTGCTGGGAGCTGTTCTAGGACGTGCTAAACTATGGTTCGTTAGGTCTCAGTTTTCGTTCCCATTTAAGTCGGTCGTGGGATGTATCCGTCACTTGTGTCAACTTTATAAATGTTTATATGTATGATGATGGTATCTGTTCTTTCGGACATGCCGCAGCTTGTGAGAATTAAGTTACAACGAAACGAATACCCCTAGCTGCATACAGGCGTTGATATACGTCAACGGGAACAGTTGAAAGTATGTGCCCCGATCGGGACTGAAAGAACTGTTAGGAATGTGGGTCTCACGGGAGGTGTGGCAGAGATATGTCCCTGCAGTCGCGCTATCCTCTGTATCCTCGGTGGCCCAGCTGGATAGAGAGTCTGCCATATAAGCAGGAGAACCTGGGTTCGAGTCCCGATCGGGGCACACATTTTCAACAGTCCCTGTTGACGTATATCAACGCCTGTATGCAGCTACGTGTATTTACTTCAGTGTAATTTCTACAAATGTTTGTTTGTCTATGGTCAAACTCTGTAGATCTAAATCGTAGCTTAATACTGTCTTCTTATCTATTCAGGATAATTTCATTAAGTTGTCTACCGCATCGTAAATTGTGCGGGAGTCTGTGTAATCTATTTACATGTAAGTTAACCACTTAAACAAACCAAAAGGTCATTAAACAAAATTATTCCACAGGTTTAAAATCTTGACAAACTGCTCTCCCTTCTAGATGCATATCATGTTATTCTGATAATCCCAATGGACACAATGCAGAAGACAGCAGTAAATACTGATTGTTAGTATGAAAAATGCCTAGATGAACCATAGAATTATAAATCATAACTTAACACCACGTTCTTTACTCAGGCAGATGTATATCAACGTATTTTGTAAGACTGGTGAAACGATCACACAATTGTAAATCTATATGAATGTCTCTCATGTCCGAAGTATTATCTACACAAATGCATATCTATATATGTCACAGTAGTGCCACGTTTCATTACTGTAACACTCAGAAGATCCAGCAAATCTACTAAACACACTGCAAACACTACACTTACCATTGTATGCACCCTGACTCCAGCTACATCTTTAAAGACAATTTATGAGCGACGTTTATTTTTCTGTTTCTATAGAAGAATTACGTCATAACTACAGTGCTACATACGTGTTTTATACTCGAAATCTTTAATACGCAATGATTAAAGTCTGCTCAACACATTGGTTATTTTTCTTAAGACCAATATAATATTATTTGTATGAACTATTCGTAATTCGGTAATGTCTAAATTTGACGATATTTTGAAGAACAGTTTCTTCACCGTAGAAAACTACATTTCTCCATCTTTAATATAGAATTCCCATATAATTCTGACATAATCTTTGATGGAGTATATGGTAACAATCACATCATAGTTTACAAGTCAGGAATTAAAACGGACATAGTTTACAATCTTTTCTTATTCGTAATTGTCTGTAAGGTTTACTTGCACACCAGCCAACTTTCATGTGTTATTATTGTTCGTATAGACAAATTACTATTAAATATAACACAGCAGCTGTTCTGTGAGCTATCTCATACTTTAGATCACTAGGAACTCATTGGCAAAGAGTACAATGGAGCATTTTATATACACTGGTTGTTGGAATTTAATACACTTGAACAGTCCTCGGGTGGATTAGACTCACACGATACATTCCATAGCTATAAAGTGCAGCTTGTCAGCTGGTAACACCATGTTCTTCAGACGAGGAAGATACAAGAGTTTCTCTTAGATGCATAACAGGGCACAGTATATAATTGCCGGCCGATGTGACCGAGCGGTTCTAGGCGCTTCAGTCTGGAACCACGCAACCACTACGGTCGCAGGTTCGAATCCTGCCTCGGGTATGGATGTGGGTGATGTACTTAGGTTGGTTAGGTTTAAGTAGTTCTAAGTTCTAGGGGACTGATGGCCCCAGATGTCAAGTCCTATAGTGCTCAGAGCCATTTGAACCATTTTTGAACAGTATATAATTGATAATATGGTTACAGATAACTCAGTTCACTCCTGAACTTGCCATTTGAAACTTGAATTAGTTATTTGTCTTAATTCTACAACTGGAGATCGTCCATGTTAAATGGACTTATCGCAGCATAAAATAACATCACTGGTTCCATAGCAGACTTCTCGCACTTAAAATTCTTTGTTTGATGTTTGTCACACACTACCATTTTGTTCAAAATCCTAGCAAGATAAAACTTTATATCCATGTCCACAAGCAATAGTCATCTACTCGAAGTTGTTGCAATAGTCCAGGCAGCTGATCCATTACAACATCCATTTTATGTCGGCCAGGTCCTCTATATATAATGTAGCCGTAGGATTTTATATTTCCTTGAAGTGTTTCCAGTGATTCCTTTCTAGTTATTTTCCAATATGGCTCTTGCTGCCACATTGTTGCTCCCATGTAGGAGAAGAGGTTGCATGTCTCCAGAATATTTCGTCTTTGTTCAATTGAACTACAGATATGTTGTGTCATCCCTCTCTTATATCGAGTGCTTACATTAAAGCCCCATAGCTTCTGCCCCAAATTCCGATGACTTCCACTATAAAATGGTTTTTTCTAAGTATATCTATAAAACTTGAATATAATTTTTGATGTGGAGATTGTAAAGAATTCTGATTGTGGATGTAGGCAATGAATTCTTTATGTAAAAGGGTCAGCTATTCTCTTTTGTACACAGTCTACAAGAGCCTCAAGACATTACTAAGTTAGTGGAGTGTACAAGTTGCGGGTGGAGTGCAATTCCCACATCGTAAAGCACTTGTTAACAGATGACAGAGAACTGTGTAGCGCAGACCTGAAACGTTAAAAACCAGGGTGGGGAACAAAGTGATGTTCTTTTTAACACCATGGAACACTGTCTACATCGACAAATGCTATTGTTGTCTGTCAGTTCTACGTTTTGCCACTATAATCACGATTCTTTAATGCTATTCAGTTTTTTTTTCTTTTTTTAACTTAAGTGTTAAGATCATGATGTATTCATACCCACTATATTAAGAATTGACCTATCTAGGTATTATCTTTATCCATATAAAATGTTGACGTGCAGTACATAAGTTTAAAAAAATAATTATACCCTTTGAGCACATATAATTTACAATTTTATACTAGCTCTGCTCTAGGATTAGTCACAAAAAAAAGTGTATGAAATCGTATGGGACTTAACAGCTAACGTCATCAGTCCCTAAGGTTGCACACTACTTAACCTAAATTATCCTAAGAACAAACACACACACCCATGCCCGAGGAAGCACCCGAACCTCCGCCGGGACCAGCCACAGAGTCCATGAATGTAGCGCCCCAGACAGCTCGGCTAATCTATTAGTGGCTGTGTATCTTCAGTGTTATATAAACTATGCAGATTATCCAAAACATCTACTTATCTTCCATGTCTCTCATATATATTGCCATAGTAACAGTAACACTAAGTTTTATTATAGTAACACTATAGTATCTCTATCGGTTCTCCCTTCTATTCCAGTCTCGTATTGTTCGTGGAAAGAAAGATTTTCGGTGTGCCTCTGTGTGTGCTCTAATCTCTCTGATTTTATCCTCATGGTCTCTTCGCGAGATATACGTAGGAGGGAGCAATATACTGCTAGACTCCTAGGCGAAGGTATGTTCTTGAAACTTCAACAAAAGCCCATACCCAGCTACTGAGCGTCTCTCCTGCAGAGTCTTCCACTGGAGTTTATCTATCATCTCCGTAACGCTTTCGCGATTAGTAAATGATCCTGTAACGAAGCGCGCTGCTCTCCGCTGGATCTTCTCTATCTCCTCTCTCAACCCCACGTGGTACGAATCCCACACTGGTGAGCAATGTTCAATCAGTGGACGAACAAGTGTACTGTAACCTACTTTCTTTGTTTTCGGACTGCATTTCCTTAGGATTCTTCCAATGAATCTCAGTCTGGCATCTGCATTGCCGACGATCAACTTTATATGATCATTCCATTTTAAATCACTCCTAATGCCAACTCCCAAATAATTTGTGGAATTAATTGCTTTCAGTTGCAGACCTTCTATATTGCAGCTAAATGATAAAGGATCATTATTTCTATGTATTCTCACCACATGACACTTTTTTACATTGAGATTCAATTGCCATTCCCTGCACTATGCGTCAAGTCGTTGCAGATCCTCCTGCATTTCAATACAATTTTCCGTTGTTACAACCTCTCGATATACTACAGCATCATCCGCAAAATGCTTCAGTGAACTTCCGATGTTATCCACAAGGCCATTTATGTATATTGTGAGTAGCAACGGTCCTATGACACTCCCCGGCGGCACACTTGAAATCACTCTTACTTCGGAAGACTCCTCTTAATTGAGAATTACATACGGCGTTTTGTTATCTAGGAACTCTTCAATCCAATCACACAATTGGTCTGATAGTCCATATGCTCTAACTTTGTTCATTAAACGACTGTGGGGAACCGTATCGAATGCCTTGCGGAAGTAGAGAAACACGGCATCTACCTGGGACCCCGTGTCCATGGCCCTCTGAGTCTCGTGGACGAATAGCGCGAGCTTGGTTTCACACGATCGTCTTTTTCGAAATCCATGCTGATTCCCACAGAGTAGATTTATAGTCTGCAGAAAAATCGTTATACTCGAACATAATACATGTTCCAAAATTCTACAACTGACCGACGTTAGAGATATTGGTCTATAGTTCTGCACATCTGTTCGACGTCCCTTCTTGATAACGGGGATGAACTGTGCCCTTTTCGAATCCTTTGGCCTTTAGTCTGTCATCCTCTGTTTCAGTACCATTTTGGTGATAGATTGCCTGGACATTTTGTTTTGATCCACTTATCGCTTTGACATAAGACCAAAATTTCTTAGAATTTTCTGCCAAGTCAGTACATAGAACTTTACTTGCGAATTCAGTGTACGCCTCTCGCATAGCCCTTCTCACACTACATTTCGCTTCGCGTAATTTTTGTTTTCTGCAATGCTTTGGCTATGTTTATGTTTGCTGTGAAGTTCCCTTCGCTTCCGCAGCAGGTTTCTAACTCTGTTGTTGTACCAGGGTGGCTCTTTTCCATGTCTTACGATCTTGCTTGGCACATACTCATCTAATGCATATTGTACGATGGTTTAAAACTTTGTCCACTGATCCTCAACATTATCTGTACTTGAGACAAAACTTTTGTGTACTCTGTTCAAGTACTCTGAAATCTGCTTTTTCTCGGTTTTGCTAAACAAAAAAATCTTTCTCCCTTTTTTAGTATTTCTATTTATGGCTGAAATCATCGATGCAGTAACCGCTTTATGATCGCTGATTCCCTGTTCTGCGTTAACTGTTTCAAATTGTTCGGTTCTGTTTGTCACCAGAATGTCTAATATGTTATCGCCACGATTCGGTTCTGTTTAACTACTCAATGTAGTTTTCAGATAATGCACTTAAAAAAATTTCACTGGATTCTTATTCACTGTCACCTATCTCCACCCAGAACTATAACATGGTCGGGAAATCTACTCGAAATATTTTCCAAATCTTCCTTCTGGTGCTCTGCCACAATAGCTGCTGAGCCAGGGGGCTTATAGAGACATATCCAATTACCATGTCTGAGCCTGCTTTAATCGTGACCTTCACCCAAATTATTTTACATTTTGGATCTCAGTCAATTTCCTTCGATACTATTGCATTTTTATCGCTATAAACACGCCTCCCCCTTCACTGTCCAGCCTGTGTCTGCGGTATACATTCCAATCCGAGTTAAGAATTGCATTACTGTTCACATCTGGTTTCAGCCAACTTTCTGTCCCTAGTACTATGTGGGCATTGTGACCGTTCATTGATAAGAGTAGTTCTGGGATCTTTCAATAGACGCTCCTGCAGTTTACTATTACCACATTAATATTGTTATTCCCTGCTGCGTTTTGCCTACTCCTACCTTACCGCGTCTCAGGAAGCGTCTTGTCGGGCCTAGGGAGGGAATTCTGTAACCTAAAAAACCCACATGTGCACTCCACACGTACTCCGCTACCCTTGTAGCCGCTTCCTGCGTGTAGTGCACGCCTGTCCTATTCAGGGGGATCCTACATTTCTCCACCCGATAGCGGAGGTCGAGAAATTTGCACTCCAGATACCCGCAGAATCGTTAGAGTCTCTGGTTTAAGCCTTCCACTCGGCTCCAAACCAGAGGACCGCGATCGGTTCTGGGAACGATACTACAAATAGTTAGCTCTGATTGCACTCCGCGAGCGAGGCTTACCGCCTTCACAAACTGCGCCAACCGCCGTTTTTGCTGATGCACCAGCTTAGTTCCCTTCGTGGCATTTGTTTGTGCAAAATACAGCGGTTTTCGTTTCTTGACATCGATCTCTTTAATTCCAAGTTCTCCACATTAACTGCATTTAAGGGAGCAATTTGTTTAGTAGAGGCCAGCTTATGATTATTTTATACATAGCTTCGTTTTGCTAAGACCTTTGGAATAACTTCATCTTCTTGAACAATATCAGTTTACGTTACTTGATTCTTAAGGCCTGGGGAATAACAAGCTATGCATGATCCAGTCCAGCACATGCTGATACAATGTAGCTACCCATTTTAAGAAGATCTACATGGGAATGGAGGCTTATGAACAGATCTTTCTCAGGTCCACTAATGTAGTAAACACCTTCCACCCCATCATTTTCAGCAAGTCCACCAACGTGTGATCACTCTCCATTACCATTTACAGCAAATGAAAAATATTTGTATGCCCCTTCACATATGTATTTCTTTCCATATTCATGCAAGCGAATATGCAAATTAATAAAGGTTTTTGTGCAAGTATGTATCTCTACTTGTTCGGCATCCTACCAGCTCTGGGTTGGTTACTGTAGAATCCAACGGTGATCCGGTTTCCATCTCCCTGCCAGAATATCTACAATGTGTTTCCACAGGCATTTATTCCTCTTCCTCCAATTTTCTGTCCCGAAGAAACTTGCATAAACACACAATGTTAACTGCCAAAGAAAGATACTGACTTTATATACACTAAAACATGTGGACGTAGGTAAGGTCAATGTTACACTTCGATTCATTGGGAGAAATTAGGGAAACTGTTTCTCATCTATGAAGGGGACCATGTATAGAACCTTATTGCGACCCAGTCTTGACTACTGCTCGGGTATTCAGAAACCTCGCCAGGTTGGATTAAGGTAAGTCATCGTAGAAATTCAGAGACTGGGTGCTAGATTTGTTACTGGTAAGTTGCTTCATGAAACCAAGTGCTATCCTGGAGGGAAGACGACTTTCTTTCGGCGAAACGTTAGTGATAAAATTTAGTGAACCGGCGTTTGATCCTGACTGAAAAACTATTCTACTGATGCCGACGTACATTTCATGTAGGGACCACGAAGATAAGACAAGTGAAATTACTGCCAGTGGCTGGTTGAAATGGCTCTGAGCACTATGGGACTAAACATCTGAGGTCATCAGTCCCCTAGAACTTAGAACTACTTAAACCTAACTAACCTAAGGACATCACACACATCCATGCCCTAGGCAGGATTCGAACCTGCGACCGTAACGGTCGCGCGGTTCCAGACTGAAGCGCCTAGAACCGCACGACCACTCCGTCCGGCATTTACTCCTAGTATGGAGACATACAGACAATCATTTTTCCATCGTTCCATTTTCGGGTGGAACTGGAAAACATACCACTACTAGTGATACAATATACCCTCCTCCCATGACACATGCGGCAGTTTACTAAATATGTATGTAGATGTAGAAGCACATCGTAACTTCTTCATACATGCCTAAGTGCCTGTCATCAGACCATAAGTGAAGGAATCCCTGCAATACTCTATATCACCCTGCATCACTGATCGGAGACTAACAACAGCCAGAATCAGCATTAACACCAATAGAGAAACGGTTGCGTTTGGAGTTTTATCGTGACCTGGATACATGGACTGCTGGTAAATAGCATAGCATTGTGTTCAGCGGTGAATCGCAGTTCTTCACTACCCTTAGTGATAATCCTCGGTGAATATGGCGGCTATCTGGGACGAGGTCTAATTTTTTCGGTGTTTTGGAGATGCAAAGCGATGTTTCTCCCCGTGTCAGGGTGTGAGGAGCTATCAGGTTTGACTTAAGGTCACGGCTAGTAACAATTAAGTGATCTCTGACGGTACAACGATATGTCACGGACATCTTGCATCTTCAGGTGCTGCCTCTTAAGCGACGATATAGTGGTTTGATCTGTTAACGCGACAGCGCTCATCCACACATGGCACGTGCATCCATGAACTGTCTGTGAAAAGATGAGGCATTCTAATGGCCAGAAAGATCCCCAAATTTTTCGCCGATAGAACACGTGTGGGATCAGCACAAAGTGCAACTCTTTTCCAGTGGCAGTATGCAGAATGTCAAGGACCAGTTACGACACTTGTGGGCCAGCTTGCCTCCAGAGAGGAAACAAACGCATTATAAAACCTTTCGCAATCGAATCCGTGAGCGCATCCAGGCCAACTGCTGTGCAACATTATACTGTAAGTGGGCTCACACTACCAAGTTCTTTGCAAATTTAATTCGACTGAGTAATCAGTGGAATAACATCACATACCACCTCAAGCAGTGAAGTTTCTTTTCTTTTCCTCCTTCTCCTATGGGAGCATCTCCTTTTTGTCAGACAGCGTATTTAGCATCCCCATTTCCCAACATTCTATCCTAGCGATTTACATTTCAGTTTTCTTCTACGCTCTCAGTTTCGTGCTTTATCGAGCTCTCTGTACCTGGTATAATAAGAGTTCCACTACTTCAGAGCACAGCACGAAATTCTTAGGCTCTGTGTTGAGAGCTTGCGCTGTTGATCATTAAGATTCAAAATGTTTCATTTGTGAGGGAATTTCTCTGGATCTGACGGCAAGTCTTCGGATCGCACTCTTTTGACTGGAGGGAGAGCCACCTAATTTGAAATACGATTGTGTGCGCTAGTCACACACGCAGCTATCTGTAATGACGCTAATACTGACAGCATAAGTAATGATGCATCTTCACCCGCGTGGTTCGACACCAGCTCATCGATTTCTACTGTGAGACCAGTAGGCTTACGTATCGAAAAATTTGGCCGGCCCACTGTAGCTTGAATGACCTTTCCCTGTAAATTCAATCGGGTTTACGTACACTGCATTCCTCAACAGTTTACTTATCATCTCGTGATGATCCTTCAACAACCAGTCATGATCTGTTAACAGTGATAATCTCCAACGTGCTCAAATCAAAGACGTAGCTCAAACGCATTAGTTATTTAAGATCTCGTGCCACCTGAATTTCGAGATATCCATAGAGCCATTTGAAAAAAAAAATCATAATTATGATGCTTTTAGAGATTTAAGTAGCTATTAAAATATATATTTCCTTTTCTGCCAGAATTTAGGTGTGCGCACCACTCGTCGCTCGCAGAATACTTCGAACTCCGGCCATATACTGGTCAGCATCTGATCTTTTGACTGCTTAATTCATTCGTACACGGAGGTCATCAAAGTCATGACTGCTGTCGTTTACACGCGATCCTTGACGTAATGCCAAGAAAAGGAGTTCAATGGTGTGACATACAGAGATCGCGAGAACCATGCGGTGGGACCTCCACGATCCACCCATCTTTCAGAAAATGTGTCTCTCAGCACGTCCCGAGCGTTCAAACTCCTATTGATTTCTGAGGGTTGCGCTGAAACACAGTGTGCATTTTGTCAATCTGTGTTTGAGACGTAGTGGGAGGTCCAGAAGTCTTCGACACTGTCTAGCTCTATAAAGTTTTTGAACTAGCTGATTATGCTTGTCATGCCGCTGGTACCTTCCCACACTGGCGACAATAATTCCACTATACGCTTCTCACATTTTTGGTTTCCGCACGTCATATAGATGCTCCAGTATTTCCACGCCTGCGGAGTTATTGATTAAAATGCCATCTTTATTATAACTTCTTTCCAGTACATTAACAAAGAATCCCAAAGAAGAATAATGGTGCATGTACATGATGGCTATTGTCTTTCATTTCTGAAACTTTTCTGGTGGATATGGCAAGGTAGCATGCCCAGAAGACGATCAAATGGTTCAAACGGCTCTGAGCACTATGGGACTTAACGTCTGAGGTCATCAGTTCCCTACACTTAGAACTACTTATACCTAACTAACCTGACGACATCACACACAGCCATGCCCGAGGTAGGATTCGAACATGAGACCGTAGCAGCAGCGCGGTTCCGGACTGAAGCGCCTAGGACCGCTCGCTCACAGCGACCGGCTTGAAGACGATCAAGCGCAATTTCTCGCCACCTTTCTGATTTTGGGAAGGTAGAGGAACTGGGATGAGGGACATGGGACCAGGAGCACCATACCGACATATTACATAGACCGTTGTCTATAGTGACGTGTCTACGGAAAGAGTAATAACAAGGTGGTCTGAGGACGAAAGTGTGGCAACAAAGGTAGGTAAGGATCCTTCCAGAAGGTCTAGGTCGCGAGGACATCGTAGAATACTCAGACTGTCTCTAACGAATACGCCAATGGCAGCAGCTGAAATTCCAGCACGGTGGCACCACAAACCACGTGTACAAGATTACTGAATCCTACGTTGCGATCCCTAGTTGCTATGCATTGTTTCCGCTGACACCATAACACAGACATCAAGGAGGTTAATAGCGAAGAGTCGGTGACAACTGGGTCATAGAGCGGCATTGTCTGGTACCGAATGATGAATCTCGCTTCTGTCTGCAGCTGTGAGATCAGTGCCAACGAGTCCATAGATGCAGTGGTGAAAGGTCACTGGTTGCAGCGATTCTTGAAACCCGTATCTCTCAAATTCTTGGAGTCATGATAACGGAAGCCGTTGTATACGACAATGGGACTGATTTGGTAATTTTTGAATGGAGGCTGAGTGCTCATCAATTGTGGCGAGAATGGTAAACCCTTTTGTCAGACCACTCGTTTTGCATTAATCGTGTTTCAACATCATGTAAAGGAAGTTTTTACGAAGCACATCACTATTAAGTCATCCCGACAAAAAGAAAGACACCTGAGTGATAAAAGGTCAACGATTCATAGCCAGGCGGGATACTAGGACAGCATATGGGAAAGATGCCTTATACCAACATGAGCAGAATATTAAATGGCACTTAGTATTCATGTGATGTGTGTCGGTCGTGGTAGCAGTATACCCTTAGGATGGACAAAACCAAATTCTGGTGCCCAGCAGAATGAAGATCCATCTCAAATGACCATACCAATTGACTGAAAACAAGGACACTGTCACGCAATGAAAACATTTTATTTAACGGACATTAACAGGGTTGGTCCAATTAAGCGTGATATAAATGGGTACCACACCTCTCACTTAGATATACGAAGGCCAGTCAGAAGCTAAGGAACGATAGTTCGCGAAATGGAAACCACAATGAAAATCAAAACTGTTTTATTTGGAACGCTTAGCTATACCTTCCAGCTACTTCTCTACACAGTCGCCACTCAGACTTAGACATCGGTCGTAGCATTGTACCAACTTTTCAATTCCCTCGTTATAGAAGACAGCCGCCAGTGGTTTTCAACAATTTTCTACTCTGGACTGCAGCTTGTTGTCTGTGTCAAAATACTGTCTCCATAGCCAGCGGTTCATTTGAGCAGAGATGAACCTCAGGGGTAGCGAGTTACGGGCTGTATTGTGGGTGATCAAACACTTCCCATCGAAAACGCTGCAGGAGTATCTTCATTGCCCCTGCAGAGTGCTACCAGGAATTGTCGTGTAGAACGAACCGCATAACAGTTGTGTTATGTGGATTGCATAGCTTCAGGCGAAATCTTTCGCTAGCCCTCATACTTGACGGGAGACTCTAATTTCTAGCCATCTTTACATTCTCACCGTGAGCTCAGAACTGAAAAGAGGGACTTGATGCCATCGACGGGCGTACTAGACACAGTGCCCAACGCATGTGTACAAAGCTTTATCAGATTTTGACTGTATTTTCCATTTCGCGACCGATCGTTCCTTACTTTATGAATAACACTCTCAATAATGGCAGGAGAGCTCTTCCGTCTACGAATGGAAACAAATGAACGCTATAAAATATATTTATAGGCTTTCAATATCCCACTGACGTCTTAAAAATAGTCATTAACACTAGGACAAGAGACTGTAGCGCTAAAACATAACTGGCACAGGTGACTAAGGAGGATAAAACACAGTTATATAGTGATCCGTGGGCAGGGCCAGTGACTGCGCAAGTTGTTAGTTCAAAGCAATATGTACGCGGAAAGGTAGGAAAGAAAACTGTAAGACTGCCAAACTGCGCACTGAGAGCAACGAACTGGATACGCGGCTGTAAGATCGCGTACTCGCCTCCTAAAGGGAGCGAATTAATTTCCCGTCTGAATGACTTTAGCCATGCTACGACGGCGCATCTTACTGAAGTAAGCGGAGAGTGAACAACGTCGCTGGTGGCAACAGTGCTCAAGTACAGATATATTTTCAGCGGCAGGAAGGCTCGTCTCACCAGACATCTCTCCTGTCCTAACCTGAAGAGAATGAAACGAAGTGTTTACTGTACAACAGCCTGAAGAGAAGTGTGTTCTCCAACAGTCATCTGAAACTCGGCGGTCTTGCTGCCAGAGACGGCAACCATCACCCAGTGAGCGCAGAGATTTCGTGTTCTCACAAATGAAAAACACGTAACAGCTTTTCTGTTCACTACACTTCAGCCAGCCGAGCAGCTAGAGGCAAGAGACTCTTCCCACGCCATGACGTGGTTCGGAAATTCGCGAATGAAAAACTCTGCACATAAGCACAATGCGGAAGTTCGGGATCTCCGGAAAAATGCAGAAGTACCCAATGAGACGGTGCTATTCTGAAAGTTCAAACTGGACAGTATTCCAAAGCATCATAACAAATATTCATAGGCTTTGGCAACAAAGCTTTTATGAAAAATTCCATGTTCCCTTCGACATAGGAATACATGTTCCATAAATCTCCTGAACAGCGAGATGGGGGAAAGAGGTCAGTCCCGCTACTAATGGCCGGGTGCGTGCCCACACTATAACTCCTTTATAGCGGCACAGTCTTCCTAAAAATATCCTCACCTCGCTCATCCAACATGCAGGCTTTCAGGTCGTCGAAACCTCTGCCCTTTACGCAAGAAATGCAGCAAAGCAAAACAGCGATGCGAAAACAAGTCACTGGGAATCCAAATCTTCCGCTTACAGAGCAGTCTGACTGAATATCTACTTGATGAAGAGAATTTGCACATCATCCTCTGAAATACATCAGTGGATAGTTTGAGAGAAAAGCGGCCGCAATACACCCGCCAGTGGACGTTAATATGGATGCAAATGAGCTAGCATGGGTCTTACGGCAGTGTGGTGTGGCACGCTGTCACGGAGGACGCATGTGTTTACTTGTCAGCGGAGATAGGCTCGGCCCGTCAGTTCTTACACTGACACTGCCCAACTAGGATCTTGCCTTTGCATCGTGTCATGGTCTCGGGTCCGCATGGCATTTCTTCAGTTATTGGCACTTGTCACGTTTGTTTCTTTCTCTGTACCTATCTCAACAGGTTGTTCGGAGTGTCTGCTCCCCTGCAGATTGACTCACATGTCGAATTTGTTTTCCTCTACCGTGTTCCAATAGTCCTGGCTTCCGTAGCCGCGCCACCGCTGGCTGGAGAAGGTGCATTTCTACTGACAAGATGGTTTCATGGCGTTCTCTCGCCTGTGCTGATACAAAAGCGGCGAAGGAGAACGTTTTTAAGTGTGAGATGCTTTTTTTTATATATAGCGTTTATTTGTGACCACCATGGACCAAGTATTTTTGTAATGCTGGCAGCAGCAGTTGCTCCTCCAGGTGTAGCATTAAACGTAGCAGCAGGAGCAAATGCAAGAGCTGCTCAAACAAAATGCAGAACTACTCCAGTCCCACATCGTGCTGGCGATGGCAAGTGCCTGCAGCGAAGTCTTTTGCCACAGCTCCCTACACCATCCACGGGTTTCGCCGAGTCTATGGGAAGGTTGGAGAATTACCTGCATCAGTTCTTACTGTACTGCTAGGTATGGCGTATCGTGGATCCAGCTGATCAGACCGCCTTGTTATTGCCCAGTAGTGCGGACTTGTAGGAAACTGTGCAAAGTTTGAAGTCCTCAAGCAAACCCGAGAAAACTAACTTTGAAGAACTCTGACGGTTATTCAGGGATGAAATCAATGTGGTGGTGGCAAGCTTAATCAGCATTACAAGTGCCCCAGGCACTTGTATGCAGTCTGTATCATCGACCTAGAAGGCCTCTCATGCAAGAGTCAGTTCAGGTGTCCCTAATATGCTACCTGGAATGCGCAGTAGCTAATTATGGATATAGTTGTCAATTCAGAACCTGACCCAGAGGTCCAAATTAGGGCATTAGCCTTGTCTGGCCCTACTTTAGCCGAAGTTTCCCAGACTGCTGAAGAACGAGAACTTGGGACAGTGGCAAGGTAGGTGCATTTTGACAACTGCCAGGTGGCGACGTTAAACAGCTCTCGTGTCCCATGGGGTTGGCCAGGGAGCATTTCACTGATCCGCCGAGTGATGACAACATTGATCATTGGAGCATGGTGACATCATGGCACTATCTGCCTTAGCCTGCGGAGATTCTCGGCAGATATGTCAGTAGAAGAGTCGTGGTCCCTGCTCATTACGTTTCTCGAGCTGTCGACATAGCTCTCCTTTCATATCAGTTTCCACTATATGCGCGAGTCGGGGGTCCTGTCCTTATCGTCCTGTAATGAATATTAGACAGGACTCAGTTATGTAGAAGCCATACATGGGGTATGCTGCATAGTAGGCTATTTGATATCAGTTTGTGACAGTCGACAAGCCACAGCTTTCCCTGGACTCCAAGGCTTCTCCAGTTGCCCACCTGTATCACTCCAGCGTAGGTTTCACTTAGACACGATGGCAACAATCAGCCTCATTAACTCAGAAACATATAGGCGCTTGTCCTGCTGTTCAATGCAATGGCTAATGTTTCAGTTTGTATTTTATACTAAACAGTGTATTCTGTTTCAGTACGTTATACGAATGTGAAATGGTAACTCATGCTGTTCGTGGTTAATTCCTCTTTGAAAAAAAAAAAAAAAATGTATTTGGGCTAGACGCGTTTTCTGAGTTTGGTTTTCTGCTTGTTGACAAAGTCCGCTTAGAGTCCTAATCTGTCCCCTTCCATGATTTGGACTCCTAAGTATGGTCATAAGGCCAGCTGTCTGAAAATGGCTTGGTTCAGGAAGGAAATTTCGAGTCCCATGACTCTCTTAAGCCACCAACAATTCCTAAATATTATCGACCCCACTCCATTCTCTTCACCATGTGCAACTAATGCATGGCTGGGCTCCAGTGCTGTCAGGAACTCGGTGTCATTTCCCCTGTTTCCCCTAGACGGTGATTCGGAAGCCCTGTGGTACTGGACTCCTTTGCAGCGATTTTAAACAGACAGTCAACATGCATTGTATCACAGATTCGTATCCTATTCTGCATGTGAAGGAGTTGTTGGGGATATTGTCAGAGGGCCAATATTTTAACTGCATCGACTTACATGATGCATGCCTGCAGTTACCATTGATCGCCGTTTCCAAGCGTTTCTTAGCGTTCTACTGCTCAACACCACTTTGGGCTTTACCAGTTTCATTGTTTGCCCTTCAGAATTTCGTCTGTCCCAGGAATTTATCAATTTGGAGCATTTTATCACAGACGTTCCATTTTACGTCAAGTACCTCAACGACATCTGGGTTTCAGGCCCTTTTTCGCAAAAGATGTGCCTGGTTGTAGTGGATGAGTCACACAATTTCCCATAAGTTTCCAGACTGTCTTCTATGGCATCGACAGTAACTATTACCACATTGTCAATCATCTTTGCTATCGAGGACGCCCTCTCACCATCATGCTGGTTGGCAGTCTGTGTGATGGGACTGTGAAGAGCTTTTCACTCACATCTGTATCCAGGAACTGAGCCGGCCGGGGTGGCCAAGCGGCTCTAGGCGCTACAGTCTGGAACCGCGCGACCGCTATGGTCGCAGGTTCGAATCCTGCCTTGGGCATGGATGTGTGTGATGTCCTTAGGTTAGTTAGGTTTAAGTAGTTCTAAGTTCTAGGGGACTGGTGACCTTAAAAGTTAAGTCCCATAGTGCTCAGAGCCATTTGAACCATCCAGGAACTGACTACTGCCCCAATTCACCTGATTTCTGACTCAGAAGTGAAGCACTTCATGTGAACAAACAAGACCCAGTGTCTGTCTCATCCCATGACGATATACTGCCTAGTTTTTTAATTATGTACTGGGTGACGCCAGTTAATATGTGCACTTCGGTAGAACATTTGGATGGGTGCAAGCCATGGGGTCTCTGGGACTTGTTGCACCTCGACTCATGTTCCCCTTACTGTTGCAGCCTGCCATGGTTTCCCTGTGGAGCCGCTTTTTGTGTCTGATCTTTTAGCTGCCAGGTGTACAGGTGGGCAACATATGTCACCATTTGCTTGTGGTGGATGTCGGTTAAGAGCAACTGACTGGTGATGCAAATCGTTTACGCATCCTGCATGGTGCAATTGCGATGTCACCATCTCTGCGCAAGTCCTTCGACGGGATCAGCTACGGTGATTTCCCGGCAGGAGGCTCCAAAACGTAGCAGTGCGCATTCCCACTGCCATCTTCACCTTTCCCATTGCTGTCCACTTTCACCCGTGGAACAGAGTGCCATTCCGATCGTCTGTGTGGCTACCCCTGTGAAGCGCTGTTCTCGCACAGCCGGAATCACAGCTGTCGAATATTGGGTGCTAGCCGGTATTGCGACGGAGTTAATGGCGGAAAGTGGTCATTTTCAGTCCTATGTGGCCTTTTTGAGAGAACAGATTTAATATCCCCGCCAGTGGGAATTGATACGGACGAAGATGAGTTGGCGTGGTCCTCGCAAAACAACAATACGACAAGCTGTCACAGACAACAAACGTGAGCTGTTGCGTGGACGGAAACATTGAGGCAGATGTTTACTTTCGAATGGCGATAGGCCGGGCCTGTCAGTTGTTGCAGTAAGATCGACCATTTCGGACCTCACTTTTGTATCGCACTATGCTCTAGTTGTTGACTGAGTCATTCGCACTGGTCGAGTTTGTACCTTCTTCCTTACCCATCACTGTGTGATGTTTGTACTCTCTGCTTCCTTGCAGATCGACCCACATATCGATTTTGACTTTCTTCCCAGAGTTCAGCATCTCAGCTTCCGCTGTCGAACCACAGCTGGCTAGCGTAGTTACATTTGTGTTGATAAAACTGTTTCGTGGTACTGTCATGTGTATGGGGATACCAAATGACATGTTCAGTAGGATAATGAACTCCACACCCTCCAAATACCTTGAGGTACAAACGTATCCTGAATTGGCATCATTTGTCCTCTGATTTGTCAACTGTACAGCATCTACGGGATTCGATAAAAATATCTGGACTTTCATATAAGCCTCCAGCCAGAACCATCTCATCGTGTGTTTTAAGATTTGTAAGAAGATCCTTAAGTTAACTTTTCGAAGTTTCTTTTCATGCCACAACAGTTGTAAATAAACATTTATGTTCATAGTTGTCACATCTGTCATTGATGCTGATGATGGACATCATTTAAGAAATCAAATCTAGTTTAAATATTTAATATTCGTTATGTGATGAATAAGACTACAAATTTTGATTAAAATCGAACTGATGCTTCGTAGCCTCGCTCCTTCCAACAACGTGTCCTTATCTGAATATATATTGGCTGACAAGAAATGTGAAATATACAGAAGAGAGGGTCGGGTGTCAATGTAACTTCCTAGTCAAACACATTATCAGTAGATATGTAATTGCTCAGAGTTGTAATTCTCTGTGTCAGAGTGGCTACCTGACTGCTTAGTCTTCTTTATGTTTAGTGTTGTTGGGCACATTAAAGGCTTGAACAACGTTAGATGCTGAGTAAGATCGCTGCAAAGCAATACGGAAAGAGCGGGTACTTGTGTGATACAGCGTTACCAGCACCTGACAGAGTTCGAAAGAGCGCTTTTTTTGGGTCTCTATTAGATGATGATTTCGAATCGTGCCGTTACCAGTTTATGGATCATTCAGCTTTGGGTCGATGATGGACGACATGAGAATGTGGGGGGAGGCATACTTGTAGTCAACTTTTTGGTCGACCACATCTGGCCACCATAGAGGAGGATCGCCATATTATGCATATAGGACGTTATAACACCTTCACATCTGCACTTTCCATTCGAGAACACGTAATAGACTCCTTGTACCATTTCACACAATTGGTCAGAGACCATAAGCAACTGGACTAGGGAATTACCATCCCCTGTATAGGCTGCCTTTTACATCACACACAAATTCCTACTTAAAAACAATTTTAGTATATTATATCGCGTATTTTCTGGTCCCAGTTAAACACTATTTTTAGACTATGACTACTTTCTATCTCCCTGGATCGTCTTCAGATCCTTTTTATTGTGTCATTAGCCTGTCCTATTTATGTCAGAACTATAGATCTGAATGTTGATTCTGATGCGAGGGACTGAGACAGATGGCCCGTGATGCCACAGTATCTATCTTGATATGATCCAGGGGTATCCAAATTAGTCATACAGCTCATACTAGCACTGGGACGGAAAAATAATTGGGATACAAAAATTGTTTTACAATTGAACTGTGTGCGTGATGTTGAGGTATTCCTATGGTTAGCAAGCTCCTCATATCTGTCTCTGATAGAATATATGTAGGAAGAACTGGTATGTTAACTTCATCACAACGCCAGCCTACCTCAGGTGCAATGGGCTTTATGACACACTTCCCAACTGAGTGAGTGCATGCATCCATGCCAGAGGGTGTGCGAAGTCATACTAATATGAGGTTTCCTACTGCGAAGTTGTTTGCATACTCTCACTTTTGTAATCATTGAAATAACATCACATACCCTATCTATTGATCGCCTAAAGATTGCAGTGGCACACCACAGTCGGTAATTTGCATCCAGACCATGGAAATTAGCGATGTCACGCTGCCATTCGCAACAACGAATGGTACGGGCTGAAGAAGAAATGCCCTATCTCTCAGCACAGAATTTTTATCGTTTCTGATAGCATATTGTCTGTGACCACCTTTTGTTTGTCGTAGCGCAGCAACTCTACGTGGCATGAACTCAGAAAGTCGGTGGAAGTCCTCTGCAGATATACTGAGCCATGTGGCCTCTATAGCCGTAGCACGATTTTATGTACGAATTTACCTCTCGATTATGTCCTATAAATGTTCGATGCCTGTCGGGCGATCTGTGTGGCCAAATCATTCACTCGAACTGTCCAGAATATTTTTCAAACCAGTTGCTAACAGTTGTGGCCCATGAATGGCTGCAAATGCTGTCCAGGCAGCCGAATCTAACAATTTCCAGTCAATAATTAGTTCTGTTGGACCAGAGGACCCAGTCAACTACATTTACACATTACACATCGTTGTTAACCCACCACAAGTTCGTACAGTGCCTTGCTGACTTCCTCGGCCCAGGGCTTCGTGGTTCCTGCGACACACTCAAACCGTATCATCAGCTTTTACCAACCGAAATCGAGACTCGTCTGATCAGGCTACGGTTTTCCGGTCATCTAGGGTCCAGCCGATTCGGTCACGAGCCCAGGAGCTGCGCTGCAGGTGATGTCGTGCCGTTAGCAAAGCCACTCACGTCGGTCGTTCGCTGCCTTTTCACAATTAACACCAAGTTTTGCCTCACTGTCCTAACGGTTACGTTCGTCGCACGTTGGTTCAAATGGCTCTGAGCTCTATGGGACTTAACATCTATGGTCATCAGTCCCCTAGAACTTAGAACTACTGAAACCTAACTAAACTAAGGACGTCACACAACACCCAGTCATCACGAGGCAGAGAAAATCTCTGACCCCGCCTTGAATCGAACCCGGGTGCGGGAAGCGAGAACGCTACCACACGACCACGAGCTGCGGACTCGTCGCACGTCCCACAACGATTTCTGCGGCTATTTCGCGCAGTGTTGCTTGTCTAGTACTGATAACTCTACGCAAGCGCTGCTGCACTCGCTCGCTAAGTGAAGGCCGTCGGCCACCACTTTGTGAGAGATAACGCCTGCAATGCGGTATTCTCAGCACTCTATTGACTACCATTCCGCGTTCAAAGCCTTTTAATTCTAGTCTTGCGGCCACAATGACATCAAAAACGTTTCCGTTGAACCGGGCTCCTCCGCACGCCGTGAAGGCCCAAATAATGTCCCGTGTCATGCGGCGTCATGTGGATGTTGTATGGAGGGCTGTAGGGTAGTATACCACTCTCCCGACCGGTTTTCAGACTTTCCAGGCGATGGAGCCGCTACTACGGGACTCAACTGCTGTGGTCATCACTCCCCTAGAACTTAGAACTACTTAAACCTAACTAACCTAAGGACATCACGCACATCCATGGCCGAGGCAGGATTCGAACCTGCGACCGTAGCAGTCGCACGGTTCCGGACTGCGCGCCTAGAACCGCGAGACCACTGCGGCCGGCTGGCAGTGCAGAGAATCGAGCCTGGATCCCCTGCATGGCAGCCATTCTTCACACGAATCATCTAAATACAAATGGTAGCTCTGTCTGTGAGCTATCCTTTTATACCCCACGGACTCGATAGTACTACTGTCTTTATATGTGAATTTAGTTATCCCATGACTTTGTCACCTGACTTTATCGTCGGGTGGGTCCGACATGCCATACTCCTCTGTATGATCGACATCAGTCGACGGTGGACAGTGTAGTGCGAGTATTTTGACTGGTTCCGCACTTTTATTGTCGCCGGTTGGATGAGTTGACCACTCACTTCCATCCTCCAGCCGAGTCCCCTCTGGCGGCGCCTAGGTAGTAAGAAGCCGCCGCCCGCCACCTGCGGAGGCGAACCAGCTAGGGGCGGAGAGCGGTGAGCGGTGAGCGCCTCTCCTTTGGGTTCTGCGGTGCCCGCAATGTATGGCCGCGGCCGCCGCCGGCCTTGTCGGACAAACCGGCCTCCATAAAGCGTGGCGGCGCGGGCGCGGAGGCGGCGCTCGCACGCTGGGACACGCCCCCGGCGTCGCCGCCCCCGCGGCACCGCACCGCACAGTGCGGGCGTTACGTTGCTAAGTTACCGCGAGTACCGGCACGCATGCCCTGCGCCGCACGCGCTGTCCGCTGCAGTTGCCGGGGCCGTGCATCAGTCCGTAGCGAGTCCGCGAACGCCGCCGCCTTTCGGCTCCTCCGGCGCGGTTTCTTTTTTTTTTATTATTTGTGGCTCCGACAGGGCCTTGTAGTATTCCCAGTCCGCTAGTGTGTTTACGCCAGAGCAAATCACGACTGACCGTACGAGTAAACTCGGCGATTTTATTGCGCCGGCCTGTCCCGACAGGTTGCGACTTTATTTTGGAGCCTGCGGTGATAAGCAACCCACCTGGTGCCGCTTACACGGTCTCGGGATTGTTACTGCGCGCTAAATGGAGACGTGTATTAGTGACCAAGGTAACGGAACCTAGCAAAGGTGGGGTTTACACAAAGACCATGTCTGTGTAGTGATTATTACTTTTCGAGAGGTTCTGAGTTCTCACCAGCATTAGCTGTTCGGCCATATATCATCGGCGCTTTACCCAAGTTACGCTAATCCCGGTATGGTATAGCAAAAGAGTCATCTCCTTAAAGGAAAGAAAGCGTCTGATATTATCTGATTCCAGAATTACTGGCGAAGATCTTGACCTCCTCATGTCGTCTAAGTACCCTGTAAGGCAAAAAATCGGAAAACAACGAAGAATTTATTTGAGTGGGACGGAATTCGGTAGATGTGGCGTACAAGTACAGACAAACAAATGATTACAATTTCGGAAAAACTTGGGCGACTGATTCAAGAGAAAAAGCGTCACGATGTGAGCAAGTAAATAACGCTTTGATCCATTTCTGGCCCTTATGCAAGCAGTTATTCGGCTTGGCATCGGTTGGTAGAGTTGCTGGATATCCTCCTGACGGATGTCGTGAAAAAAGTTTGTCCCACAGGCGCATTATAAAGTGATAAATACGAGCTGGTTGTAGGGCCTTGCCTATAATGCTCCAAACGTTCTCAAATGGGGAGAGATTCGGCGACCTTGCTGACCAAGGTAAGGTTTGGCAAGCACAGTAGGAAATCTCGCCGTCTGCACCCCAGTATTATCTTGCCGAAATGTAGGCCCAGGATGGCTTGCCTTGAAGGGCAACAAACAGAGCCGCTGCGTATCGTTGACGTGTTGCTGTGCTGTAAAGTGTCCCACGAATGGCAACCAAAGGCGTCCTGCTGTGAAATGAAATGACGCCCCAGACTATCACTCCTCTTTGTCGGGCAGTATGGCGGGCGACAGTCAGATTGATACCCGACAACTGTTCGGAGAGTCTCCAGACACATCTTCGCTGGTCGTCAGGACACAGTTCAAAACAGGGCTAATCACTGAAGACAATTCCACTCCAGTCAATGAGAGTCCAGGCCAACTGTTCCCGAAAATATCGCAAATTCGCTTTTTGGTGTACAGAGATCAATGGTACTCAGCACAAAGGGCGCCATGAGCTTTGTCCGCTGTTAATGGTCCTTGTGGTTACTGCAGCATCACTTCTACGTCGGATCGATGGTCATGATTAATCCGGATCTCCGAGTGTATCTCTGACGATTGATTACTTCTTCATGCTGTGTTCCGCTATGGCTCACACACTCCTGCCAGCACAGTCGAATAATGGCATCGGTCCCGTTCAAATGTCGAGCGATTCCCCGATTAAACCAATCGACTTTTTTGACCCAACTGCGTGCCCTCTTTCAAATGCTGACATCTGAAAATGTTCACGCACGTGTCTGCGAGGCATGGTTATTGTCCCACTGCATATATGGAATGAAATTCGCAAAGACTTTATGTACTGGTATTGTCATGTCCCCTGTTTGCTATCCTTGTCAGCTGAGTGCTGAAATTGCGCTGCAGCGTCACACCTTCATTCATCACACATCGGCCGTCAAAGTCTACTTTTTGCATTTTCTATCCATACATGTATGAATGTTTGTGACCAGTCTGTATAACTCATCGGTGGTGCGTCGGTCTTTTAGAGTGTATTTAGAGATGACACTAAGGAGCCACATGAAACTGGACGATCAGAATCAGTATCAGAGAAAGCGAATGGAAGGTATAGGTTATTTGGAAGATTTCTGCGAAAATCCCACGCATCTGCACTGGAAATCACATTCAAGGCGCTAGTGTGTCTAACTCTAGAGTGCTGTCCATATTCGTGTCTTTATCAGGTGGGCATGAAAACAGACATCGAGCGAATTCGTATGCGAGCTAGTCACACGTTAGTGTAACTTAAATTCTAGGGAAGCTCAAAAGGGAGTCATTCCAAGAAAAACGACTTACTTCCAACTAAACGCTGTTGGATAAGTTCGGAGAACCTGTGTTCGAAATAATGCGCGAGTATTAAGCTGCTGGTACCTTTTATCTCGCATAGAAATCATAAGAATAACATGAGATAGATTAGTGTGCATAGAGAGGCATATAGACAGTTATATTTCACCTCGCTCAATACGCGAATAAAGTAGCGCAGAAAATGGACGTCGTTTTTCTAGAGAGTATTCCAGCTTCGCAAAGATGCTTTACAATGCTCTCCAACTAATTAAGTTCACTGTGTTCAATGCTCTTTACAGTGACTGATTATTAAGGTCCATCATTCTTGTTGTTGTGGTCTTCAGTCCAGAGACTGGTTTGATGCAGCTCTCCATGCTACTCTATCCTGTGCAAGCTTCTTCATCTCCCAGTACCTACTGCAACCTACATCCTTCTGAATCTGCTTAGTGTATTCATCTCTTGGTCTCCCTCTACGATTTTTACCCTCCACGCTGCCCTCCAATACTAAATTGGTGATCCCTTGATGCCTCAGAACACGTCCTAGCAACCGACCCCTTCTTCTGGTCAAGTTGTGCCACAAACTTCTCTTCTCCCCAATCCTATTGAATACTTCCTCATTAGTTACCCATCTAATCTTCAGCATTCTTCTGTAGCACCACATTTCGAAAGCTTCTATTCTCTTCTGGTCTAAACTATTTATCGTCCATGTTTCACTTCCATACATGGCTACACTCCATACAAATACTTTCAGAAAAGACTTCCTGACACTTAAATCTATACTCGATGTTAACAAATTTCTCTTCTTCAGAAACGCTTTCCTTGCCATTGCCAGTCTACATTTTATATCCTCTCTACTTCGACCATCAACAGTTATTTTTCTCCCCAAATAGCAAAACTCCTTCACTACTTTAAGTGTCTCATTTCCTAATCTAATTCCCTCAGCATCACCCAAATTAATTCGACTACATTCCATTATCCTCGTTTTGCTTTGGTTGATGTTCATCTTATATACTCCTCTCAAGACACTGCCCATTCCATTCAACTGCTCTTCCAAGTCCTTTGCTGTCTCTGACAGAATTACAATGTTATCGGCGAACCTCAAAGTTTTTATTTCTTCTCCATGGATTTTAATACCTACTCCGAATTTTTCTTTTGTTTCCTTTACTGCTTGCTGAATATAAAGATTGAATAACATCGGGGAGAGGCTACAACCCTGTCTCACTCCCTTCCCAACCACTGCTTCCCTTTCATGCCCCTCGACTCTTGTAACTGCCATCTGGTTTCTGTACAAATTGTAAATAGCCTTTCGCTCCCTGTATTTTACCCCTGCCACCTTTAGAATTTGAAAGAGAGTATTCCAGTCAACATTGTCAAATGCTTTCTCTAAGTCTATAAATGCTAGAAACGTAGGTTTGCCTTTCCTTAATCTCTCTTCTAAGGTATGTCGTAAGGTCAGTATTGCCTCACGTGTTCCAGTATTTCTACGGAATCCTAACTGATTTTCCCCGAGTTCGGCTTCTACTAGTTTTTCGATTCGTCTGTAAAGAATTCGTGTTAGTATTTTGCAGCTATGACTTATTAAACTGATTGTTCGGTAATTTCTTATATGACCGGTAACCAAGTGAGGAAAAGGTCTCAATAAATGGTCGTGACAGAAAATCGGAGAAATTAGAGCTCATAGGAGGACTCTCTGACATTCATTCTTACCATGGTCAGTTCATTTAAACGATTAATAACAATAGTTAGGACAATGCACGTGGTTACCTCACTTGGTACTTCCATTGGGAAAACATAGAGGATCTAATATTACAGTCAGCGTTTAACAGAGATTTAGAAGAGTTTTGATCAAATAAGACAGAAGGAATAGAAACATCTTTCGAAGTTTCTAAAATTGCTGGTGAAGTCGCAACCATATGGCTAGTCAAGTTGGCGTGTAGAGTGTAGTTATACAGACGGTATCAAGGACAGATACGTGCAAGAACTGTCACACAATGAGCTTAGCAGGTCATGCTTTCGAGTAGAGGACAAGAATGATATGCATAAGAAAGGAAAAGAAGACTGCCGATATGTTGGATGACAATCAACTTGGCTTTCGGAAAAGTAAACGCACTGACACAGTCGTGATAACTGAAGCAAGACTTCAGGTAAATCACGACACCTGTTATGATTGTTCGACCTAGGAAAAGCGTTCCACAGTGTAAAGTGATGCAAGATTCTCAAAAAAAGAGTAAGTATCAATAGGTAACAATAAGAATGAAAATCAAGAACCAAGTATTCGGATCAAAAAAGAGGTAAGACAGTGATACAGTCTTTCGCCCTGCTGTGTAGTTGATACAGCGAAAGAAAAGTGCTGGAAATGAAAAGGAAGATGCAAGAGCAGCATTAAAATTGAGGGTCAAACGATATCAACGATGAGATTCACTGATTAAAATGCTGTCCTCAATGAAAGTCACGAAAAAGTTACAGGACCTGCTAAATGAAATGAGCATTATAATGAGTGCAGAATATGATTTGAGCGTAAATTGAAGGAAGACGAAAATAATGAGAATTAGCAAAAATGAGATTAGCGTGAAAATTAAAATAAGAATTGGTGATCGTGAAGTAGACGAAGTCAAAAATTCTGCAGCCTTGGAAGCAAAATAACACATGGCGAACGAAGCAAGGAGGATATGAAAAGTAGATTGGGACCAGCAAAGAATGGATTTCCTGCCAAAAGAAGTGCACTAGTATCACACATAGGAATCGTGGAAGAGGTTTCTGAGGCTGTACTTTTGGAGTACAGAATTATATGGTAGCGAATCATGGACCGAGGGAAAACCAGCAAATAAAATCGAAGCATTGGAGAAGTAGCTCTACAGTAGGCAATTGATAATTTGATGGACGGGTAAGATAATGACTGAAGAGGTTTTACACAGAACAAACGAAGGAAGGAACGTGTGGAAAATATTTTCAACATGAGGGAACAGGATAGTAAGATGTGTGTTAATGAAAAATTTCCATGGTACTTGAGGAAGCTATGTTGTTGTTGTTGTCTTCAGTCCTGAGACTGGTTTGATGCAGCTCTCCATGCTACTCTATCCTGTGCAAGCTGCTTCATCTCCCAGTACCTACTGCAACCTACATCCTTCTGAATCTGCTTAGTGTACTCATCTCTCGGTCTCCCTCTACGATTTTTACCCTCCACGCTGCTCTCCAATGCTAAATTTGTGATCCCTTGATGCCTCAAAACATGTCCTACCAACCGATCCCTTCTTCTAGTCAAGTTGTGCCACAAACTTCTCTTCTCCCCAATCCTATTCAATACCTCCTCATTAGTTACGTGCTCTATCCACCTTATCTTCAGTATTCTTCTGTAGCACCACATTTCGAAAGCTTCTATTCTCTTCTTGTCCAAACTAGTTATCGTCCATGTTTCACTTCCATACATGGCTACACTCCAAACAAATACTTTCAGAAACGACTTCCTGATACATAAATCTATATTCGATGTTAACAAATTTCTCTTCTTGAGAAACGCTTTCCTTGCCATTGCCAGTCTACATTTTATATCCTCTCTACTTCGACCATCATCAGTTATTTTACTTCCTAAATAGCAAAACTCCTTTACTACTTTAAGTGTCTCATTTCCTAATCTAATTCCCTCAGCATCACCCGATTTAATTTGACTACATTCCATTATCCTCGTTCTGCTTTTGTTGATGTTCATCTTATATCCTCCTTTCAATACACTGTCCATTCCGTTCAACTGCTCTTCCAAGTCCTTTGCCGTCTCTGACAGAATTACAATGTCATCGGCGAACCTCAAAATTTTTACTTCGTCTCCATGAATTTTAATACCTACTCCGAATTTTTCTTTTGTTTCCTTTACTGCTTGCTCAATATACAGATTGAATAACATCGGGGAGAGGCTACAACCCCGTCTCACTCCTTTCCCAACCACTGCTTCCCTTTCATGCCCCTCGACTCTTATGACTGCCATCTGGTTTCTGTACAAATTATAAATAGCCTTTCGCTCCCTGTATTTACCCCTGCCACCTTTAGAATTTGAAAAAGAGTATTCCAGTCAACATTGTCAAAAGCCTTCTCTGAGTCTACAAATGCTAGAAACGTAGGTTTGCCTTTTCTTAATCTTTCTTCTAAGACAAGTCGTAAGGTCAGTATTGCCTCACGTGTTCCAACATTTCGACGGAATCCAAACTGATCCTTCCCGAGGTCTGCATCTACCAGTTTTTCCATTCGTCTGTAAAGAATTCGCGTTAGTATTTTGCAGCCGTGGCTTATTAAACTGATAGTTCGGTAATTTTCACATCTGTCAGCACCTGCTTTCTTTGGGATTGGAATTATTATATTCTTCTTGCAGTCTGAGGGTATTTCGCCTGTCTCATACATCTTGCTCACCAGCTGGTAGAGTTTTGTCAGGACTGGTTGTCCCAAGGCCGTCAGTAGTTCTAATGGAATGTTGTCTACTCCGGGGGCCTTGTTTCGACTCAGGTCTTTCAGTGCTCTGTCAAACTCTTCACGCAGTATCGTATCACCCATTTCGTCTTCATCTACATCCTCTTCCATTTCCATAATATTGCCCTCAAGTACATCGCCCTTGTATAAACCTTCTATATACTCCTTCCAACTTTCTGCCTTCCCTTCTTTGCTTAGAACTGGGCTGCCATCTGAGCTCTTGATATTCATACACGTGGTTCTCTTCTCTCCAAAGGTCTCTTTAATTTTCCTGTAGGCTGTATCTATCTTACCCCAAGTGAGATAAGCTTCTACATCCTTACATTTGTCCTCTAGCCATCCCTGTTTAGCCATTTTGCACTTCCTGTCGATCTCATTTTTGAGACGTTTGTATTCCTTTTTGCCTGCTTTTTTATATTTTTATATTTTTATATTTTATATTTTTATATTTTTTATATTTTATATATATATATATATATATTATATTTTTATATTTTATATTTTTATATTTTCTCCTTTCATCAATTAAATTCAATATTTCTTCTGTTACCCAAGGATTTCTACTAGCCCTCGTCTTTGTACCTACTTTATCCTCTGCTGCCTTCACTACTACATCCCTCAGAGCTACCCATTCTTCTTCTACTGTATTTTTTTCCCCTATTCCTGTCAATTGTTCCCTTATGCTCTCCCTGAAACTCTGTACAACCTCTGGTTCTTTCAGTTTATCCAGTTCTTATCACCTTAATTTCCCACATTTTTGCAGTTTCTTCAGTTTTAATCTACAGGTCATAACCAATAGATTGTGGTCAGAGTCCACATCTGCCCCTGGAAATGTCTTACAACTTAAAACCTGGTTCCTAAATCTCTGTCTTACCATTATATAATCTATCTGATACCTTTTAGTATCTCCAGGGTTCTTCCACGTATACAACCTTCTTTCATGATTCTTAAACCAAGTGTTAGCTATGATTAAGTTTTGCTCTGTGCAAAATTCTACTAGGCGGCTTCCTCTATCATTTCTTAGCCCCAATCCATATTCACCTAATATGTCTCCTTCTCTCCCTTTTCCTACATTCGAATTCCAGTCACCCATTACTATTAAATTTTCGTCTCCCTTCACTATCTGAATAATTTCTTTTATTTCATCGTACATTTTTTCAATTTCTTCATCATCTGCAGAGCTAGTTGGCATATAAACTTGTACTACTGTAGTAGGTGTGGGCTTCGTATCTATCTTGGCCACAATAATGCGTTCACTATGCTGTTTGTAGTAGCTTACCCGCATTCCTATTTTCCTATTCATTATTAAACCTACTCCTGCATTACCCCTATTTGATTTTCTGTTTATAACCCTGTAGTCACCTGACCGGAAGTCTAGTTCCTCCTGCCACCGAACTTCACTAATTCTCACTATATCTAACTTTAACCTATCCATTTCCCTTTTTAAATTTTCTGACCTACCTGCCCGATTAAGGATCTGACATTCCACGCTCCGATCCGTAGAACGCCAGTTTTCTTTCTCCTGATAACGACATCCTCCTGAGTAGTCCCCGCCCGGAGATCCGAATGGGGGCCTATTTTACCTCCGGAATATTTTACCCAAGAGGATGCCATCATCATTTAATCATACAGTAAAGCTGCATGCCCTCGGGAAAAATTACGGCTGTAGTTTCCCCTTGCTTTCAGCCGTTCGCAGTACCAGCACAGCAAGGCCGTTTTGGTTAATGTTGCAAGGCCAGATCAGTCAATCATCCAGACTGTTGCCCCTGCAACTACTGAAAAGGCTGCTGCCCCTCTTCAGGAACCACATGTTTGTCTGGCCTCTCAACAGATACCCCTCCGTTGTGGTTGCACCTACGGTACGGCCATCTGTATCGCTGAGGCACGCAAGCCTCCCCACCAACGGCAAGGTCCATGGTTCATGGGGGGAGAGAGGAAGCTATAGAGAGTATAAATTGAAGAGGAAGACAGAGTTTGGAATACGTGCGACTAATAACTGAGGACAAAGAGAACAAATAGCTACTGTGAGATGAGGAGGTTGGCACAAGAGCGAATTCGTAGCGGACTGCATCTAACCTGTCAGAAGATATTCACAAAACCTCCAATTTAGGCCATTGCTAATCAAATGTTGATACGCCATGTCTAGCCACAGGGAAGGTACGATGCTGTGATCAAATGTTTTAGGCACAAGTGACTTAAATAATGAAATATCCACACCGATAATGGCAGATTTCTATTTATTCAAGACTATTGTGAATTAATCGGTAGATCAAAAGAGATGTCGACAGACAGGGCTTACTTCGCATGTTTAATGAGTAACAATAGCTCTAATTTTATACATACTATAATATTTGCTCAAAATATTGCAAATCATGTAAACACGTCAGCTCGTGAGGGAGTTCAAATTAAGTGTCGTTTCAAACACGACTTTGCAAGACACAGTCGCACTCTTTGGATTATAATTTGCCACACAGGTTTGCCTCATCGCTGTACAAAATTATAATATTACCGTAATCTGATTTAATTTCATATGCTAAGGGCGAGGGTATGTGTGTATCTTGCAGCCTCCGTGTCTGACATACAGCATGCTATCGAAATCTTGTATCATGAGACCGCGGCCATGAAGAATCACACTTAATTTTGCAAGTCAAATGAAGACAGCGACGAATTTCTGTTACTTGGGCCAGGTATTTTGACCAACGGAGCTGTTACCCGTATTTAATCTAGGATGTTCGTCAGTAGACACAACAAAGTTTTCCTTAAGGTTTGTTGTTTTCTTTGAGATACGTTCTCTACAAGGAGACCGAGTCATGTGGCTCAGTGGTGGACGCTGGATTCACATTTGGAAAGACCGTGGTTCATAACCTAGTCCGATCATCTCGGCGCAGGTGTCCCCAGATTTCCCACGATAGCTTAAGCAAAAGGTTAGGCGGTTCCTGTGAAACGGGCACGGTCATTTTCCTTCCGCAAAGTGAGCTTGTGCTCCGTCTTTGATGATCTAATAATCGACGGGACGTTAAAGCCTAGTCCTCCTTACTTCCTTCTACGGACAGTTTCGTACTACTACAGGCATTACAGCATCATCTCAATTTTCTACGAGAGCTTGAAACTTGTTCGTCACGAAAACTTTCAGGACTTCTCTTTCTTTCGCGTACTGTGGATCGCTAACATACTGCCTCGATGCTCTGTACCAAGCGATCAAATACTGAAAGTACAATAGTCTGTGACTACCTGAGGAGGGATATCTGAAGGTGAAACAGTTGGGCAACTTGCAGCAGAAACTAGGAATAAGGGTGTGTGGTTGCGTGTTTATTTGTGGGCAGGTCGTTTCAAACACACAATACTAATTTGGTGATCCATTGATGCCTCGGAATATGCCCTACCAACCTATCCCTTCTTGTAGTCAAGTTGTGCCACAAATTTCTCTTCCCTCCAATTCTATTCAACACCTCCTCGTTAGTTATGTGATCTATCCATCTAATGTTCAGCTTTCTTCTGTATCATCTGTATCACCACATTTCGAAAGCTTCTATTCTCTTCTTGTCTAAACTATTTATCGTCCACGTTTCACTTCCATGCACAGCTACACTCCATAGAAAGATTTTCAGAAACGACTTCCTGATACTTAAATCCACACTCGATGTCAACAATTTTTTCTTCTTCAGAAACGCTTTCCTTGCCATTGACAGTGTACATTTTGTATCCTCTCTACATTGACCGTCATCAATTATTTTGCTCCCCAAATAGTAAAACTCCTTTACTACTTAAAGTGGCTCACTTCCTAATCTAATTCCCTCAGCATCACCCGACTTAATTCGACTACATTCCATTATCCTCGTTTTGCTTTAGTTGATGTTCATCTTATATCCTCCTTTCAAGACACTGTCCATTCCGTTCACCTGCTCTTTGCTGTCTCTGACAAAACTACAATGTCATCGGTGAACCTCAAGTTTTTTATTTCTTCTCCATGGATTTTAATACTCTTTTCTTTTCTTTCCTTCACTACTTGCTCAATATACAGTTTGAATAACACCGGGGAGAGACTACAATCCTTTCTCACTCCCATCCCAACAACTGTTTCTTTTTCATGCCCCTCGACTCTTATAACTACCATCTGGTTTCTGTACAAACTGTAAATAGCCTTTCGCTCCCTGTGTTTTGCCCCTGCCACCATCAGGATTTGAAAGAGCGTATTGTAGTCAGCATTGTCAAAAGCTTTCTCTAAGTCTACAAATGCTAGAAACGTAGGTTTGCCTTTCCTTCATCTATTTCCTAAGATAAGTCGTAGGGTCAGTATTGCCTCACGTGTTCCAACGTTTCTGCGGAATCCAAACTGATCGGCTTCTACCAGTTTTTCATTCGTCTGTAAAGAATTCGCGTTAGTATTTTGCAGCTGTGACTTATTAAACTGATAGTTCGGTAATTTTCACATCTGTCAGCACCCGCTTTCTTTGGATTGGAATCATGATATTCTTCTTGAAGTCTGAGGGTATTTCGCCTATCTCACACATCTTGCTCACTAGATGGTAAAGTTTTGTTAGGTCTGGCTCTCCAAGGCTGTCAGTAGTTCTAATGGAATGTTGTCTACTCCTGGGGCCTTGTTTCGACTTAGGTGTTTCAGTGCTTTGTCAAACTCTTCACGCAATATCATATCTCCTATTTCATCTTCGTCTACATTCTCTTCCGTTTGTATAATATTGTCCTCACGAATATCGGCCTTGTATAGACCCTCTATATACTCCTTCCACCTTTCTGCATTCCCTTCTTTGCTTAGAACTGGGCTTCTATCTGAGCTCTTGATATCATGCAAGTGGTTCTCTTTTCTCCAAAGTTCTCTTTAATTTTCCTGTAGGCAGCATCTATCTTACCGCTAGTAAAATGCGCCTCTACATCCTTACAATTGTCCTCTAGCCATCCCTGGTTAGCCGTTTTATACTTCCTGTCGATCTCATTTTTGAGACGTTTGTACTCCTTCTTGCCTGCTTCATTTACTGAATTTTTATATTTTCTCCTTTCATCAATTAAATTCAATATCTCTTATGTTACCCAAGGATTTCTATTAGCCCTCGTCTTTTTACCTACTTGATCCTCTGCTATCTTCACTATTTCATCTCTCAAAGCTATCCATTCTTCTTCTACTGTATTTTTTTCATCCGTTCTTGTCAATCGTTCCCTAATGCTCTCCCTAAAGCTCTCTAGGACCTCTAGTTCTTTCAGTTTATCGATATTCCATCTCCTCAAATTCCCATCTTTTTGCAGTTTCTTCCGTTTTAATCTACAGTTCATAACCAATAGACTGTGGTCAGAGTCCACATCTGCCCCTGGAAATGTCTTACAATTTGAAACCTGGTTCCTGAACCTCTGTCTTACCATTATATACTCTATCTGAGACTTTCCAGTATCTCCAGGCTTCTTCCATGTATACAACCTTCTTTTGTGATTCTATGTATTCAGATAATGACCAAACAGTAGTTATAAACTGGCGAGGTTACCGTTTTGAGGACAACAGTTCTCTAGACGCGTGCTCATCGTATCCGACAAATATCATGTTCAGCTGCAACGATGCTTAGATTACTGGCTGTCACAGTTCCACAGCTTGTAGGTGCACCGCTGCCTACTGTCAAAACAGTAATGTACACGGATACTTTACAGACCCTGCAGCATGTACTTGAGTCAGGACATGACCTTACTGTGAAACTGCGACGAATTGTTTCTTGCGAAACGGGTCTGCATGTACCGTGCTCGCGAAAGAAACGGCCTGCCTTAGTGAGAACGGGCGCTCTCCTGCGTGCCTCGGCAGCGCAAGCGAGCGGCGCGAACCTGGATGTTAAGGGCCTCCGCCGGATTCCTCGAGTTCCGGCGCGGGTTTCTTGTGCCGCCACCGCCGCTCCCAGTAAATCTTCGGCACGGCTCAACGTCCAACAATGTGGAGACACCGCAGGAGCCGACGAATACTTCCAGCGGCCGGCCTTCCGGCGCCACTTTTTTACTCTAATTTCGCCGACAATTTCACTCCCATTTCCACGGCCGTACTTATTTGTCCCTCGCACTCTATTATCTTGTCTCGTTGCTGATTCGGACCACCGGGTAATACCACCGGCAACAGTGAAGAGCCGTGAAAGAGGAAAATCCGTTTTACACAAAGGACCGTAGGGAGACAAACGGTGTCCTGCTCTTTTAGAGGGCTTTCTTCTTACCGAATTCTGTGGAGACTTGGGCTTCTTTAGGGATTAACGTCGAACTGCTGAAGAAACTGTATATTTTCTCCTTCACTGAAGCGTTAGTTTAAAAACGATTTCTTTGCCGTCGACTATACACTATTGGCCAATAAAATTGCTGCACCACGAAGATGACGTTCTACAGACGCGGAATTTAACTGGCAGGGAGAAGTTGCTGTGATATGCAAATGATTAGCTTTTCAAGGCATTCACACAAGGTTTGCGCCGGTGGCGACACCTACAACGTGCTGACATGAGGAAAGTTTCCAACCGATTTCTCATGCACAAACAGAAGCTGACCGGTGTTGCCTGATGAAACGTTGCTGCGATGCCTAGTGCAAGGACGAGAAATGCGTACCATCACGTTTCCGACTTTGATAAAGGTCGGATGGCAGCCTATCATGATTGCGGTTTATCGTATCGCGACATTGCTGCTCGCGTTGGTCGACATCCAATGACTGTTAGCAGAAAATGGAATCGGTGGATCAGGAGCGTAAAACGGAACGCTGTGCTTGATCCCAACGGCCCCTTATCACTAGCAGTCCAGATGACAGGCATCTTATCCGCATGGCTGTAACGGATCGTGCAGCCACGTCTCGATCCCTGAGTCAACAGATGGGGACGTTTGCGAGGCAGCAATCATCTGCACGAACAATTCGACGACGATTGTAGCAGCATGGACTATCAGCTTGGAGAATATGGCTGCGGATACCCTTGACGCTGTATCACAGACACGAGCGCCTGCGATGGTGTACTCAGCGACGAACCTGGTTGCACGAAAGGCAAAACGTCATTTTTTCATGTGAATCCAGGTTCTGTTTACAGCATCATGATGGTCGCTTCCCTGTTTGGCGACATCGCGGTGAACGCAGATTGGAAGCGTGAATTCGTCTTCGCCATACTGGCGGATCACCCGGCGTGATAGTTTGGGGTGCTGCCACTGGTTACACGTCTCGGTCACCTCTGGTTCGCACTGACGGCACTCTGAATAGTGGACGTTACATTTCATATGTGTTACGACATGGGGCTCTAGCCTTTATTCTATCCCTGCGAAACCCTACATTTCAGCAGGATAATGCACGACCGCATGTTGCAGGTCCTGTACGGGCCATTCTGGAAACAGAAAATGTTCGACTGCTGGCCTGGCCAGCACATTCTTCAGATCTCTCACCAACTGTAAACGTCTGGTCAATGGTGGCCGAGCAACTGTCCCGCCACAATACGCTAGTCGCTAATCTTGATGAACTGTGGTATCGTGTTGAAGCTGCATCGGCAGCTGTACCTGTACACGCCATCCAAGCTCTGTTTGACTTGATGCCCAGGCGTATCGAAGGCGTTATTGCGGCCAGAGGTGGTTGTTCTGGGTACTGATTTCTCAGGATCTATGCACCCAAACTGCGTGTAAATGTAATCACATTTCAGTTCTAGTATAACATATTTATCCAATGAATACCCATTTATCATCTGCATTTCTTCTTGGTGTAGCAATTTTAATGGCCAGTAGTGTATTTCCAGGCTACGTAGAGAGCTGAGGCTGTAGTCAAAACTAATATTAGATGGAAAAAGTTGGTTTCGCGCACTGAGGTTTCAGTGTAAATATAATTATGTATGTGGAAATTCCGGGAATCGAGTCTCAGAGACGTTTGATTGTTATCGACACTGATAATGGCAAGATATCGGTCATGGCGATTCCAAGTCTTTCGAGAATGTTTTAATTTTGAGTCTGACATCGAATGACGAAACAAATGTTTTCTGTGTGGCATAATATCAAGTTAACAATTTTCTGATTTTTTTTTTTCATTTACTTGTACTGTGAGTCTTCTCGCACATTTTATGATTCTACGGCAACGGAAATTATTCCATAGATTTCAATAAGTGAATACGGGAGTATCAGAATATGTGACGTAAAAGGCTGTATCTTTTGGTTCCAATGACTTTGAAGGCCTTAGTATATGACATACATTTCGCCTTGATACGTCTACTTGTTCCTGAGAATAAGGGATCTTAACAGGTAGACGGACAGACAGCCTGAAAAAAAAATCATGTAATACAAAGGATGTTGAAAAAGAAACCAGCTCGAGTCTGGAATGCGCAAACCGGTGACAGTAGGGTAATATCGTGGCGAGTGTAACGAGGTGTGGGTCCGACAGGAGCGTGGAAGCTGACAGCCCGTCCCTAGAGGGCACGCGAGCACGTCACGTGACTATCCAGAACTAGCAGCAGTATGCATCAATCGTCCAACGCTGTCAGTCGCCAGTTCTTCTTTGACGAAGGTGGCCCTCTTCTGATTCACTTCCTGCAGCACGGGACAACAGTGAATGCCCAGCGTTACTCGCAAACCTTGACCACTCTTCGCCAAGCGGTCAAATCAAAACGAGCAGGCAATCTCACCCGCGGGATCGTTCTGCTCCACGACAGTGCAAAGCCTCGTATTGCCAACACAGTCGCGGCACTCCTGCAGAAATTCAAATGGGAGCTTCTCGGCCACCCTCCATACAGTCCGGGCCTCTCTCCATGTTATTACGCAATTTTTGGTCCCCTTAAAAAGGCTCTGAGGCGCAAACGATTCACCTCGACCGACGACGTCCAGCTGTACGAGCGGAACTGATTAACATTGCAGCCCAGGGAATTTTATGAGACAGACATTCACCGCCTTGTGTCATAGTGGGACAAGTGCCTCCACAGCCAGGGTCAGTACTTCTAACATACAGGTACTGGTTTCTGTAATTATACCTCCGGCTCGTTTCTTTCTGAACGCCCCTTATATAATAACGAACCAACAATTTTAGGAATTTTTCCTTTCGTTGTACTATTAAACCTTGCTTCTTACCATATTTCATGATTCTAGGACAATGCGATATACCCTTTAAGTCCTGATGAGTAAGTTCTCGAGTGTAAAATTATGTCACATAAATGGCGATATCTTTTGATTGCATTGACTTAGAAGTTTATCTTTTTTACATCGTCGAGGGACTGTAGACATTAATAGGTGACAAATTTCAAATTGATACGTCTACCCATTCGTGAGAAAAAGGGGTTTCAATAATCAGACGGACAACAAATTGATACCGTAACAGTTCAATTTTTACCGATTAAGGCACAGAATCCTAAGAAAAGTAAACTGTTACATTGCTTATTTATTATAATTTGCGAAATAGGTTTCGTATTATTAGCCCACTGTCCAGTATTTCTGTCAAAGATATTACTGTACATACTGGTACAAACAGATACGCAGAAACAAATTTCGATTAAACAAGGAGGTTGCTTGCTAATACAACATTTTCAAAACAACACATTTGTAGTTGTAAGATACTAAAATGGTTTACTGACGAATCCATTTGAATCGATGAACTGGAAAAGGCGTCATGTCCCAGAAAGTAATTTTTTTGGAGACGCACAATATTGTTTTACTGACAATGGCTTTAAGGCTTGAGTTGTGGTGTTGCCATATAAGGTGAAACAATACACTCCATTACAACATGCTTTAGCCATCGACTGCGGTCAGTAATTGACTTTGAATGTACTGGAGATGACACTATTTCGTACCTGATAATGTTGAAGAGGCAACTAGCGTTCTGTTTGTAGCGGAAGGATTGTGTGATGCAAGTTTGTATTATTCGTATTCGTTATACCAATAAAAGAGCGTGTTATGACTATACAGGATTTTTCATAATGTCTCCTAAATACAATACGTCAAAGCAGACAGCAGTGTGTATGATTCATCTTCATCTTGTCCCTCGTCCGCTAGCCACTGGTAGATTTTGTTAAAAAATGGTCTCTGCTCGTCAGGTATGCATTGTAGAATTTATTTCACATCCTCTAGTTTCTTCTTTTTTATTGGAACAGGTCCGCTATACACTAGTTTATATGGCCATGGCCTCTTTTCTAACTCAATACACGTTCTGACGAGCACGTCTGTCGATGGGACGCGATCCCTGTTCTACAAAACGGTGCGTTCAAATATAGGGATTAATAACCTCCGGTGAACGTAATTTGAATAAAAAATGAAAGTGACTCCTTTTCCAGCACATCGATTCATTTATAATTGGAGACGACTCAGTAAAGATGGATTGGAAATTCATCCAGATTTTTCTTTAGCTCCAGTATTGAACAAGAGAGAGTTGAAGACATACTACAGAAATATGGCAGCCAGTATTGCCCAAAATATTTTTGTCACGGTGTGCCCCATTACAAATGGCTTTGCCAGTAATGTATTTGATTGTTCTACGATTTCCAATCTATTCATTTGTATATTAAGCACCAGCAGCTAGTTTCTTTCACGGTTGAAGATCATTTACTTTCTCCATGTTTGGACCAGTACGTTTCGTGACAACTTTTTGAATAACGCTAAACAATAGCCTAACAACCTGAAAACTTCGTAGCAAATACGTGTGCCTTTTCCTTGTAATCATTATGTTTCGTTAAGTAAGTAACAGTGGTGTCAACTAAAACTATCAAAATAAATACAGTTTCTGGTCTTTAATACTTCTCATTTGTCTCTACGTGATCTGATGTTAGCAGACATTATCCAACTTATCAGTGCAGTAAGAACCTGAAGACGATTAGCAGCTATCTCGTTGAAATATTATGCATCTTTCGCAACGTTATGCGACTCCACGCCCGTCAACCATTGAAGCAGTTATTATGTCGGGAGTGTCTCAAACAGCACGATTATTATTATTATTTCCTTCTTATCTCAGACGTTATGTCTGGTCAGAAGTAGAAAGTGACGCGGACTTTGATCAAGAGTGACTTCCTTTTAACTGTACGGTATATGTTATATTGCATTAAGGAACTTTCGGGTAATTGAACATGTATCAATAATTACGGATTTCTGTAGTTGTATATATAAGTTTGGATGTAGCTGTATTGCGTTGATGTACTGGTGGATATTGTGTGGTATGACTCCTGTAGTTGATAGTATAATTGGTATAATGTCAACTTTATCCTGATGCCACATATCCTTTACTTCCTCAACCAGTTGGATGTATTTTTCAATTTTTTCTCCTGTTTTCTTTTGTATATTTGTTGTATTGGGTATGGATATTTCAATTAGTTGTGTTAATTTCTTCTTTTCATTGGTGAGTATGATGTCAGGTTTGTTATGTGGTGTGGTTTGATCTGTTATAATGGTTCTGTTCCAGTATAATTTGTATTCACCATTCTCCAGTACATTTTGTGGTGCATACTTATATGTGGGAACGTGTTGTTTTGCCGGCCGCGGTGGTCTCGCGGTTCTAGGCGCGCAGTCCGGAACCGTGCGACTGCTACGGTCGCAGGTTCGAATCCTGCCTCGGGCATGGATGTGTGTGATGTCCTTAGGTTAGTTAGGCTTAAGTAGTTCTAAGTTCTAGGGGACTAATGACCACAGCAGTTGAGTACCATAGTGCTCAGAGCCATTTGAACCATTTTGAACGTGTTGTTTTATAAGTTTATGTTGTAAGGCAAGCTGTTGATGTATTATTTTTACTACATTGTCATGTCTTCTGGGGTATTCTGTATTTGCTAGTATTGTACATTTGTTGTTTGCAAAGTCTGCATTTATCTGTTGTGGTATTGGGATCTTTAATAATATGCTTGCTGTAATATCTGGTGTTTATTGTTTGATCCTGTATTGCAATCATGAATCCTTCCGTCTCACTGTATATATTGCCTTTTTTTAGCCATGTGTTGGATGCGTCTTGATCGATGTGTGGCTGTGTTAGATGATACGGGTGCTTGCCATGTAGTGTTTTCTTTTTCCAATTTACTTTCTTCGTATCTGTTGATGTTATGTGATCTAAAGGGTTGTAGAAGTGGTTATGAAATTGCAGTGGTGTAGCCGATGTATTTATATGAGTGATTGCTTTGTGTATTTTGCTAGTTTCTGCTCGTTCCAGAAAGAATTTTATTATATTATCTCCCTGTCCATTTATTATTATTATTATTATTATTATTATTATTATTATCGTAACATTAATTCAACTTGACAACTTATTTTAATTTAAATCATATTTGTGATAGGAAAGCAGCATAAGATGTCAAGCGTGGTATTGCAGTAAGACCTTTCGCAGGGTTCGCCTGGCATTACAAGGAAAAGTAATTTGTCCGAATTCTGTATGTGAAAATTCTTAAATATTTCTAAATAAAAACTACGTTATTAGCATTCTACATCTTCATTCCTCATGTCTACATATTTGCAGACCTCTGCCGCTAGAGGGCTCCTAATTATAGCGTGTAACGTGGCAGTGTGTATCGTAACTATATCGGTCTGTGAAAAACAGCTTACTGCATTTGAGTTTCAGATTCGAAGAATTCGTCCACATAATGACCATCCACTCCTTCAGCTTCACAATTTCAGACTACTCATGAGTGCTGCGACATTTGCATTTCAATGTCATTGATCATCCTCCATACAGTCCCGTCCTGATCGCACCCGACTTTCATCTGTTTCAAAAACTTAAAAAAACTCCTTCGAGGACTTTCTTTTAGTGTGATGAGACGGTGCAAGTAGAGCTGAGGTTGTGGATCCGTCAACAGAGTCAAATATTCTGCAGTGACGGTACCAACAAACTGGTCCCTCTTTAGGAAAAATGTGCTCGTCCCAGTGTGGCTATGTTGAGAGATAAATATGTAGAAGTGTATAATAAAGAAGTAGAATGTTAATAACGTTCGTTTAGCATTAAAAGTTTTACGAGTTTCCAGATGAAAAATTAGGAGACGTCGCTTTTCAGCACCCTCTGGTACCAGCGATAACCATGGAAAACAAAAATGAAGGTTGGTGCATCAGGTGAGCATAACTGAATCGTTTGTTGATGAATTATTCTTTACTACTTGCCGATTTATTCCTGTGAGACCCCTACCGTCAGTATTTACTGGTTCTGTATTTCATTTCGGTTAGCTACAATTATAATAACAATATTAGGTTCAATGAAACTATCACAAAGGTAATAGCTCGAGTTCGCCGCCAACACGAGTTTTAAATAATTTGTTTGCTATTAAGAACACTTTTGGTAGACTGTAGAAAATGTTTGTACATCCTGTAAGCACTGTACTAGATTCTTGGAACGTAATACCTATAAAAGTAAATCTGAAATATGCCTTGAGTTGAAATACCATTCCATAAACAAGAATTAGACTCATTACTTTATATAGTAACGGGATCTGACTACAAAATTTAAAAAAAAGATTGACCTTTGTATGAAGGCTCACTTTTGTGGAACTATTTATAATGGACATGACATAAACGTGAACTTGCTTAGTCGTAGTAGACAACTGGATTTACATTTAAAACATGTAAGCAATAGCGTTTATAGCCCCTTGAGTTGCAGTAGGCACGTTTAGCCATGCTGTTTGTGAAACTCATTAAGCGGAAGACGTATAATAATAACACCTTATATACACTCATGCTCATAAAATAAGGATAATGTTAATACATGATGAAACAACGCTCTGGTGGGCGGTTTGTGGGTTTAAATCACCTCGGGATATGACCATGCGGTACATTTGACCTGCGGTCGTCGCATCGTGGCTCTGGCAGAAGTCCACATTCGCAGAGGTGTGTTGGTGCATGTCAGAGTATGGTGCAGCGAGTAAGTGTACAGACGTTTTCAGACGTGCTAATGGTGACTGTGATGAAAATGGCTCAGTGAACACATATGGATGACGTTATATGGGGTAGAATACTAGGGCAACTGGAGGCTGATCAAACACAGCAGGTCGTAGCACGGGCCCTCCATGTGCCACAAAGTGTGATCTCAAGATTATGGCAACGACTGCAGCAGACAGGAAACGTATCCAGGCGCTACAATAGGGGACGTCCACAGTGTACAACACCACAACAAGACCGATGTCTCACCATCAGTGCCCGCAGACGGCCACGGAGTACTGCAGGCAGACTTGCTCGGGACCTTACTGCAGCCACTGGAGCAATTGTCTCCAGATACACAGTCTACAGACCACTGAACAAACATGGTTTATTCTCCCGGAGACCTGCAAGGTGCATTCCACTGACCTCTGGTCACAGGAGAGCCCTTAAAGCCTGGTATCAAGAACACAGTACATGGTCGTTGGAACAGTGGTCCTACGTTATGTTCATAGACGAGTCCAGGTATATTCTAAACACTGATTCTCGCCGGGTTTTCATCTGGAATGAACCAGGAACAAGATAACAACCCCTTAATGTCCTTGAAAGGGGCCTCTATGGAGGTCGTGGTTTGATGGTGTGTGTGTGGGGGGGGGGGGGGGGGGGAGGGGGGGCCATTATTATTGATGCATGTACACGCCTACATGTCTTTGACAGAGGAACTGTAAAAGGTCAGGTGTATCGGGACATCATTTTGCACCAGTATATCCTCCTTTTCCGGGTTGCAGTGGGTCCCATCTTCCTCCTGGTGGATGATAACGCACGGCCCCAGCGAGTTGCCGTCTTGGAGAAGTGCCTTGAAATAGAAGATATCAGGCGAAAGGTGTGGCCTGTCTGTTCTCCAGACCTAAATCCTATCGAGTACGTCTGGGATGCTCTCGGTCGACGTATCGCTGCACGTCTTCGAACCCCTATGACACTTCAGGAACTCCGCCAGGCACCGATGCAAGAATGGGAGACTATACCCCAGCATCTGCTCGACCACCTGATCCGTTGTGCGGCCTGTGTACGTGTGCATTGTGGTCATATCCCATATTGTTGTCGGGGTACATGCTCGGGAAACAGTGGCGATTTGTAGCACATATGTTTCGGGAAGGCTTTCTCGACTTATCACCAATACCGTGGACGTACAGATCTGTGTTGTGTGTGTTCTCTGTGTGCCTATGCTATTAGCGCCAGTTTTGTGTAGTGCCATGTTGTGTGGCACCACATTCTGCAATTATCCTTAATTTATGAACATGAGTGTGTAATGATGATCAGCATTTTCGCAAAACTTTGTCAGTTACCCTCTGTTCTGGAAATTCTGCATAGCAAAACGATGTGTAGTCTCCTCCAAGATTGGTGAAACATTTGAGAGAACTGTAACTGTAGAAATTATTTTTGAAAATACTACCTCCATAGTGCACCCTGTATCGAATAGTCTTGTGTTAATGCAGAGTGCAGCAACGAGTAAATTCGTCTGAATATGAAATTAAATTGACATAGAAGACATTGTAATATAAAAGTATATAATTGACCTATTCCCAAAAAGCAGATAAGCCACGATAACGCATAAAACACTAGTTCCCAAAAAAACGTGGGTGTCTAGAAAAAACGTGGTACAAAAAGCTTCAACAGGTGACGATTTGAAACAAGAGAAAATCTATGTGTGTTACAAAAGCCCACTGGCAGGGAATTCTCGAATTTAAATGTTCTACTATTCGGAGGATGAGGAGAGGGAGGAGGATATTATTTTTTATCGTCTCGTCGACAGCGAGATCATTAGGGGCGGAGGAAGAACGGAGAAGGAAAGCCGTCCGTATCGTTTCAAATGAACCACCTTGGCATTTGCCTAAATCAGGATGGCCGGAGGCGGTTCTGAGGCTTCGTCCTCCAGAAGGCGTTCTAGGGTTTGGATGGACTAATGGCAGACAGATTCTGTACCATACATCGAAACCTATTCCCTTTAAAACGGCACAAAGACCACTTCTCCTCAGGGAAGACAAGCTTCAACGCTATGGAAGCTTCGGTAAAATTCTCTACTTCAAACCACGTAAGAAGAACCAAGAAAATGTGAACACGTAAACTGCATGACATCTGTGATTCATAACCAGATTCGTACTAAAAATATCGTCAACTCCTATAAAGCCAAACAGCATCTTACAAAACCAAAGTGTCTTACAGACTCTGTCAAAGACAACTGTGCATCCAGAAATAGATAGCTAGATACAGAAATACACTTTTGCAGTGAAACTGCGAGTTAATAATACGGGAAATGGTTTAGTAGTAAAAGTTTCTAATGTGACAGACAAACATCAACTCCGTTTCGAATCTAATTTGTGGACACGCTCGCTTAATATAGACTGATCGTCTGTATCGCGTTCACTGTGTGGCTGCAGCTGTTCTTTTAATGTGCATGATATCAACTGCTGACTTCTATGGCCAAGCTGTTCTAGGCGCTTCAGTCCGGAACCGCGGTGCTGCTACGGTCGCAGGTTCGAATCCTGCCTCGTGCATGAATGTGTGTGATGTCCTTAGTTTAGTTAGGTTTAAGTAGTTCTAAGTCTAGGGGACTGATGAACTCCGACGTTAAGTCCCATAGTGCTTTGAGCCATTTGTACCATGATACCTACTACATATTTAATTAGCAAGTAAGTGTGCAGCAATGATAGTGAAAGATACCTCAGCTCTTTCAATGAAACATCTATATTACGCTTGAGAATTGACACCACATGTTCTTCTGACTCGATCTTAAATTTCTTCTGATCCATTGAATTGTGTCAAAACAACGTTCCATGTGACGTCAAGATCTGAGAGTGAGAAGGGTAAACAAGTTGCTCTGTGCCATTAGTGCTAGCTGCGGACAGAATTTTAATACATTTCTCTGGGTGACCATCTTCCACATAGCTGCTATAAGAATTATTATTCTGTTTTTTGTCCTAAACAACACAAAGGTTTCAGCTGTATGGGTACCTGGAAATAGGTACTCGCATAATTTCAGTCACAAAACTCTGTTCCCAGAAATATTACGACAAGGCTTCGAATATTCAAATATACGTACTTTGGAAAATAGGTCAACAAATGATATGACTTCCTACACTGTCATTGTATAAGCCCTCGGTAAGTAACACGCTCAAACATTCCTCTCCATCATTATTAAATATAGCTAAAAACGAGTCACTCATCCAACAGGCATGTGACCCTCATTTTAAACAAAATCAGGAGACTTTGTGGACGAAGCAGCCTACCGCCACCCTACATCTTTTTGGGCGTTTCATGTGCTTATTGTATTCTGGGTTGTAATCATCTATCACGACTGGCATGGAATATCGATATTCATAATAGCAACAACAACCTAAAACCGGTTAAGCTCCCACAATGGAAACTGTAACACAGTACTACCAATACTAATACTCAACAACGTACAGCCGTATGCTGCTCAGGAGATTTTCCTACATTTCTCATAAAACTACAGAGATCGACAAAAGTACTCAAGTTATTAGAAGTTCAAAATGCAAGAAACAAGACACGAATAAACAAATGTAGTAACAATAATAGAACGAATATCTCGTTACAATCTCTAGGTGAACCATTACACAAATTATCACTATTGGTAAGAAAGGTGCGGATCGGGCTTGTAAATTAATACACGAATGAAAATACACATCATGGTCCCCCATCTTTATTGATTTGTTATCCATTGGTCGATAAACCACCCTCTCTAGATTTTTCTCATGTGTTAAAGCCTTCAACTATTCGTATCCGTATTCCTCGGTCACACCTTCTAATCCTGTACCCACCCTCAATAGTCTGGTTGTCTCGGTCTTTCCTTAATTTAAGAGATCCTCAGTAACTACTGAGTATGATCACCTCATAACCTTCAGGTGTTACTATACTAGTTACAGCAGCCTGTGAAGCAACGTTCTTACTACATATAAAAAACTATTCTTCGACACTGCCACCAATAGTAAAATTGATTGCTATAGTTCATTAATATTCGTTTTCTGTCATCATAAGACTCCATCCTTCGGTGTGGAGTGCAATTTGCATAGTTTCTTAGATTTCCTACATCTACATGGACACTCTGCAAAACACATTTAAGTGCCTGGCAGAGGGTTAATCGACCCGCCTTCACAATTTTCTATTATTCCAATCTCGTATAGCGCGCGGAACGAATGAACGCCTATATCTTTCCGTACGAGCTCTGATGTCGCTTATTTTATGGTGGTGATCGTTTCTCCCTATGTAGGTCGGTGTCAATAAAATATTTTCGCATTCGGTGGAGAAAGTTGGTGATTGGAATTTTGTGAGAATATTACGTCGCAACGAATAACGCCTTTCTTTTAATGACGTCCACCCCAAATCCTATAATTTCAGTGACACTCTGCCATATTTCGCGATAGTACAAAACGAGCTGCCCTTCTTTGAACTTTTTCGATGTACTCCGTTAGTCCTATCTGGTAAAGATCTCACAGCGCGCAACAGTATTCCAAAGGAGAACGGACAAGCGTAGTGTAGGCAGTCTCCTTAGTAGATCTATTAAATTTTCTAAGTGTCCTGCCAATAAAACGCAGTCTATGGTTAGCCTTCACCACAACATTTTCTGTATGTTCCTTCCAATTTAAGCTGTTCGTAATTGTAATACCTAGGTCTTGAAATCAAGGAACTCACTCCTCCCACAGACAATTCATTTTGAGAACAGTCACTATGAAATGTTGAAAAGGAAAATGGTTACAATACAGAAAGCTTTTGAGTGTCTACGGGACCTCTAAAAGATCTGCTATCTTTAACAAAGCTTTAGAAGTGTGTATGCGGCAACAGTTACCAGTTACTTTAATAAGCAAAGTGATTGGGTTGTCAGCTGAAGGAAAAATAACGGCATGTTATAATCGTTTTATATGGGTAAAATGTTTAACTTGGTGTGCAAGCCGGCCGGAGTGGCCGAGCGGTTCTCGGCACTACAGTCTGGAAGCGCGTGACCACTACGGTCGCAGGTTCGAATCCTGCCTCGGGCATGGATGTTTGTCATGTCCTTAGGTTAGTTAGGTATAAGTAGTTCTAAGTTCTAGGGGACTGATGACCTCAGATGTTAAGTCCCATAGTGGTCAGAGCCATTTGAACCATTATTTAACTTTTGTCAATCGCAAATCAGTTTCATTTACCATTTACAAAACATGTCCAGAAAATAGTAATATATTTACATAAATAAGAAAGCAGTAACATCACCATTGCATTAGCGAAACCGTATAAGGCCCATTTTTCATAGTTCCTTTTGTTGACACTTTCAAAAAAAAAATGCTGCAATGGCAGTTGAGCTACGACACGAGTCTTCAGTGCTCGTTAGCAGATAATGCAGCTTGGTCCTGAAGTACAGCTGTAGAGCTGTACATTAAACCCAACAGCAAAATGTCTTTTATGAAGACTCTCAGTCGTCGAATCCCGAATCCGATAATTATCGCTGAAGTGTCTCACACATGGAACAATGTGTATCCTCCTCGCTGTTCTGCATTCCTAGCCTACCAAAACCAATTATTTCGCAGTAGGTTTCGTGGATATACTTTTCATAATGATCTTATGATTCCACGCTAAAAAGACACAGATAGTCGCTAAGAAAGTTGTCTCTGGAAGCATTCCTTCGTTATCGTGAGTTATGTTTTCACCAATAACTGCAAGCTCCATGTCGGTACTCTTCTAAAAATAAAAAGCACCTTGTTGTGCGTTTACTGCAGCCAATCTAAAGCGCTGCGTACACATGTGGTCAGTCCCCATGTGCCCATACGACAAGGCCTGCAGTTACTTTCTTGGCCCAACGCGATACTGAGTTTATTTTATTAGTAAATAAAGCTATAAATTAAAGTAAAAAATTCTTGCCTCCCGATTTACTGTGTTTCCCCGAAACGAGAGTACGATAAAAATTACTTGAAATTATTCCCTTTGTACGGGAGTCATTTCAGGCGATATTAATTTTAAAGCAACGTCTTTAAAACTGTAATTATTGGTAGTCATGAAGATGGCGGCAACCTTCATGAAGCTCCTTGGTTTGGGGAAGGTCACCAGGACCGCAGGGATACATTCAAATGGTTCAAATGGCTCTGAGCACTGTGGGACTTAACATCTGAGGTCATCAGCCCCCTAGACTTAGAACTACTTAAACCTAACAAACATAAGGACATCATACACATCTATTCCCAAGGCAGGATTCGAACCTGCGACCGTAGCAGCAGCGCGGTTCCGGACTGAAGTGCCTAGAACCGCTCGGCCACAGCGGCCACAGCGGCCGGCTCAGTATTTCACTTAACACAATTTCTCCTATGAATGGGTACACAATATCACTTGGAGATTCCACTTGAAGGAAAGTAACCATGGCAGGCGAACAAACATACGGCACGCGAGGCTAACAATCATACCGCACTGCGGAGAGACTTTTTAAACATCCCTTACAATGACGTGACAAGCGTCATGGGGTAGTGATATGCAAATATAGAAATGGAGGTAGTATAGCTTGCACAAAGTATGAAAGGGCAGTGTACTGGCAGGGCTATCATTTGCACTCACGTGATTCATTTATAAAGGTTTACGACATGATTTTAGCCGCGCGATGGGAATTTACAGACTTTGAACGCGGAGTGGCAGTTGGATCTTGATGCATGGGACATTTCATTTCGGGAATTGTTCCGGAATTCAATGTTCCGAGATCCACAGCTTCAAGAGTGACCCGAGAATAATTTTTTTTGTTTTTGCAAATACCTCTTACCATGGACAACGCAGTGGCCGACGGTCTTCACTTAACGACCGAGAGCAGCGGTGTTCGCTTAGAGTTGTCAGTGCTAACAGACAAGTGACCCTGTGTGAAATAATCGTAGAAATCTATGTGATATGTACGAAAAACATACCAGTTAGGGAAGTGCTGCAAAATTTGGCGTTAATGGGTTATGCCACCAGACGACCGACTCCAGTGCCTTTGTTAACAGACGACATCGACCGCAGCGTCTTTCCTGAGCTTATGACAATATCGGTTGCCCCCCCCCCCCCCCCCCCAAAAAAAAAAAAAGTGGGTCAAATGGCTCTGAGCAGTATGGGACTTAACGTCTGAGGTCATCAGTACCCTAGAACTTAGAACTACTTAAACCTAACTAAGGACATCACACACATCCATACCCATGGCAGGATTCGAACCAGCGACCGTAGCGGTGCTGCGGTTCCAGACTGAAGCGCCTAGAACCGCTCGGCCACACCGGCTGGCTCGGTAGGACCCCACACGACTATAAAGCCGCGGCCTGGTCAGATTAATCCCGACTTCAGTTGGTAAGAGCAGGGGGTAGGATTCGTGTGCTGTAGCCATTCGTGGTCTTCATGTTCCCAAAGAACGATTGAATTTGTATGTACGACAATGCTCCATGTCACATGGCCATAGTTGTTAGTGACTGGTTTGAAGAACATTCTGGACAATTAGAGTGAATGATCTGTCCACCTAGAACACCCGACATGGATGCCATCAAACATTTATTGCACATAATCGATACGTCAGTTTCTGCACAAAATCCTGCAATGGCAACACTTTCGCAATTATGGACGGCTATAGAGGCAGCAGGGGACTTCCAACGACTTGTTGCGTCAGTGCCATGTTGAGTTGCAGCACTAATCCGAGCAAAGGGAGGTTCGACACGACATTAGGCGGTACCCCATGACATTTGCCATCTTAGAGCAATTCGAAAGAGTAATCATCCAACCAGAGGATTCATTGCGCTTATGAGCGTTAATTAGGCGTACTATCGCTGACTGTTAGCGGCGCATTGCAGTTTCATCTGTCAGTCGCACTCGTTCACAGCTGCATCAGCATCAGGACGTACAATTTGTAAACATTCATAACGTTTTTAAAATAACCGTATATGATACAGTACAAGTCCGATGACTCAATAAACACTGAAAAGTAGCGAAATTTATTCATGAATTCAGAAAATGTCGTTCTTCTGCAACAAACCCAGCTTTTTATTCTCACAAAGTGATGAATGCTGCGCCCGCATCACGTGGTCGTGCGGTAGCGTTCTCGCTTCCCACGCCCGGGTTCCCGGGTTCGATTCCCGGCGGGGTCAGGGATTTTCTCTGCCTCGTGATGGCTGGATGTTGTGTGCTGTCCTTAGGTTAGTTAGGTTTAAGTAGTTCCAAGTTCTAGGGGACTGATGTACATGGATGTTAAGTCCCATAGTGCTCAGAGCCATTTTGATGAGTGCTGCCGACAGGGGACGTCAAATTGATTCGAGAGAGGATGTCAAATTGATTCCATGTCTTTATATTTCCGTAATGCTTTTGAAACCGATCCTTCTACTTAAATTTCTTGCCCATGGAGTATCTTCTGATTTACTTGATGGTATTCGTGTTTTCCTGTCAAAAAAGTCACACATGGTAACAAGTGACGTAAAGTCAAGCAAAACAGAAGCAATATTTGGCTTTCCAGAAGGAAGTGTTATAGGCCCTCTGCTGTTCCTGGTGTACATAAACGATTTATGGGACAATCTGAGCAATCTTCTTACATTGTTTGCAAACGATACTGTCATGTATCGTTATGTAAAGTCATCAGATGATCAAAACGAATTGCAAAATGATGTAGACAAGGTAAATGTATTGTGAAAAATGTGGCAGTCGACTCTAAGTCATGAAAAACATGAAATCATCGACATGAGCGCTAAAAAGAGTCTGCCAAATTTCAGTGACACGATAAATGACACAAATCTAAAGCTGTGAACTCAGGTAAGTACACAGAGATTACAAACACTAATGACTGAGATTGGAACGATGACATAGGTAATGCTGTGGGGGAAGAAAACCAAAGACTACCATTTATTGGCAGAACAGTTAGAAAATGTGACAGGTCCACTAAAGAGACTGCTTAAATCACGTTTGTCAGCACTCTTCTGGAGTACTGCTGTGCCTTATGGGATCAACATCAGATGGGACCGACGGACGACATCGAAAATCCAAAGAACCAGCAGTTAGTTTTGCATTTTCGTGAAGCAGGTTAGGGACCGCCACAGATATGATACCTCGGTTGATTGATTATGCGGAGGGGACCAAACAATGAGGTCATCGGTTCTGTCTGATTAGGGAAGGATAGGGAAGGAAGTCGGCAGTTCCCTTTCAATGGAACCATCCCAGCATTTGCCTCAAGCGATTTACGGGAATCACGGAAAACCTGAATCAGGATGGCCGAACGCGGGTTTGAACCGCAGTCCGGCCGAATGCGAGTCCAGTGCGCTAACCGATGCGCCACGTCACTCGGTGATGTGATACTCGAATTCGGGTGCCAGTAATTGAAACAAAGGCCTTTTTCGTGACAGCAGGATCTTCTCATGAATTTTCATTCACCAACTTTCTTCTCAGAGAGTAAAAGTATTTTACTGTCGCGCACATACTGTAAGGTGGCATGGTCTCCTCACCCTCATTTCTTACATATTCCGTCCTCACAATGGTATTCCGCACATCAAGATGCTTCACTCGAACCCAAAATCGATAAGGTAAGGTCGATTTTGTATGAATTCATGTGATACGCAAATCCAATAAGTAAATCGCAAGTGCGCACCGAGTTTGAAAATTTCGAGGCTGGCGTACATGAGGGCCACAGGAATTTTCTTTCTAGGTAGGCAGCCAGCCCACTGGGAGGTCTGTCCATTCAGAGGTGTAGGCGCACACCTACTTCAGCCGAAACGACCGCCGAGAGAGAGGACAGCTTTTGCCAGAGCGAAGGGATAACGACCCCTGTCTTCAGCTTAAAAGCAAATTCTTATACATTGTGCGGGAGCGCCCAGATGACGCATTTTTTGGTGGACCGACTGCGTAGTTATGGAGTTCTCTCAGGAGGAAAATATACGCCTAATGGAGATGCTACACATTTCCGCATTGGTCGACTCAAATGAAACGTCATTCTCCCATTTAAAAGAGCAACGCTTATTGGCAGAATATTTCCGACGCAAAGAACCAGAGGAGTGAGGGAAGACAGCGATTGCCGGCCGCGGTGGTCTCGCGGTTCTAGGCGCGCAGTCCGCAACCGCGCGAATGCTACGGTCGCAGGTTCCAATCCTGCCTCGGGCATGGATGTGTGTGATGTCCTTAGGTTAGTTAGGTTTAAGTAGTTCTAAGTTCTAGGGGACTGATGACCACAGCTGTTAAGTCCCATAGTGCTGAGAGCCATTTTTTTAAGACAGCGAATGATATACCGTTGCAACTTTTCCAGAAAAAGGGGCCGTTCCGTTGTCACTCTTGGAGCGGGAACACGTAACAAGAGCGAGTGCGCTCGTACATGTATGCAAAGAGCGAGAAACAAAGTCTCTCCTCAGTACTTCACTGGGAGAGCACCTGTGTCATTAGCGAATCCGAGTGATTATATTGAGTCGCTCACGCTTAAGCGTTGTTCTCTGTGTTGGCCAATACATATAGTGCGCGGTGTGAAAACGGACCAAGTACTAGTTAAACGCCTGCGAGCGAATATTGAGTGGTATCGCGGTGGACTGGTTATCTGACTGGTGTACCATGCCATTAGTTAGACTATGGGCGGTAGGAGTCCTTGACTTCATCAAGGTGTAGGGAGAGTTAGATTGGCGAAGGTCAATTCAGATAGAAAGGGATAGTTGTTATTCGTCAGCAACGAGCGATTCAGGCATCAGTCGTCGCAGCTCACGGTATTGTGCTCTACAGCGTATGCAAGCCCCATCTGTCTTCCATCACGGTAGACTCCATTACATTTCTCACGTGACAGCCTTGACCGTAGGTAGAAAAGTTATTCAAGTTGGGTGGGCGCGGCCCCGCAGCCATTCCGCTGAGTAAATAACATTCTTTAAAAAAAGGGAGAAATTAACCTTTCCATACTTTGTAAAATAATAGCATTCCTATTCAAAAGAGGCAATCTACCGTTCTGGAAAGAAGCCAGAAATTTATTAATTTATAAGAAAACGTTTCACTTGATCCCTCAGAATTTTTTTGCAATAAATAATATTTTTCGTTCGTGTAACGTTTTTCTTACACTACCTAGCAATACTCCAGTACTCAAGTAATCCACTAGTAATGTAAGAATATAGAATATTTTTATGTCTTTTCCTTACAGTGAAAGATATTTGCTGCTGAATGTCTGACTTCTGTAGTAGTGTGAGGTGGAAATTGTTTCTCACAGGACTCAAAGGGTACTTGTTGGATTAATCCATTGCGCAACTTGACAAAATAAAACCCACACACTCACAATACATAGGGAGAAAGTATCATCATAATGATTTTTTTTTCTTTATTGAATTTCGATTCCCCCTGAAGGGGGCTGGCTGGCAGCAGCTTAGTATGCTACTCTTCAGCCTACAGACTGTGTTTTAAAAAGGGGGAATAATGTATAATAAAAACAGGCGATAAAATCGGAGACTTAAATGGTAACATGGCGAAAAAATCGTGGAACTTAAAACATAGAACAACGGGATGATGCTAATAAGATACATATGAAGCAGATAAGTAAAATAATACACAGACAATTAAAAAACACAGCGACAGTCTGGTTTCTGTCAGCAAAAGACATAAAATTCACATCCAGAGACAGCATGGTTCCTGTTCACAACACTGGGAAAGACGAAACTACACTGCACATTCACTGGAACACTGCACTAAAAAGTTGGCATATATGACATACCACAGCCGAGAGCACGTGGGGGGGAAACTGAACAAATGATGGAAAAAAGGGGGAAGGAGAGGAAAAGAGAAGGGGAGCCAATGGAGGATGAGGCCCCATAAGAGGGGTGGAGGGTGTTGGGCAGACGCAACAGGGAGTGGGGAAGGCAGAGGAGGGGAATACAAAAGGACTCGGTGGGGGGAGAAGGGAGGTAGGGAGAGGTTAGGTGGGGAGAAACACAGGATTGAAGGGGAGCAAGAGGGAGCCAAGGGAAAGGATGGAGGAAAGGAGGGGCAGGGATGGAAGAGGAGCGGAGCAACCAGGAGGTGAGGGGGATCTAGGCGGCAGGAGGTGTAGGGCATGTGGATATGTACAAGGAATAAGACTAGATGGGGGAAAGGAATGAGGTCATAGAGGATCAGCGTGGGGGACGGGAGGCGTATACGGAAGGCGAGGCGGAGTGCATGACGCTCAAGGATCTGGAGGGACTTATAGAATTTGGGGGTGGGGGTGGGGGCAGAGATCCAGGTTGGACTGGCATAACGGAAGATGGAACGGATTAAGGATTTGTAGGTGTGGAGGATGGTAGAGAGGTGCAACCCCCATGTCCAGCAGAGAGGAGTCTGAGGAGTCAGAGGCGGTTGTGGGCTTTGGATTGGATGGAGCGGAGATGAGGAATCCAGGTGAGGTGACGGTCAATAGTGAGGCCAAGGTAGGAGAGGGTGGGGGAGAGGACAGGTCGGGCGCAGAAGGTAAGGGAGAAATCCAGGAGCCGGAAGGAGCGAGTGGTACTACCGACGATGATTGCCTGGGCCTCGAAGGATTGATTTTCAAGAGCCACTGGTTACACCATGCGGCAAAAACGTCAAGGTTTATTCTGGAGAAGGCGTTGGGACCGTTGGAGGGTAAGAGCGAGGGCGATGTCATCGGCATACTGCAAGTGGTGCACCGGAGGGAGGGGGGGGGGGGGGTTGGGGCATATCTGCCGTGTACAGGAGGTAGAGGAGAGGGGAGAGGACAGAGCCCTGGAGCACCCCTGCAGAGAGGTAGAAGGTGTGGTAATTGGCATTATGGTTGGTAACATAGGAGGGGCGGCAGGAGAGGAAGGAAGCCAGCAGGCAGCTGTAGTTGACAGGAAGGGCGTAGGTTTGGAGTTTAAACAGAAGACCGGGATGCCAGACACAGTCGTAGGCCTTTTCGAGGTCGAGGGAGAAAAAAATGGCGGAGCATATTGAAATACAAGATATATGAGATCGTAAGAAAAAGTTTTAAGTGTTCATTTTTCCGCGCGCCGCTCGAGAGCGGAACGGTATAGAGATAGTTCTAAGGTGGTTCGATCAACCCTCTACTAGGCACTTAATTGTGAACTGCAGAGTAATCATGTAGCTGTAGACGTACGTGACTGCGACTGCTGCGGCTAATGTAGGCGAGCACTGTTTGCTCTGCGTGCAGCGACCGGTGCGGAGCAGACAACCAGCGACCGCGCCCTCTCGCAGCCCGAGCCTTAATTATTCGTGCAGAAGAAACGACGCAGGGCTGGCTGGCTGTTTACGCTGCCTGGCAGCAGTAGCAGCAGCTGGTCCGTCTCGCCGCTAGCCGGCGGGACCCGCCGCATATATTAAAATGTATCTAATTAGCGGCCACAATGGCGGACGCCAATTAGCATTACCGGCCCATTTATTAGGCTCCCGCTCTCCATTTGTCGGCGGCCGGTCTGTGCAGAAGCGCGGCGAGCATTAATTAGCCCAGTCCGCCGTATGACGCAAAGGAAAGGAGCGGCCGGCGCCGGCTAATGGAGGGCAACAAGTCTGGTCCGCCGCAACGTACGACTTCCCTCGTGGAAATACGCTCCGGCCGCGTTCTACAAATCCCGCAACCTCGCACCGCCACTTACACGGCTGACGGACTACATACATCCCCGTGTTTTAGTGCAAACTAACGTCTCTTTCCTTTTTCGAAGTGCACAAGCTAAACGCTAGTTTGCTGGGATGTGATTTAGTGTTACCTCACTACCCTCGCAAATGTACACCACAAAACAACATTAAAGTATAGAAGACGTATTTTATTCAAGAATAAGTTTAGTTTTAATATTCATCACATAGATTATGAGTGAAGCGATTCTTAAGTATCTAAAATTCCTAAAACACTGAATAACATTTTCTTTTAAAATTAATAGAATAATTCATATTAATGTGTAAATATCTAGATACTAAATTGTTCTTGGGCCACATTTCGTATCAGTTGAAACGTCCCCTTAGAAAAATGTATGAATGACTGTGCTGATAAACCTCTTACATTATCTGATTTTCAAACAGCTGAGCAGAACTGAACGTACTCAGACATTTCGCTCTTTACCCATTCTGATCAACACTAAACTGACACACAATATTTTCAGCGCAACGCAATCTTACAAAAGAGTGGCCCTGACTTACAATAACCTATACCTTTCATGAATCACTTACCTCACAAAAATCTTCGTTACTCGAACTACTGCAATACAGCGAGCGCCACTACTGCCAGCTAAATAAAAGATTCGAACTACTGAAGGCACTAACTACTGATAGGTATAGTTAACAAAAGAAAGATTTTGATACAGAACAAACAATGTATTTACCTTAATAGTGTTCAAAGGTCATAATATATATATGTATCAGTTCATGACATCCAGTCTTACAAATTTACTGTCTCTGATGGACACACGTCCAGATCATCCGCTGTCAAAACTCCGTCATCTCTCTCCCTACATTCATCAGTGCTGGCGGCTCACCTCCAACTGCGCAATAGAGTTGTGACGATTCGTGAATGAGTCGTTCATTTGAACGACTCTAAATAAAGAATCGTAACAATCGAATCGTGATACGGACGAATCGTCGTTCAAAAGAATTGTAAGAACGATTGCATGTTTTTTTCCGAGTCGTTACGATTCCAAGTTCCTACGATTCATCGATTCTTAGTACGCTATGCTTCGAAGGCAACTTCCGAATCATGCCGAGTCGTGCCGAATGATTACGACCGCCAGATGGCAGTCAAATAGAGGATGCGTGGGAACAAAGGAAGCTCGGAACAAACAAACGAATTAATACCGTCTTTAAACAAAAGCTTTTTAATTAATGATTTCAAGTTCGCGTTTTCGAATGTTATCGTCTTCCGATTCACATTAAATTTTAGTGAAGTAATGTCGTTGTATACGATTGAATCCTACTGTTTAGAAGTACGTCTTCTCACGTAAGTAGTAGTGATAGCGGCAAGTTGACACACAAATTAAAAGCAAAATATCTATGCTTTGTATTTAGAAGACATGAAAGTTAAGCTAAATTTGCTGTGTGGGAGGGCTGTCAGCTGCGTTATGAATTACAAGGGTGATGTGTACTTGGAAAGACATCTTAGCACAGGAAAACATAGGATGATATGAGCCAAAAACCACGTCTGCCTCACTGCTAGATTTCGTTACTATAAAACAGACATCTGTAGTTAAATACGTTCAAGCCACACAATCAAACTGGCGTACCACGTAATTTTGGACCACCTTTCGCACAAATCGACTCCTCTGTCTTGGCATACTGAAATAAAACAATAGATGCAATCAAATCAAACGTGACCTTTAATCAATTAAGGCATTACACGTATAAATCGAGAATCACACTTGTAACGTCATATGCATGTTTACTCATAAATAAACTATTTCTGGCATATCATGACATAGTTCGATTCTAACCCCATTGACAACTTCAGACATGTCCTGCCATCAGTGAGTAAGATGTAGAACCTTCTGCATTCCGTAAGAATCGGGCCATCGCAGACTAGAATAAATCGTGAACGATTCGTAGGAATCGATTCGCAATGTGAGATTGAATCGTAGGAATCGAACCGGGAAAAAGAATCGTGTTGCCCAACTCTACTGCGCAACGCTACGCTCAGTTAACAGCCAACTGCCCAACACTACAAAAGCAAATTCCAATAATGCAAACCACCCACAGACTACACACAGCACAGCCATTGATTTTCATACGAGTACAGAGCGCTACGTGGCGTTACCAATATAAAAACCTAAACAGCCTACTTACACAGTGTTTATACAATGTATTGATTTCTAACACTACACAGAATTCGCATCGTGGCAAACTGCTAAGATGTTTTAGAATGAAACTTAGGAATTACATTTACTTCAAATTGGTAGACTCTTTCAGTAAATTCCAAAAAGGAATTATCAGAATGGAATGAAAGTCGGTAGATTTGATGTACGTATACAGACGAACGAATGATTACAATTTCAGAAAAACTGAATGATTTATTCAAGAGGTAGAGCATCAGAGATTGAGCAAGTTATTAACGCTTTGGTCCAACTCTGGCCCTCGCGCCAGTAGTTATTGGGCATCGGATTGATTGATGGAGTTGATGGAAGTCCTCCTGTCCAACTGCTGCGTTAACTCGTCAACATGCCGAGCTCATTGGAGGGTCGTGCCAGTAACGCTCCAAACGTTCTCTACTTGGCGAGATCCTTCGACTTTGCTGGGAAATATATGATTTGGCAAACACGAAGACAAGCGGTAAAAGCTATCGCCGTATACGGACTGGCATTACCTTGCTAAATTTAAGTCCAGGATGTCTTGCCGTGAAGGGTGACAAAACGGGCCGTAGAAAACCGTCAACGTACTGCTGTGATGTAAGGGTGCCACGGATGACTACCAAAGGAGGCTTGCTATGAAACGAAATGGCACCGCAGACTCATCACTTTTGGTTGTCGGGCCACAAGGCATCCCACCTCTGAACAGGATGTCTCCAGACGTCTTCGCTGGTCATCGAGGCTGAGTTTCGAGCCGGAACTCATGGGTGAAGACAATTCTACTCCAGTCTGTAAGTACATGGTATTGGTGATAAGTTGAGAAAACCGTCCCGAAACACTTGTGCAACAAAACGGCACTATTTCCTGCGCATGCACCCCGACATCAATACGGGATATTATCGCCATGCACACGTACGCAGCCCGCAAAACGGGTTGGCATACTCTGGATCAAGTGGTGGAGCAGCTGCTGGGGTATAGCCTCCCGTTCTTGCATCAGTGCCTGTCGGAACTCCTGAAGTGTCGTAGGGGTTTGATGACATGCAGCAATAAATCGACCGAGAGCATCCCAGACATGCTCGATGGGGTTTAGGTCTGGAGAACAGGCACGCTACACCTTTCGCCTGATATCTTCTGTTTCCTCCACGATGGCAGCTCGGTGGGGCGGTGCGTTATCATCCATCAGGAGGAAAGTGGGACACACTGCACACCTGAAAAGTTGGACATACTGGTGCAAAACGACGTCCAGATACACCTGAACTGTTACAGTTCCCATGTCAAGACATGCAGGGGGGTACGTGCATCAATCGTAATCCCATTCCACACTATCAAACCAAGACCTCCATACAGGTCCCTTTCAAGGACATTAGTGGGTTGGTATCTGGTTACTGGTTCACGCCTGATGAAAACCTGACTAGAATCACTGTTCAGACTATACCTGGACTCGTCTGTGAACATAGTCTGGGACCAATGTTCCATTGACCATGTACTATGTTCTTGACACCAGGTTTACGAGCTCTCCTGTGACCAAAGTCAGTGGAATGCACCTTGCAGGTCTCTGGGCGACTAAACCATGTCTGTTCAGTCGCCTGTACACTCTGTCTCTGAAGACAACTGTTCCATTGGCTGCGGTAAGGTCCGGTTACGGCTACCTGCAGTATTCCGTGGCCGTCTGTGGGCACTGATGGTGAGATATCAGTCTTCTTGTCGTGCTGTATACTGTGGACGTCCTGTACTGTAGCGCCTGGACACGTTTCCTGTCTGCTGTAATCGTTACCATAATCTTGAGATCACAATTTGTGGCACACGGAGGGCCTGTTCTACTACCTGCTGTGTTTGACCAACCTCCAGCCGTTCTAGTATTCTACCCCTATTAAAGTCATGAATATGTGTTCTTTGAACCATTTTCAACACACAGTCACCATTAGCATGTCTGCAAACTTACTCGCTACACCGTACTCTGACATGCCCCAACACACCCCTGCGCATGTGGACAGCTGCCAGCGCCACCGTGCGACGACCGCTGATCAGATGCACAGCATGGTCATACTCTGAGGTGATTTAAATCCGTAAACTGCCCACCAGAGTGTTGTTTCACCATGTATCAGCATTATCAGTTTATGAGCATGAGTGTACATATACTCAAAGGCAGGGTGAAAATGTTTGGTTGAAAAACCATAATAACTCGAATAATAAGCTTCACACGAAAAATTGTGTAGAATCCATGATTATTTGGAGCAAAAGCAGCGAACGCAGTCATACGAGGTAACCAAATATAAGTCGCCCTAAAGACATTCGTTATAAACGATGTATTGCTGTCTGAATGCTCAGACGGGAAAAGATACAGTGCGTTTAGTACATTAATACTTATAATTTCTAAAGCCCAATCTTATTACGAAAAAAGAGCGAATTTCTCGTCCCTGCGCAACCTATCGGCGGCACTCCAAAACATTACTCCGCCAATCAGCAAGGGCTGGATAAGTGCATCGATTATCGATCAGGGCTGAGTGGGATATCGATTATCGTTGTAATTATGTAATAGGCGTATTTAAACTGTTTTAGCATGTAATTATCTGAACTGTTTCTTATTTAAATTGTTTTGTTAATTAAATTGCATTGTGTATTATTGAGAAAGAGCGGGAAACCGCGCATAGATACATTTTGAGAAAGAGCGGGAAACAGCGCGCAGTAATACATCTGTAATGGTAGCAGGGATTGTCTGCACCAAAAACCATTGTTGGCGGCGAGACCGCACTTTTGTAGCATTGAGCGTTGGAAGCGAGCAGTTGCGAGTAAGATGTGAGACGAGGCAGTCGTAGCTAGCGAGACATGAGAGGAGGTCGCTGTAAGCGAGGTATGAATTAACACTTTGAAAGAAGCGGTGTGCTCGCCAGCCACTCGCTATATGTAGCGCAATGCTAGTTTTTAAGAATTTTTGTAAAGAACTATGCCCCTTGTAATTGTTTGTCAAGATCGTTCTCAGAATATAGTTATGTAATTTTGATGGAAAATTAGGTATGTAGCGCAACGCTACTTTTTAAGAATTTTTGTAAAGAACTATACCCCTTGTAATTGTTTGTCAAGATCGTTCTCAGAATATAGTTAACTTCTACCAGATTAAATGCATTAAGAATTTTCTATCCCAAAATCATTCACTTAAATGCTTTACGGAATTTATTGTTATCTTAAAAGAAAAGTCTAAACTGAGCTTCAGCTTTTATCAAATCTAAATTAACTTCAACTTAAAGAATTCCAGTCACAAAGTATTATGAAACTCCACCAGCAGCTTATAATTATGTTAAAGAGAAGTAAGTATATTCATTCCACAGTTTGCTGTAGCAGTCAGATGGCGATCCAGTATAAATAATTAAAGGTAAGAATCAGTCTTAATAATTTCAGGTAACGACTGAGGGCCACGGCGACAACACATTTTATGTTTCGTCGTAATAATCAGCAGGTAGTCTTGACAGAGCAGCAGTTAAAAGATTTTAAGAGACGCAGCGTTCAGTCAGCAAGCAAACGTTCATCCAATATTAGACGGGAAGGTTTCATCGTACATAATTCTAAAAACGTAAACGACGTAACAACCGCGATGTTCCGAAATAAAATAGAGGTGTGAACAATGTGATTTAAGTGAAAAATTTATGAATGGTGTTTTCTACGTTTCTCCACCCGAAACTAAAATATTGAATTAAGCAAGCACCCCATTTTTGAGACTTCTCGACATACAAGAGTGATTACTCCGAATCTAATAGAAAATTAGGTTCGTGAGTGAGTTACTTTTTTAATTAATGAGTTGATTCGATAGTAAGTAGGATGTTTGGTTAGTTAGTTAGCTAGTCAGATGATTTGTGAGATAATTAAATGTTGCGTGGCCTCATGACCACGAAACAAACAAATCTTAACGAAATATACAGGAAAAATTAATGTTTGGGTCAACATTTGTAAAACTCTAATTCCTCTGTCTTAAACACCACCCTATTGGGAGAGAGGGAGAGTTTTAGTTTAAGCTAATCAAAATTTACGAAGTAAGTAAGTATTTTTTATGTATCAGTAACCATTTTCCACACGAAAATGAGAATGCGGATTTTCTCGAACCACTAAGAATCAAACAAATATTTCAGACCAAATGTACGTAGTTTTTTTATGTAGTACCTGATTATGCTGTATAAAATTATGATTCCCATTTGAAATTTTAAAGTTGCATCCCGCCCCACCCCAAGGGGCTGGGGTGGCGGGATAATTTTCGCTCCAGAAGATGTACCCCTCGAAAATAACTTTTGATTCTACACATTTTTGTGTGTGAAGCTTATTTTTCGAGTTATTCAGTGCACGCTTGCGCGTGTGCTTGTATGTGCGTTTGCGTGTGTGTGTGCTCTCTGGACTGTATATGTTTAGAATTGACGTAAAAGAAACATGGTGGTAATCAAGGGAAGGCAGAATTCGGTTACGATTGAGGATGAGACTGTTATCAATTATTATTGGTTGCGTTTTACAGTTACATTTATTTTTAAAACAGTAATTCAGACTCAACAATAAATAAATTAAAATACCACACCTTATTCATGAAAGAATAAACAGCTGTAAAAATAATAGTGTTTTCAGTGCGTTACAATGTAGCAAATCACTATAAAATGCATATACAGGTAATGTTAAATAAAATCCACTGTGATCACGGCTGAAGGCCTTACACACCAAGAATGCAATAAATTAAGAATGCTTAAGAACTCTCTGCAATTACATCTTATTACAGGTATTGAAATATTAAAAGGTAAGTGGCCAAAACCTCAGCAGAAGGTATCAGGCGCCAGGAATGACAGTAAATAAGGTTTTAAGGCTTATGCTAAAATACAAATATAGAATTATTTTTTAAAGCAAATTATCACAATCGTGCTTAAGGCCTTACAAGGCAGGAACAGCAATTACATAAAAAATATATAAACCTGCTGTAAAACAGCAAATAAAAGTTAATTAAAAGAAACAAGCAACTGACCATCAAATGGGTGAAATAAGATGATGGTAACCTTGTAACACAACCCTTACACTGCTAGAGCTATTCCAGAAGGCGACTGAAACTATTAACTAGACATACACAACCTATAACGTAGACATTACTAGGTATGGTAATAAATAACACAATAATAAAACACAAGGACGAGTCACGGATGGAGCTCCAGGAGTCGGCCTCTGAGAAAGTCCGGCAACAAACTCTTTCACGAGCGATGAGGTAGGCAGCCCAGAGTTGCATTAACTTCACAAGATGGTAAACCAGACTAGTGGCAGTCTAACTAATGACTAATGATAATCTTGCTAAAGCTACATGACATCCAATAAACCACATGGAAGAAGAGAACAACGCGCCAAAGCCGAAACTGGTGGACTGCACTACGCCCCCAGAATATTGTGCTTAGAGCGCCAGGAACGAGAAGGAATCGCTACCAGCAGAGTAGAAGAATCACAAACGGACTACAATCAAGAAAGCTGTCAAAACTACACCCCTTACCAGACAGCATGGACAAGGCGAGGAAACGTACACTGCCGTCACATACACTAACCCCAGGGCAGGTAACTGGGGCGTTAGCGGCCACCAGGCGGGAAAAGTATCACTAGTTGAACTTAACAAATTGTAACAAGCTGAACGCCGTAAACAGTAACAAGAAGTAGAGGAAAGCTAATCAGATCCTCTTTCCCCAAGCACTCTACTCGCTGTTCTTCAACTCTACATCTACATCCATACCCCGCAAGCCACCTGACTGTGTGGCGGAGGGTACCCTGAGTAACTCTATCAGTTCTCCCTTCTATTCCAGTCTCGTATTGTTCGTGGAAAGAAGGATTGTCGGTATGCTTCTGTGTGGGCTCTAATCTCTCTGATTTTATCCTCATGGTCGCTTCGCGAGATATACGTAGGAGGGAGCAATATACTGCTTGACTCTTCGGTGAAGGTATGTTTTCGAAACTTTAACAAAAGCCCTTACCGAGCTACTGAGTGTCTCTCCTGCAGTCTTCCACTGGGGTTTATCTATCATCTCGGTAACGCTTTCGCGATTACTAAATGATTCTGTAACGAAGCGCGCTGCTCTCCGCTGGATCTTCTCTATCTCCTCTATCAACCCCACCTGGTACGAATCCCACACTGGTGAGCAATGTTCAAGCAGTGGGCGAACAAGTGTACTGTAACCTACTTCCTTTGTTTTCGGATTGCATTTCCTTAGGATTCTTCCATTGAATCTCAGTCTGGCATCTGCTTTGCCGACGTTCAACTTCATATAATCATTCCATTTTAAATCACTCCTAATGCCAACTCCCAGATAATTTTTGGAATTAATTGCTTTCAGTTGCTGACCTATATTGCAGCTAAATGATAAAGGATAATTATTTCTATGTTATCTCATTACATGACACTTTTTTTACATTGAGATTTTTATGTATACTGTGAATAGCAACGGTCTTATGACACTCCCCTGCTGCACACTTGAAATCACTCTTACTTCGGAAGACTTCTCTCCATTGAGAATGACATGCTGCTTTCTGTTATCTAGGAACTCCTCAATCCTATCACATAATCGGTCTGATAGTCCGTATGCTCTTACTTTGTTCATTACACGACTGTGGGGAACTGTGTCAAACGCCTTGCGGAAGTCAAGAAACACGGCATCTACCTGTGAACCCGTGTCTATGGCCCTGTGAGTCTCGTGGACGAATAGCGCGAGCTGGGTTTCACCACGACCGTCTTTTTCGAAACCCATGCTGATTCCTACAGAGTAGATTTCTAGTCTCCAGAAAAGTCATTATACTCGAACATAATACGTGTTCCAAAATTCTACAACTGATCGACCTCAGCGACACTACGAGCAGCAACAAAAATCCAAGTCACTGGAGAATCACGTGATATCACAATGATGGAGGTTTCTCTACTTGAACTGAAAGGTACTCATCTTAAAGCCTGCAGGATGTGGTTTATGACGAGGTCGTGCTCCCTCGTGACCACAGCCCATCCATCCGGCAGTCCATGCACGCACCCAGCGGGCCCGGCGTGTTTCTCGCACTGCGCGGACCTGGCTCCTCCTGAGTCCCGAGCCGAACTGCCCACACTTAGACGACCTGGAAAAACAACGATGTCGCCCCAAAGATATGGCAGCAGTTACTACATATCGACAACCGCCGCTGCTGCCACTAGCGGACAGGCAACGCTTGCGAAACCGAGTGGCACCAGTCAACACGAGAAGAAGATAAAACAACCACAACCATGCCAACTAAACGATACCGTCTGGCTTGCAGCAGAGGTCTGAAACCCATAAACAGCACCAACACGAGCTGCAGCACTGCTCAGTAATTTTTGTATACTTTGAAAGTCTTTTTTATTTTGCTACCTCCATCTTACATCCATCATAATAGTTTCTACATCTACATCTACATACATACTCCGCAATCCACCACACGGTGCGTGGCGGAGGGTACCTCGTACCACAACTAGCATCTTCTCTCCCTGTTCCACTCTCAAACAGAAAGAGTGAAAAATGACTGCCTACATGCCTCTGTACGAGCCCTAATCTCTCTTATCTTATCTTTGTGGTCTTTCCGCGAAATACAAGTTGGCGGCAGTAAAATTGTACTTCAGTCAGCCTCAAATGCTGCTTCTGTAAATTTCCTCAGTAGCGATTCACGGAAAGAACGCCGCCTTTCCTCTAGAGACTCCCACCCGAGTTCCTGAAGCATTTCCGTAACACTCGCGGGTCGGTGTATAAGTTCGCAGCTTTTTTTTTCAGAAGTTTAATAAACACAACAGATTGACATAAGGGAGACTTTAGTCAACAATAATACAGGGCTCGTCAAAAAAATATACACACACTTTGAAGCGCCATAGAAAATTTATTTCCCGTTCTAAAATGTTAAATTGCTGGAAATAAAAAGCTTAAAGTCCAATTGGAAAAATAAATGTACTTCGCAAATGTGATTAATGTTCAAACTGGTGGCCTTCAGCATCAATACATTTCTGCGTACGAGTCACCACTGATTCCGTACATCGTACCAATGTGTCCAATGAGATTTCTGCGCACACCGCCTGAATCTCATTCCAAAGTGTGTCCAGGTTACGTGGTTTACGTTTGTACACCTCATCTTTTACTGCGTCCTATCCACTGCGCTGGAACATTGTGATCCAGGTATGCTCGTACATCCCTATGATAGTGCGGCGGGGCGCCATCTTGTTGGAAATAAAACTCATCATTACAGTATAATGTACGAATGGCAGAGAATATGGAGTCAGCAAGCATTGTTAGGTATGTTTCTCCAGTAACAGTACCTTCTAAGCGGAAAGGCTCAATGCGTCCCCTTGCAAAGAAACCACACCACACATTTACGCCAGGCAAATACACAGCCTTTTCAACTGTAATGTGAGGATTATCTTCAGCCCAGTGCACACATTTGTGCCTATTGACAGTTCCATTGAGTTTGAATTGGGCTTCATCCGACCAAATTATTCTAACCCATAAATCCTGGTTCACGTCTCACCATCTCCTGAACCCATTCACAGAATTCTAACCTTCAATCTGGATCGTCGTCACTTAGCTGTTGCACCAGCCTTGGAATGTACACACGAAACTTGCGTTTCTTCAGAATGCTTAGCACACTACTAGCACTTATATTATTCTCACGTGCCGCTTGCCTTGAAGATTTTTGAGGCGAACGCTGAAACAGTTCCAAGACCGCAGTTGTGGAATCATCACTTGTAGCTGTACGAGATCGCCCTGATCGACCTTTATGCACATCACACACTGTTCCATGAATTTCGAATTTGTCTCGTAAAGTGTAATTGTTAACCTTTAAGTGGTTCTGTACCATACTCACTTCTCCACTGTCTTTGAACATTCTCAAACTTCCAGTACCACTTAATTATCTGCTTCCGCACTTCAAAGCTCAAAAGCACGTCCGCCATGTTGCAGTTACTTCCTTGCCACTGCTGCCACCTGTTGAAGAAATATAACATTACTTTTTCACAGATATTTAACCTTGCATAAACGGAAATAAATTGTTTATGACAGTTCAAAGTGTGTATACATTATCTTGAGGCATCCTGTATATTCCCCTCCACTCTTTACAACAGTCTGCCAGCGCTCGGTTAACTTTTCGATTCCGCGACTGTAGAAATCACGCGGTTTTGAGGCGAAGAACTGATCGGTTTGGAATGCATTTTGATCCGTAAAGGAAGGTCCTTGAAGGCTGTTCGATAAAAAGCGGTGCAAGATCGGGTGAATGAGATGGGTGTGGAATGTCTTCCCGACCGATCTCCTGTGTAGAGTTTCTTGTTAGTCTAGCAGAAGGTAGGCGGGCGCTGTCGTGAAGTAGTATAATTTTACGCAGTGTTCCTGGTCGTTGTTCTTGGATTGTGTCTACAAGACGCCTCAAGAGTTGACAATAAATGCGAGCGGTGAAGGTTAGAATTCGCAGTACACCACACCATAGCTGTTCCACCAGATGCATACCATTACCTTCCGTGGATGCGCGCAGGGCTTTGTACCGGGATTTGCATTCCTTTCGTTTCCTTATGTTAACGTAAAGACATCACTTGCTGTCATAAGTAACGTTGCGAGATAGGAATGGTCGGCGTTGTTCATGAGCCAATCGATGACAATCAAGCAGAGATGGTCATATGGCCACCCATTGTTTTTTGTGGTTTCGGCTTAGAGCGTACAGTACCTATGTACCCAATTTCTGCATCTTTGTCACTACAGGCAAATGTCTCACGATGGTGGAGTGATCAAAGTTCCAAAAATTTTGCCAATTGTCGAGTACACTGACGTGAATCATTGTGGATTAATACGTTTAAATGATCTTCATCAAATCCCGAATGCCTTTTTGATCGTGGAGAGTCACTAATATCAAAATGATCCACATTAGAACGAGAAAACTATTTTCTTACTGTGATCTGTCCAGTGGCGTTCGCTCCACACACGGCGCAAACATTTCTGGCTGCCTCCGTTGCTATCATCCTTCTACTGAACTCAAGCGGAAGAATATGTTGGCAATGTTCCGGTTCCTCCACTTCACATTCCATTTTCTAGCGTTCGCAGCTCCACCCCCTGTCTCCAAATGACAAAATTACGATATGTGTACCAAAATAGCAACAGTGGGCTACAGATAAAAAATGACAATCTAAACTAAGCCCGTAGTAACCAGAACACCAACATCCAAAACAAGAACTCTACGAACTTATTCACCAACTTCGTACATATTATTCAGTTATGCCAGTGCGTTTGCCAACAATCGCAGAAATACTTCTGGAGGTCGATCTTTGGCGTAGCTTCTAGTTATCTAAGCAATTTATCTTTAATCTCCTATATATGCTTGGAAAACAACGTCCCTTTAAGGTTTTCTATATTTATGAGAATAGTGAAAATCTGTAGACTGGCCAATATGGAGTGTGTGGCATCAGAGCACTACATTTACTAGATTCAAATGCTTCAAATGGTTCTGAGCACTATGGGACTTAACTTCTGAGATCATCAGTCCCCTAGAACTTAGAACTACTTAAACCTAACTAACCTAAGGACTTCACACACATCCATGCCCGAGGCAGGATTCGAACCTGCGACGTAGCGGTCGTGCGGTTCCGGACTGCAGCGCCTAGAACCGCTTGGCCACCACGGACATTTACTAGAAACTGCTGACTGCAGCTAAGCCATTGTCTGTATCCGCAATTGTTGTCTCCGCTTCCCATCGCCTTCAAAGTAAGCAAATGCTTCTTTGTGCTATCAAATCGACAGTTACTAGATGAATTAGTACGCGTCGTACCAACGCATCACTTTTGTTACCCAAGCTGTGCCACAAATCTCTTTTCCCCCTCCATTCCATGGTGTATTCCTTAATTACAGTATTTAATCGAACTACCCGTCTAATCTTCAGCATTCTTCTGTTGCGTGACTATTGAGAATATTCCGTTCTCTTCTTTTTCAAGGTAGCGCTACCAATGCCGATCACGCAGGCATATGATTCCTACGGAACGTAAGCTGTATACAAGCTCTTTACCCAAGCCCGTTCGTAATTCCAGATCTCGTACCATCTGGATTATTGTTTTTCAACCGTGGGAACTTTTTCTGTAAATATTCATTTTAGAATCAGATTTGTTTCTTTAAATATTCATGTTAGAACTACCAATCACCTGTATAATTTTGCAGTAGGAAATTGGGATACTAGTTACGTCGTTCATAATATTGCAGGCACGTAAGATGCAAGTACACCGAACTGAGGGTTGTTAAGCTAACAATGTACGCCGCAGCACTTCGGTATTTTTCCTGGCATACATAAATAGGCCCTAAGAACGGTGTTAACTTTTCCATGTCGAAGCTGCGAGGAATAGTGCGCCGCCACCAACTTTAAGCGCCCGTCACCGGGAAGTAATCATTCTGAGGTGAAATCGAACCCTCTTACAACACAGGCATTCAAACAAATGTTACGGGTGCGGTATGGCAGTTACTGAGGCTGGCATTTCGGAGTTTAACGAGAGAGGTGTGGTAGTACGTCTATCTCGCGCTACTCGCTGGCTCTCAAGTTTCCATTTAAGTCGCATTGCTTAGCCGGGATTGCGTATTTAAGTGTGGGAACTTGTTACTGCAGATAATATTAGACAGCCTCCGCCGCACTGGGCAAGGTGGTACATTCATCTCAGCACTCGCTTTCACCTCGTCTCACTCTTCGAGTACTTATCTCTCACTTCGCTATTCATTACAGTTAGCTTTAATGTACTGTAATAATAGCGATAGGTTTGCTATAAACGTGTCGACACACAGTTAATATACGTATTACTGATGTTTCCCGTCGATATGTCCGCTGTTAACCTCTCGCATTGTATGCCTACTTTACTATTTGCTGTGCTGCAGCATAGTGCTTCTGTTTCTTTATTGCGCTGTGCTGCCTATAACATGGTAATACCTTAAGCGAGTACTAAGCTGGGAAGATAGCTGAAATTAGGAAGAAAGTGGTGCACGCAGAAGTGTCACAACACGACGTGGTATGGACTCGACTCATATCTGAAGTAGTGCAGAAGGGAACTGACACCATGAATATGCAGGGTGGCCATAAATCCGTAAGAGTACGGGGGGTTGGAGATATCTTCTGAACAGCACGTTGCAAGGCATCCCAGATACGCTCAATAATGTTGATGTCTGGGGAATTTGGAGGCGTGCGGAAGTGTTTCAAATCAAAAGAGCGTTCCTGAAGCCATTCTGTAGCAATTTTGGACGGGTGGAGTGTCGCATTGTCCTGCTGAAATTGCCCAAGTCCGTTGGAATGCACAACGGGCATGAATCGATGCAGCTGATCATACAACACTTACGTACGTGTCACCTGTCAGTCGTACCAGCAGGGGTCCCACATCACTCCAACTGCACACGCTCCACACCAGTACAGAGCCTCCACCAGCTTGAATAGTCCCCTGCTGACTTGCAGGGTCAATGGATTCATGAAGTTGTCTTCACACCCGTACACGTCCATCCACTCGATAGAATTTGAAACGAGTCTCGTTCGACTAGGCAACATGTTTCCAGTAATCAACAGTCCAATGTTGGTGTTGAGGAAGGCTTGTACTTCTGTCACGTTGAACGATTCTCTTAGTTGCCGTTGGTCCCGTTCTTACAGGATCTTTTTCCTGCCGCAGCCATGTCGAAGATTTGATGTTTTACCGGATTCCTGATATTCACGATTGCACGATACACTCGTGGAATGGTCGTACGGAAAAATCCTCACTTCATCACTACCTCGGAGATGATGTGTCTTATCGTTCGTACACCAACTATAACACCACGTTCGAACTCACTTATATCTTGATAAGCTGCCGTTGTAGCAGCAGTAACCGATTGAACAACTGCGCCATACACTTTTCTTATATAGACGTAGCCGACCGCAGCGCCGTATTCTGCTGTTTACATATATCTGTATTTGAATGTGCATACATATACCAGTTTCTTTGGCGCTTTAGTGTATATAGAAGCCGGACGGTGTGGCCGAGAGGTTCTAGGGGGCTACAGTCTGGAACCGCGCGACCGCTATGGTCGCAGGTTCGAATCCTGCCTCGGGCATGGATGTGTGTGAGGTCCTTAGGTTAGTCAGGTTTAAGTAGTTCTAAGTTCTAGGGGACTGATGACCTCAGAAGTTGAGTCCCATAGTGCTCAGAGCCATTTGAACCATTTTTATATACAGAAAGAGACGAGGAAGTAACTGAGCGTGAGATGAAAGATATGATAGTGTCAGAAGAATTTGACAGAGCGCTGAAATGCCTAAGTTGAAAGAGGATTTGTGGAATAGATGACACGTGTATCATCATTACTCAGATCCAGTGACGATTCATTTACTTTCTTCAGCCTCTGCACAAGATGCAGCAGCTCTCTGCACGTGCAAATCATATTAATGGTACTACCTCGGATACCCTGTGTGGTACTATTGAAATGTTATTCAACTTGTAGTAGAGCAGTGAGTCAACTGCTAGTTTTTGTAATTGGCTGTAAGATATGTCAACGTCTGGTATGATACGATTAAATAAAGGCAACCAAAATTAAAATACTGAGTGCTCTAAATTCTGGTGGAGCTCTTTTGCTTGAATAATTCCAGTAGTTTGCTTCAGGAATTGTTCAAGTGACCATTTTCATACCTAACTTTTACAGTTGTGGATTTAATATTTCGTCTTATGTTGCAAAGATGAAGAATTTTCCAGTTCACTATGTCAAATTCCATAGCTGTGAAGAAGTATTAATAAACTATAGTAACCTCACTGCATAATTCGGACGACCATCTCGTGGCTGAGTGCTTTAGCTAGAATCAAACTGAAGTGATGGGTATAGCAACGAACAAAATAACCATGTTTAAAGTGTTCTTTCTAGAGAGTTTATACACCCGTACGAGAACCACTCATAACAGCACCACCGTAGGAGTTTTGACAAATAACTGTATTTGAATTATCCACAATATCCAGTAAACTTTCTTTAAGCATTTTCACTAAAACTTTTAGATCAAGGTCAAAGCCTTTATGCAAAATTACCTTCAGTCTGACACAGATTTACCTCTGATAACCAAGATCCTTTTCTTTTTTAATGTTCAGCTCTGTGGCTGGTTTGCAATAGTAATAGTTCGTACGGTCATTCCTTCCTTCAGTATCTCCTACTGCTGTTGTTCCAATGATATTATTTTCTCTTGAAATGTGTCCTCTGAACTTTCTCTTCTTACGGATCTGCTTCCACTGAGATCTTGTTTCCTGTACTCTTCTCAGCACTTCTCTATTAATAGCTATCCTTCAGGCTCTCTTGTTTTCCTATTGTTCAAGTTTCACACCCGTCTAGGGCCACACTCCAAACAAATGTTTTGGTGCTCTGTTTCTTTATTCCCAGACTGATGCTCATAGCACAGAAATGTTTTTACTCGGATTAAATGCAATTTTGTCTTGCTGTATTCTGTCCACCATTTCTTTCCGGCTTTTACCACCCCTTGTGCTCTTATTTTCCAGATAGGTAAATTCCTCAGTCTCTTCTAACTCCTTTCTTCGGATACTTCTTGTTAAAGGTTCCTGTTCGACATAACTACTGCTTATCATCACTCTCCATCATTTCTATGGTGCTGAGTTTCTCCAGATTTCTTTCGTTTCCGTGACCTCAACAATATCATCTACGTAACGCAGCATGTCTATGTTCTGATCATTAATTTTGATTCTCACCTCAGTAGTTTCATGAACTTGGTCTGTAACTTTCTCGATTTGTGGACTAAGTATGAGAGGACGGAAAGCACTTCCTTGTCACAAGACTTTTCTACTTCTTCTTCTTTTTCCTGATGAGAACTCCTAATCACAACTATTTCGTTCTTATAGAAGTTGTGTATCACCAATATGTCTCTGTAATTTATACCTACTTTCCTCAGCACTGTGAAAAGCATAACCGCGATGAGTTGTGAAATTCCTGAAATATCAGTTGTCTCCTCTGTGACAGTTGATACAAAATCAGCTGTAGCTATTTCATTTGTTACTGGGCCATGATAAACCTCTAGAAAGTAAACAGGTCCCAATGTGTTTTGAAGACAATAGCCTTCGAAAGGTGATCCCCAAGCACAGCCTGGTGTTGAAAGTTGAATTATTCTGTATTTCAGGAGTCTTCGCGTTCGCCGAATGTACGATGTGTGAGCTCAAAAGCATACGAAAGTTAATGCAATCCACACGTTTAGATAGTACTTAACGATCTTTGGGAATACGATCATTGTGTCTTTCAGTTTACTGTCCTATAAGCGGTATCTAACTGTCAGTTATGGTGTTTCCCTAAGATATTGTGCTCTAGATGTGCAGTCATATGCGATTTCATCTGCTTGCATTTCTTTACCTTTTGTGATAAGAGTCGGTGAACCTCAACACCTCTTCGCGTCCTCGCCATTTCGCAACCAACATTTTCTTTTGTAAAAAAACATACACGAAAAATCTTGCAGTTTGTCACATCCAACTGAATATCATACAAATGTTTGGTCTGGAACTTTTTACCATTTATTTACTTTCTTGTCTAACTGTCTTTACAGCATCGGTCCTAAAGTCATTGATACAGAGCTATCTTTAAGCGACAGAGAAGAGAATATAATTTCCCTATGCCACTGCACAGAATTGTAGCGCATATTCACATTACACCGTATACAACTCTCAACTGAGAATTCATAAACGCATACCGAATGATCTTATACGACCAACAGTAAAAACTGGGTGAAGTATTGGTAACGCAGCTGCAACAGATAAGAAAAAACTGGTTCCTGTCCTTAATGGCTGGACTATTGTGATTTTCATTTCAGAAATAAAATTGTTTGCACGAAGCAACGACACAACATATATTATAAGTCACAGCTGATATTAATTAGATTCAAATTCTGTTATATATATATATATATATATATATATATATATATATATATATATATATATATGTGTGTGTGTGTGTGTGTGTGTGTGTGTGAGTGTGTGTGTGTGTGTGTGTGTGTGTGTCATATTGGGGGAAAGACCGAAATGAACAAAGGGAACGTCCTTTAGCGATGTTTAATTGCAGGTACGGTCGCAGGTTCGAATCCTGCCTCGGGTATGGATGTGTGTGATGTCCTTAGGTTAGTTAGGTTTAAGTAGTTCTAAGTTCTAGGGGACTGATGACCACAGATGTTAAGTCCCGTAGTGCTCAGAGCCATTTTTAATTGCAGGGAGGGAAGCTGGGACTTTGATGGTGTTAATGCAATTCTCAAAATGGGAGTTACATCCTGCGCTCACACCCTTCGCCGCTCCTGGTCCAAGAATGCAGCGGCTGGAATACGGTCTTTGGGGGTGCAAGTTGGATACTGCGTACAGACCGAACCGAACACGTAAGATCTGAACACCAGTTTCAAATGTGAAGAGATATCAGCAGGGTCGTTCACATACACTATATCACTAAATAATTCACCGTCACATTGTCAGGAGAATGCATGAATTTATACTTAAAAACTTTTTCTTAGGCGCGAGTATTCGTATGGCAATTCATTGTTCCACTGCACTGTCAAATTTGAGATGCATGAAGGACGTTCTATGCCAGAACTAAATCATCTGGTATACAAGATACACTACTGGCGATTAAAATTGCTACACCACGAAGATAACCTGTTACGGACGCTAAATTTAAGCGACAGGAATAAGATGCTGTGATATGCAAATGATTAGCTTTTCAGAGCATTCGCACAAGATTGGCGCCGGTGCCGACACCTACAACGTGCTGACTTGAGGAAAGTTTCCAACCGATGTCTCATACACAAACAGCAGTTGAACGGCGTTGCCTGGTGAAACGTTGTTGTGATGCCTCGTGTAAGGAGGAGAAATGCATACCATCACGTTTCCGACTTTGATAAAGGTCGGATCTTAGCCTATCGTGATTGCGGTTTATCGTATCGCGACACTGCAGGTCGCGTTGGTCGAGACCCAATGACTGTTAGAAGAATATGGAATCGATGGGTTCAGGAGGGTAATACGGAACGCTGCGCTGGATCCCAACTGCCTCGTATCAGTAGCAGTCGAGATGACAGGCATCTAATCCACATGGCTGTAACGGATCGTGCAGCCACATCTCGATACCTGAGACAACAGGTGCGGACGTTTGCAAGACATCAACCATCTGCACGAACAGTTCGACGACGTTTGCAGCAGCATGGACTATCAGCTCGGAGACCATCGCTGCGGTCAGCCTTGACACTGCATCGCAGACAGGAGCGCCTGCGATGGTGTACTCAACGACGAACCTGGCAAAAGGTCATTTTTTCGAATGAATTCAGGTTCTGTTTACAGTATCATGATGGTCGCATCCGTCTTTGCGACACCGCGGTGAACGCACATTGGAAGCGTGTATTCGTCATCGACATACTGACGTATCACCCGGCGTGATGGTTTGGGGTGCCACTGGTTACTCGTCTCGGTCACCTCTTGTTCACATTGACGGCATTTTGAAAAGTGGACGCTACATTTCAGATGTGTTACGACACGTGGCTCTACCCTTTATTCGATCCCTGCGAAACCCTACATTTCAGCAGGATAATGCACGACCGCATGTTGCAGGTCCTGTACGGGCCTTTCTGGATACAGAAAATGTTCGACTGCTGCCCTGGCCAGCACATTCTCCAGATCTCTCCCCAACTGAAAACATCTGGTCAATGGTGGCCGAGCAACTGGCTCGTCACAATACGCCAGTCACTACTCTTGATGAACTGTGGTATCGTGTTGAAGCTCCATGTGCAGCTGTACCTGTACACGCCATCCAAGCTCTGTTTGACTCAATGCCCAGGTGTAAGAAGGTCTTTATTACGGCAGGGGTGGTTGTTCTGGGTACTGATTTCTCAGGATCTAAGCACCCAAATTGTGTGAAAATGTAATTACATGTCAGTTCTAGTATAATATATTTGTCCAATGAATACTCGATTATCATCTGCATTTCTTCTTGGTGTAGCAATTTAAATGGCCAGTAGCTTACATGACTCAGACGAAATATCCTCAGACTTCATTGTCATGACACAGAATAGCAAGGGATAGAAATTAGTAATATTTTATTAAAATTCATTCAGACTGCCAGTGACGGAGGAGGAAGCAGGAAGCGAGGCAATATGTTGCAAGTGGGTCACGCCATCGACGCGTTACGACACCGTCTGCTGAACGAGGATATGCATACAGCAGAAAGAAGATTGCGACAGGGAACCAAAAGTAGTAAGATACTCTATCTCTTTCACAACAGCACATAGCGGGAAACTGACACAGCAGTTAACAGCCTGTTAGGTGAATACGGCAGAATGCGGACAAACGCAGTCATTACGAGCTGAGCCTTGCTCATAGCCTCATGGCAGCTCTCTAGCTCTCGTCATCACTGGTCATTGGGATATGTGGCATTCACAGTTGTAAGTAGGCTGTATAGGATTTTATGTTAGTAACGCCATGTAGCGCTCTATATGAAAATCACTGACTGTGCTGTGTTCAGTCTGTGGGTGGTTTGCATTGTTGGAATATTCGCCATTGTGACGTTGGGAAATTGGCTATTAACAGCGCGTAGCGTCGCGCAGTTGGAGATGAGCCGCCAGCAGTGGTGGATGTGTGGAGAGAAATGGCGGAGTTTTGAGAGCGGAGACAGTAAATTTGTAAGACTGAATGTCATTAACTGCTATATATATTACGACTTTTGACACTATTAAGGTAAATACATTGTTTGTTCTCTATCAAAATCTTTCATTTGCTAAAAATGTCTATCAGTAGTTAGTGGCTTCAGTAGTCTGAATCTCTTATTTAGCTGGCAGTAGTTGCGCTCGCTATATTGCAGTAGTTCGAGTAACAAAGACTTTTGTGAGGTAAGTGATTTGTGAAAGGTATAGGTCAACGTTACTCAGGGCCATCCTTTTGTAGGGATTATTAAAAGTCAGACTGCGTTGCGCTAAAAATATTGTGTGTCAGCTTAGTGTTGATCAGAATAGGTAAAGAGCCTAATGTCTGAGTACGTTCAGTTCTGCTCTGCTGTTTGAAAATCAAATAATGTAAGAAGTTTATCAGCACAGTAATTCATTAAATATTCTAAGGGGACTTTACATATATCGACCCTTAACCGAGGATACCTCACTGGAATCTTCGGATTTTTTCTTGTAGTTTCTGTAATTAGTGTAGCTATTTTTTATTGCTAGCGCGTAATTATAGAGAGAATTTCCTTTGTAATTGTACTTTCTCATTGTTGTACAATAAAACAGTTGTTGCATGCATGTAGATTTGCACCAAGTATTTTGCAGCTGCGCTTGTAATTAACGAGATATTATTTTCAATGCTATGTTAATTTGTTTTCTTATTTTGCTCCTCAACTTGTGCTTCTCTGTATTATAGTGTGAAATATTGTGACAATAATGGCGTGTGAAAAACGTAATACTAGGCTCAAAAGTAAACTGAGAAATGACGGTGAAGACGAAAGTAGTGTGTTAGCGCCACCGTGTACTGAATTAACTAATGTTCAAACTAGTAATTTGGTAATTGTGCATAGAGAAATGGAGCGGGCTGCAAATAATGGTTGTTGTTGTTGTTGTGCTCTTCAGTCCTGAGACTGGTTTGATGGAGCTCTCCATGCTACTCTATCCTGTACAATCTTCATCTCTCAGTACCTACTGCAACCTACATCCTTCTGAATCTGCTTGGTGTATTCATCTCTTGGTCTCCCTCTACGATTTTTACCCTCCACACTGCCCTCCAATACTAAATTGGTGATCCCATGATGCCTCAGAACATGTCCTACCAATCGATCCCTTCTTCTAGTTAAGTTGTGCCACAAACTCCTCTTCACCCTAGTCCTATTCAACACCTCATTAGTTATGCGATCTACCCATCTACTCTTCAGCATTCTTCTTTAGCACCACATTTCAAAAGCTTCTATTCTCTTCTTGTCTAAACTATTTATCGTCCATGTTTCACTTCCATACATGGCTGCGCTCCATACAAATACTTTCAGCAACGACTTCCTGACACTTAAATCTATGCTCGATGTTAACAAATTTCCCTTCTTCAGAAACGTTTTCCTTCCCATTGCCAGTCTACATTTTATATCCTCTCTACTTCGAACATCATCAGTTATTTTGCTCCCCAAACAGCAAAACTCCTTTACTTCTTTAAGTGTCTCCTTTCCTAATCTAATACCCTCAGCATCACCCGACTTAATTCGACTACATTCCATTATCCTCATTTTGCGTTTGTTGATGTTCATCTTATATCCTCCTTTCAAGACACTATCCATTCCGTTCGACTGCTCTTCCAAATCCTTTGCTGTCACTGACAGAATTACAATGCCATCGGCGAATCTCAAAGTTGTTATTTCTCCTCCATGAATCTTAATACCTACTCTGAATTTTTCTTTTGTTTCCTTCATTGCTTGCTCAATATACAGACTGAATAACATCGGGGAGAGGCTACAACCCTGTCTCACTCTCTTCCCAACCATTGCTTCCTTTTCATGCCTCTCAACTCTTATAACTGCCATTTGGTTTCTACACAAATTGTAAATAGCCTTTTGCTCCCTGTACTTTACCGCTGCCACCTTCAGAATTTGAAAGAGAGTATTCCAGTCAACATTGTCAAAGGCTTTCTCTAAGTCTACGAATGCTAGAAACGTAGGTTTGCCTTTCCTTACACTGGCTCCTAAGATAAGTCGTAGGGTCAGCATTGCCTCACGTGTTCCAACATTTCTACGAAATCGAAATTGATCTTCCCCGAGGTCGGCTTCTATTAGTTTTTCCATTCGTCTGTAAAGAATTAGCGTTAGTATTTTGTAGCTGTGACTTATTAAACTGATAGTTCGGTAATTTTCACATCTGCCAACACCTTCTTTCTTTGGGATTGTAATTATTATATTCTTCTTGAAGTCTGAGGGTATTTAGCTTGTCTCATACATCTCGCTCACCAGATGGTAGAGTTTTGTCAGGAATGGCTCTCCCAAGGCCGTCACTAGTTCTAATGGAATGTTATCCACTCCTGAGGCCTTGTTTTGACTCAAGTCTTTCAGTGCTCTGTCAAACTCTTCACGCAGTATCATATCTCCCATTTCATCTTCACTTACGTCCTCTTCCATTTCCATAATATTGTCCTCAAGTACATCGGCGTTGTGTAGACCCTCTATATACTCCTTCCACCTTTCTGCTTTCCCCTCTTTGCTTAGCACTGGGTTTCCATCTGAGCTCTTGATATTCATACAGGTGGTTCCCTTTTCTCCAAAGGTCTCTTTAATTTTCCTGTAGACAGTATCTATCTTACCCCTAGTGAGATGAGCCTCTACATCCTTACATTTGTCCTCTAGCCATCCCTGTTTATCCATTTTGCACTTCACGTCGATCTCATTTTTGAGACGTTTGTATTACTTTTTGCCTGCTTCATTTACTGCATTTTTATATTTTCTCCTTTCATCAATTAAATTCAATATTTCTTCTGTTGCCCAAGGATTTCTACTAGCCCTCGTCTTTTTACCTACTTGACCCTCTGCTGCCTTCGCTACTTCATCCCTCAAAGCTACCCCTTCTTCTTCTAGTCTATTTCTTTCCCCCATTCCTGTCAATTATTTCCTTATGCTCTCCCTGAAACTTTGTACAACCTCCAGTTCTTTCAGTTTATCCAGGTCCCATCTCCTTAAATTAGCACCTTTTTGCAGTTTCTTCAGTTTTAATCTACAGTTCATAACCAATAGATAGTGGTCAGAGCCAACATCTGCTTCTGGAAATGTCTTACAATTTAAAACCTGGTCACTAAATCTCTGCCTTACCATTATATAATCTATCTGAAACCTTTTAGTACCTCCAGGGTTCTTCCATGTATACAACCTTCTTATATGATTCTTGAACCAAGTGTTAGCTATGATTAAGTTATGCTCTATGCAAAATTCTACCAGGTGGCTTCCTCTTTCATTTCTTTGCCCCAGTACATATTCTCCTACTACGTTTCCTTCTCTCTCTTTTCCTACTACTGAATTCCAGTCACCCATGACTATTAAATTTTCGTCTCCCTTCACTATCTGAGTACTTTCTTTTATTTCATCATATATTTCTTCAATTTCTTCGTCATCTGCACAGCTAGTTGGCGTATAAACTTTGACTACTGTAGTAGGCGTGGGCTTCGTGTGTATCTTGGCCACAACAATGTGTTCACTGTGCTGTTTGTAGTAGCTTACCCGCATTCCTATTTTTTTATTCATTATAAACCTACTCCTGCATTACCCCTACTTGACTTTGTATTTATAACCCTGTATTCGCCTGACCAAAAGTCTTGTTCCTCCTGCCACCGAACTTCACTAATTCCCACTATATCTAACTTTAACCTATCCATTTCCCTTTTTAAATTTTCTAAACTACCTGCCCGATTAAGGGATCTGATATTCCACGTGCCGATCCGTAGAACGCCAGTTTTCTTTCTCCTGATAACAACGTCCTCTTGAGTAGTCCCCACCCAGAGTTCCGAATGGGGGACTATTTTACTTCCGGAATATTTACCCAAGAGGACGCCATCATCATTAACCATACAGTAAAGCTGCATGCCCTGGGGAAACATTACGGCTGCAGTTTCCCCTTGCTTTCAACCGTTCGCAGTACCAGCACAGCAAGGCCGTTTTGGTTAGTGTTACGAGGCCAGATCAGTCAATCATCCAGACTGTTGCTCCTGCAACTACTGAAAAGGCTGCTGCCCCTCTTCAGGAACCACACGTTTGTCTGGCCTCTCAACAGATACCCCTCCGTTGAGGTTGGGCCGACGGTAAGGCTATCTGTATCGCTGAGGCACACAAGTCTCCCCACCAACGGCAAGGTCCATGGTTAATGGAGGGGGGCGGGGGCAAATAATGGTGTAGACAGGGAAACAATTAGTGAACAGGGAAGCATTATCGATCGATCGGTCGGCAACAGCTCTCCTCAGGAATCCGAAATGACAGGACACAATCTCGCAAATACTGTAGATTCAGGTTTTGGGTCCTCACCGTTTTCTCAAATAAGTCAAGAAACATTTTCTGCTTGTCAAAATGTGAATGCTGCTGGTGCAAATTCACTGCTGAAAGCACCGAGGAACATGTTTTAGACACAAGTGCATTGTTTTTCCAATTAATACAACAAATGGGACAAAATCTTTGAAAGTTAGACCCGGCGGAACAAAATCAGACACACATAGCAAAAGCTTCAAAAGTTAGACACCACGCTTGAACAAACACGTGAAGATTTAACTACTGAGTTACATAACAGCGAATCGAAATGTCAAAAAGTCTGTATTGACGTAAAAACACAAATTTGTAAGCATTTTCAATCTATTTTTTGCGGCATCCTTTACTAAATATATTGTTTGTCGATACAATTAAAGGAGTGCGTTATTCGACACACTCCATAAATTTACCATATGAAACAGACAGTTTCTAAATAATAATTTCGAATTCTGCACAGCTTTAACAATAACAATAAAATAATTTTGTGCACTAATATACAGAATATGTGTTCAAGCGTGGATGAAACGCTAATAATATTAATGTTATAATTTAAATAACTTAATTATTTTTCATATGTTGCATTTATTTCGATATTTATTTATTCGATTTTATTTCCAATTGATGTCATAGACAGTAAAATGTTATTTACAATTTTTTAAAATGATTTAGAAAAGATTTTCGATAAGCAACATTTTTACTATGTAAAATAATTTCTTCTGTACATGTGTAACCTTGTCCTTCTTGGCGAGTTGTTAGTGGTTGTCACATGAAGTTGTTGTAGTGTGAGCGTCATGTCCTGTTCTAAATTTCGGACATATATTATTTTAGAAATTGTGAATTCTAATAATAAAAATAGCTAAATACTCTACGTGAAAGAGCCTGTAACAAGTTATTTCAAATACGTATTTTAATTCACAATCAAAAGATCATCAAGCAAGCAAAAATATACCTCTATTCTAGAGACATAGAAATTCATCGAATGAATACAATAAGTTTGTTTTCACCACAAATCTTATCTTATGAATAATTCAGCCTTTGGTCGTATTTGCTCCAGTATGAAAACATATCACGGAAACAGATGTAAAGAAATACTTTGTCGGGTTTGTTATAATATTAGTATTGGACACGAGTACAGAGTACAGAGTTCTGACTGTCCTACATAAATAGAAATTCATCTATTGAACAGAAGCATATCTCAAGGAAAACTTTGTTGGTTTGTTTTTTAATTCAACTTCGCTTCCAGTCAGGTATTTTGTATGAATTGGTAGCTGATCAAACATTTTGGTGACAGCACTGTACATCCATTTTCGTCCAAAAGACAGAAATAATGAAAAAATTAATGTCTTTTAATCTTCTAAAAACTAGTGGGTTATTTTCAGCAACGTCATTAGGAAATAAAGAGAGGTGAAGCAGTATTCAAAATGCTTTACCTTCTTAAACAGATGTCCAGCAGACTGTCGTAAGTGAGCACCACATATTGTTCTTACAGCAAAAACAATTAAAACTTCCCTTCTAAAACACGAGTTACTCCAGAACATTATTCCGTATGACAGTATTGATTGTAAATATTCAGAGTATGCTAACTTACCAATTTTTCCTCATCTCAGGATTTGAAATGACTCAAAATGCAAACGTGGGTGAGTTGTATTGTTTTAAGGGTTCAAAAAAGTGATTTTTCCTGTTTAAATCCTTATTAATATGGACATCTAAGACTTTTGAATTTTCTAATCTACTTTTATTTGCTCACCTTGTGTTACGTTTATCATTAGTGTGTTAACTATTTCTTTTTGAAACTGAAATTCAGACTATTTCCAGCAAACAACTCAATAATATTTTTAAGAATGTTGTTTACCATTTATTGTGTTGCTGTTCGTTTATTTGGACCGATTACAACAGTAACGTTATCAGTAAAAGGAACCAATTCTGTTTGTTGCATATTAGGTGGGAGTTCGTTTCCCTATGAGTAACAAAAATGAACCTGAGATTGAACCTTGTGTAACCCTGTAAGTTGTATCTCCCCTGTCAGAAATACGTCACCTTTCACTGGTTGAGTTCTTAATTACAACTTTCTACCGTTAGTTGGCTATACTATAAGTTCCATAAAATCTCTATCTATCTTGCAGAACAATTTGATTCACACAGACAAATGCCTCAGCTAATAGAAAATACCAGTCGGTGATATTTTGTAATTTAATGCTTATAAATTTTTTGAGTTAGTGTGTGAATGGCAATCTCAGATAAGAAACTCTTCTGTAATTCGTAATGTGACTGACTAAATTATTATTGCTCATCTAGGGTATTATTCTAGACCACGCTGTCTCCTAGGATAAAATAGAAATTTATTTCAGGTAGTCGTCCAGTGGTTAAAGCTGAGCTTTGCCGGGTTTACTTCTTAATGCACTGACAGGAACAAGAAACAGCAAACCAAAAAGTAAATAACGATGAATACTGAAATTCCGGGAATACATTTGTTTACGCAACACTGCAAGATAACAGGTTAGTGTAAGCGCAAGATAAACCATTGCAAATGCGAAATCCTGGTTCGTTAATAAACAGTGTAGCCGCCAGAATGTGCACGTGGCGGATGGGTTGGAGTTACATGCGTGCTGCATTTAGCCGGTCAATGCAGGGACGATTAATGCTGATTGTGGATGACGTTGGAGTTGTCGTCCAATGATGTCTCATATGTATTCGGTTGGAAATAGATCTGATGATCGAGTAGGCCAAGGCAACATGTCGACACGCTGTGGAGCACGTTGGGCTACAACACCGATATGTGGGCGAGCGTTATCCTGTTGGAAAACACCCCCTTCAATACTGTTCATTAATGGCAGCACAGTTGGCCACCTGTCTGGCGTACATTTGCTGTCAGAGTGTGTAGCGTAGCCATGAGAATGCTCCTGCTGTCATACGAAATCTCACGCCAGACCTTAATTCCAGGTACATGTCCACTGGGTCCAGCATATAGACAGGTTGGTTGCCGGCCTTCAATTGGCTTGCTTCCGATCAGAACACAACAATAACTAACACAGAGCCAGAAACAGCTTTGATCAGTAAACATAACATACTTCTACTCTGCCCTCGAATGAGCTCTCGCTTGACACCACAGAAGTCGCAAATGACGATGGCTTAGGATATGTACGAGGTGCATTCAAGTTCTAAGGCCTCCGATTTTTTTTCTCATTAACTACTCACCCGACATCGATGAAACTGGCGTTACTTCTCGACGTAATCGCCCTGCAGACGTACACGTTTTTCACACCGCTGACGCCATGATTCCATGGCAGCGGCGAAGGCTTCTTTAGGAGTCTGTTTTGACCACTGGAAAATCGCTGAGGCAATAGCAGCACGGCTGGTGAATGTGCGGCCACGGGAGTGTCTTTCATGGTTGGAAAAAGCCAAAAGTCACTAGGAACCAGGTCAGGTGAGTAGGTAGCATGAGGAATCACTTCGAAGTTGTTATCACGAAGAAACTCTTGCGTAACGTTAGCTCGATGTGCGGGTGCGTTGTCTTGGTGAAACAGCACACGCGCAGCCCTTCCCGGACGTTTTTGTTGCAGTACAGGAAGGAATTTGTTTTTCAAAACATTGTCGTAGGATGCACCTGTTACCGTAATACCCTTTGGAACGCAATGGGTAAGGATTTCGCCCTCGCTGTCCCAGAACATGGACACCATCATTTTTTCAGCACTGGCGGTTACCCGACATTTTTTTTGGTGGCGGTGAACCTGTGTGCTTCCATTGAGCTGACTGGCCCTTTGTTTCTGGATTGAAAAATGGCATCCACGTCTCATCCATTGTCACAACCGACGAAAAGAAAGTCCCATTCACGCTGTCGTTGCGCGTCAACATTGCTTGGCAGCATGCCACACGGGCAGCCATGTGGTCGTCCGTCAGCATTCGTGACACCCACCTGGATGACACTTTTCGCATCTTCAGGTCGTCATGCAGGATTGTGTGCACAGAACCCACGGAAATGCCAACTCTGGAGGTGATCTGATCAACAGTCATTCGGCGATCCCCCAAAACAATTCTCTCCACTTTGTCGATCATGTCGTCAGACCGGCTTGTGCGAGCACGAGGTTGTTTCGGTTTGTTGTCACACGATGTTCTGCCTTCATTAAACTGTCGCACCCACGAACGCACTTTCGACACATCCATAACTCCATCACCACATGTCTCCTTCAACTGTCGATGAATTTCGATTGGTTTCACACCACGCAAATTCAGAAAACGAATGATTGCACGCTGTTCAAGTAAGGAAAACGTCGCCATTATAAGTATTTAAAACAGTTCTCATTCTCCCCGCTGGCGGTAAAATTCCATCTGCCGTACGGTACTGTAATCTCTGGGATGTTTTGACAATGAACGCGGCCTCATTTTAAAACAACGCGCATGTTTCTATCTCTTTCCATTCCGGAGGAAAAAAATCGGAGGCCTTAGAACTTGAATGCACCTCGTAGAATGCACGCTACCGGACATGTGGGTAGGAGCTGCCTTTGAAGTAACAGATTTGAAACAGTTCGTTGCATTACCGTGTGCCAGCTGCTATTGAAACTGCTGCTGTAGATGCAGTACGGTGAGCCATAGCCATACGCCTTCTCGTTAGTTCCACGTGGGCGTCCACAGTCCGGTCTTCTTGCGACCGTAAATTCTCGTGAGCGCCGCTGCTACCAGTCATGTAGAGTGGCAACATTCGTGCTAAGTTTTTCTACAATATCGCAGAAGGAACGTCCAGCTTCTAATACACGACGTCGCCCAAACTCGTGATATGCTGATAATGGCATCTTTGTCGCCTTAAAGGCGTTCTTGACTAACGTCAGCTCACCACGTCCAATCTCAAGGCAACTAACACTCACGACCGTTGCAGTGTGTATGTAAAGCAAATTTGATTTGCAGCCTAATAGAGGCGCTACTGAAGCCACCCTTAAGGGACTGGCGCGACATCTGAAATAGGCATCATTTTTCAGATGCAGAACCACGCCTACCAATCTTTGTGTCGCCCGACTCCTTCTTGGTGTTGTGATCTTTTGCCGTCAGCGTATATAGTTACTGGAATCACAGAGCCAGGACGTGGGCCCGTTTGATGATGACGAATGTAATCTGTCAAACAGTAGTACGCCCATCATGTTCTGTGCGGAACCGGGACATGTCTGAAAGTCGACGCGGTTTCCGTTCTGCATTCCGTAATGTCGTTGGATGCACCACTGCACCACTGTCAGCGCAGCTCTCTCTGCTGCCGCGAAATGGGAAGCTGCAACAATGGTCGTTGTGCTGACAGTTTGTAAGGCTTCATGCACTGTCGTGGCTGAAGGCGCGTCACGCAACAATGTGATGCTGCATAGTCGAGCGATCAATGTCTTTCCTCGCAGGCGCTGCTTGCAACCGCTGACATTCTGTTTGACCGAATATCGTCCTCTTCAGCCCATGGAGTTCATTAATCGCATGAAAGACGTGGGATCTTAACTACCTCCATAGCCCACGATGGTGCAGTTGTCGAATTCCAACCGTGAAGGTAGACATTTCTCCTTCCTACACGAGACAGCAAAATTTCTCACAAAGCTGTCATATTCAGATACAATTTCTGACCCAGAAACAAGCTGTCTAACATGTCCTTATATACTGCATAGAAAATACGTTACTCCTATCCACTTTTTGTGGTTACGATGAAATGCTAATTGAATATCAGAACATGTAGAACACCTCATGACAGAACGATCTTTGTTTGTTGCTCTCCTCCTTCTTGGTATCGCAAAGCTTAATCGCCAGCATTGTACATAACATAATCACGTAACAATTTTGACTGTTTCTGCAACTGCAAGAGCAGAATGAAACGAGTCGACGTACCCTTGCAAAACAAGAGCTAATTAGTTCATTTGATATCTTCCCCAGTTTTGCTCTGTGGTGGCCAGCCTATTTAACCGGAACCTATTTCGTAAGTTCTTTTCCCTATCCTTTCCTCCACCCACACCTTCAATTTCCCCCTCTCTCGCATCCCAGACGCACTAGACTCTCCATCCCCACCCTTCCTCCTGTTTGCTGCTACCTTCAACCCAGAGAGGGACTACTTTGCGTGGTGCAGGTGAAATTGAATAAATCAACTTCTTGCGCCGCGGGCAGGCGACCGCGGCGCTATCTGGCTGTTTTCAATTTCCCGTCGTAACAATGGCGGTTGCGGCAGACGCGGTTTGCCGCATTCCGAATTCTGCCCGCCAGCCATTCACCATCCCCTCTTCTACCTCCGTCCTTTCGCTTCACCCGGCCCCCTTCGCACGCAGTTTTCTTTTATGCCGTCTGGCCGAACGGAGCTCGAACAATTAGCTCGCATCGGACGCACAATGGGCCCCAGTTATTACATATTAAACAGATTTCGCCAAGCAAATAAACAGAATCTCTTTGTTCCCTCACCGCTGGCCACTGTGTAGAATACTGTGCCTACCACAGTTTGGAACACCTTTTAAACACCACTTCATTATAATCTCAACTTTGGGACTAGGAAAACATATAAATCCATAGAGAATGCGTGTTGTCTCACAATAAACAACTCATCGCTCACTCTGGAGAACAGATAAAATATCGCGGTCTAAAAGTAAAAAACTGCTCTTCGTAGGTTAAAAATAATATTATATGTTGGGTTATTCCACTAAAAGATTAACACAATTTGACCAGTTCTTTTTTTCTGATGAGCATTTTTTCACCCCTGACACCTGGTAGTGGGAAGTCTGCAAAAAACACTATGTTTGCTATTACTTGTCCACTGGATCACTATACGCAAAAATTTTCACACACAAAATTTTTTGGTGTGGAAATAGATGCGTATTAGAGCCAAAGCTGAGTTAACGTTTCAAATATGTGAACTTTAATGGCCGCTGTGTCCAGGTACCTTTTCTTGATGTAACTTCGTATTATTGTAGATACTGGCTTCCAATTACATACAGTATTTTAACATTAAATGGATCTAGAAGTCTTTCATAATATTTTTATGCTCTTTTTTTCGGATTCTGGATGGTGCATCATTCACTTAAACTATCTAATCAGAAGCAATCAGACACTCCTACCAAAAGCAGGTAAAATCGTTGAGCCTTTCCTTACAATCCATAGCATCCTGTAGTCAACTTTAAAGACCGTTTGGTGTGCTGTAATGAGCGACGTACTTGACGGTGGGGGACTGTAAATGAATGATCTGAAGTCATGAATCACAGTATAGGCCATGAAAATCATATGGAATAGTTTAGGTTTGGTGAATTCCTAGAGAAAGCTACTTGCCATCATGCAAAGTGTCATTGAATTATGGAGGAGTTGGTGTTACAGTATGAGGTTGTCTTTCGTGGTTAGAGAGTGGGTCCGTTACTGCGCTTAACAAAACGCTACATGCAGAAAGATATCAGCACATTTTACAGCAATGTGTAGTGTTTACAGGAGAGGAAGAGTTCGGTGATGACGACAGCATGACAATGCACCATATCGTATAGTGGGTTCTGTGAGAGAGTGGTTTGTGGACAGTAACATATCTGAAATGTACTGATCTGATCAGAGTGGCGACCTGAACCCTGCAGAAAACCTTTGAAAAGAGTTACAACGTCGACTTCGCTCCAGATGTCCGGCATGCATCATCATAGATCCCGTGATTTGGAATCTTGAGGAGGAACGGGCTGCTCCACAGACATTCAGACATCTCATTGGAAGTGTCTCCAGCAGAAGAGTCGAGTGATAGTTGTCCGGATATTTTTGAACATATAGTGTTTGGTAATCTACAATGCAGTTCTCCACAGGGGCATTTTCAGGAAGTTCTTCCTACGTTTCGTTTCGGTATCTTATAAACGTAACACCCATCCTTTGAAAAAAACTTTCTCCACCTTAGCCAATTAAACGATGTCCTCGTTACACCCTCTGTATTCCTGCTTCCTGCACTGGGGAATTCTTTTATCTCTTCCACAGTCCTGTATCGCAACATATTTTGATGTTGAGCAAGTTATCTAGCGTAAACAAAACAAGCGTGGCGATTTTTCGATGGGTTTAGGAACAACACCTTCATAAAATACCATGTTTCAAACAGCAACTGGGCTTTTGTAATTTCTCGTCGTTTAGTACGCCGTACTGTTTCGGCGCTGTTCCGGCAAATATACCTGGAAATTAGCTGTACATTTTTAGTCATATCGGATCTTTGTCTTATTGCGTATTACTTTCAGTTGCTTTCTGGACCATACTTTAGCAGTTCTTTCTGTGTATGATCCAAGATTCATCGAGCTATGTTACATGGCAGTAATTCAGCATGCGAAAATTATTTTCTTCCCTAAGTTTCGCACACTAGGGATTATACATAGCATATGCATTTGATCGCATTTATGGAACTTTTTCATTTCGGAATCGTTGATGGTTGTTAAGAAGGCTACTGGTGTTTTTGTAATACTTAGGGTACTTTTTTTTTAGTAATGGATCAGACAATGTGTATCAAGTTTTACTATAAGTACCAAATAAATTGCAGTAAAGTTTCATAAATTTTATATATTTCGTTTATTGAGTCTGCTAATAATAAAACAAGAGGATACAAATGGTACAACCGTCTCGAAGCACACCGCGAAGACGATAACATCGTAGGAAATGTGGAAGAAGACTATGAATGATCAGCGAATCACAATCTGAGACGTCGGTGATGATGTTCGTGCATGAACTGGGTCATGCAAAGCATGTGATGAAACTTATGTTTACAAGTATGACCTCGAAAACAACGCACAGTCGTACCAAAGGAAGGCTTGTGGATCGCCAAAAGTGAAAAAAGTAGCACAAATGCAATTAAATGTGGATGTTATGTATATGCCATTTTGTGCGCACGAAAGTAATTTTCACGTGATTTGCTTCTGCCATGTAACATAGCTCGATGAATCTAGGAGCATACATAGAAGAAACTGCTGAAGTGTAGTACAGAAACTAACTGAAAGTAATACACAATGAGAAAAACAGAAATTATACCTTCATTCCAGAACAATAACTACACTGATGTCTTCGCGATTCATGATGCTTCCCCCGTAATTACAGATGGTGGAACATGTTTCATAATAGGACAACAATGCATGCTCTGCAGCGTTCTCCTATGCTGGCAACAAAGTTGGTGAAGAGCTCTCCTGGTAGAGGGTTCCACTCATTCTCGAGAGCGGTTGACAAGTTTTGGCTGGTCGATGGTGTACGTGGACGTACTGCAATATGCCTCCCCAACGCATCACAGACGTGGTCGATGGAATTTAAGTCCGGGGTCGTTGGGCAGGGCAGTCCATTCCCCGAGTACTCTTTCGTTCGAGGGCCTATTGCACCTTTGCTGTCCGATGCGGTCTCACATTGCCATCCATAAAAATGTAAATTGGGCCGAATGCACCCCTGAAAAGAAGGAAATTTGGAAGGACTATACTACCATAAGAATCTTGACCGATGAGCACGAAGATATGGAGGTCAGAAAGCCCACGCAGCATAATGCCATCCTACACCGCTGCACCTGGCCCACTAAAAATTTTTTCCTGTTCTCACCCCTTGCGATATGAGGGTACGTCTAACAGTGTGGGACGCATAATGCTGTATGGGTTTGCCGACCTTCAAATCTTCAAATACAGTGCTCATACCTCTCTACACTCCTATGACGCCGTGCTCCTTCCCCAGGTGCATCTTTCGGGACTGCATTTTTTTTTATGACAATGCGTGACTGAATCGAATTTAGAGGAGTTCTTGGAAAGAGAGGATATTCGGCAAATGGACTGGGATGCACGTTCCGCCGCCTTAAATCCATCTAGTACATGTGGGATGCGTTGGGGAGAGGTACGGCTGCACACCCACATGCATCAGCGACCATCCAGCACTAGTAAACAGCGCTGGTGGATGAATGGAACGCACTACCACAACAACTCCTTACCATCCTAGTAGTAAGCATGGGAACTGATACAGCGCATGCAGTGCATTACGTGGCGGTTATACACTCTATTGCGAACCATGTTCCGCCGTTTTTCTATATCCAACGGACCATCGTGAATAGGAGTGACTTGTTGACTCATTGTGTATTTCTTTGAATTACCTTGTCTGCTAGACTATAGCAGTTTTTTCTACGTTGGATCCAAGTTTCATCGAGCTATGTTCCTTTCGCAGTGACACGTCATGTGAAAGTTATTTTCGTCCTTTAGGTTTTGCACAGCAGTTCAAATGGTTCAAATGGCTCTGAGCACTTCGGGTCTTCACATCTGAGGTCATCAGTCTCCTAGAACTTAGAACTACTTAAATCTAACTAACCTAAGTACATCACACACATCCATGCCCGAGGCGGGATTCGAACCTGCAACCGTAGCGGTCGCGCGGCTCCAGACTGAACTGCCCAGAACAGCTCGGCCCACCGGCCGACTTGCGCACCAGTGTACTGCGTAAATTCTGCACAGTAACGGCCTGGTAACAGTTCCTCGAGTGTTGTCTGTTTCACAGCTTTAATAATAACAAGCTCTCTCTGTTAGGAAGTACTACATCTGATCACAAAGCTGGGGAGATATTTTTGAAAGCTCGTATTCCATTCGCAAAAAAAATATTGCTAATGTGTATTACAGATTTCCGAACCTGAGAAATACAGCATCAACCTGGACTGAGCGACTTGCACTTCGCACGCCCAATCAAGAAAATTTAGTACGTCAAACACGTTTCCAACTTCTGTACGACTGTTTAATGTCAGTCAAATCCTCATTACTGCCTGGAGACCGCTTTATGCTTCATCTACTGGAATTTCAACGTGGTGGTCGCTTCGAACATCTTAAATAAGCACCAGTGATAAACAGTACTGGAGTGGAATGTTTCACCAGTTCTAAATATCAAACTACCTAGAACAAGTTGACTTCCTTTTTGCCGTCGGCTGGTTTTGATACATGTGGACAGAAAAATCTTCGCATATTGTGGTGTTTGCCTGTACTTCAGAAGGATTAGAAGTTCACAGAAGAAGAAAATTGAGTAAAATACTAGGCAATTCCAAATAAAGAGCGATTATGAACGCCTATAATTATTTCACAGGTAAGATTTGCAGAGAATGCAAAAGGAGGTTCAAAACTATTTTTACATCGTTTATAGGTTAACTCTATGATTCCCTTTGAACACACGGAGAACATATAAGCGACAATCCATTTCACGCCATATATTCTGTGCACTGACACGAGTGCATTAAAAATGCGCATTTGAAGATTTCGAATTATTTTTACGATCCACTTCAAGTTGTGACATCAGCCATTACTCAGATATGTCAAGGTAAATGTCTGTTCAAAGTGCTCTTCTATGAAAAATGTACCGTACAGTTTTTCTGCTGACGCCACACATATACGTTCTTGGAGTCATGCTGGTGTTCAGTTACACACCAAGACTGTGCCCAATATTCGAAAATTGAGTCGGGTAACTTTGACACAGATGAACAACACTACTTCATCGATAAAATGAAACGCGCACCAAATATTTCCTCCTCCATGGCTTTTTGCATTATCGTTGCATTATCCACATGTCTGACAGCCTTCCTCTTTCGATTCCTGTAAAACCCGGATTCCGAGCAGTTTCATTTTCAGCTTCGATTTGAGAACACGCTAAAGCTTTGTTCATAGCATGTTTAGGTCTCTGCTCGCTTCATACATTGTTTTCCGTGGGCTACGCACACATGAAAGATGAATTCTTTGAACAATTTGTGCTGCTATACATGGCCTGTTTCCTCAAACTGGCGAAGTCATATGAGAAATCTACTGGCGTCTGGAGGTGCTTGATTGTATCGTTGGCGTGATGTTCTCTGATTCTTGTAATTTATTTCTATCCTTACAAATTAGATTTTGGCATCATTTACCTCCAATACAACTACCTTCACTTTTTGAAATAGCTTTTTTTGCCAGTATTTCCACGTCATCTAGATTTGCTACATCATCCGCAAAGGCCAGTTCATTGATTTTCATTCCTACGTCGCATACAGGGCTTCCCATGTTATTACATTGGACAAAGCTGGCGATATTCCATCTCCATGACCGGCTTTTATACCTCTGTCAAAAACTAGATACGACAAACCAAACGAACCGAAGTTGGCTTGTGGTAAGGGATCTCACTTAACAGTCCCAGTCCAAAATATACAGACGTAATGGGTGTAGGTATAGCTATTTCTACCTGTAATGAACAGTAAAGTTGTAGCGCTTGCAGATATGTACTAAAGTGTGTCTTCGCTGTGTAGTGGAAATGCCAGAAATCACATCGTCTCTTCCTGTGCGCTAAAACTAGTTACCGGGAGCGAAGAGAAATGCCTCTATAACGCTTAACGCCATTCGAAAATGCGAAACGGCGGGTGTATCTGTCAGGCAGTAATGACGAAAAAAGAAGAGACAGAAAACAGCAGCGTTTTGTGCACACGGAAAGCAGGCGCCAGCGAAGCATTCCTGAAGAAAGTGCGGACGGGAATTCCGCACGCAATGAGCCAGCAGGCCGTCTGGCTTTTATTCTGCTGCCCCCTCCTCCCTCCCTCTTCCTCTTTCAGAACCTGTTTTATGACTCGGCGGGGTGCAGTGTACAACAGTGAGAAATTTGTCGGCAGTTTTAAATAATTAACACGCTATAAATTTTGAGGTACGCGGCGAAAAATTCCGTGTTCATTAGTTAAGCATCTGCGCGGGCACACAATGCGATGTATAGTTCTTGCGCTCTCGGTAGCCGGTCGGGAAGTATTCGGACTATGCCTCGGTGCCGGCGACCGGGAACATCTTCACTAAAAGAGCGGCGCCATCGCGGGCCCTTATCGCGAAATCTGTTCCTTATTTATCTACGCGGCACACAGTGGCTGGGCTGTGTCGCACGGCGGAGCAGCCAGAGCCGTCCGCTTTGTTCCGAGCACTGTGTGTGTTTCTTTTTCTCCGGCGGCAGGCTCCTCGGGGCTGCCGCGGGCGAATACAATGCAGCTGTTTCTGCGCGGTAAAGGAGAGAGTTGTCGGTCTGGAACCACACCGAACATTACGAATGGCTAAGCTCCCTTCTGTGTCCTCTGGCACATACCCAGGCGAAGGCGAAATTACGATGACCATTCATTCTAGAGGATCCACTGAAAAGGTCGAACTAACCTAAATTCTAGCTGTGAAGATATTTCGTTTGATTTGGTGTGTGGAGTATCGTTGGACCAATGTTCCGAACCTCTTTCTCTCTTCCTCTCTCTTTCTCTCTGCAACACATTATTTTCTCGGCCACTAGTGACTGAGGAAATGAAGAGTTTGTTGTGGGACATCGTGGAATATTCTCGTGTCTCGGACGGCCATACACAGCTGTGAGTTTTGTAGCGTCGAACGTGCAGACACACTCATTCGGTACGATATTTCAGCGTCCACACCGAACATTACGAATGGCTAAGTTGCCTCCCGTGTACTCTGGCGCATACCCACGAGAAGGCGAAATTACGATGATCATCCACTCTATAGGTTCCGCTGAAAAGGTCGGGTTAACCTAAATTCTAGCTATGAGGTGATTTCGTAACATTTGGTGTGTTGATTTTCATTCTCTCTCTCTCTCTCTCTCTCTCTCTATATATATATATATATATATATATATATATATATATATATATATATATATCGGCCACTTTCGACTGAAAAAATGCGGAGTTCGTTGTGGGACACCGCGGAATATTCCCGCGTCCCGGCCGGCCATACACAGCTGTGAGTTCTGCAATGTGGAACGTGCGGACACTCTCACTCAGTACGATATTGCAGTGTCCACACCGAACATTAAGAATGGCCTCCCGTGTCCTCTGGCATATACCACGAGAAGGTGAAATTACGATGACCATTCGCTGTATAGGTTCCTCTGAAAAGGTCGGATTAAACTAAATTCTAGGTATGCGGAGATTTCGTAATATTTTGTGAGTGGAATTTCGTTCGGCCATTGTTCCTAGTCTCTAACCCTCTGTGTGCCTCTCTCTCTCTCTCTCTCTCTCTCTCTCTCTCTCTCTCTCTGTCTGTGTCCATTGTTTGTACTTTTACATGACTTAATTAAACTTCCTGAACGTATTCACATCGTTAATGAATTGACGTGGAGAGTTCAATAAATAACAAATGCGAAACACCATTTCTCTGCCACTTTTGACTGATAAAATGCACAGTTTGTTGTGGGACATCGTGGAATATTCCTGCATCCCCACCGGCTACACACAGCTGTGAGTTCTGCAATATGGAACGTGCAGACACTCTCATTCGGTACAATATTGCAGTGCTTGTGTTATTCAGAAGCACGATGCAACGTTTCTTAGGAGTACAGACGTTTTGTAATACATGAAATGTATTCTGAGTTGCGAATATTGACAACCACCAGCTGTAAAATGGAATGAAGATAATGAAAATCTATGCCTGACGGGGCACAAATCGGGATATACATAATGGATGTACGAGTGAAGCTTATAGACACATGGTTGACGACATATGGAAGTTTGATTGTGAGGCGTGTTCAAATAGGGGGTGTAAGGTGTCAGGCAAATCCAACACCTTCCATGAAACCCTGACATGATAGGAAATCCGGCAATATGTCACATAGCTCCAAATAAATCCTGAAATTAAATTAACCAAAGTAATACGATCAACGAGTGAGCAAATGGAATACCACAGACTAACACAAGAACGTCTAAATGCATGTCATACCTTCCCACCTTAAAACCGACGCAGTTCCAAGGGGGGAAACGAGAACAGAAGCCTAGAGCACAGCCGTTAGGGTAGAAGGCCCTATGATAAGAGCGGGATCATGGGACACCCGCATCGCCGGCCGACCGCCAAGAGGCCCATCTCCAGCCCATGTTAAAAGATGGAGGCCTCCAGAAGAACAGTATAGATCTTACGATAACACTAAAAGGGCCACACCAGCTGCAAGTTTTAGCATGAGACTATACGCATCTCTGTTACGTAGCAAACGTAAAAAACATTGCCGCACCACGAAAAGTATAACGTTTCTCAATGGATAGACAGAACTTTCATAGGCAGAACTTAAAGTTAACATTGAGACGCTGATTGGTCAGTGGAAAACACAGCCAGATACCTTTTCCTTAAACCAACTTTGGTAAACAGTAGTAAGGGTAAGTTCGACAGAGTTGCTACTGAGATGGCGAGGTGTGCGAAGCTCCGCCCCCAGCCGCCCCTGACGCTGCCAAGGTAATAAACGCACGCGATGCCGCATAAGAGCGGATAACGCTTCACTCAGAACTGCAGGAGTCTCATCTGTTACATCCCCTTTCTACGTAATGCTAGTGTCGATCGTCACTTAAACTTCGTGGTATTCACATTTGCTACATGAAGTTAAAATCTGAAACACGATATTTTTCTGTTATATAATTATTGAGAAACCACATCAGCCACTGTAATTTACGACAAGTAAAATAAGTAATTAAAGATAACTGAGGATCGCTGTAGACCATTTTTGATAGTTTTCGCTTTTATGAAACTTAATTTAAACCTAGATTATAGATGTGATATGGCATAGGTCGTCCTTCGATCCATTATAGAACTTGGAAAAACATTCAGGGAATATTCGTTCGCATTTTTGTTGAATGCAATTGGTTTTTATCATCCTGTATTAAAATATTTCCTTTTATCAATAGTACAATTTATAAACAATGTTCTGTGAGTAGAATAAAATTTCCAATGGTAAACTTAACTGTTTTTTCGACGTTATTTTACCAGCTAACTAAAAATAGGAAACCCTTGAACCCCTTCCACTAAATTTAGTTAGTATTAAGATTCTTTTACAGGGAGTGCAGTGGAGCTGACGCTGAAATCGTGAAGTATTTGATTATCATCATCGCTAGTCTCACTGAACTCTTCTGAACCCTACATGTTATGTGTGGTCTGGCGTCTCCTTACCAGCAAGAGGTCCCAGGTTCAAACTAGTCAATTCCCTAAAAAACACCCTCAGAGCGTCGTTGCGCGAAAGAGGTAGGGAGACATGACTTAGAACTAACAGTCACCACGCAGAATGTTAGAGGGGCTGTGGTCCCGCTTCAGCACAGATTTTCATTATCATCATTGCACTAAACAGCAGATGACTGTCCATATTCGCAGCTGCGAATACATTTCATGTACTCTTATTCGAGCTGATAAGCTAGATCACAATGAAGACTTCGCTGCACGATTAGACGTCTCTGTTCATAGCGCTGAAACACTAGTCCACCAGTTGGGATACTCGAAGGATGTGTGCCCTTTGGCTTCCTCGATGCCTAACAGTAGGCCATGAAGAGCAACGTAGGACCATAGGTGCCGAATTGCTGCGCGTTTCAAGGCTGACCGTGCCAATTTTTTGTCGAACATCATCACTGGTGATTAAACATGGGTTCGTCACTTCGAACCGGAAACAAAACGGCAATCAGTGTTGTGGCAGCACACCATATCTCCTCATACGAGAAAGTTCAAAGATGTACCCTCAGTCAGTAATGTCATACCAATGGTCTTGTGGGACTCTGTAGGGGTTATTATATTTGATATCCTCCCTCATGGTCCAACGATCAACTCTGAAATGTATTGAGCTACCAGCAAGCAAGTGAAGATACGACTTCAGCGTGTTCGTCGCCACAAAAATGCAAAATAACTTCTCTTCGACAACGCAATGCCTCGCACAAGTCTGCGGACCCGAGGGTAGCTGATAAAACTTCACTGGACTGTTCCCCATCCAACCTACATCCTGGGTCTCTAATCTTCCGACTTCCACCTGTTTGACATAGTGAATGATGCACTCTCCGGGAAGTAGTAGTTGGATGATAGGGACGTAATTGATGTAGCAAGACTCTGACTCCGACGTCGACTCTTAAAGTGGTACCGTGCTGTCACGCAGGCCCTCCAAGTAAGGTGGCGTAAGGAGCTCGCACTGAACGGAGGTTATGTTAAAAAATAGGGTATGGGAATCCTAAATCAAACTAACCAGTTTTCAGAAAAACCTCATATTTATTTATTTATTGTTGTGCATCATCACAGATAGCTAAGCGCCTTACAACGCTCGCTGCCGGGACGCCAGCCCCGCTTCGAAAAAGCCCGGTGGCTTAACGACAAAGGCCAGTGTTTCGGCCAACCTGGATACTGGTTTTAGGTGGTTTACCACAACCAACTAAGTGAAAACCGGCTTGCTACCCACGTCCCACCTCAATTACGCGTCTGGGAAAGGTTCTCACACTTGCATGTGAGCTAAAACTGGGCGCAGACAGATGTGGTACACAAAGGGGGGTGAGGGGTTTAGGAGGAGGGAAGTGGTGGCATCACGAAAAGAAGCTGGTCACCCATTACCATTAACACTGCCAAATCCAAAATAGCACTGGTTTTTTGCCGGACATCTCACTTCTGCACCCAGAAGGACCCGCCCGATCTGCTGAAACCTGGATCTATATGTTGCACACTCGCACACCATCAGCTACGTCAGCTATGCCAGTGACTACTGCTGCACAGTTGGCAGTGCACTCGGGGAGCGTGGGTGGGCCCATGACGTCGTGCCCATCAGTGGCTATAAAAGGGCCAGTAACGGCTGTACCGATCAGTTCGACAGCAGGGAGCATTAATATTGCATCACTTGGATGTGCACTGTGCCAAGGCGACACTTTCGTTGGCAGGGTGCCCATCAATATGAGTTCGAGAAGAGCTGCACCGTGTGACTGCTGTAAGCTACGAATATGTGGTGCTATTGTCGTTTTTCAGGCCACACCAGTCGTTTGGATACTACCTTTTCCTGTTGTTGGTGGCAATGGATACAGTAAGGCACATATGCGTGACACGTAGGATCTGGTTGTCAGATATGCTCCACAAGGAGGGAGGAGCAAAGGATTCTCCTCTACGGCTCAACACATCCAATGGCAACGACAGGCGCCAGTTAGTATCTCCCATCCTACACCCAGCAAGTGCCAGTAATATTGGCACCCGTTTGCATGACGCAGGGCTCGCTGCACGACTATTACAACGCCTGCCACTCACCCACGCAGTGTAAGCCCGACTCACCTGGTATCGGTAGCAACGAAATGAGGCCCTGCAGGCCGACAGCAGAGCTGCCAGTTGCAGGACCTCATCCTTGTTCACTGAGGCTGTCGCACTGGGCATTAGGTGACGACCAGCGGCACCATATTTGGAAGCGCAGCGGAGAGCGCTATGATGAGCGGTTTGTTGTCTTTCATCGCACGCCCCACTAGTTAGCGTGGGAAGCGATATCCTACTGCCCACTCACCGTTAGCCTTTCTAATGTGCACTGTGGCAGCCGGAAGGAACATGGGTCAGGACCTGCAACAGGTAGCTCTGCTGTTAATTAATTTCCACCCCCATGCCCTGTTTCTACATGACAACTCTCGTCCTAATGCCACCTGGCACCTCCCGAGTGTGCCTTGCAACTGTGGACACTCTGCCGTGGCCAGTCGCATCGCCCGATCTCTTCCCGATCGAGAATGTGTGGGTTGCCATGGAGCGTGTTATCAGGACTCGACTTCCAACCACCAAATCTGTGGGATCTGCGTCCTTAGGTACAAGGGGCATGGAATGGAGAATCACAGGACAATCCGAGATCCATGCAAAGCTCTGCCGCGAAGTCTGGACGCTGGTATTCACAACAATGGGGTCCGAAGCCTTACTCTGCGGACGCGAATCGCAATAGCTGTGGATCCTTCAAAGTTGAATGTGTAACCATTTCGTATGTGTGGTTGCACCTACCTGCCGGCCAAAAATGATCGCAATTCGCCTTGTCCTACTGGGTGCAACTCTTTTATGATGATAAGCGCAAAAAAGTAGAAATGAAAGAAAGCAAGGGGATTTGAGTGAAACACTATCTGTCCCTTTCCGGTTACAATGGTAATCAGGAATCTTTGAATGGCTCAAGACTGCTGACAATGCCTCCTCTACATCTAAATTTTTCCCTGTATTAAACTACTGCGAAGTGATACTGCGTGGCTGGGCAGCACCTGAATCTTCGTATAACCATTTGCAGTTCTAGTTACTTATGCTGTATGTACAGATTAAACAATTGTGCGCTCTAAATGACATATTAAATCATTTACTAATTTACTCATCAGCATTCCATTCCGTCTCATCGACATCTCCATCCTAACTTAGGAAGTTTCACGAGCTTTCCTCCAAACTGTTCCACTGTTAGACCCCCTACTGAGATTATTCTGCTTCTCCTCTCCTTATACGCATATGTTCCAAATTCTTTTTTTCTTGACCTTTTGGCTATCAGGTATATTAGCCTGTACGTCGTCATGAATATTACTATATTGTCTATTGTAAAATTCAAACTGCGGTGCTCTTGATTGGCGGCAGATTTAAGATAACTTCCACCCTTCAGTATCTTGACATTCTCTGAACAAGTTCATATGGTGCAGTCCACTTCCCCTTTCTATTTGGTGTACATTACCGTGAAGCATCAGCTATTCAGACGTTCCTATTCTCGGTAATCGCAAACAGCTGTTGCCTATCCCCCTACCTTTTTAGGTGGACGAGATAAGGACCATGACCAATGATGAAGTAAACCATTGTCTTAGTTACATCATCTACGCAAGCCCTTAATCTGATTTAAACCCTTGGGAAGAAATTCTACACACGCCTACGATGGCCCCACCATTCCAGTCGCGCAATCATCCATCTGTTCTCCAGACCAAGGGTAAAATTTTGTTTTTTGGTATTTTCTCCTGTTGTCCCTTGCACTCGGTCGAGTCTGTCTCGACTTAGCCAGTGGCCTGCTGCTCTATATTGTGCCGGAGTGTGGGTGGAGCAGATTCCTAATGTTGGTTCAAATGGCTCCGAGCACTATGGGAATTAACTTCTGAGGTCATCGGTCACCTAGAACTTAGAACTACTTAAACCTAACTAACCTAAGGACATCACACACATCCACGCCCGAGGCAGGATTCGAACCTGCGACCGTAGCGGTCGCGCGGCTCCAGACTGTAGCGCTTAGAGCCGCTCGGCCATCCCGGCCGGCATTTCCTAATATTAACAGCACAGCCATGACAGATGTTGTGTCGGAGGCACAGGAAGCCTGAGAAGTACTCTCCTCTGCTTTCGTCTAAGGATATATATCTACATCTACACACATACTGTGCAAGACATCGTATGGTGCATGGCGGAGAGTGCCTTGTACCGCCAACACCAGTCGTTTTCTCTTTTCTGTCACTCGCAAACACAGCGAGGGGAAATCGACTGTCTATGTGACTCCGTAAGAGCTCAAATTACTATTACATGCTTGGTCTTTAAGCAAAATTTACGTTGGCGGCCGGATAATCTTTCTGCAGTCAGCTTCAAATACCGGTTCTCTGACTTTCCCCAAAAGTGTTTCACGAAAAGAACTCTCGTCTTGATCGAACTTATCGATAACAACTCTAGCAGCAGACCTATGAATTGCTTCGACGTCTTTCTTTAATTCGACTCGGTAGCGATCCCAGAAACTCACGTAATGCACGCACAAGAATGAGTGGTACTATTGTACTGTACGGGATCTCCTTTATAGAAGAGCTGCAGTTCCCTAAAATTCTCCCAATAAACCGAAGTCAATCATTCGGGTTTTGTGCGAGCGTCCTTACGTGCTCATTCCATTTCACATCGCTTCGTAACATTACTCCCAGATATATAATCTATGTGACTGCGTCAGTCAGCACACTAATGCTGTATTCGAATATTACGGGTTCGCTTTTCCTATTCATCTACATTTACTTACATTTTACTACACTTAAACTGTCTTCTGTCATACCAACTAGAAATGCTAAGTCATGTTGTATCCTCCTATAATCACTCAACGACGACGCCCTTCGATGTACCACAGAGTCATCATAAAATAATCGCAGAGAGCTGCTCAAACTGCCCCCCAGGTCATTCATGTATATAGAGAATAACAGTGTTCCTCTTACACTTCCCTGGAGCACTCCTAAAGATGCCCCTCTCTCTGACAAACACTCGCCGTGCAGCACAATAAATGGGTCGTATTACTTAAGAAGTGTTCGAGCCATCGACATATCTGGGAACCTAATCGGTGTGTTTGGACTTTCGTTAACAGACTTGCGGTGGGGCACCGTCTCAAAATCTCTCTGGAAATCCAGTGAAAATGGAATCTGCTTGTTGCACTTCATTCATGGTTCCCAGGATATTAAGTAGGGAAAGGACAAGCTAAGTTTCGCACAAACGATGCATTCTAAACCCGTGCTGATTCTTGGATAGAAACTTAAACGTCCCTAGGTAATTTATTATATTCGAACTAAGAATATGTGCAAGAATTATGCAACAATCTGATTCCATCCGGACCTGATGATTTATTTGCTTTCAGGTCATTTACTCGTTCACGTACGGCATGGAGGACTATTACCACATTCTCCATACGGGAGTGTGTGCGACGGCTAAACTACGAAATGTTTGTCCGATCCTCCAGAGCGGATGATACGTTAAACACGTAAATTAAAACTTCAGCTTTCTTTTTGCTGTCTTCTGTCGCCAAAGCAGACTTGTCAACCAATGACTGGACAGAAGTCATCGATCGACTTGCTTAGCGATTTTACGTAGTACCAGAATTTTCTGGGGTTCTCTAAAAGATCTTCTGCTGAGGTATGACAGTGGAAGTCGTTGTATGCTTCGCACATCGATATTTTTACAGATGCACGAATTTCTGCTAAATTTAGCAGGTTCTTGAACCGCAGCAGATGCGCCCGTATAGTGGTTGCGAAGCGTATAATGCCGCAGAAGGTGGCGTGGTACCCTGTGATGGCATGCAGCGGCAGTCTAGAATTCGTGATACACGTTCACACAAACTTACGCATAGTTTTCAGTAACTGTCCTGTAGATAGAGTAATATGTGCCATAAATTGCCTACTTTCATCTAGTTAGAGTCACAAATATTTGTAGACCTTGCTGCGTGATATAGGGGTGTAATTACTTGTAATCTTACTGTTTGTAGTCTAAGATATTTGACCTTGAAGTAGGTTGTAGGTAGGGTAATGACGCCTCCCCCCCCCTTCCGCCTCCATCTGCTGCCGTGTCGCCTCTATAGTGCTTTTTAAAGGTAATGTTCAGTGTTGTGCGTCCCCTGTCAGTGTTGCGAACAGCCACCGTTCTGTCGCTAGGTGAGTTTTCTTATCTCGTGCGAACTTAAACCAGACTCTCGCCATGTTTTTCTATTGTGCCGATCTCCTTACTGTTTGTCTTCATCAGCATCGTCAACGCCATGTTTTTGTATCTTAAATCCCACAACTTTACGCCATTTTACAGTATTTTACAATGTCACCGTTTTATCACCTGTTGTTATTCTTTGCTTATATTCTCATTATGTTTTTCACCTTTTCTGTAGGCTGTAGAGCGGCCTATTACGCTGCTGCCAGCCCGACCTCCCCTCGTGGAGGGGGGATTGAAATGCAATAAAGGATAAAAAAGGTAATGACTTTTAGTATAACATTTGATTATACTGGTTAATACTCTGAAATAACGAGCTCGGTGCTCACTGTTACTGGAATCGTTAATCATTATGCCCACTGAATTTAGTGACGTTTTCATGAAGTCGTCGCCCCCACCTACGAAGAAACTATCATAGCAATTACAATCAGGTCATTTCCATGAGTGATTTGAAATACAACAAACAGTACGCCTTATTAGTGACAGGTCGGAAAAGTTTCCTAATATATGTGCTCTTACAGAGTGGATTAAATGACATGCAGACGTTTTCAGCTTCCGTTGCATCATCTTGGTGGTAACAACTGAAGGAAACACGAGCAGCAGTAATAACAGGTGCTCAGAGAGAGCATCTTCGAGCGGAAAAAATTTTAATGTAATAATACTGCACCTAAAAAAAAAATTTCCTGGCACGCGAAAAGGCACGTATAACGCTATTATACGGGGACTTGTGCATATAGTATACACTTGTCGTATAATGTTATCGTTTTGCAGGATCTGACCGTGATGTATGACTAATAGATATGGAAATCAGGATAGTAGTTCTTTTCATAAGGGTTTTTGGCTATTTGAAAGAAAGCCAGTAAAAATGGAATAATACTGAATCTAGGACCTTTCTGTACCAAGCTCATCAAGTGGTTTGTCTAATGAATTTACGGTCGCCAGCCTATCTAGGCAAAGAAATGATTAAGTTTAAGAAAAGCAGAAGAAGTAAATTTGGCCTACTTCCCTGCTGTTCCTTAACATAGCTCCACAAATAAATATAACTTTTCAGGATATGGCCCTGAGAAAGACACAGAAAGCTTACAGCATATATACACTCATACACATATAGTTTTGATGTAGAAAGACCACGAATTTTTAATCACAATACGTGCTAAAAGAATTTGGCTTAGGGGGACTTTAGTGTTTGCATTTTGTACGATCAACAGATTAAATACTTAAATATTCAAATATCATAATAAACACATTTAAATTTATTAAGACACTTTGTTTATACCTTTCTCTTAACAGATGACCTGTCAAAAGCCAAAGACAGGGTGTGGTCACTTTATATCGTCATTCAGGATTTTAACGCAAACTCACTTCAGTGTTACTGAGCCATACAAGCAATTTTCATAACTCTTTGTACGTTACGGAATTTCAGTTATAACACAAATAATTTTACTTTTACTTCATTCAAACGTTAATTTTATTTACTCATTTACCCTTTACTTATTACCACGAAGAGAGTAAGGCTATTAAAATCGTTAAATTTGTTTGAAAACACCTACTAACATCTACTTCAGTCCTTAATTATAATTTCAGTTCATCCCTTCTGCTACGTAAATCACACAGTACTTTTACCTTACTTAAAAGTCAGTTAAAAACAATTATTTTCAAACATTTATTCAAAATAAACATTAGTGCTTGTGGATACTGAATAAAGCATTTCAAATGCTTTTATAACTGGTTTACACGGAATATTCAACCACCAAGAAATGATCCTGTACAGGTCAAAGACTAAAAGTAAAATATCAGGGTGAATCAAACTTTATATTTAACACATTAATTATTCAAAAAAGTTAATTTTGAATTAATGGTTCGCGCTTTTGCAATTCTAATTGTACGGTTCGTAACCTGTTGACTGTAGTCGTTGGGTCAGGCAGATAGTAATGCCGGCTACACTACCCATGGTGCGCCGTACACGTTTCTTGAATAATGGGCTAATTAATTGTTCTGGGCGTCGTTTTAACATCCATAACATAGCGCAACAACTTGTACCAAAGCCGTAATAGTTCACCAGACGTCTTCCGAAGCTGTTGTGCAACAATTTTCACGCAAGGCACCGCCTGCTCCTTCCGAGTGTTGCTTCGTTCACTGCTGCCTACAGACTGTTCTCTCGTTCCCACTCGCTCTACAGATGGCGTGCCAACAACCCATGCCATCGTTTACGCTTCTCACAAGAACTTCCGTACAGTAAAAAGCATTCCATCTTTTATATAACACGTACCCTACACATTGTCTCTAAGTGTGTACAATTTTATACAAATCACTTCTTGCACAAATACACAAAATTACATAGACGAAATTTTCATTTAATTAATCCATGACTAATTATTATGTACTACATGACACATTTCACATATTTCATTACATAAGCTACCAACATACATTAGCTATGCACTCTAACATCGCATATATCACAATTTCCGCACAGTCTTTGCATATCAAAGTTATATTACAACAAACTTTAGACGTAAAAACATTTTATAAATTAGATGACTGATTGAATAATAGTATTACAATACAATGATGTAATTATTCACGAATCTAAAAGGAATTATCACTGCCACCGTCAGAGATAATGGACATCATATTGTGTTGAAGACGATAAGACTGAAAGCAGCTCCTCACGTGAAGAATCATAATTGAGTAATGCAACGATTAGTTTTTACTTACCTATCATATAGCAGGTGCCGCATATTTTTGCCGGTCTCCTGCTTGCGACCCATTTCAGGCAGCTGGTAACTCTATAAAAAGGGACAGTTTCGCTACGATAGCAGATAATAAAATTGTGATCTTTATGCCTAAAGCTACAACATTGTGCCTGCCGGAAACTAGGTGAAAAGATTGTTGTCCATTTTCATCCCCAGCTGTTCATATTACAATATCATCAACGGGCGAGGTGGCGGAGGCACTGGCAACGTCTGGCCTCCCACATTCAGGTTTTCAGAGGGTTCCCTAAATCGGTTAAGGCAAATGCCAGGATGGTGCCGTTGAAACGGCATTGTCGATTCCCTTCTCCAGTCCGACCTAACTATAATGACCTAGTCGTCAACGTGACGTTAAACACTAACTTTATTTTGTTTCTGCAATATCTTAAAATTATTATTATTTATCCTCAATTCCTCGCTTAGAATTCACATGTCCATTTTTCCATAAAGCACACCACACAGTAAGACGCGGCGGAAACTATTTTGGTCAAGTAACTGGGTACAACTACGTCCCAGTTTGAGAGCAGGGTCGCGAAATGACTTCGCTGGTGGGTATGATGTCTCGCTGTTGACGCGATTGACTTCGTTGGCAATCAGCAGGAAAAAGAAGTGACTGTCCAACCGAGATGACAAACTGCGCAAACAAAATGCCGAAGATGAGTAAGTCGTCTGTAAACAAATTATAGAGGGATAGACAGTGTAACAAGCGGAAAGAGATACAATATCTACCCAAAAGTAGAAGACGCAAAGTAGTCACAATAAATGTCACACTGAAGATACAGATGAATAATAGTAATTAGACAGCAACATTTGCAGTTGGGTACAATACAAGGATATACCAGCAGCCCCCAAAACTTTTTCAGTGCTACTTGGTTTTAACAAATGACAGCAGTAACGAGTCTCTTACGCGAATGAGTTATCATTATCGCCAAACGGCATAATAGACAACAGTTTAATGAAAGCATTATGGAATTGGAGTTTAAACAGCAAGTAGTTTACTACAAAATTTAAAAAAAAATCACGTGAATTCAAACACAGGATAATGTGTACTAGTGTTAGCAAAGTGACTTCGACCGCGCAGTATTGTCGGACAAAAGTGCCTGTCAACAATATATTGATTGTTCCTTGGGTAACACTGTCTCCGCATTTCCTTCTCTATTTCAGCCATACGACTCTGGAACAAATTACCATGTAACCTGTGTCTTGGCCAAAATCACTCTGCATTAAACTGGAAATTAAAGCTTTATCTTCTATCATCGTCGTAGCTACTATCTCGGCATATCCCAGCTAGTTTCTTCCTCTCCAAAAGGAAATCATTATCTCTATCTACATTTCTCTCATTCCTCTCTACGTACGTGTTCTTCTCTCCATCTGATCTTCTAATCTTACACGATTAATTTACATTCTTCTTCCCATTAGTCACATTGATTACTTCTGTACTACTGTCCGTCAGAAATCACTACTCACATTCCACTAAAAGGCAATGAGAAAATTGAATAATGTTAGTAAGATTCACGTTTCTTAAAGTCCATACTTTCCTTACTACACGTGGCCCGATTGGCGTTATTGTAATTGCTACTAATGTTCAAATGGTTCAAATGGCTCTGAGCGCTGTGGAACTTAACTTCTGAAGTCATCAGTCCCCTAGAACTTGAACCTAACTAACGTAAGGACATCACACACATCCATGCCCGAGGCAGGATTCGAACCAGCGACCGCACGTCTCTATTGTGGTAGCATAGAAATGCTGCACAGCTCCAGATTCTGGGCGTGTAAACATTTTATACATAATTCATATTAGAGCTGAACGATGTTTGGTACGAGGGGGGACCCAAAAGAAACCGGACTATTGTCATAAAAAATTATTGATGAACCTTTTTACAAAATTACTTCAGTCACCTTCAAAATACTCTCCATTACATGTGATGCATTTGTCAAGTCTCTTTTCCCACTGTTGGAAGCATGTTTGGAACTGTTCAAGTTTGATATTGTTCAGTGCCCTTTGCGAAACTGTTTTACCGCCTACACATCGTCATAACGCTCCCCTTTTAGCGTTTTTTCACACGTGGAAATAGGAAAAAGTCGCACGGGGCTAGGTCTGGGGAATACGGAGCGTAGGGAACGACAGACCACCTCTGAGATGCCAAATAGTGGGTCACTCGTAAGGCCGTGTGTGCTGGAGCTTTGTCGTGATGCAGAAACCAGTCACCTGATCGCCAAAGTTGCGGGAGTTTCCTCCTCACATCCTCTCGCAGACCCCTTAAAACATACAAGTAAAACTGCTGGTTTACAGTCTGGCCACGGGGTCCGAATTCCCGATGCACAATTCCACGAACATCAAAAAAAAGACAATGATCATCGTCTTCACATTTGACGTCACTTGCCTTGCGTTTTTTGATCTGGAAGAGTTGGGAGTCCTCCACTGGCTTGACGCTTGCTTGGTTACTGGGTCATATCCGTAACACCAACTCTCATCCCCTGTAATGACTTTGTTCAAGAAATTTGGTTTTTGGCGGGCTATCCAATGAGTCATTTTACCAGGGGAGGATGCACCTAAGGGGGATGCGATGGTGAGTTTCCTTGTCAGAAAAGGACACAATGACTTTTTTTACACCCTTCCCTACAGAAACTCTGTTTTCTAGTCCTGACACCCATTCATGTGGATGGTTATTTGCTCCTGTGTGAGAAGGCGCGAAACAGATTTAGCAGCAACACGTCTCATGTGCAAATCCTCACTCAAAATCCGCTGGCACGAGCTCCAACTGATTCCTGTCTCTGCTGAAATCTGGTCGATCGTTTGGCGACGATCCTCGTTGATCTTTTGGCGGACCTTTTCAATGTTCTCCTCATTTCGCGATGTTGAAGGGCGTCCTGAACAAGCTTGGTCTTCAACACACATCTCACCGCGTTTAAAGCGCCCAAACCACTCGAAAACCTGTGTGTGGCTCATAGCGTCCTCCTGGAAAGCTTCCTGAAGCATCTGGTGTGTCTCCGTTACAGTTTTTTTAAGCAGGAAACAAAATTTCACACACTCTCTTTGTTCTTTTAAAGTTGCCATAACGACTTCACAGAGGTAACCCGCCAACAGTTAGAGAAACACAATACCACACTAGCACGTTCAGCTCTACACTGACGCCGTCTGCTCAGCTGTTTCATGAAGGTCTCTACTAATACCATCTAGCGTGAGAATCCTGCACTACGTCTACGAGTGGCAGCGCCCTCGGAGTCCGGTTTCTTTTGGATCCTCCCTCGTATACTGACTCATTTCATTTTGTTGGTATGTCTTCCTGTGCCGGATACTCAGTATTTTGGTAAGACCGATTTCTAAAATACGCATATACGAATAAAACAACAAAACAGTCATATTGGTACTGCATATGGCGAACATTAACAAAGAGCCTACAATCCAAAATATTTCCCTCTAGGTGACTTATAATATTAACTGACAATAACAATCAAGTAAATAGAAATGTATATCCACATGGTACACAAATATGACCATGATTAAAAGGAATACTGCCTGACGAAAAAAGTGTGATACCAAGAACAGGACGAGGAAACGAAATGAATCATCACGGTTTGGTTGTGTGTGTGTGTGTGTGAGTGTGATTTATTTCATTGATTACAGAATCGAGTCAAATTTATAAAAACGTCGGTAATATTAGCATACTCACCAGTATGACTTTACTCCCGTGTGGCCTGGGTGCTTGCACTGTTTCTGTAGGGAAAGGTGTCAAAAAGTCATTGTGGGGCTCTTCTGACAAGGAAAGTCACCATCGCATCCCCCTTAGGTGCATCCTCCCCTGGTAAAATGACTCATTGGATAGCCCGCCAAAAACCAAACGCACATCAAGCACAAAAACAGGAAGAAGGTGTACTGAACTGAGAAAAAACAATCAAAATAAAACAGTGAACAGTGCAAGCCCAAGATGTGAAGAATGTAGCGCACTGCAAGAATCAAGGCATCGTGGTTGTGTGGTCACGGTGTTGGATTCCAAAGTTGAAGATGAGGGGTTGAATCTCCCTCGAACCCCCTCCCCCTTTTTTCACAAAATTGTGAACTTTCCGTGTAGTCATTGGCGTGTCTGTTCTCTTTCTGTAGTCTTGCAGTTGTCATATTGTAAATGGGTTATAGAAAGTGAGCCATGTAGTAAGAATATATTACCGTCGCAAGTTAAGGTGATGAATAATGAGATCAGGTGAGATGTCGCATAGCCCTCTCTCAGATATAAAAGCAGCAAATAATCGTATGTCAACTACGTTACAACAAAGCAATTCAAGAGTCAAAACATCCAAAACGGATCGCAAGACTTGTAACATGTCGTACTTGTGTAGAATAAACGGGAGGTGCGTACGCCTGTAGGCCTCTTCCGTACACCTCACTGTTGCAAACGGACGTTAAACCACGATACAGACACGAATTTGAATACGGCGGGTAGATACGTCAATGACCAGACGGACATTTCATAATTTTATGAAAAAAGTATTTGGCACAAGGAAGATTTAAACAATAAACTCCCTCCTCTGAGTTCTCCACCGTGAACATATAACCACGACGCGGCAGCTACTCGCACCCTCTCGATCTTGCACCCTCCACTGTTTCGAGTTTTCTACTTTTTTCACAGTTCAATATAACTTATTCCTGTTTTCATGCTGGATCCGATCTACAGTTTCTGATGGGCTGATCACTGGGCCATTTTACCACTGAATCTGAGGGATGGTGTGATGGAGAGTTCCTCTAGTGAGGTAATCTGCCTCACAACTGTTGTAACTGGTTCTTGATATGCCGGACGATGGCATTGCGACGGAGTTGACGTCAGTCGTATGACGTATCGGCCAGATCTGAGGATCTTGTTGGCCACAGGAGTACCTTAACAACACGCAGACACTTCACAGAGACACGTGGCGTCCGTGCTCGAGCATTTTGGTGTTGGAAAATTCTACCGTGATAGCATGAGAGGTAACACATGAACATGCAGGATGTCCGTGACGTACATTTGTACCACCAGGGGCCAAATGAAGTCATACCCGATGAATCACCATAACCTAAGGCCAGGAATAACACCACTGTGCCAATATCTTAAGACTACAATATAATTTTTAGAAAAATTCCAGATCAGTGGTGTGGAGTTTAGATCTGTTTAGTATTGCAGCAGTGTAAGGGAAATGTATCGGTTTTGATGCAAAATTTTGTCAATGAAATAAACTGGAGATGGGTGGTGCTCCCTGATTACCGTCAAAGGTCCGGCTGTCTTCAAATATTGCTCTTAATCTCTGCGATTACTAACCATTCCGTACTGGATACTACTTTTTAGTGTATTAGTGAAAGGCCATATTTTTGTTGTGATACGAAGCATTACAGAAAATCATTTTAATTATAGGAGGTAATCCTCGAATAATAAGCGTCTCTCTGCATTTCTTTAAATTGTTGCTGCCCAGTCCCGAGTGAAAAACCCCAAATCATGTGAAAAGTGAAGACGGAATGAAAACCACGTCACCACCAGGAAGCACAACATTATTTTTTTATTTATGCATTCATTCCACACTGTAGAACGTCTAGCGAGATTATCTAGATTAGACATTACCATTCGTATCGACTATGAAGAATAGATACTACTACTACTACTACTACTAATAATAATAATAATAATAATAGCAAGAATGACAATAATAACATTAGTAGTGCCGGCCGGGGTGGCCGTGCGGTTCTAGGCACTACAGTCTGGAAAGTTACTATGCAAGTGATTTTATTTTTATCTCTTTGAGTCCGTTGCTAGTCTAGCCACTGAGCTCGATATGTTGCTCAGATGTAGTTCGTGGGAAGAAAGGCTTACAGCCTGCTACAGTACTTCCCATTCTCTTGTTTTCCGGCTGATGGCCCTACATATCATAGCCCTAGCCCGTCTACTCAGACACAGGAAATGTCCGTCCTTTGAGAACGACTGTATCAGTGTGTGACAAATACACCAAGAAAGTGAATCCAACAAAAACCTTGCCGTTGGGGAATTGTTTGATGGATGCACATAGTAGCACCTAGAAGACTTAGTACTAGCCTGAGTCCTGTTGCTAGAGAACGTACAGCTGACGAAACATGAGCCATTGAAAAGAAGACCAAGGCCAGAAAGCCATTAGGAGACAGTGCAGTGGCGTTGGAGCCTTGGACGCTTGGACACATAGCCCTGTCCAGTTGTAGCCCTGGAGGAGTCAAGCTGCCTCACAAGCTCGTGCTGGCGGTGTGCTCTATGTCCACCACTGCCACCATGTTGACACATTCCTGACGGAGTTGGAGCAATTTTGCAGAGCAGCAGTTCAGCAGAGGGACATTTCTGCAAAGCCTGGAGCTCTTCCTGGGGTGAGGGCCTTTCATAGGTAGCACACAGACAGGCTAGTAATTTATTTTCCGTCTGACAGTGCAGTAGAGCATACTGTAGTCTACGAGGCGTCTTACTAGAAGTTCGTTTTAATATACATTGAAAAGCTCATAAAGCTGCGAACAGTCACATTATAGTGTAATTTATTTTGCATTTACCAGTTTCAGATTCGTTTTTCCGTCTTCAGAGGAAAATGGTTCAAATGGCTCTGAGCACTATGGGACTTAACTTCTGAGGTTATCAGTCCCCTTGAACTTAGAACTACTTAAAGCTAACTAACCCAAGGATATCACACACATCCATGCCCGAGACAGGATTCGAATCTGCGACCGTTGCGCCTAGAACCGCTCGGACGCTTCGGCCGCCGACCTTCAGAGGAGTTTTGGTTACTCTGGCATGCGACAGTCCGTTCGTGAGCAAATGAAATCAAAGAATATGAAAACAAAAAGCCCAGCTGTGATGACAGACTGATCTGTCTCTTAGCCCAAGTGTAGTGAGATCGGAATGTGATGGTTTATTTGTGAGTTGGCGAAGCGAACGGAAACGCATTCCGTCTACGCGCAAGTGTCACTCCACACAATTGTCCTAAACTCGTTGCTGACACGGTCACCGTTGCTCACATCCTGGTGCTCTGAGATTCTCCGATCCTCGCAGTGGACACGAGGCCCGCTAGCTACGCCGGGAGTCTCAAAGATCGGCGCCACGTGTTTCTGTCAGTTCGCCGTGCCGAAATCCAGTTTTGGAGACGGCAACCTTTTGATTTTGTTAAGCCTTGTCCTACCACAGACAAGAACTTAAAATCCCATACAACAAGTGTCTTAAGTTTTTGCGCAAGGACGTCATAGGAGAAACTTGCTCTCTCAGAGCAGCCGGTCAGTATTTGTTTCCCTGTTATTCACTTACTTTGTGTTTATTTTCAGTGTATCAATAAATGTACTTAACAACGTTAATATTCTGTAACCAGATACGCATAAATCCGTATCATATCCCTATCACATCTGTTTCAGGACTGTATGCACAAAGTAGCATGGTTTGCCTGGCTTGTAGTAACTATACTGGTGTCCGGCTCAGTGTATCAATTGAATCCTTCAAAAATAAACTAACCTCTCACAAATTATCTTTTCTGAAAACTTAAAAACACAATTTGTATATAATTAAATAAGAACTTCAGGCGTAACGTTTTGGAGGTCGTAGTGTTGTCCGAGCCATAGCAGCATGAACGCATGGAGAGGCAGATAAGTAAGCAAAAAGAGTTTGTAGAAAGCCTAATATGTAATAATCTCTACAATTATAAATGAAACTCTGTTTATCTGTCTCTGACGTCGTATTAGTATTAGAGAATGTGGTAGAAATTTCCACAAGCTTTGTTAACTTTTTTTTCCAGCTACGTAACACTTTAAGCTGCCCATGACTTCTGTTATTCTTATTTTTCTTACCATTAAGTCGCTTGATAGTGCCCAAGTGGCAAAAGGTAGCTAATGAGTAATGAAATGATAAGAGGCGGTTTATTTCAAATAAAAAGTGTTTGATGCAGGTATTATTTCTTTCAAAAATGTTGCAATGACCATGAACCCAAGCGTAAAAAGCATTATTGACGCGAAAATGCTGCTATCAGTATAGTTTCTTAATTGTTTACTGCTTCATTATGCTAGAGAAAAAGATACCTGTGTTACATTTCTGAGTGTTTGAATTTATTACAGAATTAGGTAAGTGGTAATGAGTATAAATCATTATAATTATCAATTAAAACTAAAAACGCATCAGTAAGTAGGAAGATTTAGGCATTCAAATTAACAACGTTAGTATGTCACAAAATTAAAAAGAAATACTCTCTGATTAAAGTAACAGTTATTTAACAAGTAAGGTTATACAAAAGACTATCGATGTTGCCAGTACAAATAAGGCCTAAAGAAAAAAAAAATCTCGTACTAGCCAACAGAAGACAAGCGTGTCAGACCAACAATCACATGAATCTGGAAATGTCTTTGACAGAGAATGAAGAGATACAAGGAAAATGTGCTACGTGACACAACTGAAAATAACAACACTAACTTTGTATAAAGAATCCGAGACAGAATCATAAGATCGGTATATGTCTCATTCAATAGTCCATATGACGGATGGCACACTAGTTAACACCAGAGCGAAAAAGAAATACGAATTCGAGGATTCCGTTAAAGGTTTGATAGTTCAAAAAATAAATAGGTAATATAGTTCGTTAATACTACATAAAATATTACTGCGGAGCTAGTTGCAAGTGGTCTATATAAAGGTTCTCAGGGTGTGAAAAAACGAAAAAAGCCTAGAGACGCTGTTTTTTTTTCTATAGAAATATCCGAAGATGAAGGTAGATAAATATATTAGGAACGTGGGAAGTTATTAAGAAATTATCAGCAGACTATTAGATTCAAGAGCTATTCTGCTTGAGACTGACAATGTTTGCGAAAGATTTAGACTGAGTATCAACAAATTATACAGTAACAGTTACTGAGTAACAAGACGTTAATTCGGCGTATGATAGTAAAGTATAAATGAGCGAAACTTCTTACATTATGCTTCCCTAAGGTAGTAAGATTTTCACAAAGGCTACAGAAATGAGACATTACATCACCAAAATTTCTCTTTATAGCTTTAAACGAAGTTTTTGTATTCTTAACAAATTAGACAGTAAGTGCTGCTAGAGCGCTCGTTATGCTACTGACATTGTACAGTATGCCTATAGTAGAAAAAAATTTTGAAAAATTGTGGAAGGATTTGACAGTGTATATTTAAAAGTATAACTGAAAATCAATTTTATATTTAAAACAACGTATAGTCAGCACATAAAATGAATAATCAACAATGAGGTCAGAGAACGCGTTGATGAGTTTATTGTATACATTGGAATTGATGACAACAATTGAATTGACAGCAACAGAAATATATACAAAACTGAAATTTATTGAAATACCTTTTGTAAAAGAAACAGCGTTTTCAAATCGGAAAGTTTACTTTTGCTGTGTAGAACTAGATTTGAATTGCGAGACTTCACTGAAAGCTGGTGATTTCTCACTGGACTCTGAAGAGATGCACATTGCTCTACTGGCTGTGCTAGACAATGGAGTGGTTCTACTAGACAATGGAGGTTTCCGTGTTCCAGAGACTTAGCGAGTTACTACCAAGCAGGTGAAAATATTGGCAACAACCGCAAACTGTATGAAATTTGATAAGATGTCTACCCTTTTCCAAATGATCTTCAGTTGTATCGTTTCTGTGAGAGCACTAACGAGGTCAGGTACGTCAAACTAAGCATCATTCTTCCGGAGTGAGAGATCTAACTGATCCCATATGAAAATAGAAAGCACTTTCTATCTTCTTGCCCCCTTACATTTGCAGGCTTCATTTTCATGTAGTTTGGGAAAGAAATTACAAACGTGATAACCTTTGACATACTGGCCCGATCACATAGAAGTCTTTTATGAGTCAACTTCTCCCGTTGTCAAACCACTGTCCCCCTTGCGATAGTTTTCTACGAACGTGTCCCATCTAGGGGTTCAGTATCTAGCAGTCTCCACCCGCTGATGCCTAAAACATGACGAACATCAGAAAATGTGTTACTAGTCAACTCCACAGTCTCGGCGCGAAACTGATAGTAAATCTAGAAATTTTGTACACTACGGCATATACAAAACCGATGATATTTTGCACTAAGCGTAATCAACTAATGTTCTTTGCGCTATTCTTGTCATAAATCACGCTGTCTCTTAGCTTCTCTTGGTCGTCTAATCATAATCACAGACATCTCTTTCTACAGATGATGGTGATGATATTTTGTTTGTGGGGCGCTCAAGTGCTCGGTCATCAGTGCCCGTACACACACGAGCCTATCCACTGTCACGAAGGATCATGATGAAAATGATGAGGACAACACAAACATCCAGTCCCCGGGCTGGGAACATTCCGAACCCGGTCGAGAATTGAACCCGAGACCCAGTGATCCAGACCGAGCAACGCGGACCACGAGACCACCACCTGCGGACTATAAGTACAGTGACCGACAGTATGGAAATGGAAGGAAGGTAATGGACGATAGGAATGTCACTACGTAGGCTTTCCACGTAGACAGCATCCTGAGATCGTCAAGGACTACTTCTCCACCTAGCCAGCTGATCACTATCAATATCCTTGAGACAGAGAAGTTGCTGTCCATGCATCGGCACGGCTTTAGAAAGCATCGCTCCTGCGAAACGCAACTCGCCCTTTTTTCACATAATACCTTGCGAACCATGGATGAAGGGTATCAGACGGATGTATGCCATATTCCTTGACTTCCGGAAAGCGTTTGACTCGGTGCCCCACTGCAGACTCCTAACTAAAGTACGAGCATATGGGATTGGTTGCTAAGTATGTGAGTGGCTCGAAGACTTCTTACGTAATATAACCCAGTACGTTGTCCTCGATGGTGAGTGTTCATCGCAGGTGAGGGTAGCATCTGGCGTGCACGAGGGAAGTGTTGTTTTCTATCTACATAAATGATCTTTTGGATAGGGTGTATAGCAATGTGCGGCTGTTTGCTCATGATGCTGTGGTGTACGGGAAGGTGTCGTCGTTGAGTGACTATAGGAGGATACAAGATGACTTGGACAGGATTTGTGATTGGTGTAGAAAATGGCAGCTAACTCTAAATATAGATAAATGTAAATTAATGAAGATGAATAGGAAAAAGAATCCTGTAATTTTTGAATACTCCATTAGAAGTGTAGCGCTTAACACAGTCACGTCGATTAAGTATTTGAGCGTAACATTGCAGAGCGATATGAAGTGGGACAAGCATGTAATGGCAGTTGTGGGGAAGGCGGATAGTCGTCTTCGGTTCATTGGTAGAATTTTGGGAAGACGTAGTTTATCTGTAAAGGACACCGCTTATAAAACACTAAAACGACCAGTTTTTGAGTACTGCTCGAGCGTTTGGGATCCCTATCAGGTCGCATTGAGGGAGGACATGGAAGCAATTCAGAGGCGGGCTGCTAGATTTGTTACTGCTAGGTTTGATCATCACGTGAGTGTTACGGAAATGCTTCAGGAACTCGGCTGGGAGTCTCTAGAGTAAAGGAGGCGTTCTTTTCGTGAATCGCTGCTGAGGAAATTTAGAGAACCAGCATTTGAGGCTGACTGAAGTACAATTTTACTGCTGCCAACTTACATTTCGCGGAAAGACCACAAAGATAAGATAAGAGAGATTAGGGCTCGTACAGAGGCATATAGCCAGTAATTTTTCCCTCGCTCTGTTTGGGAGTGGAACAGGGAGAGAAGATGCTAGTTGTGGTACGATGTACCCTCCGCCACGCACCGTATGGTGGATTGCGGAGTGTGTATGTACATGTAGATGAATAATACTACTCTTCAAAATATTATGAAGACATTTGAAATTTGCAGCTGTTTCCTGCAACCAACTCGACTCTCAGAGAAAGTATGAGAAAACTTCCGGCGAAAGAAATGTTTTCTCCGTTTTGGATTCGAGTAGAAGAACATTCCATCAAGATCTCCTGTATCACGGTGTTTTATCAGCTGTGTTACTAGCTGTTAACGGAGCGAGAAATTTTAGGTGAAGTTGTCTGCTTTTTTCTGCTACCAGTCACATAACTTGTATGTTTTTAAATTTAGTAAATTGTTACAAGTTTCTAGCATGTTTTGCTGATCATCAGGGGATTTTTACTGCATGCAGATGAAATTAAAAGTTATTGAAATAATCTAAAATTATCTGATACTTCACAAACTATATCTAATGTAATCGCGGTACTAATGGGATGATGACGCGAACATAAAGCTTCTCTCACTGAAAAGTCAACCTCATTGTTAGTTGTGAACCCTGCCTAGTTAGCGAGGCTCTAACGACCCAGTATCAGCGGCATAACTGTGTCATCGAGTGCAGTAGAAATGCTGCAACAGTACTCGATCCTCTTTTAGCATGAGATACAGCTTTGAGTGATAAGCTGAGGGACATTTCAAGATACTCCCATTTCCCAAATTTGCATCGGAAAACACAGCGGATTTTCTGTGAAGGCGCCCACTAGACAAAAGGACAGGAGAAAATCGATAACTGGAAAAGTAAGATCAGCGACACGGAATGCAACAGAATTACTTACAAAGAAGAAGAAACAGCAAAAAGATATTTGGACAACAACAGATAGGTTTTATACCTAGCTCAGAAACTGAGACTATATCAGACTACAACAGGAAGAGTACATAAAGGTGAAGCAGTATACACAAACAAAAATTGGGGAAAATGTAGCGAGATTTATGAATACGTCAACGATTGAATTATAAAAGCAACGATAAAATCGCACAGAGTACACCTAATTCTGATAACAATTTATGCACTAGAGGGAAGTAAGATCAAGGAATCAGTTACCTTTCATAAGGTCATTCAAAAAATTGTGGTTCAGTGTAACCACAAACATCAAGTTACTCTGCTTGGTGGCCCAAACGTAATGGCAGGAGACAATTCAGTACCTAATCTTGTTAGAATGTAGGGTGAAACAACTTGTAATCAGAATGGGCAATAGGTCAGAGACTTCCCACGTTACTGATTTGAAATCAACTGATTCCCTTTTTTTAAAAAAAAAATTATATTCGCAAGTACGCTTGGGGTGGTAGAGAATGCTGGTCAGTTACAGATTAACCAACCGTGAACGGAAGAATGTAAGGTGAAGTAAAAGATATCAGACTGCAAAGGATTTTTTATATTGGGACTAATCACTACCTCGTATTATGCTAAACTGACTCTGTTGCTAAATGGAAGCAGAAGAAACCTTTTACTGCACAGAAGCAAGAGGAGGTCTGTAACACATGGTTATTACAGGATGAAATATTTATGGTCTTACATAAGAACAGATTAAGAAAACAACTTGAACAATTAGCTACTCACGACACTGTTGAAGGAGAATGGACCAATATCGAATACGCACTAAACGAAACTGCAAATAGACGATATGAAAGAAAAATAAATTATATGAATGCGAAATGCGGAGCTGTGATACATATTACGTAAACTTGAGGTGGAGAGGGAAGCAAGGAAAAGGAATGAACTAATGATATCAACTGCATCGGGACTTTACGCAGAATTACCGCCGAGTAAAAATGTGTGCTATACCGTGATCCCAACCCCGGACCTCCTGCTCAGTAGCCATCTGCGTTAACCACTGCGCCTGCACGACATTGTTTATGGAAAATGCGAGGACTATCTCGGCACACCTCTCGCCGACCCACATTGTTGAGCCACTTATTCGCAGTCGCCATCTATATCTTCCGCGCTCGCTAATTTTTCCATTTCCACTGGAAGTCGGACGTTAATGTGCATACATTCTGAAGATTGTGGATTCGTAGTCCATCGACGCGAATCAATTACATCCGTATCAATACAATTATATACGAAAGAAAAGACAGTACGTATTCATATAATGAAATTACTGCCGCGCGGGATAGCCGTGCGGTCTTAGGCGCCTTGTCACGGTCCGTGTGGTTCTTCCCGTCGGAGGTTCGAGTTCTCCCTCGGGCATGGGTGTGTGTGTACTCCATAGCGTAAGTTAGTTTAAGTTAGATTAAGTAGTATGTAGGCTTAGGGACCTACGATCCCAATAGTTTGGTCCCATAAGACCTTAATATAAATTCCCAAAATTTCAATTAAATTACTACACTTGTACTGGAAGAAAAAACGATCTACCACGAAATTGGAAGAAGTTGAAAGTGAGATCGATGTATAAGAGGTGAGAGAATTTACATTGACTATACAATTCTCAGGTGAAATTGTAAGACAAGTACTTGGGTGAAACTAAGCAAATCGGTAATGCTAAAATCACTGCTGTTGCTTATGACGTTACATTGGCCTTTTCAAGAGAAGACGATTTACAAAAAGGGATTTGTAAACTAAAGAATATAGGTAAGGAATATAATATGAAATTATCTTCTAATAAATCTAATTCAATGGCATTTTGTGGGAATTGTGAAGTGAGAAGTACGATATAAGTCGATGAAAAAACAATAGAACAGGTATTATCTTGGAGATAAAATATTGTACGAATACGAGGAAGTTGGGCGTATTAAGTTCAATAGATTTGGAAGTATCTATGGAACAGTTAATACGTCGTCAAATCATAAAACAGGGAAAAAAACACGACTGAAAATTTATAGACCAGTAGCATTGCCATCTCTCTTATGTAGAAGTGAACCTTGTGTAAGGAATGAGAGATAGAAAGGACAACAAGGATTAGAAAGGAAATTTCTCACTTCTGTGAAAGGATGTAAAAGAACAGACAGGATACGAAATGAAGATCTTCGAAAGTAGTTGAAAATTTGGAGTGTGAAAGAAGGAATGGATAAAAAAAAAGAATAAACATCTATAAAGCAAAAGGGAAGAGAGATCATGGCGGATTGAGAAAAGGATGGGAACTGTAACAGGTCACTACTGGCATAATACGAAAAGTGCAAAAGAAGAGAAAGAGTCTAATGTACTCTTGTGTACTCTTGATCATTTCTTATGAGAAAATGGGATATATGTGTTTAGGGGCCGGCCGGAGTGGCCGATCGGTTCTAGGCGCTACAGTCTGGAGCCGCGTGCCCGCTATGATCGCAGGTTCGAATACTGCCTTGGGCATGGATGTGTGTGATGTCCTTAGGTTAGTTAGGTTTAAGTAGTGCTAAGTTCTAGGGGACTGATGACCTGAGAAGTTAAGTCCCATAGTGCTCAGAGCCATTTGAACCATTTGTGTGTTTAGGGGTACCGGGGAGAGGGGTGGGAGGTGCGAGAAATTGACGCCATTTTGTTGTAACGATCTTGGGGTTTATCTTCGTCTTTGTGGATGCACGACTATGTTTTGGCATTAGCTGCTATGTTGCGCTAATTATTAAGGATTCCCTCTGCTTGCAGAGGTTTCTGCAGTTCTACACCTACGCCTGCACTCTTACAACCATCGTGAAGGGCATGGCAGAGGGCACTTCCCATTGTACACCCGCCATCTGTGCACAGAACCCAGGAAGAATGAAGGCTACAATATCTCTGTGCTCGCTGTAATTAGTCAAATCTTATCGTCGCGGTCCGCACTGGACGAATAATAATTGGTGTAGTACAATTGATATTCCTCACTCAGTATTGCTTCTATAAGCTTTGTGAGTTTCGTGGGATAGTTAGCGTCTATCTCCAAGCGTCTACCATTTCAGTTTTTTCGGCATCTTCGTGACACTCTCTCGTAGGTAAAAACCAACATGTGACCATTCGTACTGCCTCCCTTAGGGCACCATTTTCTCTGGTGTTTTGGAAGATATTTAGCACTTCGTTTTTGTAATGTATAGTTGGTGTCAGCCAAAACAAATAACTTGTGCGTCAGTGATACGGGAGATTTGGGAACCTCCACCAGTGGTACAAATTTATTCACAGCGATATAAAACAAATACAACACGAATTTACAACGCTTCCAGTTTAAAATTCTCAACAGTTGAAAATGACATGACATAGGTGGCCGACATATTCCTTCAGACACATGTCTTATACGTAAGTTACACACCACATCTTTCAGGACTGGCACTGCAACTCGATTAACTTCCTCGCGAATCTGAGCCTTCATTTCCTCGTTCGTGTGTGGAGGTTCACACCGGCAGATCTGTGGTTTCTGATTACCCCAAAGGAAGAAATCACACACTGGAAGCTCAGGGCATTTGGGAGGCCAGGCAATGTCTCCGTTCTTGGAGAAGATATGACCAGGAAAGACTTTGTGTAGCTCATTAATAGAATTCCGCGACGTATGATATGCGGTCCCGTCTTGTTGGAAGAATATATTTGCGGTTACAGGAAGATCGGCAAGCTGTCGCACTACGGAATGGCTCAACACGTGAAAATGAAGTTCTGCATTCACAGTAACAACACCGCCACGTTCGTCTTAAAAAAAAAAAAAAGAAATACTACAGCTGAAAACGATGATATGTCGCACCATACTACGATCTTATGAGTGTTGAAGTTGCGTTTCATGATGTATTTCTTTTTCACGTGACCATTATCCAATGGTTTGCTTGTTAACGAAACCTGACACATAGAAACTGTCCTCGTCGCTCATGATCAGACTGTCGCGCAGGCGTGGCTTGTCGTGCACGAGTTCCAAAAATTTCCGGAAAAAGCGCAGTCACTTCGGGGGGTCGTTTCATGCAGTTTTTGCACTATCTGATTATTTTGTTGCTGGTATTGCAGCCGTACACTGCGATCTGATACGTCAAGTTGAAGCGCATGCTCAAGTGCAGAACGCCTGGAAATTATTCCGAAGGCTTCTTCTACTCTTGCACTCTGATATCTACAGGCGTTTTGCACTGACACCTCTCTTCGCCCTGTATTACCCGGTTCCTCCGAGTTCTGTACCCACACAGTGCCGGCGGAACTGGGACGTGACGTACGGGACTATAATGAGTACGAAATCCGCGCTGCGTGTCCATGTAATTGCCGTTGTTTTTGCAAAACGCCTTCGCGACTATAGGACGTTGTTCCCTGGGCCGCGACGCCATCTCAACTGAACATCTATATTAGGGTCAATGGCAAATTTTGTTGCCAGATAGCAACAATGCCGTTTTCTTATTACTAACATAACGTGCTATTTCTAGGGTTGCCAAACAGATCGTTTCACTGCCGTACCTGTCGCTTCTCATCGCATCTTTTAAACGACGCTCAGTGTTAACGGAAAGATCGGTTTGTCTTCCGTTACGAAAAAGATATATCTAGAGGGACATACGAGACGATTCGATAGACCAGTCCCTGATTAGTTTAGTGCATTATTCGGTTTCCAGATATGTATTAACAGGAACATTAGACAGAGGTGACGAAAGTCATGGGACAACTCCTGATATCGTCTCGGACCTCCTTTTTCTCGGCCTAGTGCAAGCAGCACAACGTGGCATGGACTCACCAAATCGTCGAGAGTACCCGGCAGAAATACTAGGCCACGCTGCCTGTATAATCTCCATAATCGACAAGGTGCTGCCGGTGGAGCGTTTTGTGCACCAACTGACCTCTCGATTACGTGTCATAAATGGTCGATAGGATTTGTGTGGGGCGATCTGTGTGGCCAAGTCGTTCGCTCGAACTGTCCAGAATACTCTTCAAACCAATGGCAAACAACTGTGGCCCAGTGACATTCCGCATTGCCATTCACAAAAATTCCATCGTTGTTTGGGAACATGATGTTCATGAGTGGCTGTCTGCAAGTAGCCGAACATAACCATTTCCAGTGTGTCATCGGTTCAGTGATGACCTAATCCACTCCTTGTAAACACAGTCCACATTGTTATGGGGCCATCACCAGCTTGCACATCGCTTGGTGAGAACTTGGGTTCATGGCTACGTGGGGTCTGCGCCAAACTCGAATTCTACCATCAGCTATTACCAGCTGAGTTAAACCTGACTAGTCCAGTAGCCTAGTCACCAACCGATCGGGTCTCGAGCCCAGGTGAGGCGCTGCAGACGATATCGCGTTTTTAGGAAAGGCAGTCGCGTGGGTCGCCTGCTGCCCATTGACGCCAAATTCCACCGTACTGTCCTAACGGAACGTTCAACATTGATTTCTTCGGTTATTTCTTGCCATGTTGCTTGTCTGTTAGCACTGACATTTCTAAGCAAACGCCGCTGCTCTTAGTCGTTAAGTGAAGGCCGTCGGCCACTGCGTTGCCCATGGTGAGACGTAATGCCTGAAATTTGTGACTGTTGTCACGCTGTTGACCCCGTAGAACTCGGAATATTGAATTGCTTAGTTCAAAGGGTTCAAATGGCTCTAAACACTATGGGGCTTAACATCTGAATTCATCAGTCCCCTAGACTTAGACCTACTTAAACCTAACTAACCTAAGGACATCACACACACACCCATGCTCGAGGCAGAATTCGAGCCTGCGACCGTAACAGCAGCGTGGTTCCGGACCGAAGCGTCAAGAACACATCCACATCGCCGGCAAAATCCTTACTGATTTCGGAAATGAAATATCTCATGCGAGTAGTTTCATTTACCGTTCGGCATTCGAAATCTGTTAATTCCCGTCTTGCGCGAACCAGTTCACAAGCATCACATTAGTGTAAATGGCAGCTCCGCTAATGCACTGACCTTTTACAGCCTTTGTACGCGCTATTGCCGCCATCTGTACAGGCGAGCTGGTTAGCCACGCGGTCTCAGGCGCCTTGTCACGATTCTTGCGGCTCACTCCGTCAAAGGTTCGACTCCTCCATCGGGCATGGATGTGTGTGTTGTCCATAGCGTGGATCGATGACCTCAGCAGTTTGGTCCCATAAGATCTTATCACAAATTTCCAATTTCCATCTGGATATGTGCATATCCCTATCCGATAACTTTTGTCATCTCAACGCAAAACACGAAGAATAAACAGTCCTCCATCAGCAGCATCACCATCCTAGCCCGCCCTCACTCCTACTGCCATTCAGCGTCTATACTCAGTAGTTGCTGAACTTTTGGTCATCCTTCGTGTTTTAACGTTCCCTTTAATTCATATCGATAAAAGAATACCATACTAAACTACTCTGAGACCAATCTATCGAATGGGGACGGAAAATTTCGATTTAGAAATCATTCTGTTTGTAACAGGAAAGAAACTGACGTTTTTTGTCGATGAAAGACGCGACCAGCAGTATTTCTTGGGTGTGACTCCGGGTACTTTTTGTAGAAATGACGCTGAAAATATCTGCGTAAACGTCTGAGAATATACGTCTAATGATTCTTTCAAATGGCTCTCAGCACTATGGGGCTTAACATCTGAGGTCATCAGTCCGCTAGAACTTAGAACTACTTAAACCTAACTAACCTAAGGACATCAGATGCATCCATGCCCGAGGCAGGTTTCGAACCTGCGACCGTAGCGGTCGCGCGGTTCCTGCCTGAAGCGCCTAGAACCGCTTGGCCACACCGGCCCGCAGAGATTCTTTGAAGGGACATTCTGTATACAGTCATGTCCCCTGATAGATGTAGGCCTAATTAGTATGGGAACACTTCAGCAACATTCTAGGAAAAGTGGTTATCGTAATGTGCCTATATTTTGAGAGAGCAGAGCTCCATACCCTATTCAGCAATTTCTTCTTCGGATTCTACGATTACCCCAAATTGTTTTGGATGATCGTTGGGACAGTTTCTTCTTGATCCCACACCCAATCTACACGCCTATCAATGTCCAAATGAGACAGTGTTCTGTCTCTAAAGACCTAGACACCGACGACATGTTAGTTGTAACTCTAGTGGTTTCGTTGCTCTGTTTTCGGTGAGACAGGTGCGTTACTCGTCGCCAAGTAGGAGTTCAACAACATGCGTATATTTACCCCGAGCAATTTTCAGATTGAACAGGTCGCGTCTTGACGAGCACAAAGTGGCCGAGCGTTTGTTCTCTGGTGATTATATGCAGATCAGCAGCTTGAGACGAGGCGCCACAGCAAAAGAACGACGCCGTTAACACGGCAACCGGTTGTAGCGAACAACACCTTAGTGACGTCACCGGGCGCTGGGTCGAGTGTAAAGTGGTCAGGCCTTCTCGCCGTTCCTTTTTCTCCCGCAGCCCCCTTCTGCTCTCGGCGACGAGTCCAACATATGTTACGCCCTTTTTTTTCTTCTCCCTTCCTCCGCCCCGGCACTGAGCCGCTTTCCGACAATCTGTCATAATATCTATTACTTAAATACATAATTCAACGGTTTATCGGGGCGGCGTGTTCTAATGAATATGAGGCGGCCGAATCAAAGTCAGCGCGGACACCCGTCCCGCCGAGACAATATGCAGCAATCAATAAGACGCGTTGGCAGACAATACGGGCGCCGCTGTATCGCCGCCTTAAATCTATTATGCGCCCGCCGCCATAACTTAAGTTGTCACAAGCATTCCGAAGGCATTTCTCCGTTTTTGTTCCTGTTGCCCTCTGTCTCCCAGTGCCCGCGCGCTGGTGATGAAAGCGCCCCGGACGTATTTCTCTGTCTTGTCTTTGTCCCGCTGCTCCAGCACTGGAGTCCCTCCTCCTCCCTCTGTTTGCCCTTGTAAGTTGCTGTCGGTCTTCCTTTTGTGTAACGAAAAATTCCCCACGTCCTGTAGTGCTTTCACCAGCAATATAATTTAGAGAGGCTATTTACGGTGTGTAAAAGCGAGCGTACCGTACCATATCGAACTGTTAGCCGCTCAACTTCCGTTCCACATAACAATTCTACGCTAAGTGCTGAGCACTGGAATCGTAGAGAATCCTCCTATTCTCTCCTTTAGGAGGTTCCAAGCATAACCGGCGACGAAAGTACCCGATAGGGCTAAGGGCCAGGATGAAAGGCCTTGTTTCCACTCTGGTCATTCAGTACTCTACCAAATTCTTCTCCCACTGTTGTATGTCTCTTCTTATAATCATCTACTTTGCCCTCCCTATCTATAATATTGCCTTTATTACCTCACATAGCCCTTCCTTACATGCTGCTTATTTTAAGCTGAAACACCGTACAAATACATTTACTAGGTGAAAAGTCAACATTATTAAAGCGGACTTACGTCTATGCTACAACTGGCCACCTCCTAACCGCCACTCTTGCTCGGGCGGAGCCAGATTCGTATTTTCAAATGGGAACCTTCGAATTTTATTGCGTATTCGGATTCTGTACCGAACAATACGCACAGTTAACTCAAACCATTGATTCCCATTTGTGGTAGCCGGCGCTGTAGTCGACAAATATCAAGTGTGCCTGTTTTCGCAGTTAAGAACCGACGCATCTGACTCTGCATTTCACTGACGACCTACATGTAAATATTTGTGATCTAACGGTTGATGCTAATGTTTAAACGTTACGTGAGTCTTTCAAATGTAATTGTACAGTTGAAATTATATGTCCAGACACTGCCATTTCTGTCAAATAAGCTACTTGTACGGTGATGTAGTTTTCTGTTCCTTTTGGAGCCCACTGTGGTAAGCCTTCAGGATGCTTGATCTCAGTGGCCGCCCTCGAACCCCGCTACCAGGATGACTCATTTCGGCTCGAGTTTTCATCCAGTCTTACTGATATTTAATTCACTCACGAAATAACTGCCATAAAGTCACGATTTTTACTGATTTTTGAGCATTTCTCGTCAGTCTGTAACCCTTATCAAGTACGTTCATGCAACAGGTAGGGAAGATCGCCAAACATCGCCACGTTTCTATCCGGCGTCAGTTAGCATGCGCGAGAACGTTACGGAAACTCTCTAAAAACTCCAGTGGCAGATGCTGCGACAGAGGCACAGTACGTCCCGTGGAACTTTACTGTCAACCTTACGGAAGGTTACGTTTCAACAGGGATCGCCTAACATATTTTTTCCACCCACATACGTCTCGTGAAACGACCATTACGAGAAAATCAGAGAAATAAAAGTTCATACGGAGATTTAGTGACAATCTTTCTTCCCAGCCATTGTTCGGGAATCAAACAGAGAGGCGGAAAATGCTAATAGTATTAGACCTACTCCACAAAACATGCCGTAAGGAGGCCTGCGGAGTAGGTATAGACGTAGGTGGAACACATGGTGAAGAAAACCACCATTTGCAAGGCACCTTTGATCATAGCGAAGACTGAAATAGAAGTGCATCACTCGGGAAGACACGGTCGCCACAGCACTCCAGTTGGTACTACCTACCTCAGCAAGCCTTACGGAACAATATAGTAAACTGTCCACAACTTGTAAACTCACAATTAGTAACATGATGTTATCATTACAGTTTCTTTGGGTCCCACATTATCGAGCAATACCTCAGGACGATTAAGGATGGGGAAGGAAGGACGATTAGGGTTTTCACGTTCATCCACGACAGTTTCATTAGAGATGATGCACGTGCGCGGATTTTCGAAAGTTGGGGGAGGCATTCGCTCACGTCTTTTAGACAGAAGTTGTCAAAGAATTTGCCTTAAGCGACTATATCCATTTCAGATTTCAACATTAGCACCTAAAGGGTCAGTATACGGCTGTGACAGAAAGTACATAAACAGAAGGAAAAAAATCAAGAACATTTATTTAAGAACGATATTAGTATGATGTTTATAATACTGCTTATGTATATAGTGAGATAGCTTTCTGGAATGGGTTTCAGCCTGCTTATTTAAGTGAATGACGTAAGACCGTGATTTAACAATGTGACACGATGTTACTCGCTTATGTCGGAAGCAGTAACATAATACGTCTCTTATAGGTGTATCTTATACCACTTCGTTAAGTTTAGTTTAGTTATGTCGTGCTCCGCAGATCATTTTCACGATTATTTTATCGATATGACGTGGAACAAGTAAGATTACAAGATATATATACACAAATGAATTGTGCTAACAATAAATATTACTGAAATTTTTAGCTTCACACATGCAACTACATTTATAGGTAAAATTTTTTTTACCTATTTTGAAACAGGAACTCGTCCTTGGAGTAGATGGAGTTGTCCAAAAGAAATGATTTTAAGCTAGATTTAAAACTTGATCTGCTACCTGCCAGACACTTTGTGATGTTGGGCAAATAATCAAAGGTTTTTGTTGCTGAATAGTGTACTCGTTTTTGACCAACTGACAGCTTCAATAACGGATAGGTCATTTTTCCCTCTAGTGTTGTACGTATGAACATCACTGTTCTTCGCGAATTGAGATGGATTATTTATAACGAACTTCATTAGTGAATATATATACTCTGATGGTGCAGTTAATATACCTATCTCCTTGGACAGGTGCTTACATGACGTCCTTGGGTAAACAACTCTAATTATTCTCACTGCTCTCTTTTGTGCAACCAATACTTTATGTCTAAGTGGTGAGTTACCCCAGAAAACTATTCCATAAGACGCTATTGAGTGGAAATATACAAAGTACGTTAGGACGCTGATCTGTTTATTACCAACACTAGCGATTATACGAAGAGTGAAAGAAGCTGAACTTTAGTTTGAGATGCTCAGTAACATGCTTCTTCCAGTTCAAGTTGTCATCAGTGTGAACACCCAAAAATTTGGAGAAGTCTACCCTGTTAACTGAGCTCTGTTCATATGCTACATCAATTGTCTGTATGAGTCTATTCGGTGTATAGAACTGAATGTGGTGAGCTTTTTCAAAATTAAGGGAGAGTCCATTTTCTGAGAACCGCTTAATAATTCTTTGAAAGACATCCTTAGCAATATCTTCAGCTGCTTTTTATGGAATGGGATTTGTTATAACACTCGTGTCATCTGCAAAAAGGACTAGTTCTGCTTGCTGAACGTTAAGTGAGAGGTCAGTCACACGAATAAGGAACAGCAGAGGACCTAAAATTGAGCCCTTTGGGACTCCCTTTGTGAAAACTCCCCATTCACTAGAATTAACCACCCTCTCAACATTACTTGAGTTATTCAGCACACCTTTTTGCTTTCTGTTCGTTAAGTATGATTCAAACCAGCTGTGTGTATAGCCTTCATTTCCATAAAACCTGAGTTTTTCTAAGAGTGTAACATAATCCATACAGTCAAATGCCTTGGAAAGATCACAGAAAATACCAACTGGCGATACTTTGTTATTTACGGTATTTAGGTCTTGTACTATTTGATGGGTATATGTGTAGATAGCATTCTCAGGCGAGTAACCCTTCCGGAATCCGAACTGTGACATGCTGAGTACATTATTTTCACTTACATGTGTGACTGTTCTTGAATACAAAACTTTTTTCGAATATGTTAGTCAGCAATGAGATTGGTCTATAATTATTTAAGTCATTTTTGTTCCCTTTCTTATGAAGAGGCTTGACAATTGCGTATTTCAATCTGTCTGGAAAAATTCCCTGTGCCAGCGAAGTATTACATCTATCACTAAGGACTCCACTTATTAAATTAGAACAACACTTCAAAATTCTGTTAGAGACTCCATCAGCACCACAAGAGCTCTTGTTTTTCAGTTCAGAGGGCGTTGGTGCTATTTCTAAAGCCCTCAAGTCCTGGGGAACGACATTTTTAACATATATTTTTGCTTCTTCAACTGAACCCTTTAATCCTATTTTTGCTGCTACATTCAGAAAGTGATTGTTAAAAAATACTTGCAACTTGTGAATTATCACTCACGCCATCATTATTTAGCTTTATTGCCAGGGTATGCTGTGTACTGTCAGGCTGCCTCGTCTCCCGTTTGACAATATTCCATATAGTTTTGATCTTATTATCCGCATCATTAATTTGTGTCAGAACACATAAGCTTCTCCACTTCTTAATGACTTTCCTTAAAACATTACAGTATCTTTTGTAGTAAGCAAGTAGCGTCGGATCCTGACTTATTCTGGCCTGTACATATATTTCCCTCTTCCTCTCACATGATATCTTAATTTCATTAGCAATCCATGGCTTACTTGACTTTAAAGTAGCTTTTTTGAATAACTTTTCAGGAAAGCAACTCTCAAATATTGAGACAAATTTACGATGGAATAAATTGAATTTGGCATCAACATCATTTTCTGTGTATACCTCATCCCATTCTACCTCTACTAGGCTGCTCTTAAAACTCTGTATCCTGTTCGCATCAATAAGTCTCCCTGACTTGTAGGCAGCTGCCTCAAGCCAGTAAGGTGCTATATGTGTTATCTCCATTAATTGTGCATCATGATCAGATAGCCTATTATCAACTGGGTAAACATTGTTTCTGCCTGAGCACTGCCTATGAAAATGTTATCGGTAAGTGACCTACTATCCTGCTGCACACGAGTTGGGAAATTTTCAACAGACACGAGATTGAAACAACCAAACAAAGATTCTAGCTCGTTTTTCCTATCCGTATTTTTTAAGAAATCTACATTAAAATCACCACAAACCACAAACTGCTTCTTTTTGTCTGACAGGTAGCTCAATAATACCTCCAGATTTTTCATGAATAGCTGAAAGTTACCTTGAGGGGCGCTGTAGCTTGTTACAATTACTATAGAAGTATATTGCAGTTGCAACTCACAAGCACATGCTTCAAGGATCTGATCTACACAAAAAGTATTTGTTTCAGTATTTTTCACTTTGTGTCCAGTTTTTCTATAAGAAGCAACACCTCCTTTTTCCATGTTGACTCTACATGAATAATATCGAATCTGTAATCCCTTAAATTTAACTTCTCCAACCCTGCGGTTACATGGTGTTTAGAGATACACAAAGCATCTATACCTTCAGAATTGACCCCATTTTCTAGGCATACAAGAAGCTCATGTATCTTATTTTTCAATTCTCTAATGTTGTGATGAAACAAACAAATTTTATTACTTTGGATACTGCTACAGATATTATGGCATTGTTGTGTTTTAACCTGTTTCAATACTCTCTGTCTGTAACCTGACTGTAACCTAAAAAATGTGTCCCTCTAACTCCAGTAATCACAGCTATTTTGTCTTGTGTGCATGTGACCCCCCTTACATTTTCTGCAAGATCAGCTAATCTGTCCCTTCCCCTCTCATTCAGGTGTAGGCCATCACTAGTGTAACCCCATCTCCTCCTAATTGCATATTGCATCAACAGGCACAGCGCAGATATGAGATTTAGTTTCTGCCAACAGTAATCCCCCCATCCCCCCTCCCCCAGCTCTCTGTTAACACGGTTGACAGCCGTATTAGCACGGGGCTGGCCATGGCGTTACAAAACATCCACAAACCCCACACGAGTGTGAGCTGTTGCTGCTCCTATTACATCCAGTCACACCTAATACTTAGTCCGAATTGCTAACCAAGCTGTTTCCTGTTCCTCCTACTATAAGAACTTGGTTCTCACCATAAAATTCTTCCCACAAGGCCCTTAGGTTTTCTGTAACCTGGCTAAGTTGAGCACTTGGTTTCACAATGCTTGTGACCTGGTGCTTGACTCCCAGCCTATCCTGTAGCAACTGGCCTACACCTTTTCCATGACTGCTACCTACCTGCAGGACTCTTGTTTATGCTTGACTTTACTCCCGACCTAACATTAAAATTATTACTACGAATCTGCTGCACCGTACTTTAATCAAAAACTGTTTGAGGCTCTTCTACTTCGGGTAACAAATCAAACTGATTGCTCACTGGAAATTGAAAACTGATTTCTGGGGTTTTCTACTTCTGACTACGACTTGTCGTCAAAAACTGATGAACGACGGAACGAGATAAGAGAGAAGTAGTAGAAGGTTCTGCGATAATAATGACTTTGATTGCATGTAACAACACAGAAAAAAGGAAACCCTGTTGTACCACAAATCTACAATATTTCTCCTCGTTAAATGCCAAATGCTGCACGAGTCACTGAAGATGACACGTAAATTCTGAAATATGCTTAAAAAGCAAAGACAAATACTTTGTGTTTAGTAGAATGCGAAATCATAAAGCCTGCATTTATTTCACCAACACAAGATTAAACTATAATAAACGATTCTAAATTCAACGATGTGATAAACTTATTTTCTTTGAACCGCATGAGAACTATTCTTTCATGGTCTAAATTTCATAATGGATAGTACAATATTAGAATTAAATTACTCTGTAACAAAACATTGTAGATTACGGGTTCAAAAATGGCTCTGAGCACTATGGGACTTAATTTCTGAGGTCATCAGTCCCCTAGAACTTACATCTACTTGAACCTAACTAACCCAAGGACATCAAACACATCCACGCCCGAGGCAGGATTCGAATCTGCGACCGTAGCTGTCGAGCGGCTCCAGACTGTAGCGCCTAGAACCGCTCGGCCACTCCGGCCGGCTAGATTACGGGTCTGTAATAACAAAGCACTCATTTGGTGTTCGCTAAAAGCCTCTCTAAGCTTAACAACAGACATCGATTGTGCTACGTACACAGCGGCAAACGCAATCAGCGTGGAAAAGTCAACCGTATCTCAGGCTTAATCTGCATCCTTTAACTCTGGTTATCTCACTCCATGTAGATGGACGAATCAGTTTACAGCATATTGTCAATAGATTTTTAATATGAAGTTTAACGTTCTCTGTACTATTTCTCCTATTTTAACAGAAATTACTGACTGGATTGTACGTTTAATTTAACGTTGTTCTAAATGCCGATGAGGTACAGTCATGCAGGCGCAGTCTTGTTTAGCACTGCCGAAATCAAAGTGGATACCGGTGTGGTTTCATCGACGAACGATGTCAGTTTTGCCATTTATGTTCTTTTTCAATTGATGCAGCGTGCCCCATCTGATAACAAATACTATTGGAGCGTGTAATGCGTGTGAGAAGTAGATTTGTATTCAGTTAAGCGACAGAAATTTCAGAAGCATCACACCTCCTGAATCACAGTGCGAAACGGCGCAGTGGTTAGCGCACTGGACTCGTATTCGGGAGGATGACAGTTCAAAGCCGCGGCCGGCCATCCTGATTTAGATTTTCTATGATTTCCCTTAATCGCTTCTGGCAAATTCCGGGATGGTTCCTTTGAATGGGCACCGATGACCTCGCTGGTTGGTCCCCTCCCCCAAATCAACCAGCCAACCAACATCGGCGATTCGAGAAAAGCCACAGTGTAAGTAGAGATGCAAAATAATTTGTGTATCGTATTTCTCAAAACGATAGTTTGTTACATATGTATATTTGAGTCGACGCTCCCAACATCTGGCGAATTTTTTCTATGAAACACAACTACCAACCAACATCGAGGAAAATGCACATAGTGTATGGCAAAATTCGTAACGCGGAATCCAAAAACTGATATGTTTCCCCATATTTTATCATTTAAAATCATCTAGTCGAGTTTGAAGTTCTCTGTTACATATATTGAGAAAACAATGACAATACAATTATTTGGGGAAGTTCTTTGGACAACACAGATATAATGGTTTTTCTATGAAAAATAGGCCCTCGTGTAACGAGATTGTGACTTGTTAGTTCAACGTATTTTCACCGACGTTTTTACGGTCAACTGATTCAATCACAGAACAGCGATTCTGGTTCTACAAAACACCCATCTTTGGACGATCATACGTCTTCATTGGACTAAAAATTCCTGAAGATTGGAGGTACTAGATCCTATGAAAAGAGTGGGTGTTCCAATAGTTCGTGCTTCAAATTCAAAAGTTTTCACATCGATGAATCGTCTTTGTAGAGAGGTACAAGAACGGATATTTTCCTTTGAAATACTGTTGTACTCTCTGATTGTTTTGAATAAAGTTGACTCGAACGATATTCATTGTATTCAGCGGTTATTGTTTGAAGCAAGGTAATGAACAAGCTGCATCCAGTTTTAAGACTCTGGTCATAAGTGTTCCTGAAGAGTAAATTGTCTGCGGATGTTTCGGCGCAGTGACACTTCTCCCTCAAAGCGCTCTGATACCTGTTTTGTACTGTCTTGATGTAGACAGTATTGAGCCTTCTGTTGCGGGAAGTACATCAACATTCGAAGTCATCGCCTCATTTATTATCTGTTGAAAATGAATGGAAACATCACTACCGAAGGTGTTCCAGTTTTGTATGACTTACGCTGGCAGTAAACTGTTCAATATCAAGAATTTTATGACGGTTCCACGCTGCACATTAACCATGAGAATAACATGCTCGCACCTCAACTACTTCAAAAAGCCACATAAATAAAATTATTCGTCCGATCAAGAGGTCAATCGACATACATCAATATGCAGCATATAGTCACATAACAAACACGCCTTTTCATTCATATCAGCTGTTTGCTCGATAAATTTCCGCTATCCGCTTGTGTGTGTAACAAAAAATGTTGAAGTCTGAAAGTGATGAGTCTTCTGATTAATTTGTTGGCTCAGATGAGAATGTGACGAATAAAACGTCAGTGTCAATACAGACTACAGTTTTCAATAGTTCTCCATAGTTTGCAATGTGTTTTCATCTGGGAATCATCAGCAGCAGAGGCCACATGAGAAACAGCACTAAATAACGGCCACATTCATAAATTTCCATTCCTTCCGATCTTCAGCATTTCATACCCGTGAGACTCCTACACAGTTTCGGTTATGATCCTCCTATCTCTCATTACGTTGTTCTCTCTGTTTTTTCTTTCCTCTTGGGTACCCGCGAGGAACTTCATCGGTACATCTATCATATTTCGACTACCTCCATATCATTCTTATTACAGTAGTAATTACGTCATCAATTCTAGTGTGAACCCTGTTCAGTTTGTTTGCTTTTCTATATTTCGTAACAATTCCTGTCTTCGATCTGTTCACTGCTCGTTCAGGAATCCTTCCTGTTTAATACTTCCTGCATTTCATGACCATGCCTCACTGTCGTAATTAAAATCGATTAATATACACTGGTCGTTACTTTCACTCTCAAACATTGGAAACTTCGTTTTGAAAAGCACAGATGCTTTCCAGAACATTTTTATTCTTCTCGCTTATTTCTATTGGCGACCACCAATCATAGTACCTAGCATTTCTCAACAGTAATAAATTCTATTACGAACTATTTTCCTAGTTTGTAACTCTTCCAAGAACAGTTTCAGTAACTGAAGACATGATTTTTTGATTTTTTTTTTCAGTGACTAAAACTCGAGTCAACATTCAGTTTCTAGGACTACGGACTGCAAACAATATTTAATAAACCAGAGCTGGCAACATTTTAGCGAAAGTTTTCGGTTAAGTGTGCATTATTGTTGAAGAAACCTTTAAGAATATGCATTTAGTGTTCCACAACCTACTAGGATGAAAAACAATTTTTTGGCCTTGACAGCAAGGGAAACAAAAGCGAGGAATCAAATGAACTTAAAAAAATGGTTCAAATGGCTCTCAGCACTATGTGACTTAACTTCTGAGGTCATCAGTCGCCTAGGACTTAGAACTAATTAAATCTAACTAACCTAAGTACATCACACACATCCAATCCCGAGGCTGGATTCGAACCTCAGGTTCCAGACTCCAGCGCTTAGAACCGCACGGCCACTATGTCGGCAAATGAACTGAAAGATTGGCTTACTATTTGGCAGCGACGGGAACCGTTGTTACAAACAGAGTGTGTCAATTGTTTCCTGGTTACTTTAAAACTGAATATTACTTGTTTTAATGTGTAATAACTAATTTTTAATTGCGCACTAAACCTTTTTGTGGATGAAGACATCGGCAAGATATCTGGTCTTATTCAGAGTTAGTCGTCTCTAAAAGGTACAGTATTTAAGTGGTCATTGGCTGGGAACAAGATGAAGCATCCAAGTACACTGATCAGCTTAAACATTATGATTATCTACCTAATAGCCGATATGTCCATCTTTGGCACGGATAACAGCTGCCACGCGTTGTGGTTTGGATACAGTGAGACATTGGTAGGAGGACGGTGGTAGTTTGCGCCACATCTGGACGCACAAGTCATCTAATTCCAGTTAATTCCAGATTAGGGGGGGGGGGGGCGGGGAGATGAACTCTGATGCCACGTTCGATCACATCCCAGATGTGTTCGATCGGCCTAGTGACCTTGTGATATGGCGCATTATCTTGTTGAAAAATGTCACTGCCGTGAGGAGACATGCGCCGGCCCCGGATCGAATCCGACCGGCGGACGCAAGCTTGGTCCCTGTTACACGATTTGCAAACATTCTGAAGAAATTCGCTCACTTTCACACGAATAAAACTACATCAAGACAGAGGCGACACATAGTCCGTCCCAGGGCGCATGGTGTGGCGATGGAAGGGCATTGTGTCACGCCTTAAGCAAACCATGCTCAATGCGTGTGGCCGAGTGGTTCTAGGCGCCTCAGTCTCGAACCGCGCGACCGCTACGGTCGCAGGTTCGAATCCTACCTCGGGCATGGATGTGTGTGATGTCCTTAGGTTAGTTAGGTTTAAGTAGCTCTAAGTTATAGGGGACTGATGACCTTAGATGTTAAGTCTCATGGTGCTCAGAGCCACTTGAACCATTTTGATCCAATACGTTGAAATTCAAGGTCACCATGCGCCTATCGCGGTAAAACTAAAATAAACTCCGTCCGGACAGGTCTTGGAAGGCGCAACGGTACCGGCCGGCCGCCGTGTCAATCTCAGCCCACAGGCCTCACTGGATGCGGAAATGGAGGGGCATGTGGTCAGCATACCGCTCTCCAGGCCGTATGTCAGTTTACGACACCGGAGCCACTACTTCTCAATCAAACAGCTCCTCTAATTTGCCTCACAAGTGGTGAGTGTACCCCGCTTCCCAATAGCGCTCGGCAGACCGGATGGTCACCCATCCAAGTGCTAGCCCAGCCCGACAGCGCTTAACTTCGGTAATCTGACGGGAAGATGTGTTACCACTGCGGCTAGGCCGTTGGCCTATGGGGGCAAAGGGACAAAAAAAAAAGAGACAAGCGTGTAACAATTCCAACGTCATCGTTGAAGAGTGGTCTGTATCCATTGCACTGCTCCAGTGTCCAACCAACACACTGGTCGAAGCTATATGGTGCGTCACAATCATGCAGAAAAGCTGGTGGTCGTTCCTACTACGGTTTCTTTGCCCTGATCAGTACCGCGTCGTCCCAGCATACCATGCTCATTCATTCACCAATTCCGCACTCAAACCGCTGTGACAGCAGCATAAACTACTTCATGACGTACCCATTTCCAGGAGGTCAATCATTGCGACTATGGAAAATCATCCATCGTGTTACACCACCATTTAAGCACTGGCAATCACCTTTATATTTGCTCTTATTAATCCATATTTTTATTCATGCCTCCAGTATCGGGCAGCATTTTCCACAAACGCTAGCACATCTTTCATGATGTCTGCTACGATAAAAGCCCATTCGCGGAGGTAATCAACTTGCCAACGGCTAATCTAACTAAAAAGCAAAAGCTATCTCGATAATTTTACTGGTATTCTGGTAAAGACTGATTAAAACGAAAGTAGGGTTTTCATTGGCAGTTTTCACGTTGACAGGTAGGTTTATTTAAATTGTCTGAAACTTTGTACCAGTATTTCCCATTTTGCTACAGTATGTCTTTTACATAGTTTCATTTTTATTTTATTTTTATTATTCTTTCTTTTTTTGGATGTTCATGTACTTACACATAAATATCTCTGAAATAATTTCAGTCCAACAACTATTGTTAGTCTACATCCACTTTTGTTCTGTGTCCAACCTTATATCTTTGCGCATTTCCCGCCTAATATACAGAAACTAACTATCAAAACATCAACAACAGTTAAATTTGTAAAGCAAAGCAAACGGAAGTACATTACGTGAATGCGTTTCCTTTTTATAAGATTGACAACTTTTCCTAAGTAACTATATATTATGATTAATTTACGTTCACAAAATTTTGTTTTCTAGAGTAATGTAGCGTGCATTCTTATTCAGCTAAACACTGGATAATGCTTAGAAAGGTGAGGTTACTTGTGAAAGGGAGAAAAAGTTTAAATAAATAACAGCCAAAGTGAAAAAAAAGCATTTTTAATTTTAAAAAAGAAGTGTCACACTTTAAATAAAATCAGCAGGTTGTCACAGGCTTGTGGAATCAAAGTTAAGTTTCTTCTCTTTTCTTCTTTTCGTTAACCCTCCAGCAGGCGCGTCAACTTTCGTGACGCCACTAGTCGCGGTGTATCTCGTGGATACATGCGACGATTTTTGTGGTTTTTTGTTTGTTTACAGGTTCTTTTTCTTTTGTTTTTTTTTAAATTGCAGTTACCTTTATTGTTACAGATTTTACAAATACAGAAGTGAACATCAGACTCATTACACTTTCAAATTAACAGAAATATTTGACATTTTGTAATGGAGAAGTATATGAAATTCTTTTAAAAATTGATTTTATTATAGATGCAAGTAAATTATTGAACTAATCAAAGCGTGTCTCTTTTTACTGATAGCCCTCTACAGAAAGACATGGTTCAGAAACAAAGATGTGTACCGCATTTTTCACATGTATACTTGCTGAGACGAGTCTTTTTTGTCTCCCTGTAGCATGACTGGCACCTTTTTCTGTTCTTGTTTTCTGATTCCAAGGATTGTTCAGCGTTTTCTTGCTCTTGTCCATTAAGTTTCTACTGTAGTAGCATTGACTTTATATCATCAGTTAGAGTCAAAATAAGAGCTCTTCTTTTGAGATGATCTTGCAGTAGAGTCAGAGCCAAAGTTTTGAGGTACTCGCGCCAATTTGAGTATTTATTCTTGTTGCCCAAGAAAATTACTCTTGAGTTGATGCCTGCAATGTTCAACAGGTGGAAAAAAAAATCACCATAGGCCATCTTCTTGTTGACCTAGCTACATTGTAGGTTACACAGAGTTTGTCAACTACATCAACTCCAGATTTGGTATCATTATAGTGTAGAATAATTACTGGTTTTTTCTCTAAACCTTCCGAAACCTCAATTGACGATAGATGCATACTCGAAAGGAGGACTACAGATTTCCCTTTTTTCGGGACATAAGACACAAGGGTTTTATTCTTGCTGTAGCCAAATACGCTATCATATTGCTGTCTACTTTTTGGTGCTACGAAATTCGATGGCATTTCCTTCTTGTTTTTCTAATTGTACCTACAAACGACAGTCTTCTTCTATGCAGTTCTCTTATTAATTCCAAACTAGTGAACCATTTATCTTCTGTAATGTTTCTACCCGTCCCATATATTGGTTCGGCAAGTCTCAGAACGACTTCTTTGGCGGAGTTGTTATTCTGAAAGGGTCCTTCTGGTTGTATCCACAATATATTTCCATGTTGTAAGTATAATAAAGCTTGGCATCACATAGGCAGAAAATTTTGATGCCCTATTTAGATGGTTTGGATGGTATGAACTGGCGAAATCCACACCGGCCTCGAAATGCTAGTAGCTGCTCATCAACTGTGACGTTCTGACCGAGGGAGTAATGTGTGTTGCAGTTATTCAAACACATGGTGAACATTTCCTTCACTGCTGCTAATTTGTCTGTCTTGCGCCGTTCTTGCCTTGTGGCTCCATCATTAAAACGAACACATCTTGTTGGGAACAGGAAACGTTTTTCGGACATGGTCATTCTAAAAATATTCAGACCAAGGTCATCTGCTGTCCAGAAGTCGTGAACATTCTGCCGCCCACCGCGGAACACAACAGCAAGGTATAACAAGCCAAGAAAGGCTTTTATTTCGATTGCGTCTCTGTCCTTGCAGTCACTCTCGTGAGCAAAGTTTCCTTTTAGATCAGCTATATGCCTGTTAGTGTTGACCAGAATTAGATCTAGGATATCATTACTGGTGAATAGGCTCCAGCAGTCAATTTCAGTTACCATTTTCTTTGCGTCTCCAAGTACCCCAGGCAGTTTGGTTAGTATATTATGAGGCCGTGTCTGTGTTGCTTTCCAAGGCACTTTCCTCCATTTAGTTCCATCCTTACCTAAAATAAAAAATAAGTACATTACACCATTATTAGATATTGTTATTATTACATCTGAAAGCATATGTATTGTCTTTTCTACTCACCAAAATAGTAATGTTCATCAGTTTCCTGCGCTTCATTATTTTCCTCTTCATCAAATTCATTATCTGTGTCTGAGTCTACAGATCGTCTTTCGAGTATATCTTCGGTTTCTGAAGCAGTTTCTGCAAGATCATCTTCATCTTCAATGGATACCTCGTCGTCGAGAAGAAGGCGATGTACTGTTTCCAAATCCTTAGGATTTTCTAGATCATATGTTTTACTCATTTTGAAATAGAGTACACGTAGCTACAACGAAACTTTGCTTCATTTAGAAGACAACATTGCAACTGCCGACTTTCGTACTCTGCAAACAATGCAACAGTTGCAGTCATTAGCGGCGACAAAGCGATACCCGAGTAGGCGCGCTGTATCTGAGAGATACAGGCGGTACAAGTTCCCACACCTGACTCATTTATGACCTTGTCAGTATCGGGATAAGACTGAAATTCCTGCGAAGCAATAAGAAAGGTATGACACAAGATGTCGTGGGCCAGCAAACCGTTAATCCTGTTCATTGCGGTAATATTAGAGAAAAAGTAGGTCACGTATCTCACCGATACATGCGCGACTGTTGGAGGGTTAACATCAACATAAGCTCGTTGGTTTTCAAAGTTTACCAAACGTATGCCCAAGGGACGAACTTCGAGAAGAGAATTTATTTTAAGCTCGTGGCTATTCCGACAAAGGTAAAATTTTCCAGCGTATCGTGGGATGGAAAGAAAACCACCTCGTTAAGAGCAACACACAGAAATGAAGGTTTCCAGCTCGACTCCAGGTCTGTTACAGACTTTTAATCTCAGAGGAAGTTTCAAAACCTTTATGGTGAAAAATGTAGTTGAAGTCGGTAAAGTTTTCGTTAAACATTGTGTTAATCTGCCAGGAAGTTTCATATCAGCGCACACTCCGCTGCAGAGTGAAAATCTCATTCTGGAAACGTCCCCCAGGCTGTGGCTAAGCCATGTCTCCGCAGTATCCGTTCTTTCAGGAGTGGTAGTTCTGCAAGGTTCGCAGGAGAGCTTCTGTAAAGTTTGGAAGGTAGGAGACGAGATACTGGCAGAAGTAAAGCTTTGAGTACCGGGCGTGAGTCGTGCTTCGGTAGCTCAGATGGTAGAGCACTTGCCCGCGAAAGGCAAAGGTCCCGAGCTCGAATCTCGGTCGGGCACACAGTTTTAATTTGCCAGGAAGTTTCAAAGTGTATATTCTCCGAAACCACTGAACCGATTCCAACCAGACTTGGTATACATTTCGCTTACTGTCTAGCAACAATTGCACTGGATAAGAATCACCTACCTATCATAGTTTAGTAGACTGGTGTGGTAAACAATGAGATGTGTCAAAAACTACCGCATCATCTATGACTTTCAGATTTATTAATTCCGTGCTACTAACTCCATCCGCAATAAATTTCGGAGACAGTATCTATATACGAAACCAAATGCACCTACAAAATTATATCATGATACCCATGATACCACGCGTAGTTCAGGAGATATAACGTCATAAATACTGATATGCGTGAAAACTGCCACATTCTGAATGACGTTTAAATTTACTACTTCTCTACTTGTAATTCTATCCGTAACACATATGGCAGACAGTATCTACATATGCCGCCGAAAGTACCTACCGAATTTATCATTCTAAGATACATAGGTCAAGAGATTTTGCGTCGTAAACAGCGTGGTGAGTGAAAAAATGGCGCTTCATGCATGAATTATTAGTACATTTATTTTCTTTACTACTAAGACACACCTAGAGTCAAATTAGCACCGGCCGAAGCGGCCGTGCGGTTCTAGGCGCTGCAGTCTGGAACCGCGATACTGCTACAGTCGCAGGTGTGAATCCTGCCTCGGGCATGGATGAGTGTGATGACCTTAGGTTAGTTAGGTTTAACTAGTTCTAAGTTCTAGGGGACTAATGATCTCAGCAGTTGAGTCCCATAGTGCTCAAAGCCATTTGAACCAATTAGCTTAAGGAAATGCCTGACACCTGGAAACGCTTTTGACAGCTTTCAATTGCGAAGCGCAAACAGCTGTATGCGGAAACAGTCGCCAACTATCGAGCTTTGAAGAGGCATTGCCATAGAGACGTTTACAAAATAGCGTTGGAGGCACACGAAGCAGCTACGATCAAGCGTACAGGAACTGTCCTGGAATTAGACAGTTCATTTTTTGTTTTCGTTTCCAACATAACTTTAGCAAAATGAATACTACCACAATCCTTGCTTCGTCAGTTGGTAAACAATAAAATACAGTGGATGGGAATGCGAGATACCTCGTCAACAATTGATATTGCCATATAAAACGATTGTTGTATTCCACAGTCGCATCCTTATACTCATTTGATTATATCAGATGGCCATAGAACTACGATGGTCACTCCAAAAGAAATGCATACTTTTTTTGTAAATCGATATTTTATTCTATATGTTTGAAAGTTTTACAGTGTGTAGATACATCCTTTAGGAACAATATTTTCATTTCTCCACATAATTTCCATCCCTCGCAACTGCCTTACGCCATCTTGGAACCAGCGCCTGTATACCCGCACGGTAAAATTCTGGACCAAACTGTTGGAGCCATTGTTTGTCAGCGTGCAGAAGGGAGTTACCATCTTCAAACCTGGTTCCACGAAGAGAGTCTCTCAGTTTCCCATAGAGATGATAGTCACATGGAGCCAGGTCAGGACTGTAAGGCGGGTGTTTCAGTGTTGTCCATCCAAGTTTTGAGATCGCTTTCGTGTTCTTTTGACTAACATGTGGCCGTACATTGTCGTGCAACAGCAAAACATCCTGCTTTTGCCGATGTGGTAGAACACGACTCAGTCGAGCTTGAAGTTTCTTCATTGTCATCACATATGCATCAAAATTTATGGTGGTTCCACTTGGCATGATGTCCACAAGCAAGAGTCATTCGGAATCGAAAAACACGATAGCCATAACTTTTCCAGCAGAAGGTGGGGTTTTGAATTTTTTTTTTTTTCTTGGGTGAATTTGCATGATGCCACTCCACTGATTGCCTCTTCGTCTCTGGTGAAAAATGATAGAGCCATGTTTCATCACCTGTCACAATTCTTCCAAGAAATTTATCTCCATCATTCTCGTACTGTTCTAAAAGTTCGATGCATATCGTTTTTCTTGTTTCTTTGTGAGCCACTGTCAACGTCCTGGCAACCCACCTGGCACAAACCTTCTTTAACTCCAACACTTTCAGTATTCTGCAAACACTTTCTTCCACTGTCCCAACGTAGAGTGACAATTCGCTCACTGTAATGCGTCTGTCAGCAAGCACCAATTCATTAACTCTCTGCACATTGTCTGGAGTGTGTGCACTACGAGGCCTGCCGCTGCGAGGACAATCCTCAATATTGCCGTGCCCGCTTTCATCACGTAACCTGCTTGCCTACCGACTAACTGTACTGCGATCGACAGCAGCATCTCCATACATGTTTTTCAACCTCTTGTGGATGTTTCCCACTGCCACGTTTTTACAGCACACGACTTATGTGACAGCACGTTGCTTCTGACTAACGTCAAGTGTAGCGGCCATCTTGAAGACGTGCAGTGACGGCGCCACTCACGGGAACAGGTTGAACTAAGTTTGAAAACAAGCGGGAACGATGTATCTACATATTGTAAAACTTTCACACACGCAGAATGAAAACTGTATTTTCGCAAAAATAGTGTGCATTTCCTTTGGAGAGACCCTCGTACGTCTGCACGGTATTTGTTGTCTGACTCTTACAATAAACTAATCGTCAATGCACAAGAATTCGCTGTAGATAGGCGTTGTTGTTGTTGTCTTCAGTCCTGAGACTGGTTTGATGCAGCTCTCCATGCTACTCTATCCTGTGCAAGCTGCTTCATCTCCCAGTACCTACTGCAACCTACATCCTTCTGAATCTGCTTAGTGTACTCATCTCTCGGTCTCCCTCTACGATTTTTACCCTCCACGCTGCCCTCCAATGCTAAATTTGTGATCCCTTGATGCCTCAAAACATGTCCTACCAACCGATCCCTTCTTCTAGTCAAGTTGTGCCACAAACGTCTCTTCTCCCCAGTCCTATTCAATACCTCCTCATTAGTTACGTGATCTATCCACCTTATCTTCAGTATTCTTCTGTAGCACCACATTTCGAAAGCTTCTATTCTCTTCTTGTCCAAACTAGTTATCGTCCATGTTTCACTTCCATACATGCCTACACTCCAAACAAATACTTTCAGAAACGACTTCCTGATACATAAATCTATATTCGATGTTAACAAATTTCTCTTCTTCAGAAACGCTTTCCTTGCCATTGCCAGTCTACATTTTATATCCTCTCTACTTCGACCATCGTCAGTTATTTTACTTCCTAAATAGCAAAACTCCTTTACTACTTTAAGTGTCTCATTTCCTAATCTAATTCCCTCAGCGTCACCCGATTTAATTTGACTACATTCCATTATCCTCGTTTTGCTTTTGTTAATGTTCATCTTATATCCTCCTTTCAAGACACTGTCCATTCCGTTCAACTGCTCTTCCAAGTTCTTTGCCGTCTCTGACAGAATTACAATGTCATCGGCGAACCTCAAAGTTTTTACTTCGTCTCCATGAATTTTAATACCTACTCCAAATTTTTCTTTTGTTTCCTTTACTGCTTGCTCCATATACAGATTGAATAACATCGGGGAGAGGCTACAACCCTGTCTCACTCCTTTCCCAACCACTGCTTCCCTTTCATCACCCTCGACTCTTATGACTGCCATCTGGTTTCTGTACAAATTATAAATAGCCTTTCGCTCCCTGTATTTTACCCCTGCCACCTTTAGAATTTGAAAAAGAGTATTCCAGTCAACATTGTCAAAAGCTTTCTCTAAGTCTACAAATGCTAGAAACGTAGGTTTGCCTTTTCTTAATCTTTCTTCTAAGATAAGTCGTAAGGTCAGTATTGCCTCACGTGTTCCAACATTTCGACGGAATCCAAACTGATCCTCCCCGAGGTCTGCATCTACCAGTTTTTCCATTCGTCTGTAAAGAATTCGCGTTAGTATTTTGCAGCCGTGGCTTATTAAACTGATAGTTCGGTAATTTTCACATCTGTCAGCACCTGCTTTCTTTGGGATTGGAATTATTATATTCTTCTTGAAGTCTGAGGGTATTTCGCCTGTCTCATACATCTTGCTCACCAGCTGGTAGAGTTTTGTCATGACTGGCTCTCCCAAGGCCGTCACTAGTTCTAATGGAATGTTGTCTACTCCCGGGGCCTTGTTTCGACTCAGGTCTTTCAGTGCTCTGTCAAACTCTTCGCGCAGTATCGTATCTCCCATTTCGTCTTCATCTACATCCTCTTCTATTTCCATAATATTGTCCTCAAGTACATCGCCCTTGTATAAGCCTTCTATATACTCCTTCCACCTTTCTGCCTTCCCTTCTTTGCTTAGAACTGGGCTGCCATCCGAGCTCTTGATATTCATACTAGTGGTTCTCTTCTCTCCAAAGGTCTCTTTAATTTTCCTGTAGGCAGTATCTATCTTACCCCTAGTGAGATAAGCTTCTACATCCTTACATTTGTCCTCTAGCCATCCCTGTTTAGCCATTTTGCACTTCCTGTCGATCTCATTTTTGAGACGTTTGTATTCCTTTTTGCCTGCTTCATTTACTGCATTTTTATATTTTCTCCTTTCATCAATTAAATTCAATATTTCTTCTGTTACCCAAGGATTTCTAGCAGCCCTCGCCTTTGTACCTACTTTATCCTCTGCTGCCTTCACTACTACATCCCTCAAAGCTACCCATTCTTCTTCTACTGTATTTCTTTCCCCTATTCCTGTCAATTGTTCCCTTATGCTCTCTCTGAAACTCTGTACAACCTCTGGTTCTTTCAGTTTATCCAGGTCCCATCTCCTTAATTTCTCACATTTTTGCAGTTTCTTCAGTTTTAATCTACAGATCATAACCAATAGATTGTGGTCAGAGTCCACATCTGCCCCTGGAAATGTCTTACAACTTAAAACCTGGTTCCTAAATCTCTGTCTTACCATTATATAATCTATCTGGTACCTTTTAGTATCTCCAGGGTTCTTCCACGTATACAACCTTCTTTCATGATTCTTAAACCAAGTGTTAGCTATGATTAAGTTGTGCTCTGTGCAAAATTCTACTAGGCGGCTTCCTCTTTCATTTCTTAGCCCCAATCCATATTCACCTACTATGTTTCCTTCTCTCCCTTTTCCTACACTCGAATTCCAGTCACCCATTACTATTAAATTTTCGTCTCCCTTCACTATCTGAATAATTTCTTTTATTTCATCGTACATTTCTTCAATTTCTTCATCATCTGCAGAGCTAGTTGGCATATAAACTTGTACTACTGTAGTAGGTGTGGGCTTCGTATCTATCTTGGCCACAATAATGCGTTCACTATGCTGTTTGTAGTAGCTTACCCGCATTCCTATTTTCCTATTCATTATTAAACCTACTCCTGCATTACCCCTATTTGATTTTGTGTTTATAACCCTGTAGTCACCTGACCAGAAGTCTTGTTCCTCCTGCCACCGAACCTCACTAATTCCCACTATATCTAACTTTAACCTATCCATTTCCCTTTTTAAATTTTCTAACCTACCTGCCCGATTAAGGGATCTGACATTCCACGCTCCGATCCGTAGAATGCCAGTTTTCTTTCTCCTGATAACGACATCCTCCTGAGTAGTCCCCGCCCGGAGATCCGAATGGGGGACTATTTTACCTCCGGAATATTTTACCCAAGAGGATGCCATCGTCATTTAATCATACAGTAAAGCTGCATGTCCTCGGGAAAAATTACGGCTGTAGTTTCCCCTTGCTTTCAGCCGTTCGCAGTACCAGCACAGCAAGGCCGTTTTGGTTAATGTTGCAAGGCCAGATCAGTCAATCATCCAGACTGTTGCCCCTGCAACTACTGAAAAGGCTGCTGCCCCTCTTCAGGAACCACACGTTTGTCTGGCCTCTCAACAGATACCCCTCCGTTGTGGTTGCACCTACGGTACGGCCATCTGTATCGCTGAGGCACGCAAGCCTCCCCACCAACGGCAAGGTCCATGGTTCATGGGGTGGTGATAGGCGTTAAATATAATAAAAAAGATACAATTTATACGGAAATACGTGGTAATGTTAATCAAGTGGCAGAATTTTTAAACGTGATAGGCTGCTTGGTCGCTGCTGCAAAGCGCAGTCATTCTCTCCAGCGTGATTGCCTTTTTCTTAAATGACGTTCTCCTTGTGAACCGGTGTGGCGAGTATGTTATGTGCAGTGACGCGGCAGTCTGGTTATTGGAGAAGCGACAAATGCCTTTGCACGCATTCCCGTGCCTCACACTGGAAGGGAGGATGGGAGGACGACGGGGGTGGTGCTGGCCGGCTGTCAGAGGACAGCCATTTTTCTTCTCATTGAGTCAACGGAGGGTGGGAATCCAGCACATTCCAGCCCATGAGCCGCCATCAACGCATCGTACGCTCTTTATACCCTGCCCGTATCGCTCGCCGGTGATATATTCACAACAATGTTCAATTCGCTACGCGTCGGCATCGTTCGCATATTTCTGGACGAAGCATATTGAGCAATTTGTTTATACAAATTGTAATTACACAGCAAGTGACATTAACACAATGCAAGATAAATGCAAAACAGTTTAGTAAGTTGCATCACAAAACAATAATAAAAAATAAAATAAAAACACAAAATAAAAACAAAATACTTACATTCTCCTGTCTGGTATTTATCTGTAGCCACGATGCAACGTGGCACCATTTATGAATCTGCTTCAACTATCGATGACGATCAGTATAGCAGTTGATCACATCACTGATGTCATACATTACATACACTTAAGTGACCCATGAAATGAGGTGTACATAGTTGTGCACAGCAACGAAGACGGTTTTCTTCCTTCTACATCTACATGATTACTCTGCTGTTCCACTATCTAACTGCGCGAGAGAAAAACGAGAACTTTAATTTTTCTGTGCGAGCCCCGATTTATCTTATTTTATCGTGATCATCATTTCTCCCTATGTAGGTGGGTGTCAACAGAATGTTTTCGCAATCGGAGGAGAAAACTGGTGATTGAAATTTCATGAGAAGATCCCGTCGCAACGAATGACAATTTTGTCTTAATGATTGCCAGTCCAATTCACGTATCACGTCTGTGGCACTATCTCCCTATTTCGCGATAATAAAAAATGAGCTGCCCTTCTTTGAACTTTTTCAATTTCATCCGTCAGTCCCACCTGATACGGATCTCACATCGCACAGCAATACTCCAGAATAGGGCGGACAAGTGTAGTGTAAGCAATCTCTTTAGTAGATCTGTTGCACCTTCTAAGTGTTCTGCCGATGAACTTAGTCTTTGATTTGCTCTACCAACAACATTATCTATGTGATCGTTCCAACTTAGATTATTTGTAATTGTAATCCCTAAGTATTTAGTTGAATTTACAGCCTTCAGGTTTGTCTGACATATCGCATAATCGAAATTTAGTGACTTTCTTTTGGTATTCATGTGAATAACTTGCCATTTTTCTTTATTCAGGTTCAATTGCCACTTTTCGCACCACACAGATTTCTTATCTAAATTATTTTGCAATTCATTTTGGTCATCTGATGACTTTACAATACGGTAAATGGCAGGATCATCTGTAAATAATCAAAGAGGGCTACTCAGATTGTCTCAAGTGTCGTTAATATAGATCAGCAACAATAGAGGGCCTATAACACTTCCTTCGTGAACGCCGGATATTACTTTTGTTTTACTCGATGACTTTCCATCTATTACTACGAATTGTGACCTTTCTGACAGGAAATCACGAATCCAGTCGCACAACTGATACCGGATAACACTGGCAGCAACATGTCTCAACTCGTGTGGTGGTGATTTCTGTAAAACGTGAGTCTCAGACATACAGGGTGTCCCATGTATCTTGACTACCTTAAATAACTTTATCCAGATGCAAATTACAAAATGTTTCAAGGAAATGTTCTTTAGCCGTCAGGGAGACAATCAGCATGACTGCCTTCGTTGTAGCTTTGTTTTTTACAAGGAAATGAATAGCGTTATTGCTCTTTTAAATGACACCCTGTATTTGTTATTCGGTAATTCATTTCCTTTCCTAAAGAACTATTCAAAAATGTATCACAGTGTACCATTCACTGAAAACTAGTAGAGTTTTTTTTTTCATCAGGGCTGACCTGGTTAGCCCTCCTCCTTTATTAGCCTCAGACACAGTTGCCTCTTAGGTGCCCGACTCTCTCACACTCCTCTGTGTCGCCTTCCGTTTGACATACGACATATACGTGGAGAACCACAAACAGTTTGCATTCCTTCCCGAAAATTTTTAAATTCATAGCTTCTGTTCCACACATTTATTTCAGCATCACAAAAACTAAGTATTTACGCACTGATCCATTTGCACTTCATACAAATCCTCACCTTCGCTGCTTGCGATCGGCTACCTCAGTCTGTTTCAACTTCGTGTGATTGACGCCAAGTATCACTTATTCATTTTTTTCATACTAGTTCTGATGCAAGCCTTTTTAGCACAGAGATCGTTCAGATATAGATCTTTTTTGTAAAGTTCTTTTCTTAACACATCTTTTACTGTGCAATCTGTGATCCTGTAGCCTTCTAGTCAGATATTTTAGACACCGATTACAAAATGTGTTCACAGCAGAAAACAATCCGATGAATTCTGAATCCATTGTTTTCGTTTCTCTGATCAAAAACATATGTATTTTTACAATTTCATCTTCGGTAAAACACCAACCGTTCTTCTTCAGTTTCTTTGTCAGAAGTATTTGAACAGGTAAGAGCAATCTTCAGTCGGCTTATGTTCATCTGAAGAAAAAGAGCGAGAACCAGTGAAAATCGCACACGGGCGATGAAACATGACTGACTAATAAGAAGGGTTTTTTCAGAGGATAGGCTTCCAGATTCGTCTAAGCAAGCTGTCAGCTTAAGGTGCCTCATTGGTGTACAATATACGTATGGAAAAGTTTTGGAGGATGTTGTTGTTGTTACTGTAGTCTTCAGACCGAAGACTGGTTTGGAGCAGTTCTCACGCTACACTATCCTGTGTAAACATCTTCATCTCCGAATAAATGCTTTAAACTGTATACTGTAAACATTTCTTGGTCTCTCTCTGCAATTTTTAACCCCCACACTTCCCTTCGGTACTAAATTGGGATCCTTCGATGTCTCAGAATGTGTCCTATCGACAGTTCCCTTCTTGCAGTCAAGTTATACCAGACATTTCTTTTCTCCCCATTTCTGTTTAGTATTTCCTCGTTAGTTACACAGTCTACCCATCTAATTTTCAGAATTCTTCTGTAGGACAACTCTACGAAATCTTCTATTCTCTTCTTGTCTAAACTTTTTATCTTCCACGTTTCACTTTCATAGGAGACTCCACTACAGACAAACACCTTAAAAAAGAATTTCCGACTCTTAAATGTGCATTCGATGTTAGCAAATCTCTCTCTTCTTCGGAAACTTTTAGCTTGCCATTGTCAGTCTACATTTTATATACTCTCTAGTTCGGCCACACCAGTTATTTTACTGCCCAGGCAGCAAAATTTATCTACTACTTTTAGTGCCTCGTTTTCTAATCTAGTTCCTTCATCATCGCCTCATTTAATTCGACTGCATTCCATTATCTCTGTTTTGCTTTTGTCAACGTTCATCTTGCGGGATAAAATAGACAGTATTCGGAGACAATTTCCAAGGTGTTGAGAAGTATATGCGCTGATCCAATGCGCACAATAAATAAATGAATAATTTCCTGTAGGGAAAAGAGGCGGAGTTAACTTATGAACTAGTTCTGATGTCAGAGAGACTGAAGCGGTAGTGTGTGTGTGTGTGTGTGTGTGTGTGTAGAGTAGCTTTGGTTGTGACATTAAAAGTGGAATCACGTACAAGCACTCTTGTATAAAATCATGCATAGATCATTGATATTCCATGGACGTAGGTAATTCTATATTTGAATAAAGTAATTTAGTGATTTTAAATTATTTATCGATGTTAAGTACCAAATATTGTTTATTATTCCGCTAAATCCGTCACGTCTAGTATCACCGTAGAAATCGTTAACAAACTGTAGATGAATAAACAACTAACAGAGTAACTAGACGATAACAGAGAACTGTATCATGGAAGAATAAATAGTCCGCTTCGGTTGAGGATGCATGCATGTCACAGGAATTAATAGAAAAAAAGAGAATTGCATGCCTACTCATGCGATCTTTCCACGATTGCAATGTGATTTTCATATTATTTGAGAGGTGAACTTTGAATGGTAATTGAAAAAGAAGTTATTCTTAATATGAGTTAGCAGCTCCAACAAACTGTCGGTGCTAGATTTGATAATCATTTAGCAAATGAATCAACAATAATTAAAGCAAGTCACAATCGTAGAGTATTACGATCTTATATATACACCTACTTGGGCATCATCAATTGTTGCAGGTCGTGGTTGACGTTTCACATGTGGCTGAACACTTCCTGTTACCTTAAATAACGTAACTATCTGGCGTTCGGTCCGGACACTTCGATGATGTCGTCCAGGATACCGAGCAGCATACACAGCACACGCCCGTTGGGCATTTTCATCACAATAGCCACACATCAACTCGATATAGACCTTTTCCGCAATTGGTAAACGGTCCATTTTAACACGAGTAATATATCACAAAGCAAATACCGTCCGCATTGGCGGAATACTACGTGATACCACGTACTTATACGTTTGTGACTATTACAGCGCCATCTATCACAAAGCGAAAAAAGTCATCCGACTGCAACATTCATATTTCTTTACGTACTACACGAATATGCAATAAAAAATGGGGGTTCCTATTTAAAAAAAAAAAAAAACGCAGTTGATATCCGTTGGCAGCGCCATCTAGTGGGCCAACCATAGCGCCATCTGGTTTCCCCCTTCAAGCTAGACGATTTTCGTTCTTTGTAGTTTTTTCGTTTGATGCTTATTTCGTGAGATTTTTGGCCCGGTCACTATCAATGGACCACCCTGTATAAAGAAGACTGATATTGTCACGTACGTCTTGTAAATAATTGTTAACGCTTATTGCATGAAAGGTGACGGAGTGTCTTTATTATAAAAAACGGCGTAATGAATGATTGCCTATACTAGTAGAGGTTGGAACGCCAGTGGAAATGAAACGGCTGGAGAAACTGAAGCCCAGGGTGGACGTCCCACACACGTGTGTCGGTCATGTTTAAACACAGGAAACAGCAAGACGGACGCCGTAGCTCCTAATCGCCTTCTGCCGTCCTAGTTTTTGAAAGAGTTTATTTGTGGCTGGAGTTCTTCCATCGTGGCAGACGTGTACGAGAACCATCGCTTCGTCGCATCGGACGCAGTACATACGGTGATATCGCAAATTGCTTCTGATTATTAGGGCTATAAAAGCTGAATAGCCGTGATCACGTTAGTTAATTTCCACGGAGGTTCCACATCACCGTAGATCATCTTTGGAAGTAGTGTCTTCTAGGGTTTGATACGTAGATGATGTCAGTCATTCTGCGTTATCGATATCAGACCCCGCAGTCATAATAGGGGGCAGAGTTGGGTATTTAATCAGTAATTTTACTTAGGAAATGTAAACTTTGTAATATAATTTTTTTTTTTTTTACTCTGCAGTAAATATATAAGCAGGAGCAACGTTTATCATTTAGTAGCATTAGTTGTCTTCATCATTCATTTATGTTTAGTTTGTAATTTATATGTTAAAGTCCATTAAGAGATACTAAGATCTGCTTCAGGGGATAGTGAGACAGGGCCTATTCTTCATTTTAGCGTTTAATATTTTCCGTTGCGCACTTTCATTTAACACCCGCCTGCAGTAGCATCATGGAGACCTAGACGCATGGAACATTCCATTTTGGAAGTCGTTATGGAATTCAATATCCCCGGGATCTCAGCGTCAAGAGTGTGCCGAGAATACCAAGTTTCAGGAATTACCTCTCACCTTGGACAAGGCTTGGATACCACCTGCAGTGTATCTCCTGCGATCGTGACCATATCGATTGTACCCTATACGATAGGAAAACTGTGGTGTGGTTAGATGAGTCCCGATTTCTGTTGGTAGGGCACGATGGTAAGATTCTAGTGTGGTGCAGATCCCACGAAACAATGGACTCACGTAGTCAGTAAGGCCTGTGCAAGCTGGTAGTGGCGCCATAATTCCTGTGTTAACTTGGAATTGATTGGGCCCTATGGTCCAACTGAGCCGACCAATGACTGGAAATGTTTATGTTCCACTGCTTGCAGACCATTTGCAGCAATTCATGGGATTGTGGATGACAATGCACCATGTCACTGGGACACAATTGCTAGCGATTAGTTTGAAGAGCGTTCTGGACAGTAGGAGTGAAAGATTTTTCCAACCAGACCGCCCGACGCGAATTCCATCGAAGATTAAACTGAGAATCCAGTTCGTCCACAAAGCCCTGCACAGGAGCCACTTACGGGCACAGCATGGTTCATCACTTCTGTTGGGGACTTCCAACAAATTGTTCAGTCTATGGCAAGTCGAATTGCTGCGTTGCGACAAATAAAGGAGGTCCGACCCGATATTAGGAGGTATCCCACGACATTTGTAACCTCAGTTTAAAACAATAACTGTGAAAGAGTTGTTAATTGACAATTATACTACTGACCATTAAAATTGCTGCACCCAGAAGAAATGCAGATGATAAACGGGTATTCATTAGACAAATATATTATAGCAGAACTGACGTGTGATTACATTTTCACGCAGTTAGGGTGCATAAATCCTGAGAAATCAGTACCCACAACAACCAGCTCTGGCCGTAATAACGGCCTTGATAGGCCTGGGCATTGAGTGAAACAGAGCTTGGATGGCGTGTACAGGTACAGCTGCCCATGCAGCTTCAACACGATACCACAGTTCATCGAGAGTAGAGACTGGCGTATTGTGACGAGCCAGTTGCTCGGCCACCATTGACCAGACGTTTACAGTTGGTGAGAGATCTGGACAATGTGCTGGCCAGGGCAGCAGTCAGACATTTTCTGTACCCAGAAAGAGCCGTACAGGACCTGCAACATGCGGTCGTGTGTTATCCTGCTGAAATGTAGGGTTTCGCAGGGATCGAATGAAGGGTAGGGCCACGGGTCGTAACACATCTCAAATGCAACGTCCACTGTTCAAAGTGCCGTTAATGCGAACGAGAGGTGACCGAGACGTGTAACAAATGGCACCCCATACCATCGCGCCCGGTTATACGCCAGTATGGCGATGACGAATACACGCATCCAATGTGCTTTCACCGCGATGTCGCCAAACATGGATGCGACGATGATGATACTCTAAACAGAGCCTGGATTCATCCGAAAAAGTGACGTTCTACCATTCGTCCACCCAGGTTCGTCGTTGAGTACACCATAGCAGGCGCTCCTGTCTGTGATGCAGCGTCAACGGTAACGGCAGCCACGGTCTCTGAGCTGATAGTTTATGCTGCTGCAAACGTCGTCTAACTGTTCGTGCAGATGGTTGTTGTCTCGGAAACGTCCCCATCTGTTGACTCAGGGATCGAGACGTCGCTGCACGATCCGTTACAGTCATGCGGATAAGACGCCTGTCATCTCGACTGCTAGTGATACGAGGCCGTTGGGATCCAGAACGGAGTTCCGTATTACCCTCCTGAACCCACCGATTCCATATTCTGGTAACAGTCACTGGATATCGACCAACGCGAGCAGCAATGTCGTGATACGATAAAGCGCAATCGCGATAGGCTACAATCCGATCTTTAGCAAAGTCGGAAACGTGATGGTATGCATTTCTTCTCCTTACACGAAGCATCATCTGCTGTTTGTGTATGAGAAATCGGTTGGAAACTTTCCTCATGTCAACAGGTTGTAGGTGTCGCCACCGGCACCAACCTTGTGTGAATGATCTGAAAAGCTAATCATTTGTATATCACAGCGTCTTCTTGCTGTCGCTCATATTTCGCGTCTGTTGCACGTCATTTTCTTGATGCTAGCAATTTTAATGGCCAGTACTGTATATTCCTAGCATGGACAGGCCTGCTCAGAGTGCCAACCTAAACCCAGTGAAACATCTCTGGGGATGAGTTAGAATGTCGACTTCGTTCTAGGCCCCAGCGGCTAACATTACTACCTTCTCTAGCTTCGTCTGTTGATGAAGAATGGGCTATCACTCCCCCGCAGTCATTCAGCCTCCTCGTTAAAAGTGTCCCTAGCAGGGTTCAAACCGTGATAAACGCGATAGGTGGACACACACCATATAAATGTCCACTGATAGGTGTTTGGATACTTTTCCCAGGTAGTATACGTATGCAGACGAACTGTACATGCTGAACAGTCTGCTGTGTTGAGTCTGAGGCAGCGCTGTGCTGACGGCGACCGCCGGCGGCGGCGGTGGCGGCAGGGGGAACAATTAATAAAGGAGCTGAGGGGGTGGGCGGTGGTTGGGGGGGGGGTTAGGACTAGGGAGGGGGTGGCCACCCTCGGGCCGGTGCAGCCCCCCCAGCGCGGCATTCCTGCCCCCTGCGGGCCGCGCGGGCGCATTTGTCATCGCCGGTTGCAGCGCAGCTCCACACCACATTCGCGGCTTTTCTCTCCTACCTGGGCGGGCGCCGGCAATTACAGGGACAGTCGCCACGGTGAGGAACGCTGAACCTCTGGCCTAGCCTAGCAGTGCAAGCAATGCGACGTCACCTCGTCAATTATTTATCCAGCACGCTCAAGCTTCAGAAGCAGCTCTTCGCCTGAGACGGGTTCGGTCCCTATCCAAGACGCAGACAGATGCCTCTACAGTCCGGTTACCGTTAGAGAGCCAATACAGGGTGATTTTGCTAAATGGTGACAATCTGCAAGAAAATACATACTGAGAAAGGCATACCCACTTGAAAGTGGGGGTAAAAGAATTTCGGCACTGTGGTTTTCAGTGGTTGAAGACACACATGCGAACACACCAGGCAAGTAGGGGTGTTCTGCCTGTACTACAGCTTTAGTTCGACACTCAAGAGCATACCCGATTGAAAGTGGGGGTAAAAGAATTTCGACACTGTGGTTTTCAGTGGTTGAAGACACACATGCGAACACACCAGGCAAGTAGGGGTGTTCTGCCTGTACTACAGCTTTAGTTCGACACTCAAGAGCGCGGTGTGCTAGAGGTTTATCATGTAGCAGCCACATTACCGTTCCTACCAGCAATGGCAGACCTGAAACTTCCTGGCAGATTAAAGCTGTGTGCAGGAAAGCTTCTGTAAAGTTCGGAAGGTGGAGACGAGGTACTGGCAGAACTGAAGCTGTGGGGCCGGGGCGTGAGTCGTGCTTGGGTAGCTCAGATGGTATAGAGCAATTGGCCGCGATAGGCAAAAGTCCCGAGTACGAGTCTCCGTCCTGTACACAGTTTTAATCTGCCAGGAAGTTTAATATCAGCGCAGACTGTGCTGCAGAGTGAAAATCTCATTCTGGAATGGCAGACCTTCCATTAGGGAAGGTAGTTAACCCACAGGAAAAGCAAAAATGCTGCACACTCTCTCTCTCAACAGACAGCAATAGCCTCCAGCGTTGGAAATATAACGAGCTGCAGCTGTACTTTACCTGTTAGAGTAACAAATTCCATGATACATACATACCTTTGATCTAAACCTTAATCTTCTATTGGCCTTCCTTCATACTGATGTTACATGACTGTCCCCTTTCTTAGGATTATCCAGAAACATACGTCGGGACCTTCTCAAGAGGCTCACCGCTGTTCTTCCTCTTTATGCAACACATCTATCTACATTTAAAGACAGCTGTCATTCGTTAGTCCCAGAACAAACTTAGTCTACTTTCATCCGGAATTCTTTACCATTGAACACCATTGAATACTTCCCTGTGCACATGTTAGTTAGCGAACAGTCTTCTAATGCTGCTGATCCAATACGATAAATCGCTTATGTAAATTGACGTACAAAACATCGCAACACGAAGAAGGCGTATGTCTACGTATGAAAGATGATTTCTATTCAGATTTAAAGCCAATCGCTTACGAATGGATCTAGTAGCGCCACTGAGAACATGTTAATCATGTTTGCTTTAAATACATGCTGTAACGGTCGTGAGAGTTTGTGAGCAGATGTTAGTCAACAACGGTACAAGACGAACAAGAAGCCATTATCCACACTTCAGTGAGTTTGAACGATATCGTGTAGTTTATTTATTTAATCGTATGGCTAGGGCCCCCCGCCGTGCAGTCCGTTCGCCGGGGGTCCCGTCTTTCAATCTGACACCACTTGGACGATCTGCAATCGATTAGGATGATGATGAGGGCAGCACAACACACAGCCCCTGGGCGGAGAAAGTCCCCGACGCAGCCGGGAATCGAACCCGGGCCCAGAGGATTGACAATCCGTCACGCTTACCATTCAGCTACCGGGGGCGGACGTCGTGTAGTACAACTTCGAGAAGCTGGATGTTCCTTCCATGATATTGCAAAACTGGCAGGAATGTAGCCTCTGCATATGAGTGCTCGCAGAGGTGGTCACGAGAGTGTACGGCCACAAGGAGACCAGGCTCTGGACGGCCACGTGGCACTAGCGAGAGGGAGGACCATCCTGTTCGGCGCATGGCTCTGGCGCGTCGTAGTGTATCTGCAGCAGCAATATGAGCATCAGTTGGCCTCGTATCACTAGCAGTCGAGATGGTATGCATCTTAACCGCTTGGTTGTAACGGATCGTGCAGCCACGTCTCGATCCCTGAGTCAACAGATGGGGACGTTGGCAAGACAACAACCATCTGCACGAACAGTTCGACGACGTTTGAAGTAGCATGGACTTTTAGCTCGGAAACCATGGCTGCGGTTACCCTCGAAATTGCATCACAGACAGGAGCGCGTGCTATGGTGTACTCAACGACGAACCTGGGTGAACGAATGGCAAAACGTCATTTTTTCGGATGAAACCAATTACTGTTTACAGCATCGTGATGGTCGCATCCGTGTTTAGAGAATTCGCAGTGAACGCACATTAGAAACGTGTATTCTTCATCGCCATACTGACGTATCACCCGGCGTGATGGTATGGGGCGCCATTTGTTACACGTCTCGGTCACCTCTTGTTCGCATTGACGGCACTTTGAACAGTGGACGTTACGGTTCAGATGTGTTACGAGCCGTGCCTCTACCTTCATTCGATCTCTGCGAAATCCTACATTTCAGCAGGATAACACACGACTGCATGTTGCAGGTCCTGTACGGGTCTTTCTGGATACAGAAAGTGTTCGACTGCTGCCCTGGCCAGCCAGCTCGAAGCCAGATGCCCTGCAGCGTGCATTCCACTGACCCCAAACCACAGTCATTTACGACTTCAGTGATGTCAAGAAAGACCTTGCTGGAGGCCACGGTGGATGTCATCGTTGCAATCTACGCCCAATCTAACAAAGACATATGTATTCTGGTGAGCAGAAATTTCTTGCTTCCGGAATAACTAAATTGAGATCCTATCATTGTTTCAGCAGGTATTTTGTCTGCAGAAGGCTGATGAAGCACTGGAAATGTGGCTAATGTTCGTTTCCTTGCATGCAGACAGCACAACCACCCTTCAGGATGAGTAGTTGTCACGTCCATTTTGCAGAGCTGGTAGGCTCAGAAGAGACACGAACAGGAGCCTGGCTGGCTGGGGGGCCGCGCTCTCTGGAGGGCACTCCGCGGGCTAATACGGCGTGGCGGCGTCGTTAGCCGCGGGCATGTCGGCCGGCCGCCGGAATCAATACCCGTCAGCGGCAGGCCCGCTACCGAGCGGCGCAGCCGTCCATCATCCGGCGCCGGCGTCAGCGCCCGCGGCGCAGCGCTCCGCTTCGTTACTTTGATTGGCAACCGGGCGGGTAACGCGCATGCGCGGACCGTGCGGTGGCGCCGCATTCCGGGTCCTTGCGGCGGTCCCTTTGCTCGCAGCCCGCACGCAGCCGGTACCGCACGGCTGGGCAAAGCAGAACACGTGCAACACGCGGTAAGACCGCGTCCCAGACCACAGTGGAGAGACAAGTGGTTGTCAATAATGAGTGCACCAGAATAGTATATTTTCCTCGGAGTTTAATCGAAAACGGAAATGCTGTGACAGAAGCTGAACACATGCGGTGGAGTACCATGTTGCGGAGTGTAACACAGCACGTTTCATGCACAGTGTGTCAGGTAAATGTAACGACTCCAGACGGGCTTTCCTGGGACCAAGAGGGTATTGGAACTCTAAGGTCTACAGTAGACACTGACGGAAAAAAGCAATACCAAAAAAGAATTAATGGCTGTAATGAAATTTCAGTAACACATTTCTCTAGGTAACATACACTACTGGCCATTAAAATTGCTACACCAAGAAGAAATGCAGATGTTAAACGGGTATTAATTGGAGAAATATATTATACCAGAACTGACATGTGATTACATTTTCACGCAGTTTGGGTGTATAGATCCTGAGAAATTACTACCCAGAACAACCACCTCTGGCTGTAATAACGGCCTTGATACGCCTGGGCATTGAATCAAACAGAGCTCGGATGACGTGTACAGCTACAGCTGCCCATGCACCTTCAACACGATACCACAGTTCATCAAGAGTTGTGTCTGGCGTATTGTGATGAGTCAGTTTCTCGGCCGCCATTGACCAGGGGTTTTCAATTGGTGAGAGATCTGGAAAATGCGCTGGCCAGGGCAGCAGTCGAACACTTTCTGTATCCAGAAAGGCCCGTAAAGCACCTGCAACATGCAGTCGTGTGTTATCCTGCTGAATTGTATGGTTTCGCAGGGATCTTATGAAGGTAGAGGCACGGCTCGTAACACATCTGAAACGTAACGTCCACTGTTCAAACTGCCGTCAATGCGAACAAGAGCTGACCGAGACGTGTAACCAATGGCACCCCATACCATCACGCCGGGTGATACGTCAGTATGGCGAAGAAGAATACACGGTTCTAATGTGCGTTCACTGCGAATTCTCCAAACACGGATGCGACCATCATGATGCTGTAAACAGTAATTGGTTTCATCCGAAAAAATGACGTTTCGCCATTCGTGCACCCAGGTTCGTCGTTGAGTACACCATCGCAGGCGCTCCTGTCTGTGATGCAGCGTCGAGGGTAACCGCAGCCATGATTTCCGAGCTAAAAGTCCATGCTACTTCAAACGTCGTCGAACTGTTCGTGCAGATGGTTGTTGTCTTGTAAACGTCCCCATCTGTTGACTCAGGGATCGAGACGTGGCTGCACGATCCTTTACAACCATGCGGTTAAGATGCGTATCATCTCGACTGCTAGTGATACGAGCCCTTTGGGATCCACCATGGCGTTCCGTATTACCCTCCTGAATCCACTGATTCCATATTCTGCTAACACTCATTGGATCTCGACCAACGCGGGCAGCAATGTCGCGATACGATATACCTCATTCGCGATACGCTACAATCCGACCTTTATCAAAGTCGGAAACGTGATGGTACGCATTTCTCCTCCTTACATGAGGCATCACAACAACGTTTCACCAGGCAACGCCGGTCTACTGCTGTTTGTTGGAAACTTTCCTCATGTCAGCACGTTGTATGTGTCGCCACCGGCGGCAACCTTGTGTGAATGCTCTGAAAAGCTAATCATTTGCATATCACAGCATTTTCTTCCTGCCGGTTATATTTCGCGTCTGTACCACGTCATCTTCGTGGTGTAGCAGTTTTAATGGCCAGTAGTGTATCTTTGTTAGATTGGGCGGAGATTACAACGTTCACATCCGGCTACGCACGGGCGACGGAGTGACTTCGGTGGGAGGTGGCGTCTCTCTGGTGGCCGTGGGGAGGGAGGGGCCACTACCAGCTGTGGGTAACGAATACAACATTATACTCATTCAGGGTTATTCGCAGAGACATCTGGGGTTTCAGATGACGACTGCGAGAAAACTGCAATACATATAACAGTTACAAGAAACATTTCCTCTATTCAGATTTTAACTCACTTTACAGGTGTACAAGACTCCCATCTGCCCCATATTGTCACATCATATTGTGAGGGTCAGGTGTACAATATGGGCGCCATTTGCGACAGCAGCAAATTTCAGTATGTGCAAGCAACAACAGAATTTGCTGACATGAACTGCCTCGTTCAATAAGTAATGCAATACACTTTTTTCTAGGACATTTTCGATAGACAAAATGCGGGTTGTGTTGTACGATATCGTGGAATATTCTGACTTCATCATCTATAGTTTCAGGAAGTTCCGATAGGTGGCGGTGCACTACGTAGCTTTGAAAACGGCATCTGTAGTGGGGGTGTGTTCCAAGCATGAGAGCTGTAGCTGAGTTTTCTTTGGTGGAAAACGAGAGCATCACAGATATTCACAGGTGCCTGAGGAATATTTATGGAGACTTGGCAGTGAACAAAAGCGTGGTGAGTCGTTGGGGGAGAGGCGTCTGTCGTCATCGCAACAAGGTAGCGCAAGCCTGTCCGATCTCTCGCGTCCTGGTCAGGAGCACCCAACTGATTTCTGCAATGTTGGAACGTCATGTACCTAGAAGTTGACTCTGACATCGACCAGTGGAGTGGTCCCTTGCACGCTCAAAAATGGTTCAAATGGCTCTAATCACTATGGGACTTGACATCTGAGCTCATCAGTCCCCTACACTTAGAACTGCTTAAACCCAGCTAACCTAAGGAGTTTTGAGTTTGATTTAGTTTCCCATGGGGGGACTCATTGCCTGAAAGGCACACCTGTTGACTCTTGCAGAGGATCCCTGATATTACATAACTCCTTCCAGGTTCGAAACGTAATTTGCGGCAATTTCCCAGTATTTGCTCATGGATTACTTGTTCCTCAAAATAGAGACGTACAAGCAAGTCTTTCTGCAAAACTTTCTCACATACGAGATATAATACAGGCTGCTTTTCCCTCAGAAAACCTGTACCAAATATTAGGTTGATTAATAGCTTTAGCACTTCGAAAAAATCGATTCTAACTGGTGATCTGCACCTGCTGCCTTAGATCAGTACTTTTCCCGACTGGTTTTCCTTTAACTTTGGTCTTCCTTAGCCCTAATGTCGGCCAGTTATTGTTCTCGTCCCATCTTGGTGTGGTATCGTTGAGATGGTCTGAACCTGACTACAACTGTGCAGAATGACATCCGATTAGATCACCCCCATGAGCAGGAGCAGAGAGGACATTCGGAATTCCAGCGTTAGGTAGGTCACAGGACACGTCAGCAAAGAGGAGACAACTCAGGAAGGAAGGCCACAGGACACTTACTCTGCAAATGCTTCTTGCTGGGAGGTTTCGACCCAGATGTGCAGGAGGAAGAATGCACTGAGTGCAAGTGGCTGCAGATTAGTGGCTCATGTTGCCATGAACGATGCTTGCTGTCTGTATTCTCTGTGCACCCTTGGTTTCTTTAGACTGATGAAGACTGCTAGTCTCGAAAACAGGGAGGCATGGTTCTGTATTTGCGGCAGTTTACTCTGAATCGATGCCGCTCTTGTGGTTTGGTGTCGAAGGTATGTCTAAAATAGAGACGCAGACAGTTCTGCGATGATCTGCCGGCCGTTGTGGCCGAGCGGTGCTAGGCGCTACAGTCTGGAGCCGCGCGACCGCTACGGACGCAGGTTCGAAGCCTGCCTCGGGCATGGATGTGTGTGATGTTAGGTTAGTTAGGTTTATGTAGTTCTAAGTTCTAGGGGACTGATGACCTCAGAAGTTAAGTCCCATAGTGCTCAGAGCCATTTGAACCATTTGCGATGATCTCGGATGCGAGTTTCTCGATCTCCTCCGTAGGGTAGAGAAGTGAAGGACTAACTGTCCTAAAGAAGTCAGGCTTAAAGTAAACAAGGGGAGCAGCTGCTGCGATGTTGAGTATGTGTGTAGTGCATATTGAGGTTCTTATGGTTAGAGAAACCTCCCCATGGTAAGCTGCTAGAAGCTGCCTCGCTTGTTGAAGGTAAATATGCACATCTAGTAATAGGATCTAACCTCAGGTAAACAGCATCAAAGTGTATATTCAGGCTGGAATATGTATTGCAAGAATAGGCTAGGCACAACTGTAGTTGGGATATATATTGCTGTGAAGAACTCGAAGGTATTTAGTGAGGTCGTTTTACATTCTGGATGTGAAATAAACTGGATGAGGATAAGCATAAAAGGTGATACAAACAAGGTAATGTGAGAGTTTTATAGACCACCTCCTCAGGAGTTGTAATGGCACGAGCGTTTAAGTGAGAACTTCAAAAGTATTGAGATTAAATTTATTGATTATACCACTGTAATACGGGGAGGTATATATATACCACCTGTAGAATGAGAGAGACATGCGGATGAAACTGGTGCCAAAGTCAGCGATTGGTATGAACCTGTTTTGAAGTTTTTCGCTGAAAAATACGCTTTGAGTATTTAGCGAAACTACTGGCGAGGACAATTTCTTAGACCTTCTAATATGTAACAGACCGGAACTTTTCGAATCAGGACAACGGTGGACATAAGGATGCGATAGCATCATTGATTACAAGTGTTACAAGCACTGTTAGAAAATGTAAGAAAACTTTTTTGATTGGGAACAGTGACAAGATACACATTGCAGAGTATCTTTTAGTGAACCTCAGGTATTCAGCTCTGAGGGCGAATATGCGGCGCACTGATGTATGAACTCGAAAAGAGCTGTTCAGTACAGCGTACATCGACGTGTCCCGAACAAGATGTTGAGGGATGGGCAAAACCAAGTGTGGTTCATTAGCCACGTTAGAAATTTACTACGAAGTAAAGAGAACTGCATGACAATGTAAGCGAAGTTACAGTATATTTCTTATTAAGTTTGTATATATTGTTGAACTTACGTATGTGCGGATATGTTGTAGTGAAGATGCAATTGATAGTGATAGTCAGACTTGAAGTAATTATAACTTGAATCTAACAGAGATGCACCAATCTCTCCGAATATGTGTTTACTGCTCTACAATGAGAACGTTTGTGTCGTAAATAAGCAAAAACTCTCTTGCAATAATTGAAAGTCTCCATTTCTGGATCACGAATTACTATTTTTGTTGTACTTCAACAGTCTTACAGAACATGAGCATATATCACTCAGTCTTCGTCAAAAAATGTCCGGCGATAAGATTTTACCCTAGAAAGAATGTAGTGGTGAAATCTCGTTGATCTCGTAGACCAGAAGCAACTGCCGATATCCTCCAGTCACCCGTAAGACTTTTTCTGCGCATAAATAGGCACTTCTGTGGGATTTTCGGATACCGATTCTGTGCGACTGAGTCCACTTTTGATTATATGGTGCCTCGCCGTTTGCTGATTTCTGTTAATAACACAAAACTTCTAAAGCCCTTGACCGTGCTTGCAGATCGACCAACAAACATCGTCAACCAAACATCCGAAGTTCCTGTAGAACCTCAGCACAATTTATTTACCCAAAATTCACTTCAGAAAATAAATGAGAGCGCTTTAATTACCTTTTATAGAATTTTTATACATTCTCGCATACATCTACAATGATAAAATCGCAGCCCCCTCTCCCTTTCTTTATACAGCTCTGTACCAGTTTGTTTTTCACAAAATGGTGCTCAACAGTCGGCACATATCCACCTCTGAGCGACATATGTCCATACATTAACACTTCTACAGCGAGTCTCTTTTTCCGTTCGCAAAACTTTTGCTATAACCGACAACGCGCCACGAGGCCACTGTATTTCTCGGAGTAAACGCATCCCTCCCGCAGGCGAAATGCACTTACTTAGTGTATTTTATCAATTTTAGCTGCTTCCTTATGTGTAGTGGGGCAACAAATACGTATAACTCTAAGGAATGGGTTATCATAAAGACTTACAAAATTTCTTATTACGTCTCTATTATTATTCAGTGCCGTGACCTTAAATTTTGTCATGAAAACTCCATTATAATTTAGCGGTTATCGTACAGTTACTCATGTCTCTGCAGTAACTTAAGGGTTACATACGTGTAAGTGATGATAAAAGCCGGCCGGTGTGGCCGTGCGGTTAAAGGCGCATCAGTCTGGAACCGCTACGGTAGCAGGTTCGAATCCTGCCTCGGGCATGGATGTGTGTGATGTCCTTAGGTTAGTTAGGTTTAAGTAGCTCTAAGTTCTAGGGGACTGATGACCACAGGAATTAAGTCCCATAGTGCTCAGAGCCATTTTTGATGATAAAATTTCCCCAGTTAATAATAAATACCTCTAACTGACAGGCCCAACAAACTGTGAATCTTGAACTTAAAGGCATTAAACAAATTTTCTTTTTAACTGTATTGCATTCCGTAAGCTTGGAACAACGAGCCATTAATACTTACTTTGTAGTTTGGCATGGACACCCCTTCGACGTCCGCGGAGCTGTTCACATACTGACTAAAGCTTGCTGGCACGCTTGTCACGTGATGCGAAAGCAGAGATTCGAGCGCACAAAGTCAAAACTGTAATGTCCCTAACGTTAATGTTCATCGTTTAACGCACGAATATGAATGGCGCTCATTTCCCGACGCGCCACGCCAAAGAGTTATCCCCCAAAACACGAGTGTTTGAGAGGGCATTCATCTTATATTCACCCCATCTTGAGATGTTTAAATTTATTTACATGTCGTGAACGTTGTTTCCTATTTACGATAGCTTACAATAGCTGTATTAAAACCTTCCGTTGCAAAATTCCGTAATGCCTTGAAGAAAGAAACGATGTTCGCGACACGTAAATAAATGTACACATCTGAAGATGGGATGCCAGTCAGATTAAAGTGACATGAACGCCTACATATGCATCGCGCTGCAGCTGATTCATTACAAATTACTTTCACTTTCAGCGGTTGTAGTGTTCTAATACGCCAACAACGGACAAGTAGAAAATAACATTCGGCAATGAGAATGGCCGTTCCAGTCGACAAGCAGTTAGAAATAACTGGGCGTTTTTTGACCTCAGCGCTGCCTTTGAAATATTTGGGATTCTGTGTTAATATCCACAGTAACTTTTATCAAGCCCTATGATTCGTCTACGAAGACGTTATAGCCCGAACTCTTGACAACTGCGCTTTTTTAGCGAGACAACGTATATATTCGCGAGCCGTTGCAGCAACACGTCAGTAAGTACCTGAAATTAACGAGCAGCTGTTTGGTTGACATGTTGTGGATCTTCCACATCATTATCCGACGCGACGCCCGTGAGCCAATGAAGCTATTAACAAGCATGTTTTTAAATATTTGTTCAGGTATAGTTTTGATGACCGATCGTGGAAATATCCGAAAATATGTCATAGAAGAATTCATGGACAAGAAGTAAAAACTTTGAGGTTCGCCGATGACTTTGTAATTCTGTCAGAGACGGCAAAGGACTTGGAAGAGCAGTTGAACGGAATGGACAGTTTCCTGAAAAGAGGATATAAGATGAATATCAACAAAAGCAAAACGAGGATAATGGAATGTAGTCAAATTAAATCGGGTGATGGTGAGGGAATTAGATTAGGAAGTGAGACACTTAGAGTAGTAAAGGAGTTTTGCTATTTGGGGATCAAAATAACTGATGATGGTCGAAGTAGAGAGGATGTAAAATGTAGACTGGCAATGGCAAGGAAAGCGTTTCTGAAGAAAGAGAAGTTTGTTAACATCGAGTATAGATTTAAGTGTCAGGAAGTCATTTCTGAAAGTATTTGTATGGAGTGTAGCCATGTATGGAAGTGAAACGTGGACGATAAATAGTTTAGACAAGAAGAGATTAGAAGCTTTCGAAATGTGGTGCTACAGAAGAATGCTGAAGATTAGATGGGTAGATCACGTAACTAATGAGGAGGTATTGTATAGGATTGGGAAGAAGAGAAGTTTGTGGCACAAATTGACTAGAAGAAGGGATCGGTTGATAGGACATGTTTTGAGGCATCAAGGGATCACAAATTTAGCATTGGAGGGCAGCGTGGAGGGTAAAAATCGTAGAGGGAGACCAAGAGATGAATACACTAAGCAGATTCAGAAGGGTGTAGGTTGCTGTAGGTACTGGGGGATGAAGCAGCTTGCACAGGATAGAGTAGCATTGAGAGTTGCATCAAACCAGTCTCAGGACTGAAGACAACAACAACAACAACATGTCATAGACGAAGTACAATACGAGCACCTTTGTCTCTCTCCCGCGAATTTCTTCCACGCGCCAGTTTAAAACCAATCGCGTACCGAATCCGTCGGTTGCTCACACGTAGTCTACATACGGGAAAACTTTAATATTTTTAAGTACGTTACTCGCCTCTGTTGCTCACAGGTTCGAATGGTTCAAATGGCTCTAAGCACAATGGGACTTCACACCTGAGGTCATCAGTCCCCTAGACATAGAACTACTTAAGCCTAACTAACCTATGGACATCACATACATACATGCCAGAGGCAGGATTCGAACCTGCGACCATAGCATCTGCGCGGTTCCGGACTGAAGCTCGTAGAACCTCTCGGCCACAGCGGCCGGCTGCTCATAAGTGATCTAAAGTTTGCAAATTTGTTATTTTGAATGTTTCAGATTGATTCTTACTGAGATCCTGCCAATCTATTTAAATTTGCTTAGTGTATTACTACTACATCTGTACCAAATGTTGTGTGTACTTTTTCACGTTTTTCACTTTCACCGGCTACATTACTTTCTCTGTAATGGTGAATACAGGCCAAAGCAATTAACATTTATACGAAGGTCGGGATTCAAATTCGCTTCTCCTTCAAGTAGATAGGTGCACTGGCCACGGAGCCGCTAACACCGACGCATGGATTATCCTACTACGTCTCCCTCCCTAACACTCCAATTCACGTCTTAGCCCAATCTGATGTTCCTCTTGTTAACTAGTATCAATTGCAGAGGCCCTCCAAAACCGGAATAGCACCTTGATTGAACGAATGGGTATAGTCCCACCTGTACCAGAGGTATATTTCCTATATTAATCGTATGAAATCATATGTTCCAGAGACATTAAGTCTCAATCGCTGTCTAGTGAGCAGGAGACCCGGGTTCGAATCTCAGCCTTCGTACCAATTTTAATTCATTGCTTCGGCCTGTATTCATTATCGTAGATAAAGTTGAGTCTGAATATGTGTCTAGAAACAATAGTTTCATATGATTAATATATTATTTTCTGTACTAGTGTTTGCCTACTTCACGCACCTTGTCTGTAGCATTTCCAGCAGTATTTAGTGGTACAGTGAAACGTCCCCTTAGAACAATTATACATGATTGTGCTTAAACTGACACACAATATTTTTAGCGCAACGCAATCACTTTCAAAAATCCCTACAAAAGAATGGCCCTGACTAACATTAACCTATACGTTTCACAAATCACTTACCTCACAAAAATCTTCGTTACTCGAACTACTGCAATACAGCGAACATCACTACTGCCAGCTAAATAAAAGATTCAAACTACGGGAAGCACTAACTACTGATAGGGATAGTTAGCAAATGAAAGATTTTAATAGAGAACAAACAGTGTATTTACCTTAATAGTCATAATATATATAGCAGTTCATGACATCCAGTCTTAAAAATTTCAAAACTCCGCCATCTCTCTCCCCACATCCACCACTGCTGGCGGCTCACCTCCAACTGCGCAACGCTACGCGCTGTTCACATCCATCTACCCAACACTACAATGGCGAGTATTACAACAATGCCAACCAGCCACTGACTGCACACAGCACAGCCAGTGATTTTTCATACAGAGCGCTATGTGGCGCTACCGATATAAAAAACCTAAACAGCCTACTTACAACAGAAGTCAGTAGTAGTTGTTAGCAAATGAAATGGTTGCGATATCACCATTTGTGACTCTGTCGGTGGCCAGTGATGTGCGTGTTTTTGTGTTTTGCTATTGGCTGCTGGCAGTAGCATGGACAACTTTTAACTTCTACAAGTTCTGGGTCTGTGTCTTACTGTAGTGTTTACGTCTCTTTATTTTGTTTATATATGTGTCTTACAGCAGCGAATTTTTGTAGGATGATGTTCTTTTTCGGTGTCAGTGAAATATTTTACACGAACCAGGTCAGTGGTTCACAGGTATATCGTTACTGTTAATGCAGCTAACTGCCTTAGATGAGAGCAGTAGCTCATGCTTTGTGAAAATGTTTACCATGTTTAGTATTTTATCTAGAGTACAGAGTACTATCCGGGAGTGAGACACGGGTATTTTTGGGATTTCATTGTGAAATTTCTAACAGACAGCAACCATATTCAAAGAGCTGTTGGTGAATCTGTCAGGTTCTATGGTCGTGGTCCATGAACTTTCTCTTTCATGACTTTCCGTCCAGGGCTGCGTTGGACATCTTCAGAGGTGCACCTTGTTCCGCTGAGTCTTCCCATATGACTCAGGTGAACAAGGTGCACCTATGAGAATATCGAACGCAGTTGTGGAGGAAACGTCAGCGATGAAAAAGTTGCGTGGACGACGACCACACAACACGATATATTCACCAACACCTAAGACAACCCGTGGTGAACGCCTCCAGTGTATGTTCAAGTAACATTGCAGTATCATACTAAATTGTTTCCTCCACACTGTCATTAAAGAACATTGTCCTACTTATTTCCACATTTGTAAACTATTGAGAGTAGTATTACAAAAGTCAATGATTTCAGAACCAGCAATACTTGTATTTGTAACATTAACTCATTGTGTTACACCTACTAGCAGCAATGTATTGTAGATCGCTGGAGGAATGAATGATGCCAGGTGACTGGGAAGAATAACAATAATTTTCCCGTTTTAATAAAATTACGTCCGATATATGTTCATAAATATTGGCATATATCACCAAAGTCATTCTGTTATTGAATCGTTGACCATGTTTTGTGCTCAAGCATATAGTCTTTTTTCGAAAACAGCAATCTCCTCTATAAAAGTCAACATGGATTCCGAAATCAGAGACCTTGCAATATTGAGCTCGCTCTAATCAGTCGATAAGAAGCAGTGCTTCGTAGACAAAGACGCCCTAGTTGATAAGTGTTCCTTTAGTTCCGGGACGCATATATCACCAAAGTCATTCTGTTATTGAATCGTTGACCATGTTTTGTGCTCAAGCATATAGTCTTTTTTCGAAAACAGCAATCTCCTCTATAAAAGTCAACATGGATTCCGAAATCAGAGACCTTGCAATATTGAGCTCGCTCTAATCAGTCGATAAGAAGCAGGGCTTCGTAGACAAAGACGCCCTAGTTGATAAGTGTTCCTTTAGTTCCGGGACGCATTTGATTTAGTTGGGCACGTCGCTCAATGAACAAAATACGAGATTACGAAGCATCGGACGAGATTTGTGATCTGGTTCACTGTTCCCTTGCAGGTAAAAAACACATCGTTTTTAATGGACCTTGTCGACAGATACCTAAAAGGACAGTCTACAATATACACCATAGGACAGCTAAGGCAGACCAACTGTGTGGCATGGCGATACCTGTGTCTGGCGTTTCTTAATTTTGGTACGTTTGGTGAATGAGAATGATAGCACTTTACTGACTGACATCTGCTCACGCAGGAAATTCTTGTTTCCTCGGTTATAAAAGTTTGTGCGACAGGTATGAGACTTTGTTTTCTTCACGTAACTATCAGTAGCGGATATATGTTCCCGGAAATTCATGACACTAGACTGCATTAGAATAATTTATTAATTTGCTGGTTACTGACCATCTGTCACGTAAAAATAGGCTACTGTAAGTCACATGTCAAGCATACTGAAACATGCAATCGTATTAACTGTCAGTTGTAACATCCCCACAAAATAAAATATTATGAATAATATTCTCTTTTAGTGTAACCTCAAAACAGAAAAATTCCTAAATCTCTCAACAGTAAAAAAATATACATATGTCATTCACATTCAGTGTAACCTCCCCGCAAAATAAACTCCGTAACCTATCAATAATAAAAACGTTACTAATCTCTCAATAAAAAAAATGTAGATCACTTATAACCTTTCCATAATTGATAGTCAATTTAACCTGGTAAATTTTGGACGTCAGCAATGCTGGGTCATGGCCCTGATTCATCATTCTGAATAAACTGAAAAATCTTACCTTAATTAGATCGCCGGATAACGCGTATATATCTGCTCCTATAAGAAATTTTTTGGCGCTAAGTGCAATGCTGGCCAATAGATTTGCTTATATGAAAGGAAAGAACTGATTTTTCTTTTCAATAATCGGGATGGCCAAGGATTGGAGAAATTAGTGAATTCTTTAAATTCAGATGAATGTCAAAAGTTACTTTTTATGAGAAAGATTATTATTAACAGATTTTTTTAAAAAACATTTACATGGGACTTGATGTAACAATACACCATATGCGCGAGGCTGCTTTTACCTTATCCTACAACGCTCAGGCTCTGCCATCGCTGCACACGACCGGCCCAGCCAACACGATACACCAGACTCGACTGCTCGCTAGCAACAACTTACTCCTACTAACACACAGTTCTTACTGCAGTCAATACTGCTCTTTGGTCTCAGATTCTCTTCTAGCTCACACATCGCAGGCAGCGCGTGAGCAATACATCGAAATTACATCAGCTCGAGTGCGCTAGCAACAAATTCTTTAATTATGGACCTCTTACACAGTCTCATGAGTAATAACGCAGAAGAACAGTACTTTTCATTCATCAACAAGCCTCCTCATGCATACACAAGAGTAGTTTCAATTGCAGCCAAGTGTCACGAATTTCCAGAAAAGGTATGGGAGTATTTCATTATAATTACATTAGGGGATACAAAGTACGGCAAGTTTACCTGTTGCATTAAGCTGTAAACATGCGAGAAAGCCATATTATCGAATGTTTATTTTTGTGCACTTCGGATGTATTATTCCAATTCACGAATTAGAACATATCCTTCACTAACGACATTATTGTGTGCGACACGCCAGTCATTCCACAAGAATTGGTGTCTGGTCTGTACCTTACCTTGGATGTTGGAAAACTTGTTTATTTAAACGTCAAGTTCAGTAGGAACACATTGAGGAGCAAATCTCGAAGGTCATGGAACGTGTCAGTACATGAAATTACAACATCAAAGTGATAACAGTTAAAAATGTTTATGAACCCCAGAAATGTCAAGCAATATGTTTAAGTAAACGCAATCGACAATACGACAAGGATTAGTTAAATTTTTCAAAGAAAACCTCGACAGAATAGAAGAAGTGACCCATGACGCAACTCTTTAAGTTTCGATTTGAAAGCACGTGTATTACTGCTAAGATTTTTGAATTCTAGTGATAGCTTACTGAAAATGGATGCAGCAGTATACTGTACACCTTTCTGCACAAGAGTTAAGGAAGTCCGATTCAAATGCAGGATTAACTGAGTGAAAATTATTTATTCTTGGGCATAAGCTTAAATCGTTAACAAGAAGGAAAATAGATATTGGGAGGCCAGTGTCAAGATACCAAGACTCGTGAGCAGGGGTCGACAAGAGGTTCGTGACCTCACACCACTTACTGCCCGAACCGCCCGTTTCTGAGCCAAAAATATCCCATTAAAATGGGAAGAGTTACCCCAAAATATAATAGCACACGACATAAGCGAATGGTAATAAGAAAAGTAGACTAATTTTCGTGTCAAACGATCACTGACTTCTGAGACCGTCCCAACTGTAAAAATGGCAGCATTAAGTCTTTGAACAAGATCCTGAACGTGGGATATCCATGACAGTTCACTGCCTATCTGAATACCTAGAAAATAGAACTGTTCAGTTTCACTAATCACACGCCCATTCTGTGAAATTAAAACGCAAGGTTTTGCGGAATTGTGTGTTAGAAACTGTAAAAACTGAGTCATACTGTCCTTTAGCGGTAGTTAATTTTCTACAAGCCAAGAACTTACCGCACTATTTGAAACCGAACCAATGTTGCACAAACATCCTTTACTACCAAGCTGGTGTCATCACCAAAAAGAAATATTTTAGAGTTACCCGTAATACTAGAGGGCATATCATTTATATAAATAAGGAAGAGGAGCGGCTCCAACACTGATCCCTGGGGCAACCCCCATTTGACTGTACCCCACTCAGACCCCACATCACAGCCATTCTCAACACTGTGAATAATCACCTTTTGCTGTCTGTTGATAAAGTAAGAGGTGAACTTATTGATAGCTACTGCCTATATTCCGTAATGGTCCAGCTTCTGGAGCAATGTTTTGTGATCAACACAACCAAACACCTTAGTTAAACCAAAAAATATGCCTAGCGTTCGAAGTCTTTTGTTTAACGCATCCAATACCTCACAGAGAAACGAGAATGTAGCATTTTCAAATGTTAAACGACTTCTAAAGCCGAACAATGCATTTGATAGCAAATCGTGTGATATAAAATGATCAATTATCCTTACACACACAGCCTTTTCTATAACTTTAGCAAAGACTGACGGCATAGAAATAGGTCTTACATTGTCTACATTATCACTTTCTCCATTTTTATAAAGCAGCTTTACTACTGACTCCTTTAATCGTTCAGGAAACTGAACATTCCTAAATGAAAAATTACAAACATAGCTAAATATAAGGCTAACATGTGCAGCACAGTAGTTTAATATTCTGCTAGGCACTCCATCATATCCATGAGAGTCCTTAGTCTTCAGTGACCTCATTATTAACACAATCTCCCCCTTGTCTGTATCACAGAGGAGTATTTCGGACATCAATCTCGGAAAGGCATTTGCCAAGAGAGTTATATGATTCCCTGTAGAAACTAAATTTTTATTTAATTCACCAGCAATCCTCATAAAATGATTGATAAATGCTTTACATATATCAGATTTATCAGTAACTGAAATATTTTTACTATGAACTGACTTTACGTCGTCGACATTGCGCTGCTGGCCAGACACTTCCTTCATAACTGACCGTATGGTTTTAATTTTATCCTGTGAATTAGCTATTCTGTTTGCATACCACATACTCTTTACCTTCCCAATTACATTTTTAAGCACCTTACAGTACTGTTTGTAATGGGCTACTGTAGCTTGAATGTGACTGCTTCTAACATTTTGATATAGTTCTCGATTTGTTCTACGTGATAACCTTATCCCACTTGTCTGCCAACCGAGCTACCTATTACTTACTGCTGGTACCCCTTTAGAAAGTTCTAATGGAAAGCAACTCTCAAACAGCATGATACAGTGTTAAAGAAACCATTATATTTGTCATCTATGTTATCTGCACTACAAACATGATGCCACTCTTGCTCCTTGACGAGGCTTAAAGAACTCTGTATTGCTTTTGGATTAACTTTCCTACATAGTTTGTAATTATAAGTGACATTTGTTTGAGTGCAATAGCCTTTTACGGTTAAAATGTGTGCATCATTGTCTGAGAGGCCAATCACTCTTTTACTAACAGAATGAGCATCTAGCAATAAAGAATGAATAAAAATATTATCAATGGCTGTGCTACTATTCCCCTGCACCCTAGTTGGAAAGAAAAAGGTCTGCATCAGATCATATGCATTTAGGAGATCTACCAACATCCTTTTTCTTGGATCATCATATACAAAATTTATACTGAAGTCACCAAATGCAACTAATTTCTGGTACTTCCTATAAAGCGAATGAAGAAACCTCTTTAGCCTGAGCAGAAATTCTCTGAAGTCAGAGTTAGGGGACCTATGAACAACAAAAGTTAGAAGATTAGTTTCACTAAATTCATCTGCCCCTGCACAACATTCAAATATCTCCCTCACTCCACAAGGGAATCCTTGAAAAACAGCCAGATAACGTGTATCCTGGTAATGGAAGCCTCTGAATTGTCAAATTATTTCAGAGTCAACATCTATAAGAAGTTCACTAACCTTATCTCTAATACCGCTTGTATCTCGATGAAATATGCTAATTCCTTCTCTACTTGGAAACATGACGTCCTCTGAAGGTGGGCTCTTAGTTGGAGCGACTTCCATTAAGCTTGTATACCTACCAGCTGACTTCAATCAAACAAAGGTGCAGGTCCAACACCAACTACTACAGGAATTTTTCCATGAGTGACCCCACCAGCACCCACTACACTGTCACCTATAAGCTATGCCAGCCTCCCCTCCCCATACCTATTGAGGTACAGGCCATGCCTAGTGCACCCGATCTACTGACAGACTCAACTGGCACCACTGAAATATTACCCAAGCCCTCCAGCCCATGTTAACGCGCCTAACAGCCGCATTAAGATGAGGCCGAACATGACGCTGAAACAGTTGCACAAAATGACATTAGTGTCACCACTTTGAGTAGCTATCTTTACCAGGTCACCACCTACATCATACTCCCCAGCCCTGTCAAGACTGTTCTCTGCCCCACCCACTATCACTACCTTATCCTCCTTGGCAAAATTCCTACAAAACTCCCCTATGCTGTCATTCACCTGAGCCAACCCTGCACTAGGCTTCACATTGCTGGTGACCTGGTACTCGCTCTCCAACGCTTCCTGCAACTGCTGGCCCACACCTCTACCGTGCGAACTACCTAGCAGCAGTTCTTCTTTCTGTTGGATTTTTCAACTGACCTAGGGCTCCTAACTGCTGAGGACTACTGCATGTTCCCTACATCTACGGCTACAAGAGGCTCCTTTCCACTCATGTCTGACCGTTGGTCAAATTTATTGCACACACGCTAAGCAATTCATGCAAGTCCTTTCGTAAGTACTTCTCACAACTGTTATGATACGGTCATCCATTTTCCGAGTTCCAAAATGAATAAGTGTCGATTTCGGAAGGGGTGTTGGTAGGGTGGAGGGTGGTATTATTCTCTGTCCCATCAAAAAAGATAAGTTTTCTGTAATTTTCCTAAACCACATTACGCGAAGGCCGATATGTTTTTTTGCAATGAAGATGCGAATCACTTTCTTTACCATTCTTCTCGAATATAACGGGTGCTCTTGATCTAATGGCTACGGCGTTGACGAGACGTTACACATTAATTTTCCACACTTCGAATCAAAGCTTACACTTCACAGTTGATGTTTTCCTTTTTAAACGCCGGTCGAAGTGGCCGCGCGGTTCTAGGCGCGGCAGTCTGGAACCGCGAGACCGCTACGGTCGCAGGTTCGTATCCTGCCTCGGGCATGGATGTCCTTAGTTTAGTTAGGTTTAACTAGTTCTAAGTTCTCGGGGACTAATGACCTCAGAAGTTGAGTCCCATAGTGCTCAAAGCAATTTTTTTTCCTTTTTAAACAAATTCTTGCAATAGTACATAAACGGCTACTACCATTGATAGATTAATTTTACAGAAAGGAAAGGAGATTAACGTTTAATGTTTCGTCACAGACGGAGGACAAGGCTGTACGGGACAGGACGATGCAGGCAATTGGTCGCGTCTATCGCAAAAGAACGATCTAGTCTTTTGTGAAGCAGTAATACAGGGAACTTAGATCTGAACTGTTCGACGGGGTTTGAGTCCTGCTCCTGCCGAGTATAAGTATTACACTAAGCAATTTTTATTGGCCAAAATTTCTCACATGGAGTACATGGGTATGACTGAAGTTAATCCACAGCACTATTTCACACTAACGGAGAGGTACGACATTCTGTGTGTTACATTTCCACAAGTAAGCTTAATACTCTTCCAATATAATGATCGCGGTGAAGGTGGAAGTGGTTCTTTAAGCTTAATCCACTGTCAATAGCTGGCTCATTTCTTCTCAAATCCAAACCAAAGGAGGGACAGAAAAAAAAGAAAAAAAAGTAAGGGATCGTCACCGACAGCACACTAAAGTGTAATCATTCTCACTTCGTCGGTGTGCTTGAAAGATGAAACGCAAGTATCCAATATATTTGTGCAGAAAACATAGCATTCAGCTTTATTAAAATATGCAGTGTATGTGTTTCGACCAGCATTATGTAGTTAACGATGTTGTGGCATCTTAACGTACTTTACCAAAGGCATTCATCAGCTTGATTCATTAAATGTCTCTGCCTACGTTCAGAAGTTACTGACTCACACGCCTCACAAACGAGATTTGATAAAGAAATGGTGTGTAACAGTGTTACACTGTTTCAGAGGTGTTATTAATAGACGTATCCAGTAATAAAACTTTGCAAAACGGCATTCAGTTCCGGAAAATAGGCTGAAAGCTATACAAATTTGTGATAATAATTGAGGAACTCTTTATAGCTTTGGATACTTTTCTCTTTATTCTTGCCTTGTTTATAGTTCTCTTACGAGATAAGTCTGAGGTATCTCGTTTCACTTTTTAATCTCAGAAATTTCGTAGATACAATCAAATATTATCTGCGCTTTTCTTAAAGACACTTTCTGTGGTGGCTGAACGGTATTAGCAAAATCGATACAAATCGAAGGTACTCGACCAGAACTGACAGCTTTCCCATAGTAGCCAACCTAGCCTGACTTCGTTAGCAGACAGTTCGGCTTGTCGTCTGCTTTTGAAAGCAAAAAAGACACAACGAATTGACGAGAAATGTGTGTGCAATCCTATGGGACTTAACTGCTAAGATCATCAGTCCCTAAGCTTACACACTACTTAACCTAAATTATCCTAAGGACAAACACACACACCCATGCCCGAGGGCGGACTCGAACCTCCGCTGGGACCAGCCGCACAGTCCATGACTGCAGCGCCTAAGACCGCTCGGCTAATCGCGCGAGGCAATTGACGAGAACATCGTATGCGTACTATGTATTGTATACTGAGTTCTAAGGTTCACGGCACCAAAAAACAAACGAAAATCTGTCCGAAGTCGTACACCGTCTTGCGACTTCCGTTCTTTTCCGCTATTTAATTCTGCCACCGCGCCAACTGTCTTCCTAGAGTGCGTAATTACTAGATCAATGAAAATGCACACAGGGATAGTTCTTTAGATTTGTTACATTATTATTCACTCTTGCCTGATGTGGCGATACCTGTAAGACACCGCTAGCCCACGCCTCTCGCGGTGTGCGTTTAACCCCATTAAAATGACGCGCCAAGCGCGCGCCCAGCGGCTGTACGATTGATTAAATAATCGGCGTACTAATCACAGTTGAAATCTCTGGTCCAGAGGGACGTGAAGAGGCTGTGGTCCAGAGAGAGAGTAGAGTCAGTCGAGTCTTGTTCAGTCTTAAGAGTCAGTCGAGCTAGAAAGTGTCTTGTGAAACGATCATTCTGTGGATAATATTAGTGTGATGATTTCTTTTATATGTGTTTGTGTTGTCTTCTTCGATGAGTAAAAAAAAATATAGGTAAAATAAATTTTTGTGACGTCCATCAATAAGTTCATTCCAGTAAAAATAGAACCACTTCCCTTCACCTTTATTCACCCTTTTTTTCTTTCTTTCCTTTCAACAAAATAAAAAAACTAAAAAATTATCTTCGCCACTTTTTTTTTTAATTCCGGACATCACACTGGCGACCGTTTACAGGACGCCAATCTTCGGATTTTACTGGAATGAACTTAACAAGGGCAAATTAAAGTAAAATCATACGTGTAGTAATATTTATTGTCTTGTACATTGGCTAAAAAACTGTAATTTTCTCTTTCATGCCCAATATGAAAACGAGAGCTAACGTTGTTTCAAGATTAACAAGATTTCTGCAAGCTTCAACGCAGCGCGGTGAGTAGTGCAAAAGCAATTGTTCTGCTATGCCATTGTCCAGCGTGCGCCTCCCGCCTATGCTAACTTTTATTCCCATTTCCCATGCCTTTCCCTAAACAAGAATCATACCCTTTGTCAATGGAATTTCTATTATTGTTACATTGAAATTCAACAGTAAGATATGCAGAAGTCATTGTTATGAGTCAATCCTGTTTGTTACGTCATGTCACCACTTTCAGACTAGCTACGCGAATACGGTTGCAACCACAATAATAGTTCAGACATTTTTGGAAATTCTATCAAGTAATAGTTATTACCGTCTAACTATTTAAATTTTATTTATCTTTTGTACTTTGCAAGCCATCGCCATTCTGGGTGTACTATTTGTATATTTCACGTTTGTTAATTATTGGCAAAAATGGAACAACAGCAACAGCAAACTGATAACGGTGATGCTACTGTATCATCAGCATCCCCTTTCCTAGGCTTTTCCAGCCCAGAATCTATGGAATTTACTGCAGGTGTATCACATCAAATAATACTAAGTAACGAAAGTAATTCATCAGGTGACACACCCAATAATCCTGACCCTATGGAAAACGATAGTAGACGTGTCCAACTAGGGATTTCCCACTCCGATCCTAATTTGCACAACTCTAGTGAAAGGAACAATGATCCAAACATTGATCCGAATCAGTACGGAATTTTAATACAACTTCTTACGCGAAGTATGGATAGCATCCTTAATGAAAGGTTTGATAAACTAGACACTAGATTTGATAAACAGGAGCAGAGTACAAAAGAATTAAACAGCAAAATCGATCAATTGTCTTCTGAGGTAACATCTACTCTGGAAAAACAGGCTAACCAAATCTCAGAACTTAATTAAAAAACGACACAATTGACCGAAAGTTTCAACGAATTGTCATGTCGTGTAAACACTCACGAAAATTCCTTTGTTAAATATCAAACAGTGACAAATTCCGAAATGCAGTCATGTAAAACCAAGTTGGATCAGGTCACGAACGCTCAGGCTCAGGTCAATGATCTAGTTCAGAATTTCGTGCAAAATCAAACCACCTCACAAAATAAAATTTCGATGGATATCGAAGGTATTACTCAACAAGTTAGCGTAGTATGCTTACAACAATTAGAAATGAAAAAAAAAATTTCCCATTTGGAGGAAAAAACAGAATCGCTTTCTTTAGAGTGTAACGCAAACATTGCAGAAAAATTAGTGCACGAATGTGGTATTTGCAACAAGCTCATTGAGCAATGTGTAGAAACAAGCTACAAAAGAGATTTTACACCAGGCCATGTCGCAGGTGCAAACCGAGACCAACACTTTAAAAAACAAAATTCCTCAGTTATTAACTCCCGATTCTAACGTAGTTACTGTTCCGCCTACAACCCCACTCACAACGAGTTCACCGCCTAATTTCACTGTGCAGTTTGTTCCACAGTCTAACAGCGAATCACTTGCGAGCGAAAAACATCAAACAGAGCCGCTCTCAGTGATCGCACAAAACAGTAATTCTCAACCACCCTTGTGCCATGAAGTTTCACCAGGGAACAATAGTTCAGGCCCTATAGTGCCTGCCGGTATTGTTGACGGTAACATGATTAAACATGCCTATTTTCCAACGTTCAGTTCCGATGATACCCAAGCGGTGCACCCGATTGTTTTTATTAGGTCTTTTGACGGAATGTTTCCGCACAACTGGTCAGATGCGGAAAAGATTTTTTTTGTAAGTAATCTGTTGAGGGGGCGAGCATCCAGATGGGGAGCTGAAATAAAAAGGCAAAATTTAACTTTCAAGCAATTTGAAGAGGCTTTTCTGCAGGAATTCTGGTCAGAACATGAGCAAAAACAACTTCGACGTGAAGTTCACAATCCCGAACCATACAACCCTCGTAAAGAAACTTTGCGTCAATATTTTGAAAGATACCTGGACAAAACACTTTATTGGTCAAAACCGGCCGATCTTGCCGATGTGATTAACACCTTAAAAAGTCATTTACCCCTGCATTACCGGACACAATTAATTGGTGTTCCGGAAACTAACATCAAGAAATTTCTAGATTATTTGAATGAAGTAGACCTTGTGTTTAGAGGAGATTCAGGGAACACTCCACATATTTATAATGCTAATTCCAACTCTCGCCAAAACAATTGCCATAATTTCAATCAAAATAACAACAGCGGTAACATGTGGAATGCAAACCCGCTTCCTCAAAATCAGGGGCAAAAATCACAACAGCCCAACTTCACACAATATTCGCAGCAATCTTGCGATCCCCGATTCCAAAATTCCAACAATTACAACAGTTTTGGTAATGGTCAATTTTACCGAAAAAGTAATAGTAATGGCAACAGACGCAATGGTAGTTTCAACAACAATCAGTACTCCAGAGGCAACAACAACCGTAACCGAAACAACAACAATCAAAACAGACGTCAGGATGGAAGATACAACCCTGGTTATTTTGAGAGAAATTCGCCATATCAGCAGAATAATTCAAATTGTCAAAATTCTAGAGTCAGTTATCCACCCCCGCAGTAGGGAAACCCGAACTATACACCACACAACTACAATTATATGTTTCCGAATGCACGACACTTTGTACCAACAAACAATGCTAATAATCAGGACTGCGGTAATCAAACTCCACCGAATACCAAACATGTCCATGAACAAAGGATAAATATTATTGAGGTAAGTGATGACCAAAATGCGTCGCCTAATAACGCGGCGGAAAACATGAGCAGACCGGCGTAAGCGCCCAACCCCCGGTCGAGAACGTGAGCACGGGCGCAAATAATCTTGCAAATTGTTTTTTGAGATTCCAAGACGGACACACTATGGAACATGACCTTCTTGCCGAGAATAATAAGTCTAGTAATAACGACAAAGTAAAGGTAACGGTTCAGGCAACTGCTGTTTTATCGTTAGAGAAATCCATTGTAGAAGTGTTATTCGACACTGGAGCGTCAGCAAGCGTGATTTCTAGTTCCCTGTACTTGGGTCTAGATAAAGGTTCTAAACTTCCGACGTTTCCAGTGCAGAACTGCCGAATCATCTGTGCCACTGGAAACAAATCAAAAAATGTCAAATTACAAGCTCTTCTAACTTTTGTTGTTTCCAACGTGCATGTTCGTTATCATTTCCTTGTTGTGGATAATTTAACAGTTCCATGTCTTTTCGGCATCGATTTCTTAAATCAGTATCGAGCAGTGATTGACTTAGGGAATGGTATCTGTCAATTGACGGTTGAAAAGCAAAGAATTTGATACCTTTATCTAAAACAATTAATAACAACAATTCTTATCGGGACGTACGTCACTTGAAAGTACAATCTGTGCCCATCACTAATTTTTCTATGACAAACAATTGCAATTCTTCTTACAATGCTGATAGTAAAACTCTGTGGGAAAAGTGTGCCGAAGCCTACCATCTAACTGATTTGCAAAAACAGAATCTGTTTCACCTTCTTCAACAATTTTCAGTAGTCTTTCAAGATAAACCTGGTATCATACGTGGGTATGTGTACAAGATGGATGTCAAACCCCACCTAACATTTTGTCGTACACACTACAATATACCGTGGTAAAAAAAACCAGCGGTTATGCAGGAAATTAACAGAATGCTACGTTGGAAAATCATAGAAAATTCGCACTCGCCGTATTGCAACCCTTTGTTGTCAGTTTCGAAACCCGATGGAAGCGTGCGTCTTGTTCTCGATGCACGCGAAATCAACAAAATTATTATACCGGTAAATACTCGCCCTGTAAATCTAGACGAACAACTCCTGAAATTTCACAACGCCAAATTTCTGACTAATATCGACCTACGATCGTCCTACTACCAGGTTCTTCTACATCCTGAATCACGTAAATATACCGCATTTTTGTGCGAAGGACGATCATACCAATTCCGTGTTTTGCCATTCGGGTTACGAATAAGTGCAGGAATCTTTATCGAGGCGCTTGACGACGTCCTCGGGCCAGATTTACTTTCACAAATCACTCCCTATGTGGATGATTTAGTTGTGGCGACTGCCACCTGGGAAGAACATGTCGATATTCTAAGACAAATTTTGATTAAATTCGCCGATGCAGGCGTGACAATCAATTTGGAAAAATCAAGGTTCGCCCGACAACAGATTAAGTTCCTTGGCCACATCATCACGCCGGAAGGCATCAGGCCGGACTCTAAAAAGACTGAAGCAATTCGCAACTTTCCTGCACCCCGAACCAAAAAACAACTTAAAGCATTTTTGGGTCTTTCGTCATTTTTCAGAAAATTCGTGACACAGCAAGCTCTTAACAGCCCACATCTTCTAAATCTTTTAAAGAAAAATTCCCTTTGGCGATGGACTACAGAATGTCAAGCCGATTTTGAAAAAATTAAACAATCATTAATCCACGCACCACTCCTCTGTCATCCGGACAGATCAAAAGACTTCTGCCTATCGACCGATGCGTCATCTTATGGACTTGGGGCCTTTTTGTTTCAACTGTCTGTTGAACATGATCGAACAATAGTAAAACCTATCAGTTTTGCCAGTCGCACCTTAACTGAATGCGAGAGATCGTATTCAGTTACGGAACGCGAGACCCTTGCAATTATTTGGTCTATGCGAAAATTTCAATATTTTCTCTGGGGAAAACATACACGCATCTATACAGACCACCAAGCTTTATCATTTTTACTGTCTTGCAAATTACTTCATTCCCGGCTCACTCGTTGGTGTTTGTCGTTACAAGAATACGATTTCGAAATTATTTACATCTCCGGCGAAACCAATATTGTTGCGGACGCTCTTTCTCGTCTTCCGCACGATGCGAAAAATCTTTCAGATTTGCATGAGCAAACTTCCGACTTTCAGGTCATTTTAATGTATGACGAATCCTACAACCGCTACTATCACCGAATCTGCAGGGATTTTGCACAGTTACAAGATGCCGATCCTAGGTGGTCTACAGTAAAAACAAAATTATGTCAGAATTCAAATTCTAATCTTCAAAATTACTACAAGATCAACAATGGTGTACTGTTTCATCGTTCCCATCTCGTGTCAGAGCGTTGGTTGGTATGTTTACCGGAAGCTTATGTTGATGACTTCATTTTGTTCACCCACAAAACCTGGGGACATTATGGCATTAATAAATGTGCCGCCAAGATCCTACGCTTCTGCTATTTTCCTAACATGCGACGTAGAGTCCTGCAGGTCATTCGCAAATGTATCATTTGCCAGAAGGCAAAATATTTGAACAAACATGCATCAATTGAATTGCATCCCATTCTTCCAAAGCAACCGCTTGATTTGATTTCCGTAGACATTGACGGACCCTATCCACAATCCCGCGGTGGTGCTAAATACATTTTGGCTATATTGGACGTTTTTACTAAGTATGTGAAATTGTACGCCTTGCGCACAGCCACTGTTGCGGCTATCATTCGACGCTTTTCGGCCGACTACCTAGCCCGCGTCGGAAAACCTGTCGCTGTCCTAACAGACAATGCATCGTACTTTACGAGTGCAAAGTGGAAATCATTTCTGCAAGATTCCGATATTAAACATGTTCTTACTTCCCGATTTCACCCACAGGGTAACCCCGTTGAGCGAATTTTTAAAGAATTTAATCAATTTATGCGCATCCATTCTTCTACAAAACATTCCAAATGGATAGAATACCTCGCTCCGTTCGAGTACATTGTGAACAATTTGCCACATAATTCAACCGGATTGTCACCTGCCGAGTTATTATCAGACGAACCAGAAAAAAACTCATGGTCAAGTCCCCTGCCTAAGTTGTCTTCGAACGATATTTCTTTGCAGGAAAAGGTAAGGCAAGCTGCCATTACCCTGGCACACACTGCGGAGCTCCGGAAGAAAAAATTTGATAAACGGGTCAGACCGACACGTGTGTTCGAAGTTGATGATTTGGTATTGCTCACAACCCATCCCAAATCTACGAGACTAAAACGTTTGCTTAAGAAATGGCAATTAGTTTACTCAGGTCCATACCGGATCGTCGATATTCCTCACCCTGGATGTTATTTATTAGCATACCCTACAACACAGAAAGTTAAAGGACTTTACGCCCACCACCACTTAAAGCAGTATGTAAAGTAAGAGAAAGAGAAAGGATGTGCTAGTTGCAGCTAAAATGTTAGTGTTAATTGTTAGTCAATGCAAAGAATCATAACGCATTAAACTATAGCAAATCTACGTTAAACATTACATGCAATCCAAGAACTATTTAATCTACGTTATATTTACTATGCTACGAATAATTTGACTACTAGCCAAGGACAACGAAGTTAGCGACCAAACTTACTCCTTAAACAGGCATTTTCTAGAACAGGAAACTATGTACAAGAAAAAAGATTTTATTATGTTAATAACTGTGATGAATTTGAGAGCCACCAGAATGCTATACTATACGCCAGCATGAGTGAATGATTGTGCTGAAATGAGTGTGAAAGAATGAATGTGAATTTTAGTTTATAAGGTAGTTTTTATGATGATGATGAGGATTTCGTTGTGTGTGAGCCAATGATGCCACCACGTAGTATTATTTGATGATTTGCGATTTATATTGAAGCTGTTCTATGAGAAGAAAGGTGAATATTAATTATATGAAGCTGTATGAATGAAAACGATACGTGTGTATGAATACTGATAGATGTTAATGAGAAATGATTCGCCGTGTAGGCAATTAAAAAGGAGAAAGAAAAACTTATTTGGTATGTGCCCTATTTAAAAAAACCATTATCTCACGCTTGGCATAAAGAGTTTGTGTGCTCTCCATCGTAACAAACGTAAATTTTGTACATAGGTCATTGTAGAGGAAAAATGTTTATCAGCCACAGCGAAATAAATAATCTGCTTACGTAGCGAATAAAAATTGCTGTCGTTATAGAATCTCATTCTTTACACAGGCTAATTGTGTAGTACCATGCATGCAGGCTGCCTTCGTAAGATTCGTATTCTACATTTACGAAGGTCGTGTTTAATGGTTACGAACTTATGAACTCACTAACATTAACACTATTTAAAAAAATGTTTTTATCCTGTGAAGTAATTTAGGTGAAATCTAGCACTCATTACTTGATACTGTGAGGACATGGACATATGTATTTGTGTAAGTGGGATAGTATATAAGTTATGCAATTTTATGTCGTTCTGTCTGGACCAGAGTTAAGAAAATGCGACTCTCATAAAACAATTGCTAGGATACGAAGTCTCCCGCTCTCTGCTCATGTTCTCGACCAGGAAACAAAAACTACACGACTACCGGTACGACATACAATTCACGATTACAAGAAAACATACTTTAGTGTATGAGATTTTTCTTTCTCTTTCAGCAAAGTGGATAAGTTTTTGAAGATTTGTGTGTGAAGCAGTACGACGCAGCTGTCTTCGTGGAAACAGCGATTTTCTTGTCTTTATGGAAACTAAAGCGCATTCATTTTCCTTTACCTACAGGAAATTCATATATTTATTTTACTACGTGATACTCACTAAAGTACACCTCTTATGGAAGGATCCTATAGTCATTTATTAGTACGTTTACTGACCAAATTTTTTTTTCAGGAATATAAACTACCGTGTCATTAAGCGCGTATTTACCTAAACATGACTGATTCAACAAGTGAATTAAACCATATACGGTACTCACATTGATTCTTGCAAAAATCTTTGACTGATTTACAGGAAGTGATTGACAATGATCATTGAATTTCTTTTTGCTTAAACAGCAATTCGGATCAACTTTAAAGGATGAAACTGAATACAACATGAATTGGCTTAAAGTCAGTGACACTTGCGCAATGGCAAAGTTTATGATGCATACGTTACGCAAACAGATACACTATTCGTCGCACACATATGTGAAAACACTACTGTATTGATGAAGATTTTGTAAATATGAATATAACCCAATCCTTCTATCTTGATCCTACTCCCACCTCCTTGCCCACTTCTGGACGATGGATAGTGGGGTAGTGAGGTTTTTGCACTATTCTTTTGTATATTTTGTCCATTCATAATTTGCAGCACTTAGGGTCTCTCGTCGAGTTTTGCAGAATTCTTGATGGCAGATGCCATAGATTTCAATATTCTGTAAAGAAGGAGATAGTACTCTGTTAGTGCACATGCACAGCAAGAAATAGATGGCACAACCTGAATTTCGTGTACATAAATATGTCATGTCATGTCTAATTGTAAAATTTTGTAAATGTAAACAACTAGCAATCTCAATATAAATCTGAATTTTGTAAAGTTTCACAGGATACGACTAGCAAAACATGTCTAATTGTAAGTTTTTGAAGATGTAAACAACTAGTATTCTCTATATAAATATGAATTTTGGGAGAGTTTCACAGGTCACGACTAGCAAAGTATTTCAATGGCTATGTAGCAACTTAGCTACGAAGAAGTTCATTTGTATTATGTATATTGAATTTCATGTCTATAGTAGGTAATCATTTTATGTATATGTACATGTCCATTTTTTCTATGTAATTTTGAACTTGCCTATTCAAAACTTAAATGTCCTCTTGTGAAGGCTACACACAAAACAGTCTTACTATGTGCACCTAATATAAAAGGAGAAAAGATGCAAAGTGTAATTTTGCTCAAAAGTGAAGTGTCTGTGAAAATGTGTTCTCAGAAGGAACAGGACGTCGAAACTCCCTTCTGAACAGTGTAAAAAAAAATCAAATAGTGTTGATAAAGAGAAATCAACCAGTCAAGAGTAAAAATATGATAGAAAAGTGTTTTCCGTACAAAGAGATAAGTTTAATCTCAAATTCTACGATAAAGTGCAATGATGCGTATCACAGTGATCTCTACCTTGGAAAGTGCTTGGAAGTCTGCGTTGTACGGTCTTCGGATGCGGCTACCAGTACTGTCGCGTCCGTCGTAAGGGGTGGCGCCGCCAGACGTGTCACCGCCTATTGTACCTCAACAGCGGACCCGAGCGCGAGGCTGTACGCAGTGCCGCGGTGCGTGGTGGATGGACCATTTTATCAAAATTACTGCACTCGTGCACGCACAGCCACTCTTAAACACCAACAATACTGACATGAACTTTGTTGTCATCGACAACTTAAAACCAAATTGTATGACCTTTTGTGTTCTTTTGTCGTAAGCAGATTCATTACCTATTGTCCTGATGTGCAAACTGTAAAGTAAACAAAGTTGTGGTGCTGTGACTTTTACTGTGCTTCGCACGACGCACCACACTGAACTGAGGCAAAGCATAGTGCTCACTGGTCGACACAATAAGAACTGTGAATACAGGGTAGCAGCTATTGTTTTAATAAAAGGACTGCCAACGGTGCAGGCATCTCTCTAAAAAAAATGAATCATCCATTGATCAATTTCAAAGTGGCTATTTTGTAATGTGCAACAATTTATGTATATTTACTTAAACTTTGTACTTTAGGCTATAATTCTTTATATATGTATGTACTTGTCATATGTTTGAAAATGTTGTATAATGCTGGTGCAAACACTGCACAACCTTGTTCGTCAACTCAAATCTGGTACTGCCGCGAAGTTTGAAAAACTTACGCACCAGTAGAGGGGGCCGTGTGGCGATACCTGTAAGACACCGCTAGCCCACGCCTCTCGCGGTGTGCGTTTAACCCCATTTAAATGACGCGCCAAGCGCCCGCCCAGCGGCTGTACGATTAATTAAATAATCGGCGTACTAATCACAGTTGAAATCTCTGGTCCAGAGGGACGTGAAGAGGCTGTGGTCCAGAGAGAGAGTAGAGTCAGTCGAGTCTTGTTCAGTCTTAAGAGTCAGTCGAGCTAGAAAGTGTCTTGTGAAACGATCATTCTGTGGATAATATTAGTGTGATGATTTCTTTTATATGTGTTGTGTTGTCTTCTTCGATGAGTAAAAAAAAATATAGGTAAAATAAATTTTTGTGATGTCCATCAATAAGTTCATTCCAGTAAAAATAGAACCACTTCCCTTCACCTTTATTCACCCTTTTTTCTTTCTTTCCTTTCAACAAAACAAAAACAAAAAATTACCACCCTCCCTTTTTTTTTTAATTCCGGACATCACACTGACTACAATAAGGAGCTGCCAACGTGCTAATAGTTGCTACTATACAATTAACGTCGTTCATATTCTGCTTTACAGTTCTGTACATGGTTTTTGTTTATCCGCCACTTGATGTGCTGCTGAAACGGGGCGAGTTCACGTGTTTATAGCAAGATAGGCGGGTCCTACTCACTATGAAACAAAGGGAAATTCTCACATTAATCAATAAAGTAACTACGTGTAATTAACTAAAGCCGGACGTGGTGGCCGAGCGGTTATAGGAGCTACAGTCTGGAACCGCGCGACCGCTACGGTCGCAGGTTCGAATCCTGCCTCGGGCATGGATGTGTGTGATGTCCTTAGGTTAGTTAGGTTTAAGTAGTTCGAAGTTCTCGGAGACTGATGACCTCAGAAGGTAAGTCCCAAAGTGCTCAGTGGCATTAGAGCCCTTTCTGAACTAACTAAAAACAACTCTGTCTAGCGGTACTTAGTTACAATAGAAACTACCTTACCAATTCTGGGTAGCTCAGTTTCTGGAAAATATATCATACTTACAACGTGAAGGTGGGGCGGCAGCCTAATACTTACGACTCACTGTGGCCACCGCTTATCTATGTCTCCACAAAAAATGTGTCTCACAGTTACAGTATTTAGAAATCCCCGATGACATTTCTTTTTAACTTAACAATGGATTTTTCTGTGACACCTGTAAAAGACACCGATATTTTCTGTTGCACCTAAACATGGTTAAATACATGTGCTTAAAATTTTGATTACGCAGATGGGCATGAAACATTTCAGTGGCATTTTCCATACTTTGCGAACGTTAAGCGCTATCAATCACTCCGATGATCTAAAAAGCTAACACAGACACACTAGTAAATTTTGCAAGAAATTTTACAAACTGCTTTCCGAAGCACTGGCGATCGGAAAACACGTGACATAAAGGATCCAAACGACAAAGCTTCAAGCGCTAATCTCTGTGGAACAAACGAATAACAGCAAGCGAGAAGCGATGGTGAACACACACAGACATAAAATCACATACACTCACACTCTCTCACACACACACACGCAGTAATGCCTCAAGCAGATGCAAACTAACAGCGTAAATAACGCTAATTGTGATCGGAGCGAGCGATAATCCACGTCAATAATCAAATCTGTAAGCGTCGTTCATTACCGCCGGCGGGATCGAGCGGCGCTGCGATTATATTTCTGCCCGCACCAGTCGAAAACCTCTGAAGCCACCGATTGTAATGCGGTATTAATAGGTATAATCCTTGTTTTGACAAGGGAGCCGCGGGTACATCTCGTTAATACGGGCTCCAGTTTTGCAAAGCTAAAGAGGCGCAACAAGGGCGAACAGGTCGCGCGTGTTTGGAGGGAGGTGGTTGTGTTGGGGTAGCTTGGAAGCGGGGGATGGGAAGGAGGGGGGGGGGGGGCGGTTTCAGTTGACAGGATCGTTATCTGATAATCCAATCACATAACCATCAAACAATGAAATAGATTTAAGCCGCTCAGATCGCGCATGGCGAACAGTGCGTTGTTGAGTCATCAGCAGGGGATTAACAGCGAATGTCGGGGGTTAGGTGGGTGGGAGGACGAGAGAGGTGGTGGGGGTGAAACAGGGAGTGGTAGCGCGGGTCGAAAACTGCCGACACTAACACAACGGGGCATAGGAGCGGCAAAGCCTTCCGGCGAAAAACTGCGCCCGAAATAAAAGAGGATTACAGACCGTTAATTTTTTGGGGTGGAGGAGCACGGAGGACGACAGCAAACGAGCGCGCGCTAGATAACTGGGAGATTTTTCTGATTGCGCGGCGTGGGAGGGGGAGGACGCGGGATTTACGCACAAAAGCAAAGCCCGACAAAGAGATTTTCATTTTGTTTTTTTGTTCGCTCATATAGTATGCTTATGCCGTGGGTGATCTCCGCGCTTAGCCCTTCCCACTCTCCGCTTCCCCTCCTCCGTCATCCATCCCTCTCTCCCCCTCTCCCTCTCTCTCTCTCTCTCTCTCTGTTCAGCCACCTGTCCTCGTCCCCCCTTTTATTTATTCTTTATTTGCGTTTTTCTCGCCGCCGGCCGCTGTATAATGCGAGTAAGTGGTTAATTACGGAGGAGGTAGCAGCGGCCGCGGCGTGCCGGCGTGTTTGTTTTGAGCGACGGACGTGGATGGATGTTCGCGGGCCGCCAGTGATCAACCCATTACGTCACCACGCCGCGTGCAGCTCATTTCATTAGCGCCGCCAGCCAACACCAAACGAAGCGCCGCCTGCCGCAGGGCGACCCGTCGTTCCCAGCCGATTTCAGAGCTTCCTCTGCAAGACAAGCATTGCTCGTTTTTGAAATTTATTTCCTGATCTATTGCTCCACTTCGCAATACCTCAGAAAAAACTCACAGTTGCTAAGGAACAACAGATAACTGCTACAGAACAGCCGACATTTGTTATGGAACATACGACCATTGACACTAAAAGGAAGTGTAGAAGGTGGGTCGTTTTCACTGCAACAAAGCCACGGCACGAAAGCTCTGTATAGATTCGGCAGTTCTTCCAGCACGCTGTTTGACCAAGGCTGTTGTGGAACCAATCAATGCGACATTCCGTGTGGAACGCAACGTGTCTGCAGTACATCCTTTGAGAACTTAACGAAAAAATGGCTCTGAGCACTATGGGACTTAACTAACCTAAAGACATCACACACATCCACGCCCGAGGCGGGATTCGAACCTGCGATCGTAGCGGTCGCGCGGTTCCAGACTGAAGCGCCGAGAACCGCCCGGCCACTCACGCCGGCAGAACTTAACGGTCGTGGACGAGCAGTTGCATGGCTCAATGACGGCTAAGGTGTCACCAATGTGGCTCCAGTAATGGGTGTCATCTGGCGATTAAAAACGTACACTTGCCGAATGGACTGCTCAGGATTGCCATCACGTTCTCTTCAGCGACGAGTGTCGCATATGCCTTCACCCACACAACCGTCGGAGACGTGTTTGGAGGCAACCCGGTCAGGCTCACACTTTCCAGCTAGTGCAGCAAGGTGGAGTTTCTCTGCTGTTTTGGGGTGACGTTATATGGGGCAGACGTACGCCGCTTGTGGTCAGGGAAGCCGTCCTCTGATCCTCCCACCGATAGATACTACTGACCGTTAAAATTGCTACACCACGAAGATGACGTGCTACAGACGCGAAATTTAACCAACAGGAGCAGATGCTGTGATAAGCAAACGATTAGCTTTTCAGAACATTCACACAACGTTGGCGCCGGTGGTCACTCCTACAACGTGCTGACATGAGGAAAGTTTCCAACCGATTTCTCATACACAAACAGCAGTTGACCGGCGTTGCCTATGGAAACGTTGTGGTGATGTCTCGTGTAAGGAGGAGAAATGCGTACCATCACGTTTCCGACTTTGAGAACGGCCGGATTGTAGCATATCGCGTTTGCGGTTTATCGTATCGCTACATTGCTGCTCGCGTTGGTCGAGATCCAGTGACTGTTAGCAGAATATGCAATCGGTGGGTTCAGGAGGGTAATACGGAAAGCCGTGCAGGATCCCAATAGCCTCGTATCGCTAGCAGCCGAGATGACAGGCATCTTATCCGCATGGCTTAACGGGTCAAGCAGCCAAGTGTCGAACCCTGAGTTAAGAGATGGGGACGTTTGCAAGACAACAAACAGCTGCACGAACAGTTCGACGACGTTTGCAGCAGCATAGACTATCAGCTCGAAGACCATGGCTGCCGTTACCCTTGACGCTGCATCACAGACAGGAGTGCCTGCGAAAGTGTACTCAACGACGAACCTGGGTGCACGAATGGAAAAACGTCTTTTTTTTTCGGATGAATCCAGGTTCTGTTTACAGCATCATGAAGGTCACATCCCTGTTTGGCGTCAGCGCGGTGAATGCACATTGCAAGTATGTATTCGTTATCGCCATCCTGGCGTATCACCCGGAGTGATGGTATGGGGTGCCATTGGTTACACGTCTCGTCACCTCTTGTTCACATTGACGGCACTTTGAACAGTGGACTTTACATTTCAGATGTGTTACGACCCGTGGCTCTACCATTCATTCGATCCCTGCGGAACCCTACATTTCAGCAGGATAATGCACGACCAATTGTTGCAGGTCCTGTACTGGTCTTTCTGGATACAGAAAATGTTCGACTGCTGCCCTGATCAGAACATTCTCCATATCTCACCAACTAGAAACGTCTGGTCAATGGCGACCGAGCAACTGGCTCGTACAATACGCCATTCGCTACTCTTGATGATCTGTGGTATCGTGTTGAAGCTGCATGGGCAGCTGTACCTGTACATGCCATCCAAGCTCTGTTTGACTCAATGCCCAGGCTTATCAAGGCCGTTATTACGACCAGAGACGGTTGTTCTGGGTACTGATTTCTCAGGATCTATGCACCCAAATGTAATCACGTGTCAGTTCTAGTATGATATATTTGTGCAATGAATACCCGTTTATCATCTGCATTTCTTCTTGGTGCAGCAATTTTAGTGGCCAGTAGTGCATATCGGCAGCATATTGTCGAGGCATTCATCTTCATGGACGGCAATTCGCGCCCCCATCTTGCACATCTTGTGAATGACTTCCTTCAGGATAACGACATGTCTCAAGTAGAGTGGCCAGCATGTTCTCTATACATGAACCGTATCGAACGTGCCTGCGATAGATTGAAAACGGCTGTTTATAGACGACGTGACCCACCAACCACTCCGAGGGATCTACACTAAATCGCCGTTGTGGAATGGAACAATCAGGAAAAACGGGCCTTGATGGACTTGTGTATAGTATGACACTACGAATACAGGCATGCATAAATGCAGGAGGACGTGCTGCTGGGTATTAGAGGTACCGCTGCGTACAGCAATCAGGAGCACCACTTCTGAAGGTCTCGCTGTATGGTGGTACAACATTCAATGTGTGCTTTTCATGAGCAATAAAAAGGACGGAAATGATGTTTATGTTGATCTCTATTACAGTTTTCATTACAGTATCCAGAACTCTCGGAACCGAGATGAAGCGAAACTTTTTTTTGAGGTGTGTATATTTAAGGCTCTTATTTTAATTACGTGAAAACTAAAAACAGTACTCCCTGTGCAAGAATTCTAATGTTAAGTATAGACAGTATGTCTGTTTGGAGCATGCTATTACACAGAAAAATTACCGTACACGGCTACAGTATGGAATACATTTAAATGATCACCAACGAACTACTTTTTGAACCTTAACAAATAAATATGCTTAGCTCTAAGTTTTTGCAAAACAACCCTAAGTTCATACAAAAATCAATACAAAAAATGATGCAAATAATAACTGGTCACTTGTCCACAAAACTATATTATGTTTATACAAAACTGAATTCAAAATATTTTACGAAGAATGACTGGCTTTACTCACTTCTTAGTCATCTTCATCCACTTCTGTTATAGGCTACGTCTTTAGTTTATTACCAAAACTTGAAGCTTTCGCTCTGTCGTATACTTCAGTAGTTCCTCAGTATCGGCTTTCTTCTTTTTGTTTATGAGAACTTTCCCATGATATACTTCCGATTGAACAAGCCCAATGTTTTTGTGCGAAAATGTGTCCTGACGTTCACTAACGTGAATCCATGGACTTCTGGTCGCCCGCTATCTACATCTACATATAGACAGGAGTTCACAATGAAGTTCCTGGCAAATGGTTCACTGAACCACCTTCAAGCTATTTCTCTACCGTTCCACTCTCGAACAGCGCGTGGGGAACCAGGCACTTAAATCTTCCACTGCGAGCTCTCTTTTGTATTATTTTATTATGATGATCATTCCTCACTATATAAGAGAATGCCACCAAAATAATTTCACACTCTGAGGGAGAAGCTGGTGATTGAAATTTTATGAGAATACCCTTTCGGAACGAAAAACGCTTTTCTTTTAGTGATTGGCATCCCAGTTCGTGTATCATGTCCGTGGCACTCTCTCCGCGTTATCGCGAAAGTACAAAACGATTTGCCCTTCTCTGAACTTTTTCGATGTCCTCTATCGATCCTATCTAATGCGAATTCCACACCGCACAGCATTATTCCAGAAGAGAGCGGACAAGCGTAGAGTCCTGTTGCATTTCTTAAGTGTCCTGCCAATAAGTCACAGTCCTTGGTTTGCGTTACCGACAGCACTATGTATGTGATCACACCAGTTAAAGTTACTGTAATCGACAAGTATTTAGTTTAAATTAGAGACTTCAGATTTGCGTCATTTATCGTGTAACCGAAATTTAGCGTATTCCGTTTGGCAGTCATGTGGATGACTTCAGACTTTTCATTATTTAGAGTCAACTGTCGCTTTTCACACCATACAGACATCTTGTCTATATCGTTTTGAAATTTTTTTGATAATCTGATGACTTTGTAAGACCGTAGGTGACACCATCATCTGCAAACAATCTAATAGGCCTGGTCAGATTGTCTCCTAAATCATTCATGTGTATCAGGAACAGCAGAGGGTCTATAGCACTTCCTTGGGGAACGCCAGACACTGCTTCTGTCTTACTCTATAACTTTTTGGCAGTTATTACGAACTATGACCGCTCTGACAGGAAATCAGGAATTCAGTCGCACAGCTGAGACGATACTGCATAAGCACACAATTTTTTTCGTGAGAATAAAGAGCTAGCCGTGTTTCACAAGAGGATATTTCTGAGTCAGTGGACGCGGAGGTAGCAACTACTTGCATTTCGTTTTTTTTTTATAGTCATAGTACAAAATGTCATAATGAGCAAATGATATTTTGTCCTGTTTTCTAATGTATTTTCCTATCGTTTCCGTTGAGATGACGGCCTTTCTGTATAAAAAGATCCATCAAGCTGTAAAATTTCTCTACTCTTCTTGCTTTTGCTGCACAAACTTTACAGCGACCAAAGCAGCTGGATTCGCTGATAAGTGACATATACTGATCTGGAATAAATACTCGGCCGCATATTCATAAATTTCTTTTCACTCCGCCTAAGTCGAGGTCAGACGGGAGATAAAACTACCCTCCAACGGAGAAACAGTGATAGATTTTATCAGATCTGCCCGTGTCTGTTAATAACATACTCCTAACCGTACGATTGTGATTTTGGCCACCACATGCACTATTTAACAAGTGGAGTTCTCTTACGGGGACAAAGTAGTGACTGTAAAGGTACAGATTTCACGAGGACCTTTCTCACCTTGGTCCTAATTATAATAATAAAACATAACTCCATCTGTTTTTATGCTGTGGTATCAAAAACTCAGAAGATACTAAAAAAAAGCTGTTTTCTGTTGCTTCAGTTTGTTAGCTCTCATCTTAATATTATAAGTGGAACAGTTAATCAAAGTTTTCAACAAAAATAACCGATTTTTACCTCATGATTCCAGGCTTGCCAGACGTTTATTTCTATAAACGTTGTCCCCTATTGCTGTCCTCCGGTCTTTATAAGCAGCAAGGCATGACGGCCTCCCATTTTAATTCTATTGGGTCCATCTATGTCTCAAGAAACTACAACCGACAAAACACGCATTTTAAATTTTTGAGATGCTTCCTCTTTTAGTAGAAAGCGATTCTATTACAAGAACGTGAGTTCTTGTCTGTGATATTCCACAATGCACTCCACCTGTCCCCGGTCCACAGAAATGCCCTGCCGGTTCCTTGGGCTGTGTAGCGCAGGTTGGTTGCATCTGCCTCTTCCACTATTCTGAGGGAGTATCGTAGTTGCTGGCAAGTTGAGCAGCCACACGCCGACCCTCGTCACCTTGTTTCTAGTTCCTTCGGTAGCGAGACGCAGCACACTGTTGCTTTTCTCTTTGGGATTGTTACGATGGCCAGTGCGTGCGGTGTTGGCTAATCTTGAGCAACAGTTGACCTCAGCTGCCTTCAATGCGTTGCTTCTTCACCTTTTGTCGCAATCTCTCGTACTAAGGTAGACAGGAATTGAGAGACAAGATAACGAGCTACACAACCCTTTCTTGCAAACGCGTCGACAGTGTTGTCCAAGATCTACCACTCTGTCTCGCAATGCAGTATCTCCTTGACATGGAATCTTCCGTGCCCATTCAGTTGCTAACGATCGGTATCAGCAATGTCGGCATACAGGGGACATCATCAGATAGTATGATCTGGCACTGACACATTCGGAGGTTTGTGTTCTACCAATTTCACGACAATAGGCTGCGTAGGGCCCTGACGAGTCAAAAAGTGTGTGTGGTCCCTTGAGGCAATCAAGAGCTTCATTTTCAGTCTCCGTTGTATATCTGGCAGAAAACCCTAGGTGCTCCCCGCTGTTTCGGCATCATTCCTTTGCATCTGTCATACATCTACATCTACATTTATACTCCACAGCCACCCAACAGTGTGTAGCGGGGGGCACTTTACGTGCAACTGTCATTAACTCCCTTTCCTGTTCCATTCGCGTATCGTGCGCGGGAAGAACCACTGCCGGAAAGCCTCCATGCGCACTCGAATCTCTCTAATTTTACATTCGTGATCTCCTCGGGAGGTATAAGTAGCGGGAAGCAATATATTCGATATCTCATCCAGAACCGCACCCTCTCGAAACCTGGGCAGCAAGCTGCACCGCGACGCAGACCGCCTCTTTTGCAAAGTCTGCCAATTGAGTTTGCTAAACATCTCCGTAACGCTATCACGCTTACCAAATAACCCTGTGACGAAACGCGCCGCTCTTCTTTGGATCTTCTCTATCTCCTCTGTCAACCCGACCTGGTACGGATCCCACATTGATGAGCAGTACACAGATAGGTGGAGGATATGACTGTGAATTTGCTGCTTATTTCTGTCCCGTATTCTTACTAAATTCAGCACTTCGTGGCACTGTTCTTCCTTCAGCGAATACATCGCAGCTTTTATCCATATCTGGGGATCGAACGGACATACTCCAGTTTTCAATTCCAACGCGCCAAGTGACACAGAACCAGAAGCTTGCGTCAGCGGAAGAAGAATTCCATGTTGCACTCTGTTAACTACACGTTCTGGTGTTACGAGCACAAATCTATGCGTCCAAGTACTTGCACAGAATCTCATGAACATGGTTATGACAGCGTTATGATACGTTCTTATTGTCTACAGATTTTGCTTGTTGTTTGATAAGTAGAATAGAGGACGCAAGGCCGCGAATCACGGTTAGATAGCTCAGTACTTTTCTGGAGACTAGAAATCTACTCTGTAGGAATGAGCATGGGTTTCAAAAAAGACGATTGTGTGAAACCCAGCTCGCGCTGTTCGTCCACGAGACTCAAGAGGGCCATAGACATGGGTTCTCAGGTAGATGCAGTGTTTCTTGACTTCCGCAAAGCGTTCGATACAGATCCCCACAATCGTTTAATGAAGAAAGTAAGAGCATATAGACTATCAGACGAATTGTGTGGTAGAATTGAAGAGTTCCTAGATAACAGAACGCATCATGTCATTCTCAATGGAGAGAAGTCTTCCGAAGTAAGAGTGATTTCAGGTGTGCCGCAGGGGTGTGTCGTAGGGCCGTTGCTATTAACAATATACATAAACGACCTTGTGGATGACATCGGAAGTTCACTGAGGCTTTTTGCTGATGATGCTGTTGTATATAGAGAGGTTGTAACAGAAATACAGGAGGATCTGCAGCTAATTGACGTATGGTGCAGGGAATGGCAATTGAATCTCAATGTAGACATGTGTAATGTGCTACGAATACACAGAAAGAAAGATCCCTTATCATTTACCTACAATATAGCAGGTCAGCAACTGGAAGCAATTAATTCCATAAATTATCTGGGAGTACGCATTAGGAGTGATTTAAAATGGAATGATCAGATAAAGTTGATCGTCGGTAAAGCAGATGCCAGACTGAGATTCATTGGAAGAATCCTAAGGAAATGCAATCCGAAAACAAAGGGAGTAGGTTACAATACGCTTGTTTGCCCACTGCTTGAATACTGCTCAGCAGTGTGGGATCCGTACCAGATAGGTTTGATAGAAGGGATAGAGCAGATCCAACGGAGAGCAGCGCGCTTCGTTACAGGATCATTTAGTACTCGCAAAAGCGTTACGGAGACTCTGCAGGAGAGACGCTCAGTAGCTCGGTACGGGCTTTTGTTGAAGTTTCGAGAACATACCTTCACCGAGGAGTCAAGCAGTATATTGTTCGCTCCTACGTATATTTCGCGAAGAGACCATGAGGATAAAATCAGTGAGATTAGAGCCCACAAGAGGCATACCGACAATCCTTCTTTCCACAAACAATACGAGACTGGAATAGAAGGGAGAACCGACAGAGGTACTCAATGTACCCTCCGCCACACACCGTCAGGTGGCTTGCGGAGTATGGATGTAGATGTAGATGTTGATTACGTAAGAGCATTGCTCCCGTAAAGCAGAAGGTTCCGTTTTAGAGTCTCCAATCTGTCAGAAATTTAACACCCGTGCAGAATGAAAGATTCATTCTGCAAACATTCAGATTCGCTGCTCAAGGAACATGGCAACAGACAATGGGTTGAACTGACCAGCGTGTTGGTTACGGAGTTGAGGGTAGACATTGCAGGAAAAGGGGGAGGAGTGGGGAGGGGGGGGAGAGGATGGGGGAGATGTCAGCAGCGAATAGAGACAATTGAATAACGGGCTACAAATCGCTCTCCCGGCGCGCAAGACAAAGACGATATACAACACACCTGGTGGTCGCCGGTAAGTACACAAGTCGGACGCGGCCCGGCGGGCAAAAACCCAGGGGTGGAATGTCCGGGGCGCCGGGCCTGTATAAATAGCCGGACAGCCTGCCCAGGCGGCGAGCTTATAAAGATTTCCCGCGGCCCGGCACCGCAGCCGTATCAGCCATCTCCTGCGGCGGCCAGATCGCTCATCTCAAAGGTGCCGGCCGCCACAATGAAATAATTGTCATACCCAATGAATAAGCAATTAATTACGCGGCCCCCACCTCCCAGCCTCCTGGCCTCTGACGCTACAAGGCGACCCTTTTTTACTTGTTCGCTTCTTCCGTCGCCACGCATCCATAAACCTTCACTTCCTGTCTACCGCTCTTTATCTCTTCTGCTGGCTCTCCCCTACCCGCCGTCTACCGTTCTCCTGCCAGAGGAGGTTCATCCAAGTGGTACATGCAGAACATGTGATGGATCCCGTGCTGTGTGAGGCTTTGCTCACTTTGCCCAGTTTCCAGGGAGAAAATTAACGGTGAAGGTACCTGGACTGTGATGATACATGACAATTTATAACACCTAAAACGTAGCAGTTTATGTCAACAAGGCACAGTATTACATGAAGCAATATTGGAAAGTTTATTTGCTTGTTTATCATCACAGTTCAGTTATTACAAAAATTTGTCTACGAAATGAATTTTGAATGGACATTTAGTTTTCGGTACCACCATATTGGGCACCATACGTGTGATGTCACTAAAACTATTTCAGCACTCTCTCTCAAAATCAATAGAAATACGTTGTAACATTATGTGATTGCCTTATCATTTTAAATCATTCACTAATCGAGCAGTCGCTCGGCAACAGCTACAGTTAGCAAATAAAGTTGCGAGAATGTAAAAGGTGAACGACCTGTGACGTAACTTGTTTATTGTCGAAGCGCCGTCAGAGATGCAGTGAGTTACTGACTTTGAAAACCGCTACCCGAAAAACGGACAGAATAAGAACACTTGGACACATTCTTTTGATGTACGAGATATTCTCGATTAACAGTTACTCAGTTACTCATTTTTTTTCTCTTGTCTCTTGTAACTTGTGTCCACGCGCGACTTGCCGGTGTATTATTATTGTTAAAAATAATATTATTGTAGTGTAAAGTAAAAGTGCAATACTAAAAGTGCAATATTGCATAGCAGTAGATTTATTGTGCGACGTGTATGTGAAAAAGTCAAAGGATTGTTTTCATTAATAGAAGAGAAGTGCCAGTCAAAACGGCATCCATATTCAATCCTTCATTGCAGTGTAAGTTCATCTATTAATTGCCACAAATTCAGAGTTAAATGGAACTGGTGTATGGACTTCTTATTTAGTATAGAATCTATGTCTCACTCCTTTATGAAGTTATTTAATTTTCTTTATGTTTCTGCCACATAGAGAGTTTACAGTCACGAATTCTTTTCGTCGAAATCGGATGGAAGTTGCATGTGGCGAAATATTTTCTCCGCGCCATATTCTACTGATAAATGCATGATAAACTACGGTCCCATAGGAAATTCATGTAGAGCTATCCAAAAATAATTATATTTTGAATAGGCATTTACTCTCCTCTGCAATGCAACTTCCGACTGATCAGACGATTCAACAAGAAACAGCCGCACACGGTCAGCGTTCGCAAATATATTTCCACCGCTGATTATAGCTATATGTTGCAGCACAAATGTAAACATACTGTTATAATTAGCGACTACAAACGGGGACATTTATAACTGTATTTTTATGTATACACATTACGTAAACATATCGTTATAACGTTATGCGTCACATATAGTTTCGAGTACACATGAGGAACAAAAAAATTAGTTTTACGTAATATAATGGTTAAGCAATAATAAATTTTTGTTGTTTCCTTACTTATACTCCAAACTAGAAGACCTGAGACGTGGCATATTTACTTAACCTAGTGTAATGATTATGTGAAATACATTTTTATTATTTTCTCAGCCATAATACAAACTACAAGACATGAAACATTACATATATCTATGGATTTTGAGAAAAGCAGATGAACAGTATCGTGATAGTACACGCATGATGTCCCAGATAAATGTTCGCAAAACTAATTTTACATTCAAAAATCATCTCGTAGTGAAACTGTTGTAATAATTAAACTATTATACATAAATAAATGTACATTCTAACAGCGCTCTACCTAATGCTGTGTAATGTTGACATTAAACATAAACGTATTGGATGTTGTAGATCAAGACTGATTTCTTCTCAAAATGAAGGGAAAATGCTGCTTGTTCGAGTTTAGGACCCCGTGACAGATTTGCCTGGGGTAGTCCCCATCTGGAAGTTCGAATTGGCGAAGTATTATCCTTCCAGAAAACAGAATGTCCATGAAGTTAGCTGGCACTTCTAAAAATCATAACTTGGAAAATGTTAGAGATAGAGAACCGTGGTTATTGCAAAACGCTTAGCATCTGTGTTTCTTTTCTTTGTTGTAGATTTGACTTGGACTGCATTAAAATGACAAGAGCTCACGAGGAGGCGCAATATGTCATCTGGCATGCAGAGTCCGAAGCTGCGACTATGGTTCTGCAGAATTATCGACGCCAGTGTTGGAGGAACGCCAATGGTAAAACTAGCTGTAGCGAGATGGTGACCAAGATCAGTTAAAGCACGTCCAGGTTACTACACTAAAGGTTTATGTGCAAAGAAAGATTCACTAGGAGAAACCTCTGCTATGCGCATCTAGCATAGTGGTCGTCAACCTGAACGCAGCGGGCCACAACAGACCACATCAAGGGTCCGCATGGTCCACAGTTCACAATCGTACTTTATAATAACGTGCGTCTAGCAACTAACAACCGAATCCAAATCCGTCAGCTAAAGTCAAAAGGTTCTCAACAGTACAGTTTTACTGCTCAGTAACAAACAAAAATATTTACAGAGATGGTAATATCTTATTACATGCTTGATTTTAACTGACTTTGTTGATTGTGTTGTATTTAATAATGTTGGCCGCTTACTTCAGGGGCAGCTGTAGGGTGGTCATATGTAGCTGGGAGCTCGTCGGAATGCTGTGCTATGGAGGCATAGAAATGAAGTAAAGAATTACTATTTATTTATAACACAATTAATTGGAACTTGCTGCGACAGAAGTGGTTGGTACACCATATTTTTCGGAAGATTTTACCTTTTTCAGCAAATTATTTTTTCCTCTTATGTATTTATAAAACTCCATGCAAGTCAGGTTAGTTGGCAGGTTGATTTGGGGAAGGGGACCAAACAGCGAGGTCAACAGTGCCATCGGATTAGGGAAGGATGGGGAAGAAAGTCGGCCGTGCCGTTTCAACGGAACCATCCCGGCATTTGTCCGAAGCGATTTCGTGTAATCACGGAAAACTTAAATCAGGAAGGGTGGATACGGGTTTGAACCGTCGTCCTTCCGAATGCGAGTGCAGTGTGCTAACCAGTGCACCACCTCGCTCGATCATGCAAGTCATCTTGTAGTTAAACTGGCACTGTAAGATTGATTTCGTAGTTCCTAGCAGCAGTCGATTCCTTTCATAATAAACATTGGGCCAACACCAGCGAAAATGCTTTTTCCATGGTGGCTTTCTTTGCGGGAACAGAAAACAAAAAACAAAAAATTGGTTCAAAAGGCTCTGAGCACTATGCGACTTAACATCTGAGGTCATCAGTCCCCTAGAACCTAGAACTACTTAAACCTAACTAACCTAAGGTAATCACACACATCATGCGCGAGGCAGGATTCAAACCTGCGACCGTAGCAGTCGCGTGGTTCCGGACTGAAGCGCCTAGAACCGCTCGGTCACACCAGCCGGCGGAGTTTTTAGACTTCGATTCTTACGAGTTATGCTTAGTTTGTAAAAAGCTCTTGAGATACGTATACCCTGTAAACAACTGTCGCCTGAAATCTTCATTCTATTTTTAGTCAGGTATATAATAGCGTTTTCAGTCGTCACCCAATCTGGGATTTCAGATAGCGTCATCCAATGAGATACTTGATATTTATTGAAATAAATCGTCCATTTCTCTGAGTTATTAAATGCTATGATATAAACGGACATTGTCGATACTACCGCGAATCTGTTTGTATGATTCTTCGTGGAAACGTGATGCCTCACATCTGCGTTAACTCTGTAAGTTACTGAGATAAAACAGCTACAAATCTCACACAACACTAATCTACACGTCTTTTCTTGGCAAAAGAACACTCTTTTGTGTAATCATCAGAAAAGTGAAACTTTCTCTTTCCATCCTCAGGCCCTTTCATAATGTGCGATAAGTCTATTAGCCGGCTGTTATGACCGAGCGGTTCTAGGCGCTTCAGTCCGGAACCGCGCTGGTGCTAGGTCGCAAGTTCGAATCTTGCCTCGGGCATGGATGTGTCTGATGTTCTTAGGTTAGTTACGTTTAAGTAGTTCTAATTCCAGGGGACTGCTGACCTCAGATGTTAAGTCCCATAGTGCTTAGAGCCACTTGATAACTGTATTAGACGGCAAACAGCCGACAATAACATTTTAGCCACAGAAGTGCACGTCACTATAAACTTCACGCCCTATCTGCCCGCAGTAAACACTTCCGACATTACTAATTTTCACTGGTCGTTAGCATATTGTTATCAGATAGCTACTCAAATGGGAATTGCCCGATTCCTTCGCATGGCTCTGCTTAAATTGTTTCAGGCTCGTATTACTTACACATTTCGTATTTTCTGGAATGATGGCGCTAGATGTAGAAGGTGACTGCACCGTTGATGCAGGATGCGCAAAATGTACCGCCATGAGTGAGACGAACTTGGCAACATGGACTTGTTGACATATACAAAATTATCTGAGGCTGCGTTTACATGTAGGGCTATGAGATGGCGTTACTTCAGTACTTGAGTGAAGCTCATAACAGTATGTTGTAAAATCGGGACGACGATGGATCTTGTCGGGAAGTCGGGGAAAGAAAGTCCACAACGATGACGGTTCTGATATTTTGGGACGGATGGCAATGCTAGGCACTGGTCAAGTAGCGCGACCAGCCCTGCCGGGTAGCTATAATTAAAGTTTCCCTACTCAGCACATTGCAGCCCGGAAACTAATTACTGTACGTCGACCAAATTTGGTAGCATTAGCGTCAAGGACATGGAGTAGAGAAATAATGTAGAATTAGTTCAAATGAAACACGTTTAATATGCTGTTACGGTACGTCATACCATTATATATCTGAACCACTACTGGTACAAAAGGGGCTCAATTTGACACCCATAATTTTCCAGAAGAGCCTCAAAGCACAGGATTACATTCTGCACAGCAGAACAAGTATGTCCGTAGGTATGTTGGCTACCTCTCTCGATATGCTGCCCTTCAGATCAGCACATGCGTGAAAGTTCCCCAGCTAACCCTCTCCGTCAGCCAGCCCCACAACCAGAAGTCACAGGGAGTGACATTAGGTGATCGTGATGGCCAAGCATTGGGAAACAATCGGCTGATAATCGATCTTTTTCAAATGTATTTCGGAGAAGCTGGTGGACCTCACGAGCTATGTGGGGTGGCCCTCATCTTGCGTGAAAGTTGTTGAGTTCAGTGCGTCTCTCTCCTGTAGGACGGGTATGACACGCTGGCGAAGCATATCGCAGTAACGCTGCCCAGTCGCACTGCACGTTTTTGGTCCTTGACCGCCAACCTTTTCAAAGAGAATGGGTCAATGATGAACGTAGTCGTCAAGCCACACGATACAGTGACACGTTCACCACACGGCTGAAAGACCCCCCACACTATGCAGTTCTGTGTGTTCACCTCACCCGTCAGAAAAAATGACTTTCGTGTGTTCATAGGATGGTCCAGGGCCAGCCCGCGTCAACTTCAATCCGTGTTAGAAAGTGGAGAGGGAAGTCAACATGTCGTTGGGCGTCCTATGGTGCAAGCTGCTGTACGATATGGATATTCTACGGATACCATATGACAATGGTCTGAAGCACCTTCCATACTGTGCGGGACTGGACGTTCAACTGTCGTGAGACAGCACGCGCACTGCCTGACGAACGGGAATCGCGCGCAGCGTTGTCTGCCACAGCAACAGCGATTTCGTCAACCACCTGTGGTGCAACCGCTCGTCGGCCTCTTCCCGGAGCGGCGCCCAATTCTCAAGTTCGTTCCAACTTCTTCATCATGCTCCGAAGAGCATCTGGAGAAAGAGGGCCCTTCTGTAATTATGTCAGCCGGTGACATTCTCGAAGTGCAGCTGCAGTATTACTGTTGTTTTGATAATAGACCAATAATGCCCTGTTCCTTTTGTCCAGGCCCATGTTGACACGTCAACAAGTGCACTGCGGCTGGTCAGGTGAATCACGATGACTGGACACTGCATCTGGTAGCCATAGTTGTAACTGGACGGTGGCGCTGCGACTCGTGCAAATCATGCACAACATACTCTGGACATTATTGCTACCAAGTTTGGTACTCGTACGGTAATTAGTTTCCGTATTATAACGTATTAAATAGGGAAAGTTTAATTATAACCACCCGGTAAAGTAGAGGATGTGAGAGGGGAATGTTGTATTGTTTATCTCCGAGAACTGACAATTCATGGGGATGCACAAATCGTACCGATCAGCTGCTGTGGTACAAATTTGGACGTGGAAGGAACATTACAGAGACGGTCATCTTCAAAATGGTTCAAATGGCTATAAGCACTATGGGACTTAACATCTGAGGTCGTCAGTCTCCTAGACTTAGAACTACTTAAACCTAACTTACCTAAGGACATCACACACACCCATGCCCGAGGCAGGATTCAAACCTCCGACCGTAGCATCCACGTGGTTCCGGATTGAAGCTCCTAGAACCGCTCGGCCACAGTGGCCGGCTGGTCATCTTCAAATGCGGTTGTTATTTGTTAACAAGAAACATCGGTTAATTATACCTGTTGTAATACAGCACAGTGAGTACAAGAAAATTAGCATTTAAATAATTTATCGAATCTCACATTGTAAGAGGTCCATGATTAAGGAATTTGTTGCTAGCGCACTCGAGCAGATGTTATTTCGATGGACTGCTCATGCGTTGCCTGCGATATGTAAACTATAAGAGAATCTCAGACCAGTGTTGTATGCAGTAGTAAGAGCAGTGTCTGTAGCAGTAGTAGCAAGTAGTAGCGAGCCGTCGTGTGTGTGGAGTTGGCTGGGCCGGTCGTGTGGAGCGGTGGCAGAGCCTAACCGATGTAGTATAAGGTAAAAGCAGCCTCGCGCATATGTAATATTGTTATATCAAGTCCCATGTAAATGTTTTTAAAAAATCTATTAGTAATAATCTTTATTATAAAAATTAACTTTTGACAATCATTCATCTCAGTTTGAAGAATTTACTAATTTCTCCAATCCATGTTCATCCGATTATTGTAAAGAAAAATCAGTTTGATTCCATTTATACATGACATCTCTATCGGCCAGCATTGCACTGAGCTGTGCCAGAATTTTTTTTATAGGAGCATATATATACGCGTTATCCGGCGACCTTATTGAGGTAAGAATTTTCAATTTATTCAGAATGAATTTTCAGGGTCACGACGCAGCACTGCTGACGTACAAAATTTACCAGTTCAAATTCACAGTCAATTATTGAAAGGTTATACGTGAGCCACAATTTTATTGAGAAATTAGTCACGTTATTATTGTTAGGTTACGGGATAATAAACTGTTGCTAGGTTACACTAAATGTCAATGCTATGCATATTTTCACTGTTGGGTAGTTACGCTAAATGTGAATATTATTTGTATTATTTTATTGTGAGGAGGTTACAACATTCAACAGTGCATTTAAACATAAGTACAAATACTTCTATTAATCAAAGTCATTCGCAGACATGCTAAAACCAAAACACTTGACCAGGCAAGATCTTTGAGGTTGACATCAATCTGAAACGAACCACAGTCAACATGCAGTGTTCCCAATAGGCCAACTGTTAACGATCACTACTTCCGTTCCAGCAGCCAGCTTATGACCTACTTGCTATGAATAGCCTATTGAGGTCTCATAATATACTAATTTATGAAAGTTATTAATTAATAATAAGATCGGTAGAAACGCAGTGCGAATTCGCACCGCAAAAGGTGAGTACTGGTTGTCGAGCAAAAATGTTTGACGACTACCGATCTCGCAAATATAGAACAATAAACGGCTGCATGAACAGGACGCAAAAATACCACTCAAGATGCCTCAACATGAATAGGGCGATCGTGTCTGGTACTCAAAAATCAGTTCCAATTGCAAAAGACGAATGTTTTCTTATCTTTATGTTAACACATAATGTTGCAGGATACATTTCATTTTGTATTTTCACACACAGATCAGGACCAGAGGGAAGTTGAGGAAACTATAGAATCCTTATTCTGCCGTAGTTGACAACAAAACGTACACAAAAGGAAAGAACCGCCGGGAAGAGAGATGGGCGTCGCCACGGGACAAGAGACACTTCTTCCTTGGCGCCGCACGGTGGTGGACGTTGGGTCCACTGGTGCTCTTGGGTGTAACTTTGGTCTGGCGTGAGTAGCTGGCATGTCTCTTCAACATACAATGATGCGCCAAACATGCCGCTATAGGCATGCGTAACAAATACAGAGTTTTGCAGAAAGGCAGAATAAGGCGCTGCGGTCGGCAACAAGTGTCTGGAGCAGTTATTAGACCGGTTACAGCTGCTACAACGGCACGCTATCAAGATTTAAGTGAGATTGAACCTGGTGTTATAGTCGACTTGCGAGCGATGAGACACAGCATCTCATAGGTATCGATGAATTGGGGATTTTCCCGTACGACCATTTCACGAGTTTGTGTCGTGAATATCAGGAATCCGGTAAAACATCAAATATCCGACTTCGCTGTGGCATGAAAAAGATCCATCAAGAACGGGACAAAAGACGACTGAAGAGAAACGTTCAAAGTGACAGAAGTGCAACCCTTTCGCAAATTGCGGCAGATTTCAATGCTAGACCATCAACAAGTGTCAGCGTGCGAATGATTCAATGAAATATCATCGGTATGGGATTTCTGAGCCGAAAACCCACTCGTGTACCCTTGATGACTGGGCGACATAAAGCTTTACGCCTCGACTGGCGCCGGCCGGTGGGGCCGAGCGGTTCTAGGCACTTCAGTCCAGAACCGAGCGACCGCTAATGCTAATTTTCTTGTATTCACTGTGCTGTATTACAACAGACATAATTAACCGATGTTTCTTGTTAAGAAATAACAACCGCATTTGAAGATGACCAGCCGGCCACTGTGGCCGAGCGGTTCTAGGAGCTTTAGTCCGGAACCACGTGGATGCTACGGTCGGAGGTTCGAATCCAGCCTCGGGCATGGGCGTGTGTGATGACCTTAGGTTAGTTAGGATTAAATAGTTCTAAGTACTAGGGGACTGATGACCTCAGATGTGAAGTGCCATGGTGCTCAGAGCCATTTGAACGATTTGAGCCTCACCTGGGCCTGTCAACACCCACATTGGACTACTGATGACAGGAAACATCTTTCAAATTGTATCGAGCGGATGGACGTGTAAGAGTATGAAGAAAACCTCATGACTCCATGGAACCTGCATTTCAGCAGGGAAGAGTTCTATCTGGTGGAGGCTCTGTATTGGTGTGGGGCTTGTGCAGTTGGAGTGATATAGGACACCTAATATGTCTAGATACTACTCTGACAGGTGACACGTAAGTAAACATTCTCTCTGCACTTCCATTCATGTCCATTGTGCATACCGACGCCTTGGGGCAATTCCAGCGGGATAATGCGACGCCCAATTGCTACAGAGCGTCTCCAGGAAAACTCCTCTGAGTTTAAACACTTCCACGGGCAACCAGACTGCCCAGACATGGACGTATTGAACATAGCTAGGATATCTTGCAACGAGCTGCTCAGAAGAGACCTCCATCCTCTCGTACTTTTACCGATTTATGGACAGCCCTGCAGGATTCATGCTGTCAGTTCCCTCCAGCATTACCTCAGACGTAAGTCGAGTGCATGCAGCACTTCTGTGTGCTAGCGGGGGCCCTACACGATATTACACAGGTGTGCTATTTTCTTTGGCTCTTCGGTGTACATTTTTCAGCCGTATCTAAATGTTTCAACGAGATTTTCATTACATTCATAGACTACAGGGGTATTTTACCTGTGACATTTCTATAAGCTTTCTAATTAATTACACGAATTCTTGCTGTATTTTTCTGCTCTGAACCAGGTGGCTGTACGTCGGTTTGTCTGTGTTAAAAGAGGATGAATTTTTTTCGTAACTCTTGTGCTTGCAACACATTTTGTTTTACCTTCCTTACCCGATTAGTAGGCTACTTATTATTTCTCCGAACTGTGTTTAGAGGACCAATTATTATTGAGACTGAGATAGTCCAAGCTCTGAAATATATATGTGCTGTTAGCTCCACATGCCACCCATTAACTTGCAACTTGCGTAATGTCTCTCCTTGAAAAGTTTCAATTAATTAACCTTTAACATCGCAGATGCGCTCTCACAAACCTCTGGCGTTTATTGTTAGTCTGTTGCTTATGCATAAGGATGGAGTAGGAGAGCACAACGTTGTCCAATTGTTCTTTCTCAAAGCTACCTTGGCTCCCTTTGTCACTAGTCTCTTGAATAAAACGTGGACTTGTCACTACTTCTTACCTGCTAGCGGTCTGTGAGACGGCATCTGGGACTTTGCGTTATCGACTCAGTTGCTAGGTCTTCGTCTGCTGTTCGTGTTACGTCCCTGACTATGAGGCTGCTGTTTGAAAGTGGTCTGAGTACAGTTTAGGAAGTGATGTTGGACCAGAAAGTGACAAATCAATTAAAAGTAAACGAAGTTCAGAATAGGAACAGTGCCAAAGGGAAGTCGAAATTGCTTTACCACTTGTGAATTCCTTGAATGAAACAAGTGATCAGAATGAAGAAGACAGAAGTGTACCTACTGAATCTTTAGCTAAAGATTCTGCAAGAAATACATTTGGTCGAAACAACTATCGCGGGTCGTCGGAGCCTCTTTAAACGATGGGCCATGGCATTATTTTCCCACGTGTCGGATACAAGTGGGGTGTCATGCACAACTCCAGCAAAGACAATACTCAGGTGACCCACTTTGATTTCTTGAAGAAGCTTGCCAACTCGTTTGTGACACCACAGATAAAAGTAAATCAATAACAATCACATACCCCTTGAACTTCGTACATCCGTTCACTGTATTTTTGGGTGCACAAGAACCGTCAGGAGGAGTCGTTGTAGAACAATTGGAAAAACGCAACACATGTTCCACTTGTGACTCAAAAAAGAAGACAAGAACTCCTTATATTAGCCATTGCTGCAAGACGCCAGTCTCATTTGAATTCTCTACACTAATTTCCATCGAGTGCAAAGAAAAACTCTTAAAAGGAAATTTTTTATGAGAGCTTTTTACGTTTTTGTTTTACATGCACAATATACAATAAAACGTAGCAAAATGTAAATATTAGAGATCAGGGTATTTGACATTTCATATTATTCCCATTATCGTGTACTATTATGTTCATTTTGTTCCGTTTTCTGCGTACATGCGTTGTTTTCGCAAAAAATAAGTTTAAAATATATTTGAATATACACTATCCGATCAAAAGTATCCGGAAACCCCGAAAAACATACCGGTACGTTTTTCATATTAGGTGCACTGTGCTGCCACCTACTGCCAGGTATGCCATAGCAGCGACCTCTGTACTCATTAGACACCGTGAAGGAGCAGAATGGCAGAATGGGGCGCTCCGCAAAACTCACGGACTTCGAACGTCGTCAGGTGATTGCGTGTCACTTGGGTCACATGTCTGAACGCGAAATTTGCACACTCCTAAACATCCCTAGGTCCACTGTTTCCAATGTGATAGTGAAGTGGAAACGTGAAGGGAAACGTGCAGCACAAAAGCGTACATGACGACCTCGTCTGTTGACTGACAGAGACCGCCGACAGTTGAAGAGGGTCGTAATGTGTAATAGGCAGACATCTATCCCGACCATCACATAAGAATTCCAAACTGCATCAGGATCCACTGCAAGTACTATAACAGTTAGGCAGGAGGTGAGAAAACTTGGATTTCATGGTCGAGTGGCTGCTCATAAACCACACATCACGCCGGTAAATGCGAAACGATGCCTCGCTTGGTGTAAAGAGAAAACATTGGACGATTGAACAGTGGGAAAACGTAGTGTGGAGTGAAGAATGACGGTACACTATGTGGTGATCCAATGGCAGGGTGTGACTATGGTGAGTGCCCAGTGAACGTCATCTGCTAGCATGTGTAGCGCCAACAGGAAAATTGGTAGGCGGTGGTGTTATGGTGTGGTCGTGTTTTTCGTGGAGGGGGATTGCACCCCTTGTTGTTTTGTGTGGCACTATCACAGCACTGGCCTACATTCATGTTTTAAGCACCTTCTTGCTTCCCACTGCTGAAGATCAATTCGGGGACGGCGATTACATCTTTCAACACGATGGAGAACCTGCTCAAAATGCACAGCCTGTGGCGGAGTGGCTACACGACAATAACATCCCTGTAATGGACTGTCATGAATCTTATAGGACACCTTTCGGATGTTTTGGAACGCCTACTTCTTGACAGGCTTCACCGACCGACATCGATAGCTCTCCTCAGCGCAGCACTCCGTGAAGAATGGGCTGCCATTTCCCAAGAAACCTTCTGTCACCTGACTGAACGTATGAGAGTGGAAGCTGTCATCAAGGCTGAGGGTGGGTCAACACCATGTGGAATTCCAGCATTACCGCTGGAGGGCGCCCCAAACCTTAAGTCACTTTCATCCAGGTGTCCGGATTGTTCTGATAACATAGTGTATTGCCTGTGTGGTATCAATATAACCTTTGACATTAAAAACTGCACGGTTTCACAGAAATTGCTCATTGCAATTTTTATGGCTATTTAAATATAACGGTCTGTCAGGCAGCACTAGGGCCAGAGTGTTACAAACATTATCTGAGAAGCTAATGGTTATGTTATGTGCTGAACGCCTTGCTTATCATTCCTGTTTGTCAATCCTTTTTAGAAGTTTCAAGCGGGCTACTCGCAAAGTTGAGGGGTGTAACCTGAGAGATCAAATACTACAAGAGAAAACTTAACGTATGCTGCAGAAGTGAAACAAAAGAGCAAAGACGAGTAAAATGGAAGTAAATTATCAACCTAATTTTGGAAGATCGATTGAACAACCATCGACTGTGAACCAATGGGAAGGAGAGAAGTAGCACGACTGAGAAACAAATCCCTTCAGTAAACATAGAACAGGCTATAAGCCTACTAAATGGCGACAACAATAAGAGTAAAATTTTATAAGTATTTATCTTTAGATACAATGTGGATGTAAAGTAATATATGTAAGACTATATGAGTGCACTGTGATGAATAGGGCTCTGTATTTGAGCTTTTTTTTTTAGTGATCACGCTCGACCTCAAGGCGGGCAACTCTGCCTCCAGCAGTTTGCCTTCCAGCTTCCATCTTCCAGCGTCCACACTGCCCACCCTCTTTACGAGTCCCGAACACGTGAATGAAAACGATATTATACGGGCCTCGGCTATTGCGTGACTGACATTTATACCCGTCGCTGCGTTCTCGTATTATACTGATATTACACGATTTCATGAAGGGAAGCGTCCTTTTTTTCTCGTTCTTATTTTTTTTTTATTTTTTAACTAGCGCTCGGGGTCCTCAGCGAGAATGGGCTCCAGAGTAATTTTTCCCTGGTAGTCATTTAGTCTAGCCTCCTTTTAATAATGTACACTGTGCTGTAAAGTACGAAAAATATGCATTTTAGTGCGTGTAGCCTTTCAGCCGAGCAAGCGTGCTTCGAGAATTTACGTCTCCAAACACTTGGCGACGAGCCAAAGCAATATGGCTGATGTCAGGCCAGTCTACTGCGGAGCGGTCTCGGTTTTGGTACGCTGTCGAAAATTCCTTCTGTCCGATGTGCGTTATAAAGGCTGCAAACAATTTCGTCTTAATTAACAACGCAACTTTATTTCTAAAGAATGCAGGTGCCGCGATTGCTGCCATTATTATTACCTTTTATTTCCTGCCGGTTTACTTATTTCCTCCCCTGCTGCGTTAGTTCAGATGTGGTTTCTTGTCAGTGAACTGCTTACACGTAGAGTCTCTAATTTATAGTAGTAGAAGAAGTGACCTATGCGGGCAAAATGCAGCACTGTCGAAAGACTTGGCTCGTGTTCGGAAAGACAAGGATTCAGTTCCGACAGCTGACGTTTAGTTTTGGCGTTTAATGTACACAGCATCAAAACTAATTCTTAAAAGTCAATTAATGTCAAAAATCTTCGCGGCAAATATGTTTTATGATAATTCTTCTGAGGTGTAGAGAGCGTCGTACTACAAATCAAACCAATGTTTCTGCTATTGTTACACGCTTCATTAAATAGTATGATACTGTCTAAAATCCGGAGGAACTTCACGGAAACTTATAAAATTCTTATAACGCGTCCATAGCTCATACACGCTAATGCCATCGCACAGTGAGTAATCCACATCATACAAAACTGCCTTTATGGATTCTTACATGGAAAACTTTCGTCGACAGTTGGTACCATTGTTGAGAACGGATTACACTAGAAGATTTGAATCAATAGTACAATTATCAATTCATCGATGCAAGGTCGTGGGCATCTTTTGAACTAATTTAAACTGTCAGCCATCCAAAGTTGCAGCGAGAAACACTTTTCTGTGTAACCGTTGTGACGTTCACTTCCAAGCACTTCCACCGTTCCCAAATGGTCTGTACGGGAAGAAAATATCCCTGACAGAGTGGACGAACACGATGGCGGTGCTTCAGGAGTCTGCAACGACCAATCACGTAACGTGATTTTGTTTACGTTTCTGTGGCCACGTACCAGCTCTATCGCAGTGTTAGGCAGCAATTGGTTTGTCTGTGCTGCTGCAGTTGATTGCACTTCTCGCTTGGAAATTAGCAACAACTCTGAAATCTCGTTTCGAATTTAGAGTGTAGGCTTTTCACCTCTGTGCGTATATTCCAACTGGGAATAGAACAGACCTTCCATTTTCAATAAGCTACCACAAGACCTCAAAAATCTTAGCAATAGTCCAAACACTCTTAAGTCTAAACTGAAGAGCTTCCTCATGGCTCACTCCTATTCTGTCGAGGAGCTCCTGGAAGAGCTGAAAAATTAAACAAATTCCAGTGTTACATTGTTGATTTTCTTTATTTAAACTTACGACTTGTCGCCTGAAAATGTTTCTTATATTTCATTTTATCTGTTTCTAATATCGTGTTATAATTCCATCTATTGACTCGTTCCATGACCATGGAGACTTCTCCTTAATTTGGTCCCATGGAACAATAAATAAATAAATAAATAAAAATAAGCAATAGCAGTCTTGAGCTCCACGTCATCTTCAAATTCAAGCCGTTGTCAACCATGCCGTTCTTTCAAGTAATAGAATACTTAATAGTCGGTGGGTGACTGTAAAGTTCGAAATTGAATTACTCGTCGCTTGACAGTCATTTGTCTTGGTTTTAGCAGATAAATATTTTCGATACCCACCTTACAAACAACTTTGATATATACCAGCCACTACGTGACAAAAGTGTGAATAGTGGTGCGCCCAATATCAGGAAATTCATCAGCCATAGCCCAAATCGTCAACGGTGGTTTAGTTGGCACTTGTTGCCCGATTTAATCTGTTTCGATACAGAGACCCCCTTTCCATTCTTCAACATTCACATTTGAACGGTCGCTTCTGAAGTCTCCACCTCATCGTCTAAGCTTTTCTTCAGCATTACTGAAGAATCAGTAACTAGGCACAAAGTGAGCCACTATAGAGCATTTTTGCACACAAAAATTGTAGTCCAGTACGTACTTCGCAACTGGCTGGGCCTTTCACCCTCAAAAACTGACTTCCGAATAGAACAATGACTTGAATTTTGCAATATTCAATAGAAGGCTCTACATTCGTGATTTTGTTCTGAAGTGACAACTGTTAATTGTTGTTGTTGTTGTGGTCTTCAGTCCTGAGACTGTTTTGATGCAGCTCTCCATGCTACTCTATCCTGTGCAAGCTACCTACTGCAACCTACATCCTTCTGAATCTGCTTGGTGTATTCATCTCTTGATCTCCCTCTACGATTTTTACCCTCCACGCTGCCCTCCAATACTAAATTCGTGATCCCTTGATGTCTCAGAACATGTTCTACCAACCGATCCCTTCTTCTAGTTAAGCTGTGCCACAAACTTCTCTTCTCCCCAATCCTATCCAATACCTCCACATTAGTTACGTGATCTACCCACCTAATCTTCAACTTTCTTCTGTAGTACCACATTTCGAAAGCTTCTATTCCCTTCTTGTCCAAACTATTTATTGTCTATGTTTTACTTCCATACGTGGCTACACTCCATACAAATACTTTCAAGAACGACTTCCTGACATTTAAATCTATACTCGATGTTAACAAATTTATCTTCTTCAGAAACGCTTTCCTTGCCATTGCCAGTCTACATTTTATATTCTTTCTACTTCGACCATCATCAGTTGTTTTGCTCCCCAAATAGCAAAACTCCTTTACTACTATATGTGTCTCATTTCCTAATCTAATTCCCTCAGCATCACGTGATTTAATTCGACTACATTCCATTATCCTCGTATTGCTTTTGTTGATGTTCATCTTATACCCTCCTTTCATTCCGTTCATCTGCTCTTCCAAGTCCTTTGCTGTCTCTAACAGAATTACAATGTCATCGGCGAACCTCATAGTTTTTATTTCTGCTCCATGGATTTTAATGCCTACTCCTAATTTTTCTTTTGTTTCCTTCACTGCTTGCTCAATATACAGATTGAATAACCACTGCTTCCCTTTCATGTCCCTCGACTCTTATAACTACCATCTGGTTTCTGTACATACTGTAAATAGCCTTTCGCTCCCTGTATTTTACCCCTGCCACCTTCAGAATTTGAAAGAGGGTATTCCAGTCAACATTGTCAAAAGCTTTCTCTAAGTCTACAAATGCTAGAAACGTAGGTTTGCCTTTCCTTAATCTGGCTTCTAAGATAGGTCGTAGGGTCAGTATTGCCTCCCGTGTTCCAACATTTCTACGGAATCCAAATTGATCTTCCCCGAGATCAGCTTCTACCAGTTTTTCCATTCGTCTGTAGATAATACGCGTTAGTACTTTGCATCCGTGACTTACTAGACTGATCGTTCGGTAATTTTCACATCTGTCAGCACCTGCTTTCTTTGGGATCGGAATTTTTATATTTTTCTTGAAGTCTGAGGGTATTTCGCCTGTCTCATACATTTTGCTCACAAGATGGTAGAGTTTTGTCAGGACTGGATCTCCCAAGGCCGTCAGTAGTTCTAATGGAATGTTGTCTACTCCCGGGGCCTTGTTTCGAATCAGGTCTTTCAGTGCTCTGTCAAACTCTTCACGCAGTATCGTATCTACCATTTCATCTTCATCTATATCCTCTTCCATTTCCATAATATTGTCCTCAAGTACATTGCCCTTGTATAGGCCCTCTATATACTCCCTCCACCTTTCTGCTTTCCCTTCTTTGCTTAGAACTGGGTTTCCATCTGAGCTCTTGATATTCATACCAGTGGTTCTCTGTTCTCCAAAGGTCTCTCTAATTTTCCTGTAGCCAGTATCCACCTTACCCCTAGTGAGATAAGCCTCTACATCCTCACATTTGTCCTCTAGCCATCCCCGCTTATCCATTTTGCATTTCACGTCGATCTTATTTTTGAGACGTTTGTATTCTTTTTTCCCTACTTCATTTACTGCATTTTAATATTTTCTCCTTTCATCAATTAAATTCAGTATTTCTTCTGTTACCCAAGGATTTCTACTAGCCCTTGTCTTTTTACCTACTATGTCCTCTGCTGCCTTCACTACTTCATTTCTCAAATCTACCCATTCTTCTTCTTCTACTGTATTTCTTTCCCCTATTCCTGTCAATTGTTCCCTTACGCTCTCCCTGAAACACTGTACAGCCTCTGGTTCTTTCAGTTTATCCAGGTCCCATCTCCTTAAATTCCCACCTCTTTGCAGTTTCTGCAGTTTTAATCAACAGTTCATAACCAATAAATTGTGATCAGAGTCCACATCTGCACCTGGAAATGTCTTACAATTTAAAACCTGGTTCCTAAATCTCTATCTTACCATTATATAATCTATCTGAAACCTTGTCGGTATCTCCAGGCTTCTTCCATGTATACAACCTTCTTCTATGATTCTTGAACCAAGTGTTAGCTATGATTAAGTTGTGCTCTGTGCAAAATTCTATCATTCGGCTTCCTCTTTCATTTCTTAGCCCCAATCCATATTCACCTACTATGTTTCCTTCTGTCCCTTTTCCTACTACCGAATTCCAGTCACCCATGACTATTAAATTTTCGTCTCCCTTCACTATCTGAATAGTTTCTTTTATTTCATCATACATTTCTTCAATTACTTCGTCATCTGCAGAGATAGTTGGCATATAAACTTGTACTACTGTAGTAGGCGTGGGCTTTGTGTCTATCTTGGCCACAATAATGCGTTCACTATGCTGTTAGTTTACCCGCATTCCTATTTTTTTTATTCATTATTAAACCGACTCCTGCATTACCCCTATCTGATTCTGTGTTTATAACCCTGTAGTCACCTGACCAGAAGTCTTGTTCCTCCTGCCACCGAACTTCACCAATTCCCACTATATCTAACTTTAACGTATCGATTTCCCTTTTTAAATTTTCTAACCTACCTGCCCGATTAAGGTATGTGACATTCCACAGTCCGATCCGTAGAATGCCAGTTTTCTTTCTCCTGATAACAACGTCCTCTTGAGTGGTCCCCGCCCGGAGATCCGAATGGGGGACTATTTTACCTCCGGAATATTTTACTCAAGAGGATGCCATCATCATTTAATCATACAGTAAAGCTGCATGCCCTCGGGAAAAATTACGGCCGTAGTTCCCCATTGCTTTCAGCCGTTCGCAGTACCAGCACAGCAAGGCTGTTTTAGTTAATGTTACAAGATCAGATCAGTCAATCATCCAGACTGTTGCCCCTGCAACTACTGAAAAGGCTGCTGCCCCTCTTCAGGAACCACACGTTTGTCTGGCCTTTCAACAGATACCCCTCCGTTGTGGTTGCACCTACGGTACGGCCATCTGTATCGCTGAGGCACGCAAGCCTCCCCACCAACGGCAAGGTCCATGGTTCTTGGGGGGGAAGTGTTAATTCAGAAATGTAATAGGTTGTTTCACGGACAGAGGGGTCATTAGAGACGGAGAAAAGCAAAGCTTGAGAAGAGTAATGCAAGAAAATAGCCGTGACTGTGAAACGTCCCCATAGAAAAATTTATACAAGACTGTGCTTAAACTGAAACACAATATTTTTTGGCGCAACGCAATCTGACTTCCAAAAATCCCTACGAAAGTATGGCCCTGACTAACATTAACCTATACGTTTCACATATCACTTACCCCAGAAAAATCTTCGTTACTCAAGCTACTGCAATACAGCGAGCGCCACTACTGCCAGCTAAATAAAAGATTCAAACTACTGAAGGCACTAACTACTGATAGGCATAGTTAGCAAATGAAAGATTTTAATAGAGAACAAACAATGTATTTACCTCACTAGTCATAATATATATAGCAGTTCATGACACCAATTCTTACAAATTTCAAAACTCTGCCATCTCTCTCCCCACGTCCACCACTGCTGGCGGCTCACCTCCAACTGCGCAACGCTACGCGCTGTTAGCATCCAGCTGCCGCTGCCCAACACTACAATGGCAGACAACAATGCAAACCAGCCACTGATTGCACACGGCACAGCCAGTAATTTTCATACAGAGCGCTACGTGGCGGCGGCGTTACCAATAAAAAAACCTAAGCAGCCTACTTACAACTGAAACATTTAGTTAAGAAGATTTAGGCACAGAAAGCATACATTAGTCAAAGTACACAACGATTGGCATCTCCCTTCTCTTGAACAGTTATTATGGGGCTGGTTCTTCTAAATGAAGCTCAGCGTCGTCCAGGCAAACAGAAAATTTGGAGTTAACTGTTGACGAAATCGTTGGAGAAAAAAAAGCATTATATAACACAAATAGGGCATATTTCACCTATGTTACAGCGACGTGATAGAGTTTTGAATTTACTATTATTTCCATTTACGAAATAAAATAAAAAGTTAAAACATTAGTTGGAGGAGTGACAGTTAAGAACTTAGATTTCATTTTCACTTGTTCAACACGATATGCAACATTCTTATTAACATACACGGTGACTCAAAATACTCGTTACAGTTTACTGATTTTAATGCTAAATGTGTAATATTTACTTGTTGAAATGTCTCATTGTTAATTTATTTTTTTCCTTTGGATGTTTATATTCACGACGACCTTCCGGTACTTGCAGAAACATCGTCTCCACAAATTCCTTGGTATTTTTAACTGTCAATCCTCCAGTTAAATTTTTAATTTCTAATTTTATTTCGTAAATGAAAATAATAGTGAATTCAAACTCTGTCACATCACTGTGAAGTAGATTAAATATGCACCATTTGTGTGGTGTGGTACTGTAATAAGGAAGTAAAATCATTTCACAATGTAACTGCAAATATTGAAGTTTTTCAGCAACGCAGGAGACCAATGCTTTCTAGTCAAAGCAGGTAAAGTGTTACAAAACTTTATTTTCCTCTTTTTTTCTGGCATTAATTCCCCATGAGACAGAGGCTTTTCTTGAAATCTAACAACTGTGTCGTCGTGGAACTGAAATCCACTATGCCTAGACAGCCCTTGGTACTTGTACTATAGCTGTGAAACGCGCTGGACAGTAACAGAAAATAATACTTTGTGACTGAAAGCGGAAGATTAATACGTTACGCAGGATGTCCCAGGAGAACTGGTCAGTATTCAGGATATGATAGGTATATGCCCTATTTCGAATGATTTCCGAGACAAACACACTTATTGCACATCGGTTTTTGGAGTAGCGGTGTACACGTATGTGACTTACCCGTCCAACATCTTTTCTAGCCCAATGCACTTCGTTGCTTTCACCCTCTTTGCACGGGATCTCTTTCTGCCATTCACTTAGCCCATTGAACGCGTATGTGCCCATGGTGTGGCGTGAGTGAAGTAGTGCGATGGATTTGGAGTGTGTAGAGAGAACCATAGGTTAGCTGCGTTTGTGCAGGCATTGTATAATATGCCATACATCTACACCAGTGAAGAATATGTAGATATGGTGTTATGTTTAGGGCATCTGCGATGATAGTGCTCCTGTTGCTCTCGAAGAATACTGTCGGCGCTTTGCAACACATCAAATTGCTTGATCGTACAGCTGTAAGATTACTATAAAAAACTGTCTGTATGTGAGAAAAGTGACTATATTGATTTCAAAAACTCTCTCGTCATGTAACGGGTACTACACGTATCGTACTGAATTGTTGAGGAAAATTGTTTGCTGGCTCTGTGTTGCGCATGTGGACAGTGTCGCCAATTAAAACTTAAAACTCCATGAATGCAACGTTAGAAATAAAGAAAATGAATCTAATTAAATGTCAAGGGAAACTAACTGCGTGTTCGATGAAAATTATATACCGTAACTAAAACTCCTAAGCGAAATAGATTATGAACGTTGCGTGGGATGAGGTGCAATGTAGGACTTGGAATATCTACAAAACAAAATTACTGCTCTACTCGGATGGAAATAACTGTTCACCGAAAATTAATCTGCTAGCTAGCATGATACCTGACAATGGCAACTACGCACTGTTTGCTCATGAATGCAAGATGAGATCTCCCCTAAAATAAAAGTTACTTACCACTTCCTCAGCATACTCTTTTTGTGTCTGGAGTCCTGAAGTTCTCGAAAGCAAATACACTTCATCAGATGCAGGAAAATATACTGCTCACTACTAATTTCCTTCCTTTTGGTGCTCAGAAACAATCTGTAACTTCATGTGACGTATGGTGCAATGCATACATGACAAAATATTCCAAACTTTACTATAAATCACGTAGGTAGGTTTTACTTTAAAGAAAATCGTTCTTGAAAAATTAAACTCTGATAATTGACGACATAAGAAGACTCTAATACTGAGAAATTGTCTCACTGCGAAAATTATAGATATCTTAACCATTAGCGTAATTTTTGACGTAATGACAACAAGAGATCAAATTAACTCTAATCATAGAAGTTACTAGATATCTGAGGCAAAAATTTCCTTCAATTAATAGTTCTGACAAAAAAAACCTTTATTCTTACTCATGCCTTCGTTACCTTTAAAATCCCTACAAAATCTTCCCCATCAATATAAAGAACGAGAGAGAGAAATATGTTTTCATCTCCATAATAAAGTATTACAAATAGCTTCTCCCAGAGTCATAACAAAATTCTCATTCTTTGGAATACTCAACTGCTCGCTACCAAGTCTCAAATAAGAAAGCGCCGTGGTGCACTACTGATTGACTAGCAAGTTTGCCATAGAGAAACTAGACACAGAGGCGAGGATCTTATTTACTACTCACGCCATGCGCTCATTCATCCTTGTTCTATTACAGTAAAGATGAATTGTTTACAACTGCAGAAAACGTACGAGAACCTTACAGATTGTCTGCCGGAGTTCTGAGGACATTGTGTGAAACAGGTGTTCCCCCAAGTTCCAATTGTCCTGCACAACCTGTGCAAGGAACATCGACACGTTGTTGAAATGGAGCAGCGTAGTCCAGTTACCAGCAGACTTATCAACGTACATTAAATGTGTTCTCTCTCCAAAATCCTTCGGGACAAGGCATATCTATACTCAAAGGTGTACACGTTTACGCTTTAAATGACGGTTCTGTCATATCCCTGAATATTGACCGTTCGTCCTATGACATCCTGTATGTCCCTAACCTGAAAGTTATAGCCACGGACATTGCACGACTATTAATGACAATGGAGTCATTGGATAAGCCTATAATTTTTATAACCGCGACCGTAGGAGACGACGACTGGAGACAAAGTATAAAGGCAATCACAAGAGTAAAAATATCTTAGAGTATTAAATAGAGCGACGAAATCAATATTTCTATTGTGGCTAAAATGGAGAGTGAAGATTACTTTGCTTTACCATTTTTTACTTTTGTCTGTGATAACGAACTACCAACTTTTAGTGCAAAAGCTTTTAAGAACTAAGGGTTGATCAGTGAGAAATAGGAATTTCCATGTTCGTATTTGCTAGGAGACACTGCATCAATGAACCGTTTGCATGGGAATACCTAATAATGACAAAGTAAAAGTCTGTCAACAGGAGTTGCAACCAGGAAAAATGGATGGCCGACAGCCTTGGGAAGTTTCTTAATGGGTTCAAAGAGATAATGAAACACCGATAGGATGATCTTCTTCCCGGTGAATAGACGACAGTATGGAACAAGCTGACACATCGATGCTTGTTGCTTCAACAAATCTGGAAGAGTCGTTTGCCCGTAACAGACTTTCTGACTTAGAGGGTAGATAGTTTTTGTCGTTGGTTTCACTGGTAGTTATTTCTACGTAATCCATCTGAGAATTTCTTGTGGCGATCAAATGGCCCATTCTACAGGACGCATCCTGTTCCTGACTACAAAAAAATATTTCTAAGGAACTATGCATGACAGTTATGCGGTTAGTGGCAAATGGTAGTGTAACTCATGAACGTTTTTTAAGGATAGACTTCCACAAACGCTGCTTTTTTGCCCGTATGATGTCTAGGCTATACGTACTCAATTTCTGTACGTATCTTTATCAACATCTCTTCTGTCATCACCTCTACAGTGCAACTAAGGAGTTTACGAATGTGTCCATTAAAGCGGAGCGGGTCATTTCGATTCTTTATAGTTTTAGTTTTGTTGCATTTGTCCAGAGCGCTGTGGATGTTTGGACTGAACTCGAACAAATCATTGTTGTTGTTGTTGTTGTTGTTGTGGTCTTCAGTCCTGAGCCTGGTTTGATGCAGCTCTCCATGCTACTCTATCCTGTGCAAGCTTCTTCATCTCCCAGTACCTACTGCAACCTACATCCTTCTGAATCTGCTAAGCGTATTTATCTCTTCGTCTCCCTCTACGGTTTTTTACCCTCCACGCTGCCCTCCAACACTAAACTGGTGATCCCTCGATGCCTCAGAACATGTCCTACAAACCGATCGCTTCTTCTAGTCAAGTTGTGCCACAAATTTCTCTTCTCTCCAATTCTATTCAATACCACTTCATTAGTTATGTGATCTACCCATCTAATATTCAGCATTCTTCTGTAGCACCACATTTCGAAAGCTTCTATTCGCTTCTTGTCCAAACTATTTATCGTCCATGTTTCACTTCCATACGTGGCTACACTCCACACAAATACTTTCAGAAATGACTTCCTGACACTTAAATCTATACTCGATGTTAACAAATTTCTCTTCTTCAGAAACGCTTTCGTTGCCATTGCCAGTCTACAATTTATATCCTCTCTACATCGACGATCATCATTTATTTTGCTCCCCAAATAGAAAAACTCCTTCACTACTTTAAGTGTCTCATTTCCTCATCTAATTCCCTCAGCATCACCGGACTTAATTCGGCTACATTCCATTATGCTCGTTGCTTTTGTTGATGTTCATCTTACATCCTCCTTTCAAGACACTGTCCATTCCGTTCAAATGCTCTTCCTGGTCCTTTGCTGTCTCTGACAGATTTACAATGTCATCGGCGAACCGCAAAGTTTTTATTTCTTCTCCATGGATTTAAATACCTACTTCAAATTTTTCTTATGTGTCCTTCACTGCTTGCTCAATATACAGATTGAATAACATCGGGGATAGGCTACAACCCTGTCTCACTCTCTTCCCAACCACTGCTTCCCTTTCATGTCCCTCGACTCTTAAAACTGCCATCTGGTTTCTGTACAAATTGTAATTAGCCTTTGGCTTTGTGTATTTTACCCCTTCCACCTTCAAAAATTGAAAGAGGGTATTCCAGTCAACATTGTCAAAAGCTTTCTCTAAGCCTGTGGAATTCAACATGAATGTTCTGTTTTCGTTTATCAGGTTTCTCCTAGTGACTGATTATCTGTTGAAATAACTATAAAATATCTCCTTCCATCATCCTGGGCTCGTTTGCTCGTGTTGTGGCATCAATGTGACGATCCCTGCCTCTTTCGTAAGAGTATATACAAAGTCAACCTTCTTTCTGTCAAGTGGTCTGAAATATTTCTGTAGTGTCTGGGATTTTCAGTAGGTGTGGTACGAGTTAACTATCGGTGAAGCGTTTAGTACGGTTGCCAAGAATGTTGGTCTGACCTGTCCGTTTCGACTGAGAAGTTGTCCCGTTGAATAATTGACGTTAATTTCCTCCTGTTATTAGCACATGGTCTAGTGTTCTTCTTCGTTACCGAGCTTAGCGTGTATAAAAGATTCTACGACAGGTGTAACTGAATCACTTAGGTAAGATAAACATTCTATTGCCAATCAGAGTTTTTTTTCTTGTCAGTGTGTCTATGCACAGTTCTTGTTATACTCATGTTGAGTACTGTTGCTGTAAGAAGTGACTTGCGTCGAACGAGTATGTTATTCTGTAAACTTTTGTGGTTGATGTGCAGAGTGTCCCAGTACCGTGGAGGAGTGCAATGTTTTGTCCCGTTGGTGTATTTACGCCTTACTCACATGCCAGTTACCGGTGAACTAAGGCGAAATTGTTAGAATTAAAATATAACTTTGAAAATCATTGTCCGTATCGCAACAACAATATTTTCCCATCCATGTTTTGATAATGCTAGCTTATGGTACACTAATGTAATCTGTATATGTAACATCATACTACAGACTGAAGGTAGGTTATTGAAACAATATCCGCAATGCTAAATACAAAATAAGGTATCTACATTTTGAGACAGACGGGAATTCTAGACGCGCATAATGGTCGTTATCAATAGACTCCCCACTTTGTAGGACTGAGGTTTTGAACTTTAACAAGAGCCCAGCGATTGCCATGGTTAGGATCCTAGCCCTGGAAAAAATCACGCAGTACTGTCGTAACTCCAGCCTTACGTGAGCTAGGGTCAAAGCAGGTAGAGAGTGTAGATACAGGACTTGCGTCCCTAGTGGCCAGAATAAGACTTTTTCTCGCGAGAGGAGCGCCATCAATTTCGCATCAACACCACCAGCCACGAGGCATCACTCTAGCTTGTCGTCCTATAACCACCATTCCATCACGTCTGAATATCGCCCCGTTGCTAATAAGTGTATTGGTCGCTGCTTTTTATTTATTGTTTTATTTTAGCATTATACTAATAACTAGTCACACCCAAACACAATTTGGTTTTCATTTATGCAAGTGATCTTGCTGTGGCAGTTCTGTCAAAAACCTTTGAATATGTTGAAGCTTAACTTTCAGATGCTTTGAAGAAGATGGGAGTAATACAGAACTATCAACTTTTCCTAGATCCAGTAAAATTTACGCTGCTTGCTATTTATCGTAAACGCAGACAGACACTTCGAATACCCATTGTCTCATGGCAAAGGGTACAACTGTCCAGAACATCATATCCAAAACACCTGGTGATTATACAATATTTACAGCCCTCTTCCGGTGTGACCTGTAAGTCTCCTATGGCACCGAAATTTGGTACATATTATAATATGTTAATGCGGGACTAATTTACAATAGCAGAAAGTTAGTTACGATATTGGCTACCAGGTGCAAATATGGTGATGCGAAGGCAAGAAAGACATATACAAATATCTCCATATGTAAAGGATTAGGAAAGGGACTTGGGCAGAAAAGGTCAAACAAGTGAGATGAGCATAACGACGATTTTATTATTAACTGACTCTTACGCAGTTTGTTAAACGCGAGCAATGGAAACGTTAACGAGATGTTGCACCCGTAAAAAGATGTGATCAACCGCTGCTCCCAGCAGGTCCGGTGGAATCTGCACGACGTATTCCCGTATACTGGGCTTCAGACCACGTAGAGACAGGACGTGTCCCTAGTAAACATGTTCTTTTGGACATGATCGGGGCCAAACGTCACATGTATCAAATCAGATGGCCTTAAAGACCACGTATCTGGAAAATCTCTGGAGGTAACACGTTCGTGGAATGTTGCATTACGTAGACCTTTCACTGGGCGAGCGTCATGACGTGTTGCCACATATTGCATGAAAAACAGTGGTTTCCACACAGTAGCGCTCTTACAAAGCAGGAATGACATTCTGTAAAAGGAGGTCTCGATAAGGTGCAGACGTCACGGTACACCTGACAGGCCCTCTTGGTGTATTTTCTTCGAGGAAGAATGGACAGAGAATAAAGGTGCCTGAGAATCCACACATATAGCGAATGCAGTGGCTCATCGTGCACAACGCGCGGTTTAACTATTCTCCAAATTCAGCAGTTTTGTGTATTCACTGAACCATGTAGCGTAAAATGTGCCTTGCAATCGATAGAATATTTTCCTCTAATTTACGTCTATGTTCACAAACGTTTTGATAAGAGATTACTGGATTCGATCTCTATTGACCATCTGCAGCAAACATAGGAAAAACATAAATACACTCGCAAACTATATACATCTTAAGAACAATACATAGACCATAATGAAAAGTGGTACTGACAAAATTTACTTTTGTTTGTTGTTGTTGTGGTCTTCAGTCCTGAGACTGGTTTGATGCAGCGCTCCATGCTACTCTATCCTGTACAAACTTCTTCATCTCCCAGCACCTACTGCAGCCTACATCCTTCTGAATCTGCTTAGTGTAGTCATCTCTTGGTCTCCCTCTACGATTTTTACACTCCACGCTGCCCTCCAGTACCAAATTGGTGCTCCCTTGATGCCTCAGAACATGTCATACCTACCGATCCCTTCTTCTAGTCGAGTTGTGCCACAAACTACTCTTCTCCCCAGTTCTATTCAGTACCTCCTCATTAGTTATATGATCTACCCATCTGATCTTCAGCATTCTTCTGTAACACCACATTTCGAAAGCTTCTATTCTCTTCTTGTCCAAACAGTTTATCGTCCATGTTTCACTTCCATACGTGGCTACACAAATACTTTCAGAAACGACTTCCTGACACTTAAATCAATACTCGATGTTAACAAATTTCTCTTCTTCAGAAACGCTTTCCTTGCCATTGTCAGTCTACATTTTATATCCTCTCTGCTTCGACCACCATCAGTTATTTTGCTCCCCAAATAGCAAAACTCCTTTACTACTTTAAGTGTCTCATTTCCTAATCTAATTCCCTCAGCGTCAACCGATTTAATTCGACTACATTCCATTATCCTCGTATTGCTTTTGTTGATGTTCATTTTATACCATCCTTTCAATACACTGTCTATTCCGTTCAACTGCTCTTGCAAGTCCTTTGCTATCTCTGACAGAATTACAATTTCATCGGCAAACCTCAAAGTTTTTATTTCCTCTCCATCGATTTTAATACCTTCTCCGAACTTTTCTTTTATTTCCTTTACTGTTAGCATCGGGGAGAGGGTACAAACCTGTCTCACTCCCTTCCCAACCACTGCTTCCCTTTCATGTTCCTCGACTCTCTGCCATCTTGTTTCTGTACAAATTGTAAATAGAATTTCGCTCCCTGTATTTTACCCCTGCCACCTTCAGAATTTGAAAGAGAATATTCCAGTCATTTTTGCGCTTTAAATATGAAGAGGCATACCTGTTTCATAAAAACAGAGTCCTAATGTAGAATATTGCACAGCCACAACCCATCTTCTTTGATCTTTGCCAGAAACCGACGAATGATACATGATGAAACAACGCTCTGGTGTGCGGTTTGCGGGTTTAAATCACCTCGGTGTATGACCGTGTGGTGCATCTAACCTGTGGTCGTCGCACGGTGGCGCTGGCAGCAGTCCACATACACAGAGGTGTGTTGGTGCATGTCAGAGTACGCTGCAGCGAGTAAGTGTGCAGACGTTTTCAGAAGTGCTAATGGTGACTGTGTATGTAAATGGCTCAAAGAACACATTTTGATGGCGTTGTGAGGGAAGAGGGGGGGGGGGGGGCACTGGAGGCTGGTCCAACACAGCAGGTCGTAGCACGGGCCCTCCTTGTGCCACAAAGTGTCATCTCACGATTCCAGCAGACAGGAAACGTATCCAGGCGCTACAGTACGGGACGTCCACAGTGTACAACACCACAAGAAGACCGATATCTGACCATCAGTGCTCGCAGACGGCCACGGAGTACTGCAGGTAGCCATGCTCGGGACCTTACCGCAGCCACTGGAACCAGTTGTCTCCAGACACACAGTTTACAGACAACTGAACAGACATGGTTTATTACCCCCCCCCCCCCCCTCCCCGAGACCTGCAAGGCGAATTCCACTGACCCCTAGTCACAGGAGAGCCCATAAATCCCGGTGTCAAAAACACATTACATGGTCATTGGAACAGTGGTCCCAGTTTATGTTCACGGACGAGTCCAGGTATAGTCTGAACAGTAATTACATCTGGCTTGAACCAGGAACCCGATACCAACCCCTTAATGTCCTTGAAAGGAGCCTGTGTGAAGGTCGTGGTTTGATGGTGTGGAGTGGGATTATGATTGGAGCACGTACACCCCTGCACGTCTTTCACAGAGGAACTGTAACAGGTCAGGTGTATCGGGACGTCATTTCTCACCAGTACGTCCGCCTTTTCAGGGGTTCAGTGGGTCCCAGCTTCCTCCTGATGGATGATAACGCACGGCCCCAACGAGCTGCCACCGTGGAAGAGTACCTTGAAACAGAAGATGTCAGGCGAATGGAGTGGCCTGCCTGTTTTCCAGACCTAAACCCCATCGAGCACGTCTGGGATGCTCTCGGTCGACGTATCGCTGCACATCTTCAAATCCCTGTGACGCTTCAGGAGCTCCGACAGGCACTGGTGCAAGAATTGGAGGGTATACCCCAGCAGCTGCTCCACCACCTGATCCAGAGTATGCCAACCCGTTGGGCGGCCTGTGTACGTCTGCATAATGATCATATCCCATATTGATGTCGGGGTACATGCCCAGGAAACAGTAGCGTTTTGTAGCACATGTGTTTCGGGACGGTTTGCTCAACTTGTCATCAATACTATATGCTTACAGATCTGTGTCGTGTGCGTTCCTTATGTGCCTATGCTGTTGGCACCAGTTTTGTGTAGTGTCACGTTGTGTGGCAGCACATTCTATAGTTATCCTTCATTTATGAGCATGAGTGTAGAACACTAATGCGGATCGTGAAGTTTCAACTGTCCGGATGTTGTGCGGGTAACAGTGTAGAAGAGACCTCAAAATTTCCGTACTGTTGGTCATGAGACGTACAATCCTCGTGACACTGGACGAGCACTATCACTACCCTGGGCACTTGGTGCATTGTCAGCTACAGCAACAGCAACCTGGTCAGTAACATCCATCAGGGTAGGACGCCTTCCTTTTCCAGACGCCACGTCAAGCTCATCCGAGTTTTCGAATTTAATTATCATCTTCTGTAAACCGTTTAATGACATCGTTCCTCTCCTCAGACCGTTCATTTGGCGATACTCTCTCATTGCAGCACTGTAATTGCTGCCGTCCGCATAAAACAGTTTCACTAACAGCTCACGGTTTCTCTTCTCGACAGCCGTACTATTCATTCACGTTACGGCTTGTCAGATGGCAGCACTGATGTCATACGTCATACTAACTGTGTCCAGTGTCAGTTTACATCTAGTGGCCACAATTGGAGCTCAGTTATTTTTCAGTGCAAGTAGTTTTCCCATTAACGCATTAGCGTATCTACCTAGTTTCGCTCCCATTCGATAATTACTGCACACATGGACCTCCGTGAGTATCCACTTTAATTATAACCACCCTATGATTGGGTGTTATACTTAATCGCACATTGACGTATAAGTAGCACTGCGAGGACACAAGACTGAAAGTAAAATTGAGAACTAATATTCTTCGAAAGATACCAGTAGCAAGTTCTACGCAACGAACAAGAAGAACAACGGCTTTATTAGTTTGCAAGTCCGTGATAAGACCCGTCTACCATGGCTGGTATAGGTCAGCCCACACCAAAGAGATCGACGAGGCACGCCATGATGTTTCAAGGCTTATTAGTGGATGTTTTCCGTCTACACAGCTTGCTAAGGTTTATTAGCTGGAACTTATTACTTCCACAGAAATTGAAGCCAGCGTGGAAAGAACAAACATGGTCACCAAAAATAACTGTCCATTGCACTATAATGTACTAACTGTTCAGAGACTTAAGGGCATGAAGAGTGTGGTGTCACCGCCAGACACCACATTTCCTAGCTGGTAGCCTTTAAATTGGCCGCGGTCCGTTAGTATACGTCGGACCCGCGTGTCGCCACTATCAGTGATTGCAGAACGACCGCCGCCACACGGCAGGTCTAGAGAGACTTCCTAGCACACGCCCCAGTTGTGCAGCCGACTTTGCTAGCGATGGTTAACTGACTAAATACGCTCTCATTTGCCGAGACGATAGTTAGCATAGCCTTCAGCTACGTTATTTGCTACGACCTAGCAAAGCGCCATTATCAGTTACTATTTGTATTGTGAACTATGTACAGTCAAAACCGACGTTCATCCTTAAAGGATGAAAGTTAAGTATTCCACCAGCTACGTCCGTTGTTTCTAGATTCTAATTTATTTGTCCTGTTCCAGACCTCACGCCAGCCTGCGTGAGCTAAATCGCGTGCCTTTCGGCCTCCTCTAGTAACACGGTGTTGGCTCTCCTGCCAACCACAACAAAGAGCTTTAGGAAAACGAGAAATGTTCTGCATACGACACCATCCAGATCAAAAGTGGGTGTGCAGAAAATGTAAAGCGTGGTCTATCGTTATTCGCTTTGACCACCTGGAAAGCTCCGTCCTGGCCCGCAGGAGTGATGTGATAACATTCTCTCAATAGCTTACGCTCTGGAGTGAGAAATTACAGATGTAACCACCAAAAAATTGGGATTTCCAGCCAACTTCGACTGCCGAGAAATGTAAACCACGGACCTCTCGGTCCTGAGTTCTGAACTTATGAATATCTACATCTGGCAGCTCCAAGTGCTCTTGAGATTTCGTACTTCCGGCGAGTGGCGGTGTGATTTTATATGCCCTCACACTCGGATATTTCTCCACTGGTGAAAATTTTAAATGTGTTCTGTAATTTCATTTTTGTATTTCTTTGTATTGATGCTTTTCAGAAGAAAAATGAAAAGAACATAGCTAATACTGAGTCGAGATTATTGAATTACGGGTCCTACAAAAAATAGTGAGTGGAACTACAGTTCTTGGACATAAATATGGAAACATCATGAGAAAGCCATGCTCCCATATACCTGCAGATGTTACCAAGCCTGCAGGTCACACTGTTGTGTCTGATCGTGAATGGCAAATGTCAGTCTTGCTCAGAAAATTATACTGTATAGTTGTGAGTGCCAAATGAATTCTAAAGGGGGCAGATAGTTGGTGCTCGTATGGTGATTGCAACCGTAATCAAGGGAGCCGCAGTGTTTGGAGTTCAAGAGGCACCCTACTGAAGATTTGTACCGTTTATAGGGAAAGCGAGAAAAGCATCGTCCGCTAAATTACAAAGCGGGGAAATGTGTGTGATGAGTGGTCGTGACAGACGACCATTGTAGAGTAGTGTGACGGAAATTAAGAGGACGAAAGCTCTAAGTGTCACTACATGACTGTATCCAGGCTACAGAAAAAAGAACAACAAGAAGGAAACTACATAAGCCGAGAACTGTAGGGCGAGTTGAAATTTCCAATTCTGTCATCAGTGATACTAATACCCATGGCAGAAAACGCAGTGCCACAGCCATGACCAGTGGACAATCCAGCGATGGAAGAAATTCATTTAGATGCGTGAGTTTTGTTTCACACAGTTTCCAGCCTCCCGTAGAGTCCACGTTCCACGACTGAACATGGCGGGGGTCCGATGATGATTCCTGCAGTCTTATCGTATTTTATGGGGCTTGGGTACTCTACAAGGCCACTTTACTGACAATGGTTGTGTGACCATACTGATCATGTCCATCCTATATTACAATGTTTGTTTCTTTATGGAATACGTGTACACGAAGTAAAGTATTGCAAGATAAGCTGTGGTCTGTGGTCCAAGCCCATGTCCTGGCTCCCGTGGTACGAAAAATAGAACCCGTGCCTCTCAGACCCTTATGGATCCTCCTCGAGTGCAGGGCGCATGCATCCCAGAAGCAGGTATGCCTAGCAGGATGCAGGGCTGAAGCTTCCTAAACACGTACCAGTAGGTAGCAGCCCCAAGGCCTCCATGCCTTATCGGAGTGGCAGTTTGTAGGCTTAGGTTTCTATCTACAACGTAGGCTCAGGTTTCCGTCTACAGCAGATCGCTTCATAATGACCATGTCCTTTGGCGCTACTGCAGTTATTGAGAGTAAAATGGGAAAAAATGGTATTACCGAAAGGTCCTTGATACGCCTGGCATTGAGTAAAACAGAGCTTGGATGGCGTGTACAGGTACAGCTGCGCATGCAGCTTCAACGCGATACCACAGTTAATCAAGAGTAGTGACTGGCGTATTTTAAAGAGCCACTTGCCCAGCCACCATTGACCAGACGTTTTCAATTGGTGAGAGATATGGAGAATGTGCTGGCCAGGGCAGCAGTCGAACACTTTCTGTATCCAGAAAGGCCCGCACAGGACCTGCAACAATTGGTCGTGCATTATCCTGCTGAAATGTAGGGTTTTGCAGGGATCGAATGAAGGGTAGAGCCACGGGTCGTAACACATCTGAAATCTAACGTCCACTGTTCAAAGTGACATCAATGCGAACAAGAGGTGACCGAGACGCGTAACCAATGGCATCCCATACCATTACGCCGGGTGATACGCCAGTGTGGCGATGACGAATAAACGCTTCCAATGTGCGTTCGCCGCGATGTCGCCAAACACGGTTGCGACCTTCGTGATGCTGTAAACAGAACCTGGATTCATCCGAAAAAATGTCATTTTGCCATTAGTGCACCCAGGTTCGTCGTTGAGTACACCATAGCAGGCGCTCATGTCCGTGATGCAGTTTCCAAGGGTAACCGCAGTCATGATCTCCGAGCCGATAGTCCGTGCTGCTGCAAACGTAGTCGAACTGTTTGCGCAGATGGTTGTTGTCTTGCAAACGTTGCCATCTGTAGACTCAGGGATCGAGACGTGGCTGCACGATCCGTTACAGCCATACGGATAACACGCCTGTCATCTCGACTGCTAGTGATACGAGGCTGTTGGGATACAGCACGGCGTTCTGTATTACCCCCCTGAACCCACGGCTTCCATAGTCTGCTAACAGTCATTGGCTTTCGAACAACGAGAGCAGCAATGTCGTGATACGTAAACCGCAATCGCGATAGGCTACAACCCGACCGTTATCAAAGTTGGAAACGTGATGGTACGCATTTCTCCTCCTTACACGAGGCATCACAACAATGTTTCACCAGGCAACGCCGGTCAACTGCTGTTTGTGTATAAGAGATCGGTTGCAAACTTTCGTCATGCCAGCACGTTGTAGGTGTCGCCACAGGCGTCAACCTTGTGTGAATCCTCTGAAAAGCTAATCAGTTCCATATCACAGCATCTTCTTCCTCTCGGTTGAGTTTCGCGTTTGTAGCACGTCATCTTCGTCGTGTAGCAATTTGAATGGCCAGTAGTGTAACTGCAGAAGTTTTATTTAAACGTCGAAGGGGTTGAGAGTTGTATATTTATCTAGTGGTAAAGTTCGGAGGTTGATCTTGTTGTCGTTGTTGTTGTTGTTGTTGTTACTATTGTCTTCAGTCCTGAGAATGGTTTGATGCAGCTCTCCATGCTACTCTATCCTGTGCAAGCTACTTCATCTTCCAGTACTTACTGCAACCTACATCCTTCTGAATCTGTATTCATCTCTTGGTCTCCCTCTACGATTTTTACCCTCCACGCTGCCCTACAATGCTAAATTTGTAATCTCTTGATACTCAGAACAAGCCCTACCAACTGGTCCCTTCTTCTAGTCAAGTTGTGCCACAAATTTTCTTCTCCCCAATCCTGTTCAATACCTCCTCATTAGTTATGTGATCTACCCATCTAATATTCAGCATTCTTCTGTAGCACCACATTTCAAAAGCTTCTATTCTCTTCTTGTCCAAACTATTTATCGTCCATGTTTCACTTCCATACATGGCTACACTCCATACAAATACTTTCAGAAACGACTTCCTGACACTTAAATCTATACTCGATGTTAACAAATTTCTCTTCTTCAGAAACACTTTCCTTGCCATTGCCAGTCTACATTTTATATCCTCTCTACTTCGACCATCATCAGTTACTTTGCTTCCTAAATTGCAAAACTCCTTTACTACTTTAAGTGTCTCATTTCCTAATCTAATTCCCTCAGCATCACCCGACTTATTTCGACTACATTCCATGATCCTCGTTTTGCTTTTGTTGATGTTCATCTTATATCCTCCTTTCAAGACACTGTCCATTCCGTTCAACTGCTGTTCAAAGTCCTTTGCTGTCTCTGACAGAATTACAATGTCACCGGTGAACCTCAAAATTTTTATTTCTTCTCCGTGGACTTTAATAGCTACTCTGAATTTTTCTTTTGTTTCCATTACTGCTTGCTCAATATACAGATTGAATAACATCGGGGAGAGGCTACACCCCTGTCTCACTCCCTTTCGAACCGCTGCTTGCCTTTCATGCCCCTCGACTCTCATAACTGCCATTTGGTTTCTGTAGAAAATGTAAATAGCCTTTCGCTCCCTGTATTTTACCCCTACCACCTTTAGAATTTGAAAGAGAGTATTCCAGTCAACATTGTCAAAAGCTTTCTCTAAATCTACAAATGCTAGATATGTAGGTTTGCCTTTCCTTAATCTATTTTCTAAGATAAGTCGTAGGATCAGTATTGCCTCACGTGTTCCAAAATTTCTGTGCAATCAAAACTGATCTTTACTAGAAAGTAGCTAATCATCTGTAGAGGAGAGCTGCACAGCATGTGAGAGACCGTTAAAACTCACGTATAATCAGCTGAAATGAGAAATCACAGTAGATGTCGACAGCTTTCGTAAATTCATCTATAAAGCTAGGAGGAAAATGGTACCTAAACTTTGCGTTCAGGAGGCTCACGTTGTTCTGAACACATTAAGTCTGAAAATTATAGATGGAGAGAATTTGTTGTTACATAATGACGATGTCAAGAACGGTGTCATATTCTGTGAAACGGAAAACCTCAAAATACTTAGTAAATGTGGCACAATATGGGTTGATGATACTTTAAAATCTCCTACAAAGCTTTTTGACAGCTACTTACGATCGTTGGGCTCCTCGACTTGCATTTTATTCCTAGTTGAACGATTAGAAAACTTCACCTTATCAACAGGTCTTTTCAATAGTTATTGATAAATATGATAACCTGTGCCTGAAATTATCTCCGTCAACAATGTTTGGAGGCTCTGAAGGTAGCATAATGTAAGAATCCAAGGTTGCAAATTTCATCAGACACAGAGCTGGTAGCGAAAGATGCAGAATCCTGGACTTGCACATGACTACTACTCCAGAAATGAAACTGGGGAGTTCCTGTCTCATATGTATGGTTTGCCATTGTTGGGTGCTAATATGGTTCCAAACAAATTTCAAATGGCTCTGAGTACTATGGGACTTAACTTATGAGGTCATCAGTCCCCTACAACTTGGAACTACTTAAACCTAACTAACCTAAGGACAGCACACACATCCATGCCCGAGGCAGAATTCGAACCTGCGACCCTAGCGGTCGTGGGGCTCCAGACTGTAGCACCTAGAACCTATCAGCGACCTCGGCAGGCTTCTGATATGGTTGGTGACTGTTTTGTTGAGAAGTTGATGTCATAAACGCCTGTGTGTCAAAAACTACGAACTTTCTGCCGCTACTTAGTAGATATTTATATAGATAAAAAAGAATGCTGTTCAATACTCAGCCCAGATATATAAAGATTTCTGGGGGTGCTGAAGCAAATTCAACTCTACATCAAAATTGCAATCAATTCTCAAAAAAAAGAAAAAAGAAGAAAGGACCTGAGACAGTTTGCCTCCTCGTGATACACCCTGGGTAACGCGAAACGAACTGGCACAAAAACTAATAATTAATATTTAAACAATAGCAGAATAATGAGATTCGTTTTCCCGTGTTACTTAAGGCAGAAGAATGTTTTTCGGCTTCGGCTAGAAGTGCATATGTTACTAACTGCTTTTAACGGGAGGACTGCGCCCCTTCTCTGACCATGAGAGGCTTGGGTTCTCTCCCACACACTGACCGTTGAGGGCCCAGGGGGCACTGTTCATATATTTCTAACTGCAGGAGGATTGGATACTTCACCTACTCAACAGGTGGCAACACACACACTTATAGTCGAAGCAGTAAAACACTTTTGTCGTCTAGTCTACATAACCAAGAGCAACGGCTTTGATTATCCTGGATGTGAAGATAAAAAGAGAAAGGATCCCTAATGCTTAAATATGAAATCGTGGCTTTCTACTAGTTCGTTTAGCGTTACCCAGGGTGCACCATGAGGAAGTGAAGTGTGTCATCTATTTAGAAACTCACATATTTGTATTTTTAACTATGTTTACAAATTCGTCGTCGTGCTTGATTGCTGCATAAGTCCATCTTTACAATCGGGAATATTTTTCATTGTAGTTAGTACTTCCGGGTTTTATTTGGTAGTTTCTAGTACGACATTGTTTTCAGTTTTCCAGCCTAGAAATTCGCCACTTCATGATTTAATTTAAAGTCAGTTCCACTTTTTTAAATTGATTGTAGTTGAGGTTTCAAGTTTAATTTAATGCAGTACCTCAAAAAGATGTTAATAACTGGGCTGGAGGAGCAGAACTGACTACTCTACTTGCTGTGGAAACTTTCGCAAGCACTGGTGATTCTGAACATATGGATGGAGGAAGAGTGCGGTGTCGTATCCATTAAGCAGTCACAAAACATTACTAGTTTTTCAGATACAAGGGTTGCTGACATTAAGTCGTCAACAAAATGATTCCCAACCATATACGGTTCCAGCACTGTCAAACCAAATATATAAAACAGAAATTTTAAGATTTTATTTCAGGAATGGTACTCACGTGGAAGTCGCAATGTTTGTGTCTTTTACCACCAGCTTTGTATTTTATGAGATTTACATCCCTGGGTTCTTAAATCGGTTCAAACTTCAATTCCAGGTGTCATAATACATTGTTTAATGTCTGAAGACGTAACTGATGTAGACAATTTCAGACCTACCACATTTATTAATACCTGATGAAAACCCAGTCTGATAAGATGAAATTTAGTTATCGCTCAACAAAGAAAACGAAACCATTGCAGTGTAATGTTGATTAACAAGCTCATGGTTGTTGTTATCTTGGTTCTATAGTACATCTGCGTCTTCAGTGGAGACAGTTTTAATAAAATCTTTGCTACTCTTAACGTTTTACGTCCATCGCTCAACATCACTTTTTAACAACTTTTGGAACGCGAAAGCGTAACTACTCTGAAGTAGGTCTTTCCCTCCCATTCTTCTCTGTCACGCCAATCGCTTCGTAGGACGAGTTCACTATGAAATTGCTGGCCCCTTGTGGCCAAGCGGTTCTAGGCGCTTCAGTCCGGAACCGCACTGCTGCTGCGGTCATGGGTTCGAATCCTGCCTCGGGCATGGCTGTGTGTGATGTCCTTAGGTTAGTTAGGTTTAACTAGTTCTAAGTTCTAGGGGACTGATGACCTCAGATGTTAGATCCCATAGTGCTCAGAGCCATTTGAAGCATTTTCACTATGAAATTATCTGTCGTACACTGAAAAGTAATCGCACAAAATGCCGCTCCGAGCAGCCTGGAAGAACTCGGGGCTACTGCTTGCTGGTAACTAGACGTGTACGAGAGGCATGGCCCTTGCTAGCTGCTAAGCCTACCTGATTACGGGAGACGTGAGCCCTGCTGCCGGGATATCGACCTGACTGCAGGTCCTTTTTATCCACAGGGTCACTAGAAGGAGGAGGGTCTATGGCCGTTCTTTTATCCCAGAAATGGTCCCCGGTAGTCACTCTGAGAGCAGGATAAGTTGATCTGGGGATATGCTGGACGGACTGAACCCAGAACCTCCGGACATGGAGCCTAGTGCGCGACTCACTAGATCACAACTGTCACAGTACAGTATCGCACCAGTATTAAACGATATACTGTGTACAGTAAAGGGCGTCCTTGATTAAAAACAGTATCATAATTACTTTTCTTTTATTGCTGATGGCGTTATGCCACTTATTCACAAAATCTCCACAGAGAGTGACATGCTTACAATAACCGATCTTCCCGACTGATATTATCTCGTGTTGTTGTGAAGCTTCAGGAAACAGGAAATTTCAACCTAAAGCAGTGCAATCGTCGTAGATGTCTTACAGACTAAGCTGCCGAAGTTACTGTTATCGCTGCTATTGCAGTGAACCCATACGTGGGCAGACGACAGCCTGATCTAGATGCTGGCATTCCTAAAACCAGTGTACATCGCATTCTAAGATGCCACCAGTTCCAATCTCATCATTTATAGTTGCGCCAAGAAATACATGGGAACTATTTCCAGAACCGTGCACAGATCTGTCAGTGGGCACTGAAGTAAATCCCAACAAACCCAAAGTTGTCTTTGATGTTCTTTTCACCGATGAATACTCCTTCTTTAACAAAGGACAGGTAAAAAGAAACAACATACATCATTTCTCCAGTGGAAACTATGAGGGCTTAAAGAAGTGGAACAAAAGCGTCAGTAGTATGTTAATGTCTGGTGTGGGACACTTGGCTCTAAAGTTACTGGCCTTTATTTCATCAGTTGTGACAGAAAGGGCAAGGCATATGTCAGTGTTGAGCAGCTTTGAATCTCCTACCCCTTTTTTGTGTACAAAATGGATTATAGTACTGCAAAATAATACCAAAGGTACTACTTTCTGTCTCTAATTAAGTTGAATGTTTTGTTTACGTGAATACGCGACAAGTTTCTGAAAAAGTCTTGAAGAGAGGGAGAAAACTACCGAATAAAATAAGGCGCTATTAAAAAAAAAGACATACCGTTGTTCAAGTTTTATTAACTAGCCAATTTGCAAGAAAGGCAGTGATACCGGTTAGTGTTCACTGGTAGTAAAATAACATTTGCTTGATTCATTTTTTTACAGCTTCTGAATGGTTCAAATGGCTCTGAGCACTATGGCACTTAACTTCATAGGTCATCAGTCCCCTAGAACTTAGAACTACTTAAACCTAACAGACCTAAGGACATCACACACATCCATGCCCGATACAGGATTCGAACCTGCGACCGCAGCGGACGCGTGGTTCCAGACGGTAGCGCCTAGAACCGCTCGGCCAGTCCAGCCGGCGCAAATGCAAAACCCTATGTTGGTGTTCACAGTGTATCTTCCTTAATTTATAGAAATGTGTAGTATGGTATATAAATGTATAGTCTATAAATAGTTGGAAGTACTATACTTAACATAAACAGCAAGTGAGACAACAACTCCATAAAAACTAAAACTAAGCATATACTTGCAAGAAGCATTATTGCTGAGAGGGTGGTGAAAAAGAAACAATCCTAGATGCTCTAAATACGTAGTAAATGACTAATACATTTGTTGAATATATGGCTTACAATTATTCTTGATATAAAGCAAGTTGTTAGATGTACTTGGTTATTAGTATTAGTTGAAGCACAGAGAGGTCGATACATTGAAAAGAAAATATTGCACATAGATGAAGACAGAGAGAACAAAAACGTCTTTCCGAGAATGCCATATTTGTGTTCCAGACAGTGGTAATTACTACTTTACTTACTATGGTTAGGTCCACCAATGAAGCCCCAGTTTTTTGTTATAAAAGGGTAGCAGATCAGCAGTTAGTTGATTCCGTCGAGGAGAATGGAGACAATAGTCGAAACCTTTAAATTTTACTCTAATTTTGCCGCCAGAAACGGTCTCCCTTACGTAAATTGTTTGCGTATATAAACCAACATTATTTATTCCCCTTAGAGCAACCTACAATACCTGTTCGTGTTGTTTCGTTTTTATTAAAGTGATCACATGAGCCGTTTTTAGCGTAATTTGTACTACGCTCCTTAAGTTAGGACTCTACACTGCGATAAACAACGGAAAACTGACTACGTTGGAGAAACCGGCTTCTCAAGTTTACATGCTGTTTATGTCTTCATAAATATTGCCATTTCGTGCACAAAAAGTTGTGGAACTGCAGTGACGTGAGCATTCCTTTTTGCTTTCTATGTTCAGGGATCTATTGCTTAAAACATGCCTTCTTACATAGTGAACTAATACTTCACACGATTATTTAAAAATTAAAATAGCTTTTCATCCATAGAGAATTACTGTAGTCCTTTAAGAATTTATGAGTCTAAGTCGATTATGATACTTTATTCCACTTGTTTTGACAACTTTTGTCCCGCTGTGCATTATATCTGGAATAAATACAGCCATAAATAGGTCACTCACCCGGATCAGCCGTAGAAACCTACCTGTGAGTACTAAAGACTGAATTTGAATGTTCAGAGGTGTGTACTAATGTTTACAATGGATTGGTAGATTGAATACCAAAAGGAATCTGTTGGTGATGGCTGCTGTCGGATGCACGGTCTACATGCATAGCGGCATGCGTTTTTCTTGTTCAGGTGTCCTGACTGACTCTTTGACTAAGACACTTGATCAACGGTGGATTAGCAAGGGCAATGCTGAATCCATAATAGGCAAAGATTTAGCTAACGAGATCATTTCGTCTGAATTGCACCACACTAGTACACAAAGATTTATCTTTTGGAAAGCTATCACAACCAAGAATGAGACCTGCTGAAACAAGATCCATCGAGAGTAGTGCTGGTGTCCAGGAAGGTAGTACGGAAACAGGCACTGTGCCCAGTGACGTAGCTTAACTCTCCTACTACCAGGATCTTTATATTCCACTGGGGATATTAAGATCCCAAGTAATTTACGCGAGATGTTCGACGCCACAGACATGGTTTATGGACGCCCTGTATATAATGGATGTGCCAGTGCAAGTTTTTAAGACACATGGTTGACTACATATGAAAGTTTAGGTTTGGGCTTGAAACGTGCTCGGATAGCCTAACGGATAGCACGGTCTTGGCGGCAGAGCAGAACGGGCGTGCTGTGTATTTCCGCCTGCAGCGTAGACACGCCTTGTTTACTTTCTTCGGCAGACCCTTGCGTGACACCGTAGTGCAAGCCAAAAAAAATGTCGTGTGACGAGGGCCTCCCATCGGGTATACCGTTCGCCGGGTGCAAGTCTTTCGATTTGACGTTACTTCGGCGACTTCTGCGTCAACAGCGGAAGCTCATAGCGAATCAGTACTGAAAATCAACACTTGAGATTCGTTTTTAGGAACGAATTTGCTAGGCCAAAAGCGCTGGATGTCGAGCGCTTATTAAATGAAGAGGCCAAGATCCCAACTGTCGACACTATCGGCATTCACTTTTCGATCGTGATTAACATGGTCTATGCGAAACTTATTAACGACGTTATATGCGACAGGGTTCTTCGAGAAGTGAAACAAAGACTATGCTTCTGCCACACAGACAACATCGATGTCGGCCGTGGTGGACTGGGCCTGCTGACTATACGCATATGCGAACTGCCCATCGAACACCCGGCGGCAGACGTCGTGGCGGGGCAGAAAAGTGGACCCAATTTAAGAAGTATTCATTCCTCAACGGCGTACGCCGGGTGAGCATTGAACTCCAACAGCACATGCAATCATATCTCCAAATAGGAGGCTGCCGGGTGAACTTAAAACATGCGGCAAAGGAGTTCACATGCATTCTGTGAGCCTCAAACGTCGGATCTCGCATCGTCCACTGCAGCATGCGGCACCTCCACCGACGCAGGCAGTCCTCTCAGTATCTTACACGGCGGCGCTCACGGAGTCTCCGTCTGTCCAGGCGCCGCTATCCGATGTTGCAGTAAATGAATTACCCCCCTCGCACGGAAACCGGACTGATCAATCAGACTGGCAAGTGGCAGAACTCCCTCTAACGTCATCAGTACCACCAGACTGTGCACCACCGCCGACAACAGAGTGCCAATGGATGTACTTATCGGCCCGCCGGAGTGGCTGAGCGGCTCCAGGCGCTTCAGTCTGGAACCGCGCGATTGCTGCGGTCGCAGGTTCGAATCCTGCCTCGGGCATGGACGTGTGTGATGTCCTTATGTTAGTTAGGTTTAAGTAGTTATAAGTTCTGAAACGTCCCCTTAGAAAAATTATACAAGACTGTGCTTAAACTGACACACAATATTTTTAGGGCAACGCAATCTGACTTCCAAAAATCCCTACGAAAGAATGGCCCTGACTAACATTAACCAACACGTTTCACAAATCACTTACCTCACAAAAATCTTCGTTACTCAAGCTACTGCAATACAGCGAGCGCCACTACTGCCAGCTAAATAAAAGATTCAAACTACGGAAGTCACTAACTACTGAGGCACAGTTAGCAAATGAAAGGTTTTAATAGAGAACAAACAATGTATTTACCTTAATAGTCATAATATACACTCCTGGAAACTGAAATAAGAACACCGTGAATTCATTGTCCCAGGAAGGGGAAACTTTATTGACACATTCCTGGGGTCAGATACATCACATGATCACACTGACAGGATCACAGGCACATAGACACAGGCAACAGAGCATGCACAATGTCGGCACTAGTACAGTGTATATCCACCTTTTGCAGCAATCCAGGCTGCTATTCTCCCATGGAGACGATCGTAGAGATGCTGGATGTAGTCCTGTGGAACGGCTTGCCATGCCATTTCCACCTGGCGCCTCAGTTGGACCAGCGTTCGTGCTGGACGTGCAGACCGCGTGAGACGACGCTTCATCCAGTCCCAAATATGCTCAATGGGGGACAGATCCGGAGATCTTGCTGGCCAGTGTAGTTGACTTACACCTTCTAGAGCACGTTGGGTGGCACGGGATACATGCGGACGTGCATTGTCCTGTTGGAACAGCAAGTTCCCTTGCCGGTCTAGGAATGGTAGAACGGTGTGTTCGATGACGGTTTGGATGTACCGTGCACTATTCAGTGTCCCCTCGACAATCACCAGAGGTGTACGGCCAGTGTAGAAGATCGCTCCCCACACCATGATGCCGGATGTTGGCCCTGTGTGCCTCTGTCGTATGCAGTCCTGATTGTGGTGCTCACCTGCACGGTGCCAAACACGCATACGACCATCATTGGCACCAAGGCAGAAGCGACTCTCATCGCTGAAGACGACACGTCTCCATTCGTCCCTCCATTCACGCCTGTCGCGACACCACTGGAGGCGGGCTGCACGATGTTGGGGTGTGAGCGGAAGACGGCTTAACGGTGTGCGGGGCCGTAGCCCAGCTTCATGGAGACGGTTGCGAATGGTCCTCGCCTATACCCCAGGAGCAACAGTGTCCCTAATTTGCTGGGAAGTGGCGGTGCGGTCCCCTACGGCACTGCGTAGGATCCTACGGTCTTGGCGTGCATCCGTGCGTCGCTGCGGTCCGATCCCAGGTCGACGGGCACGTGCACCTTCCGCCGACCACTGGCGACAACATCGATGTACTGTGGAGACCTCACGCCCCACGTGTTGAGCAATTCGGTGGTACGTCCACCCGGCCTCCCGCATGCCCACTATACGCCCTCGCTCAAAGTCCGTCAACTGCACATACGGTTCACGTCCACGCTGTCGCGGCATGCTACCAGTGTTAAAGACTGCGATGGAGCTCCGTATGCCACGGCAAACTGGCTGACACTGACGGCGGCGGTGCACAAATGCTGCGCAGCTAGCGCCATTCGACGGCCAACACCGCGGTTCCTGGTGTGTCCGCTGTGCCGTGCGTGTGATCATTGCTTGTACAGCCCTCTCGCAGTGTCTGGAGCAAGTATGGTGGGTCTGACACACGGGTGTCAATGTGTTCTATTTTCCATTTCCAGGAGTGTATATATCAGTTCATGACACCAATTCTTACAAATTTCAAAACTCCGCTATCTCTCTACCCACGTCCACCACTGCTGGCGGCTCACCTCCAACTGCGCAACGCTACGCGCTGTAAGCATCCAGCTGCCTCTGCTCAACACTACAATGGCAGACAACAATGCAAACTAAACACACACTGCGCACAGCTCAGCCAGTGATTTTTTCATACCGAGCGCTAAGCGGCGTTACCAATAAGAAAACCTAAATAGCCTACTTACAGTTCTAGGGGACTGATCACCTCAGCTGTTTAAGTGCCATAGTGGTCAGAGCCATTTAAACCATTTGGACCACTTGTACTTATCGGTGCAGCGGAAGCCTTTGTGCCAGCAAGGGCTGAGTCATTGCCATCGTCCGACACGGAAGGCCACACACGAAAACAGCGTTCTTCGAAACGCCAGAAACGATGCTGTAGGACCACGTCGGAACACGCCGGCTCTCAGTAGCAGGAGGAAGGAGAACTGATCGTGCAGGATGCCGACCACAAGGCTGACACCACTACCACTGACTCCACACCTGCAGGGCGGGTGGAGTCCATCTGCCAGTCCTCTGCGGCGATCAGTGATCAACAGGAAGGTTCCAATGTAAGCTGCGAAGCCATTCGGTCCCTCGCTATCAACTACCACGACCTTGTGGAACATGAACTGACTTTCGCCCCCTCATCGAGGACAACGGATGTCGAGACTGAGCAAGTCTGAACAACACTGCAATCAGTGGGTGTGATGTCACTCGCGACGTCCGTTTCTTTTCACTATCACCATGGGTAACTTTGCCCAGCTACCGCGCCACCGGGCTTATCACATGGCCATGATGAACATCAACATGGTTTGCTCTCCTGCCAAGAACCTACTTCTGAGAGAAACAATACGAGCCACTGAAGTCGACCATATATTCCTCCAAGAAATACGACCGACTGCTCCCCCAAACTTTTATGGCTACGCAACATACGTGACGTCTTGTGCTCACACAGACACCGGCGTGGAGGTTTTAGCGCTTGATGGTATCGAAGCCACCAACACCACGTACCTCCCTCTGCACTATGATTAACAGTCACGGTACTTGACACCTGATTCATTAATGTTTATCCGCTGTTGTGTGCGACCAAATGTCGTGACTGAGCCAGGATCCACTCCTCTGACATCACTTCCGTTTCCTAGGACGGTACGAACACTGCTTCTTTTCTGGCAATTTGATGCATCCTTCATTCCAAGGGCTAAATTCCACACTACACGCCTCATTCAGAATGTGTTATGGTGATTCACGATCTTCACGTGGGAAAGGTTACAGCTCCGGACACAGTCATTTTACCATTCATTCGGTAAACCGACTGGTGGCCGCCGAACGATAGCCCCTGGCCTTCTCTGATTACAGTGGCAAAATCTGCACTATCCATCTTACCCCCGTAACGGTACATAAATTACGTAACCATTATGGTACCTCACCTTAACCTCTCGATACCAGTAATATTCCACTGTATTTCTGTTACCTACTTGCTGTTCCAACAGGACAATGCTCGTCCGCATGTATCCAGTGCCACCCAACTTGCTCTAGAAGGTGTAAGTCAACTACCGGATATGTCCCCCATTGAGCATGTTTGGGACTGGATGATGCGTCGTCTCACGCGGTCTGCACGTCCAGCACGAACGCTGGTCCAACTGAGGCGCCAGGTGGAAATGGCATGGCAAGCCGTTCCACAGGACTACATCCAGCATCTCTACGACTACATCCAGCATCTCTACGATCGTCTCCATGGGAGAATAGCAGCCTGAATTGCTGCGAAAGGTGGATATACACTGTACTAGTGCCGACATTGTGCATGCTCTGTTGCCTGTGACTATGTGCCTGTGGTTCTCTCAGTGTGATCATGTGATGTATCTGACCCCAGGAATGTGTCAATAAAGTTTCCCCTTCCTGGGACAATGAATTCACGGTGTTCTTATTTCAATTTCCAGGAGTGTATTTTGAAAGAATACGCTGTAGTCTGTTATTCTCGTTTGAAAGGTTCTGCAATCCATTTGGTGAAAAGTGTGATATCCCTGGCAGAAACAAACTTCTTTACATTGTAGGTCATTTGTTTCCCAAAGGTCTTTTTTGTATCATCTTTACAGTGTTTAACCACCGCTGTACACTAGAAAGAGGTATGCACTGATCACTGCAAACATTTCTCTGTCGGTGATGGATGAGTACCGGTCGCTGAATACTTTTAATTAAAATGAATCCCACCGCTGTTCTCTTTTGAAGCTATGTCGGATGTACTATTTTCCCGAAATATATGTTGTGACCCCACTTCAAAATCAACACATTAGCAGTTAGAACCATATATTAAATCGAAGAAGTGTTTAATTATAGTCACAGAATCACTATCAACAAAATACTACATACATATTTCATTATATTTGAAACTGGCGTTTATTATCAACAATAAGACTTCTTATAGTTTGGAAGACTGATCTTGAAATGAGCTTTTAGGTATACGTTTCATTCTAACCTGTACCAAATACATTAGTTTTCCACGCAGTGCCCATTCTTCACTTAACATAGCACTCCATCTGGCGTCATTCATTGCTTGTTGCATTTGATTCTTTTTGTACTTCTGTCTTGCCATTCTTCGTCTCCTTGTAGGCGCTATATTCAAACCTCTGTTTATGTTTAACAGGTTGCTTAATAACTTCTGAGGTTATCGATCTCGAAATGCCGGTAGCTTGTAAGTGTATATCCCTAGCACGTTATAATATGTGAAGATAACTCCAGTGGCATACATTTTGTCATATTATTGCAAGTACGAAATTGGATGAACACCTTTACTTTCTACACGTTAATGGGTGTCAAACACTTCGATCGATTCTGAGTGACTTTCGTTGTATTATTAGAATGTTTATGTATTTTCCAATAACTTTGTACTCCTTTGACAAAATGTTCTTTATTTACAGAACTGAGTTCTTAAATTTACGTTGCGAAGCAAGAGTGAAAAAATTGTAGCTACAGATATTTGTCCAAGTGAAAGCAAATGGCTTTTGACGCAAACATTTTGGTTTCCTAATGATATTGCGTCATGCTGCCTAGCACAGGTCGCAGACGAGCCGACCATCCGAAATAACATTGCTTCAGTCCAATGCCAACAATGAATGTAAAACGTAAATTGTGAATGTAAAAAGGGGGCCCCTCCCACGTGAAATTTTTGAAATGCTGGGAGTTGGGTAGGAGGAAGACTTTTTTTGGAGATTCAGTAACGGAGCTTTGATCAAAGCGGTCGGTCATCAAGGGAGATGGAAGCCGTCGACCATTTGAGGCTGTTTATCATACTCTTCTGACATTATGTAATCTTCGGTGAAGTGAAAAATGGTTCAAATCGGTCTGAGCACTATGGGACTTTATTTTTTAAATTCTAAGTTCATCAGTCTCCTAGAACTTAGAACTACTTAAACCTAAATAACCTAAGGACATCACACACACCCATGCCCAAGACAGGATTCGAACCTGCGACCGTAGCTGTCACGCAGTTCCAGACTGTAGCGCCTAGAACCGCTCGGCCACTCCGGACGGTTGCGGTGAAGTGATCCTTAATCTTAGCAGTTTGCTCCCGATATGCTTCGGATGTATAACCTAAGTTTCTAACTTAATTTCAGATCGAATTTAAATTCGTTACTTGTGCATCAGTGAGCTCCACAGATAACGGTAACTTGGAGGTATAGCATTCATACTGTGTTACTTCTATGAAAGTGATCGTCAAACTGTGGCTCGCGGGCCGCATGTGGCACTAGTAACGGATTCATTCGGTCAGCGGTTTTCAACCGTATTTTACAATATTACGCCTCTGACAGCTATCAGCCGACTCCAAAATCATCACGGAACTTCAAGAGCATTTTAAGAGATTGGTTTTCAAGCTCAGTTACAAACAGAAATGCAATGTTTTCTTTTCTTTGAAGAGTGAATCTTGAGAAAAATTCGTAAGCATTCCGCTTGCCACCTACGGGATTCTTAATCCTGTAGAATTTTGATAAAGAATTTTCTCCTGTAAGGATTCGAGAAATGGGATCGTGGTTTACGATGTACGGGAAGTCTCTGACGGCTAACTGTCAGTTTGTGATCAGTTCAGCAGTCACCGATGCTTCCAGCTGTTTCTCTAATCAGAGCTTCTTTCTTGTCACGCTGCCGAGTGATGGTGTAGTGAATGAGATGCCAGTGTTTCGATCGTGATGCATTCATTCTGTCTTACAACAGTTAGGTAAGCGGATTGTATGCTGGTAAGCAGACTGTATGCTGTTGTTAGAAAGCTTACGCTCAACGAAGAGACCAAGAAGTAGCAGTCCATTTTTTTTTTTGCACTTTCCAACACGTACGTAGGTGGGTCTGAACAAAATATTTTCGCATTCGGAAGAGAAAGTTGGTGATTGAAATTTCGTAAATAGATCTCGCCGCAGAGAAAACCACCTTTGTTTCAGTGACTGCCATCCCAACTCGCGTATCATATCAGTGACACTCTCACCCCTATTGCGCGATAACACGAAACGAGCTGCCCTTCTTTGCACTTTTTCGATGTCCTCCGTCAATCCTACCTGGTAAGGATCCCATACCGGGCAGCAGTATTTTAGCAGAGGACGGACAAGTGTAATGTAGGCTGTCTCTTCAGTGGGTTTGTCGCATCTACTTAAGTGTTCTCCCAACAAAGCGCAGTCTTTGTTTCGCCTTCTCCACAATATTATCTATGTGGTCTTTCCAATTTAACTTGCTCATAATTGTAATTCCTAGGTATTTAGTCGAATTGATTTGTGCTATTTATCATATACCCTAAATTTGTCGGATTTCTTTTAGTACCCATGTGGATGACATCGCACTTTTCTTTGTTTAGTGCCAATTGCCACTTTTCGCACCAAATAGAAATAGTCTGTAGATCATTTTGTAATTGGAATTGATCGTCTGATGATTTTACTAGACAGTAAATTACAGCGTCATGTGCATACAGTCTAACGGAGTTGCTCAGATTATCACCTAGATCATTTATGTAAATCAGGAACAGCAGAGGATCTATGACACTACCTTGCGGAACGCCAGATACCACTCCTGTTCTACTCTCTGAGAAGAGATCACGAATCCAGTCACATAACTGGCACAATATTCCATATGCACGCAATTTGATTAATAGTCGTTTGTGAGAAACGGTATCAAAAGCCTTCTGGAAATCTAGGAATATGGAATCGATCTGAGATCCCTTGTCGACAGCACTCATTGCTCCATGTGAATAATGAGTTACCTGCTGTTGTTCAAGAACGATATTTTCTGAATCTGTGTTGGTTATGAATCAGTAAGTCATTTCCTTCAAGGTGATTCATAATGTCCGAATTGTTGTTAAGTTTAGTGCTTAATAGTTACTTTTCTTCTTTATTTATTTATGATAAAGTAAATTGGTGCAAGGCTACTGGTCCTGATATTCAAAGTTAAGAAGGAAATTGTATTGTTTTTATGTAAAAGAATTTAACGTTTATTATGTAACGGATATCATTGTTACTTTATGTAGAACGTATAAGTAGTCAAGGTTTGGTTATTTAGATGTGTTAAAATGTAAAGTAATGGAGAATAAGCTGTAGCTAATCAGATGGACGGCTGCAGGACACGGAACTGCGCTAGTCAGTTGAACGAATATGTTCGGCGCGCGGGAAACGCGGTCGGAGACGGGCAGAGGACAGTTCTGTCTTAGACACCAAAGGGTACATTGCTGGCGGAGACGCGTAATCGGACGGTTGGTCTTTAGGTAGCTAGGAAGTGAAACGACTTAGAAAATTTCGCATTGAGTGTCATCGCGAGAGTGAGCAGTCGCGCGCCTATTGTGAACTCTAAATTTTCGTGAAGATAACGAGGTGGAATATTAGGCTTATATTTAGTGATGAGATTGTGAATGATCGATCTCTCTCAAATGGATATGCGCTCAAGTGTAATAGTTATTCTGAATACGACGGCTTTCACTATTAGTTTGCTTTCTGAATAAACATTATTCTAACCAAATCGTAACGGTGTGGCCTACATCATTTATGAGTCGTTAATTTAATTCCAGATATTATTATTACTGTTATTATATGTTATGTTAACTTTGTATTTCGCAAACTTGCCATAAGACAGACAATTTAACCAAAGCGTCACAAGTGTCTAACTTAGGGCATGTAATGCGACACGTGCGGTTCAAACCATAGACGAGTTTGAGCCAAGACATTTCGACGAAGAGGAACCACAACTTTTGGATGTTAGCTCGCAACACATAGATAATCCACTACAAGGAGAGGGTGAGAAATGCAGTTCTGTATGCGGCCTGGATGATATCACTAGGGATACATGGTGCAAGGCATCTACAGAAAGAATAGAGGGAAACTTTTGACGAAAATACTGAGGCTACAGAATATGGTTGATGAGACCTAGGGAACAATAGTACCAGAGATTGCAGGCAATATGAGGAGAAATTAGACTGAAACGGGCAACAGTTGCGGATAAGTTGTAACCTCCCAACAGAAAAATATCTCGTTTAAGTTCCCAAACAAAAATTTATTTCCAATAATAAAATTTCAAGTTTTAATGTGACCTTCCATTAAAGACTGACTGCATATCGAAATTAATAAGTTTTGATGTCAGCAGCGCTGTGTCAATGCCCTCGTAAATCATCCTGGCGGTTCTAGGCGCGGAGTCCGGAACCGTGAGACTGCTTCGGTCGCAGGTTCGAGTCCTGCCTCGGGCATGGCTGTGTGTGATATCCTTAGGTTAGTTAGGTTTAATTAGTTCTATGTTCTAGGGGACTGATGACCACGGCAGTCGAGTCCCATAGTGCTCAGAGCCATTTGAACCATTTTTGAAATCATCCTGAATAAACTGAAAAATTCTTACCTCACAGTGATGTCGCCGGATAACCCTATCTATATATCTGCTCCTATAAGAAATTTTTGGCACAGCTCAGTCCATTGCTCGCCACTAGATTTTCATTTTAAGGAAAACAACTGATTTTCTTTTTCTTAATCTACATGACTATGCACAGGAAAAATTCGTAAAATCTTTGAACTGGCAAAAGTTTTCTTCGGAACAAAAGTTATTATTGAAACATTTCTGCAAGGAATTACATGGGACTTTAACATTACAATTGTGGTTAAATCAGTTGTGGTAATTAACATATGCTCGCGTCAACAAAGAACAATATTTTTTTTGTTACCTGATACTACATCGCTCAGGCACTGCCATCGTTCTGCACGACCGGCCCAACACAAGTCAACTACTGGACTGCCCTGTCCGAACTCCAGAACTGAAGCGTTCTTGTGCGAGCTACAGAACACGACTGCCATCTGCGAGCTACTAAACTCGACTTACTGCCAACACTGCTCTGACCTGCGATTCTATTGTAGCATAGATGTTCCATATCACAGGCAGCGCGTGGGCAATCCATCGAAATTACATCTGCTCAAGTGCGCTAGCGATTAGTAATGAACCACTGCTGAACCCGCTACAACGTGATCAGTATAAAGACAGCTAAAAGACCTAAAGAATATGGGAAGCTACGGTTAGAGCAAGAGGAAAATCAAAAACAAAACGGGTTACTGAAATCAGGAAGAATTGAATTTATTATCTACATCTACATATACATCCAAACTCAGGAATCCACCTAATGGTGTGTGGTGGAGGGTACTTTGAGTACCTCTATCGGTTCTCCCTTCTACTCCAGTCGTGGGAAGAAAGATTGTTGGAAAGCCTCTGTGTGGGCTCTAATCTCTCTGAATTTATCCTCATGGTGTCTTCGCGAGGTATACGTAGGAGGGAGGAATATACTGCTTGACTCTTCGGTGAAGGTATGTTCTCGAAACTTCAACAAAAGCCCGTACCGAGCTGCTGAGCGTCTCTCCTGCAGAGTCTTCCAATGCAGTTTATCTGTCATCTCCGTAACCCTTTCGCGATTACTAAATGACCCTGTAACGAAGCTCGCTGCTCTCCGTGGGATCTTCTCTATCTCTTCTATCAACCCTATCTAGTACGGAACCCACACTGGTGAGCAGTAATCAAGCAGTGGGCGAACAAGTGCACTGTAACCTACTTCCTTTGTTTTCGGACTGCATTTCCTTAAGATTCTTCCCATAAATCTCAGTCTAGCGTCTGCTTTACCGACGATCAACTTTAGATGGTCACTCCACTTTAAATCACTCCCAATGCATATTCCCAGATAATTTATGGAATTAATTGCTTCCAGTTGCTGACCTGCTATTTTGTAGCTAAATGATAAGGGATCTATCTTTCTATGTATTCGCAGCACATTACACTTGTCTACATTGAGACTCAACTGCCATTCCCTGCACCATGCGTCAATTCACTGCAGATTCTCCTGCATTTCAGTACAATTTTCCATTGTTACAATCTCTCGATATACTCCTGCATCATCCGCAAAAAGCCTCAGTGAACTTCCGATGTTATCCACAAGGTCATATATGTATATTGTGAATAGCAACGGTCCTACGGCACTCCTCTGCGGCACAACTGAAATCACTCTTACTTCGGAAGACTTCCCTCCATTGAGAATGACGTGCTGCGTTCTGTTATGTAGCAACTCTTCAATCCAATCACACAATTGGTCTGATAGTCCATATGCTCTTACTTTGTTCATTACACGACTGTGGGGTTAGCCACTGGTGCCCCCAATACTTATCTTCTCACATTAAACACCTATCATCATTCCACAGTCGCAATACCAGATCGGATACGTCTAGCATTTTGGCTGTACCTTTATATAACACAAAATCTTTCTCCGTGTCATTCTCCATCTCAGCCATACGACTATGGAACGCGCTCCCCTGTGATCTGCGTCTTATCCAGAACCAGTCAACATTCAAGAGGCAACTCAAAACTTACATATTACGGACGGTATAGCCACCATTGTTGTGCCCCTCTCATCTCTTTCTTTCTCCTCTCCATCACAGCTTCGAATTTTACCATTCTACTTCTCTTCCTCTAACCTATCTACCTCTTATATATCTCTTTCACCCCATTCTATCGTCCTATGTCTCTGCTCGATGAGAATAACTCACAAGCTGCAAGAACATAACGAGAAAATTCCCAACTAACAATAGGACTGACATTCACAAAATAAAAGTATGTTTACTTTCATATACATGGTCATTACTATTATTATTATTATCATTATTATTCTTGATTGTTATAATTATTTTTTTGATTGTTATAATTATCATTGTGCTACTGTTATAATCTCTATTTTTTCAACATGAATACTGTATAATACGTTATATGTCCTTAATGTTCTGTAGAAACTGTAACTCGTTCAATTTGAGTATGCCTGGTTAGGTGTAAGAGAGGGCCTGAAGGCCCTAATCTTGCCAGGTAAAATAAATGCATAAATAAAAAAAATTTGTATCAAACGCCTTGCGGATGTCAAGAGACACGGCATCTACCTGGGAAACTGTGTCTATGTGATAGGGAAGAGAAACTGGGGAAGCAAGTACACATCTACCGGTATGCATAGATCAACGACAGAGAGGGATGCAGGGAGACGACAATCATCAGCGGAATATACAAGACAAGAGGATACAAACGATATTGGAAGAAGAGCGGGAGAGGAGAAGAGGATGTGGGAGGGTAAGAACAAAACGCAAGCCATGGGGTCTACCCTTGATGCTATAACGGCGGTATTGACGGAAGAAGAAGAAGAAAATTTTCAGACACCATGGGATTTACAGGTGGAAGAACGGATAATCGTGTGTGATATGATACAATGCTCACTTGAAAGCGAACTGACTGCGACAGCGAGATAGGATCTGTAACGCAATATTCGCGACTGCAGCTGCGTGATTGGATCGCGGCGTAACTACCGAGCGTGGTGGCGCCGGAGCGGAGGAACAAGAGGCCGGTATCGACAGACACATCTGCGTGCACAATAGCGCCGCCAATTAAGAGCGGGGATTCAGCAGTCGCAAGGTGGGCTGGCAGCCAGCAGGGGCGTGGGCTCACGTGCGTCGCCGGCCAATTACACGCCGTAATTAGGGCAGCCGCCGGCGTCACAGCGGCACGCACTCTCTGCCGTCTCCTCCCGCAGCGCATCCAGGGGATCTCACGCTCTGCACTCTGCCTCCCTCACATTTCAAGTTTCGGCTTCTTTTGTCTCATGGAAACTTGGCAGCCTAAATTTTCTACGAGTGCAGCGCGAGTGTTTCGCCCTACTTAATGACTCGCCAACAATTTCTCATGTCCGACACCGAAAGGTTGCAACGGAGACAGGAACTGTGTATCACCTGCAGCGCCTCTCGGTGTTGAAAAAACAAAAATAGCTCCAAAATTAGCTCCCATGTCCTTAAAATATCAATTCACAAAATGACCCAAGTCCCTCCACAAGTATTAATTACGAAAAAGTAAATTTAAAAAAAAAAATAGAGGGAAATTTCTAGTATAGAAAGCAAAAGAAAAGAAAAGGAAAATTTAATTATAAATTTTAGAAACACTGGACGGGGGAAACAATAGAAAATATTAAAATATTAATTATTCCAATATGTAAGAAAATCAATATTATAATCATAGAACGTAGGCCTGGGACACCAAAGATAGTGTTTATTAAAGAATAAGTAGCCAAACGTTGTAATTACGATACTCCAGTCTCAAGTCTGTTCTAGTCAGGAAGTTATTTAGGACGTACAGCTATAGAGAACAACCATTCGGACTTTATTGAAAGGGGACCAAGAATAGATCGTGACGAGATTGTTTTTGAGGATTGTCACTTCAAGACTTTAATTTGGACTTTTATCAGATTAGATAAACGGGAAGGTGAATAGTAATCTCTTTGGCTTTAAAGTCAATTCGAGTGAATATTTAAACGCTTTACTGAATTGAGAATTTGAACCGGATTCGGACTTTGAATTGTGATAGTGGGAAACGTTAACTGCAATAACTTATTTACCGCAAGTGACAGGATATTATCTAACATCAATGATGCTAGCAGGAATCCTTCTTAGACATCTAATTAAAGAACTTCTTAGAATGAGATCGTATGATTGAACCTATTTATTAGTAATTCTTGCCAATAAACTGACGTTGTTAATTTGAAACATAATACAAGTCTTGAACATTAATTTAACTTAGATTAATAAACTTTAAGGTTAAGTGATTTATGCCAAGAACAAATCAGTGATTCGTAACTAAAACAATTGAACGGAAGGTTAAAGTATCGTCGTCTGTAAATATTGGTAGAAAAGCTACTAACGATTTTTTTTCTCTCAGAGTTGGGAAGACTATGCGTGTAGTTAACCACGTTTAACATTGGGTTTTAAAAGTAATCGAACTGATACTTAGCTGCGACAATATTAAATAAAAGTAAAACCCTTCAATGACAGTCAATGTGTAAAAAAATAAAATGAAGCTTTCACCTATTAGACGTAAAAGCGAAAACAGAAAAAGGGCTGCTACAACTGGGTGTGCAAAATGAAAATAGCCCGAAAAATATTTCGTGTACCTTAAGACAGACAATCCAATTTACATCATCCACACCTGAGAACAATGTTGTACGAGGGGCGTTTGAAAAGTCCGTGCAAAAATAAAGACTACTTACGTGTTTGGGGTAAACCTCTTTTATTTTTCGACATAGTCTCTTTTTAGACTTATACACCTCGTCCAACACTGTTCTGATTTGTTGATTCCTTCCGAATAATAGTAATTGTCCAAGTCTGCAAAATAGCTGTTAGTTGCTGCAATCACCTCCTCGTTTGAATACACTCTTTGCCCCGCCAGCCATTTCTTCAAATTGGGGAACAAATAGCAGTCCGAGGAGCCAAGTCTGGGGAATATGGGACATGTGAAACGAATTACATTAATTCTGCAACCACAACTGCTGCGGTGTGTGCTGGTGCATTGTAGTGATGGAAAATGACTTTTTTGCGGTCCAATAACTGGAGTTTTCATTGCAGCTCAGTTTTCAAACGGTCCAATAACGATGAATAACATGCACCTGTAATAGTTTTACTCTTTTTCAGATAGTCGATGAGGATTATACCTTGAGAATCCCAAAAGACAGTCGCCATAACCTTTTCGATCGAAGGAATGATCTTCGCATTTTTTGATTCAGATTCTCCTTTGGTAACTCATTGTTTATATTGTTCTTTGGTCTCAGGAGTATAGTAATGTATCCATGTTTCATCCACAGTGACGAAACGACGCTTAAAGTCCTTCGGATTGTTCCTGACCAGCTGCAAACCATCGTTTTTGGTCAAGCGTGAGCAATCGCGGAACCCATCTTGCGGATAGCTTTCTCATGTCCAAATGTTTATGCAAAATATTATGTATCCGTTCATTCGAGATGCCCACAGCACTACCAATCTCACGCACCTTAACGCCGGCCGCGGTGGTCTCGCTGTTCTAGGCGCGCAGTCCGGAGCCGTGCGACTGCTACGGTCACAGGTTCGAATCCTGCCTCGGGCGTGGATGTGTGTGATGTCCTTAGGTTAGTAAGGTTTATGTAGTTCTAAGTTCTAGGGAACTGATGACCACAGCAGTTGAGTCCCATAGTGCTCAGAGCCATTTTCACGCACCTTAACTCTTCTGTCATCCATTATCATATCATGGATTTTATCAATGATTTCTGGAGTCGTAACCTCCACAGGGCGTCTAGAACGTTCAACTTCACTCGTGGCCATATGGTCACTCCGAAGATTAGGAAACCACTTATAAACTGTTCTAATCGAAGGTGCAAAGTCACCGTAATGTTTATCAAGCTTCTCTTTAGTCTCCTGACGGGTTTTGCCTTCCATAAAGTTATGTTTAATCACCACACGAAATTCTTTTTCGTCCATTTTTTGACAATCACTCGGCTTCCTTGATTCATACTGATGCGAAACACAGAGAAATAGACCAATATGATTGAAACTTGGTTTCCGTTCTTTCCAAAGATGCTACTAACTAAACATGATCTCGATACACGCCGGTGGTGACATATCTCGGACTTTGCACGGACTTTTCAAACGTCCATCGTAATTTGGATTGCCGGTCTTAAGGAGCAGGCAGAGTATTCTGAGCCAGTTTCATTTTACCTCTAGCATCAGGGATGCCCCAAGTTGCAGTTTAGGTACAATACTCTTTCACCATGTGTCAGTGACATCCACCAATTCTCTCATACTATAAATACCACATGTATGTTGAGAACCTCCAGTTACATCTAAGTGCAAGACAGAAAAGACCTTAAGAGAGTTATCTAAAATTTCTGTGCTGACTTAGGTGCAGCGTCGAAATGGACACACAATGTATGGTTAAAGCCCACGTCAAAGCCCAAGTCATCCAAAACCCAAGAAGTCCTCGTCTATTATTGGCCCGAAATACTAGGAGTCCCTAGCATCTCTAATCCTAAATGGGACCAATGTAAGTATCTCTTCCTCAGGAAAGAGTCAAGATATGGTAGTGATGGATAAAAATCTAAACTGCAATGGACCCTCCAAAAATACAGGGTGTTTGAAAATGGACTTTCAACTTTAAAAATTCATATAAATTTATTAAAAGAAGATACAGAGATAAGTTTAGTGTTATTTTGTAGGGGAACACATCAAGTTCTTTTACCTTAAACTAAAGATGTTGTATGTGGCTTCCGTCAATTTCTTCCTAAACACGCTGTAGCATTGAAGGTGTAACTTACTTAGTGGCGGCGTAAATTCTTGCTCTAAGTACAGGTAAAGTGTCCGCCACAGGAGGTACAAACACGATGAATCCCCATCAAAGAAATCGAGTGGTGTCAGGTCAGGAGACATGCAACTGGCGCATCACTGACAATCCATTGACCTGGAAAGCGGTCACTGAGAAAATCCCGAACGTCAGCCAGGTAGTGGGGTGGTGCGCCATCTTGCATGAAGTAAACATTTCGTTCTTGGTCATCCTCATCGATCTGTGGTATCAAAAATTGCTGTAACATATCCAGGTAAACTATCCCGTTGATGGATCTCTCACGAAAAAGAAAGGGCCCGCACGCTTTGTTCTTGCTCAATGCACAAAAAAGTTCAGTATAGGGCTACCACGAACATGTCGCTATGATTGGTGTGGATTTTCACTTGCTAAAGAGATGTATGTTAACCTTGCCACAAACGTGAAAATTCTACTCGTTAGAAAAGATGATTTGGTCCAAGAAATGTTCATCCTCATGTAATTCATTTGACATATCCGCACAGAAGTTCTTGTCAGCGATTATATCAGTGTCTTTTATTGCTTGTAAGATCGTCAATCTGTACTGTTTCAAATGGAAACGGTTTCTCAACACACGCCAGACTGCCGTATGTGTCATTTGCAGTTCGCGAGAGTTTTGCCGGATAGATTTCGTTGGGCTGTTGACAAAACGTAGTCTCACTCGCTCAACGACGTCGTAAGATGTGCTCGGGTGACCTGATGATTTCCCATGTCTTTCCCGAGCAACCTGTTTCAACGAACATTTATCACACTCATAAATTATAGGCCTACTAGGAGGATCTTTAGCTTACTTGGTACGGAAATTACGCTGAACTGTTGTCGCTGATTTCGATTCTTCAAACCAAAACACAGCTAGCACGCTCGGGTCCAGTGAAGGCAGCAGCCATCTTTAACGCAACTGCCACTAGCACTCCTTACGATGCGATTCGGTAGGTCTTACGAATTAATTTCTATGAATTTTTAAAGTTGTAAAATCCTTTTTGAAACACCCTGTATAAAAATCTTTTCTCTTTTGACGTGAAAAAGATTCTCGCATAATCTCTAACACTTCCAGTTGTTAGTTCCAGCGATGTTATCCTGGAAGGTTTCTGTCAACAAAGCTCACGGTAGTTGGAACTGATGATGAAGGCGTTGGTATGAAATATCTGTGGCATTCGACTTCATGATCATATTTTATTGCCTTATGCAGTGTTATCCTAGTTATGTGCAAACAAGGGCAGAGATTTTAAAACGTTAAGCAGATTGCAGTTGTAACTGACTAAGGTCACTACATCGGCACATGTTTCACTTATATCGAACACATTTTCTATCTCCTGCTGTCATTATCATTATTATTATTACTCTTATTGTTATTATTAGTACTATTATTGTTGCTGTTGTTGTTATCAGCGCAACAGCAGCAATAGCAGTACTGCTAGTATTATCGTTATTAGAGCATAGTCATTACTGTTGTTTGTGTAATGACTAGAGACACTCTAATTATTTTTAATGCTAGTAATACCTTTTCATTACTATTATGTTGAAATTACTTACGTCACAAATATCATGTAACAAAATTCTATGTCTATAAAACTCTGGTCTGATGTACGAGAAGCCTGAACGTGCTAATCTGATCAGGTTAAATAAATAAAAATATTCGTTTATAAATCGCAAGCCATGGTACAGTGTGCGGTGTAGGGTACGTTGCGTATTATTTTTAGCCCATCATATCCGAGACGCGTGCTACCAGAGTGCAGGTGCCTTGTAGTCTTTACTATGCGAGCAACTAACTACACTACTGGCCATTAAAATTGCTACACCAAGAAGAAATGCAGATGATAAACGGGTATTCATTGGACAATATTATACTTCAACTGACATGTGATTACATTTTCACGCAATTTCGTTGCATAGATTCTGAGACATCAGTACCCAGAACAACCACCTCTGGCTGTAATAACGGCCTTGATACGCCTGGGCGATGACTCAAACAGAGCTTGGATGCCGTTTACAGGTACAGCTGCCCATGCAGCTACACTTGAAAACCGAAATAATCAGCATTGTGCTACAGTAGAATGCCACTACCTTAAAGACTCACAATGTGTATGCATAAGACATGTGGCCTGTAACTTCTTGTATTCTGGTCATGACGATCTCTCCATTTTAAAAGGGTTCCAGACTAGTTCCCCATTCGGATATGCGGAAGGGGCCTGGCGAGGAGGCGACCATAAAAGAATTGGAATAACCAACGATGGGATAACATTATACGAGTCGGAGCTTAAATTGTCGGGAGTTTGAAGGTGCTAGGGAGGCTTGAAACCCTAAAATGGGGAATATGGAGGCTAAGTAGTGGGGGTCAGTGATGTAAAACGAAGTGCAAAAACAAAAAACAAACATAAAGCAGTGGTGTGAGTAAAGGTGTGGTGTGAAAAACATTAAAAATGCATAGTGCTGCAGAAGAACTAAAAATTGCACCAAAAATTAACAGTATGCAATGCAGAAAAACAACGATGTGATAGAAGACGGCATTTCCCGGTGTAAGCGAGAAATCAAGTAAGTACAAATCAGTATATTCTTAACGAACCGGTTTTAAGTCTTAAAGTCAATCAAAATGTAAATAACTTAACTACAGGTCACTGACGATGCCTTACCTCAATAAAGTGAAACGCGTCTGAAGAAAATCTCGCATTTTTGTACTTGCAACGACAGAACAAAAGTTGTCTCAAAAGCTGAAAGAAAATAGAGATTTTTTTGTCAGACTAACATTCGGTAATATCAACAGCAGTGGGACATGGTATAAGGGGATAGGATTCGTTATGTAGAAGCAGGTAGGGCAGAGAGTGAGCTGCTGTGGACAGTTCAGTGATAGAGATGTTCTCATCAGATATGACAGCAAATCAACGCCGAGAACTATAGTTCACGTACACATGCCAACGTCGCAGGCAGAAGATGAAGAGACAGAAGAAGTATTTGAGGATAATGAACGGACAATTCAGTACGTAAAGAGAGGTGAAAATCTGATAATCATGAGCGACTGGAACTCGGTTGCAGCGGAAGGAACAAAAGAAAGGGCTACGGGAGAACACGGACTTGGGAGTAGGAATGAAATATAAGGGAGACTAATTGAGTGCTTCAATAAATTACAGATGGTAATAGAGAATCTCCGTTCAGAAATCACGAGAGGTAAGTTATACTTGGAAAAGATCCGGAGAGACAGAAAGATACCAGATAGGTTACATCACGGTCAGATAGAGATACAGAAATCAGATAATGAATTGTAAGACGTACCCAGGTGCATACATAGAAACGTATCACTATTTAGTAATGACGTAGAGTAGACTGACGTTTGAGAGAACCTTACGGAAGAATCATTGTGAATATAAGTGGGACACTGAAATGCTGAGGTGTGGTGAGATGCATCCGAAGTTCGCTAAGGATGAGGGTACTGCAATAAACAATACCAGAGTGGTCAGTTCAGGTGAAGAGGAATGTTCATTCTGTAACTCACCGAATTAGCATGACGTACTGACCTCAGTTGTACTACAAAATACCTACCTCAGTAAATTAATAGAGTGATTTTCACCAAGAAAACTTTAAGAATGAGTGTCCCTAACCAGACAGAAATATTTTAGAAACCAATCAGAAACTTTAATTTTGAATAGCCTGCCACCGTTCATGCCGAGCAGATGTCAGAATTATAGGCAACATTTTAAGGCATACGCACACACACACACCGCAGTGTGCTTATGCTCTGCAACGTCTCAGGTGTATAATTAGTACAAAAAGAAGCATAGTGTCACTGGGAAGCATCAGGAAATTTTTGTCTCTAATCATCTGTAGACGTTTAGTGCAAAGACTTTGCGATACCCTGTATATTACGATCTGAGCTAATGTATAGTAATAAATAGCACAGTCCTTTCCTCGTTGCAAAACTGGTGTCCGTAGTTATAGACAGAAAAAAAGTTCCATTTACCATATCAGAACTTTTCTACTGTATCAGAAAAAACAACCAGCGTGGAATAAAAAGGGAGCAGGAAGACAGACAGAAACAAGGGAAACAAATTTCAGTTATATTCTTGGTGTATTCATAGATATGGATAGAAGCGATTAGTACAAGTAATGTGTTCTTCTTCTTTCTCGGCTCTACAGCTCCTGATGAGCCTTGACCTCTTCTACAATTTCCTTCCATCTCTCACGGTCCTTTGCCAATACTCTCCAGTTTCTATAGCCCATCTTCCTAAGATCTTCGATTAACCCATCTTCCCATCTGGCTCTTGGTCGACCACGTCCTCTCTGCCCTCCTGCCTTCCCTTGTAATATTCTTTTTGGTTCTTCTGTATCATTCATGCGAGCCCCATCTCAGTTTGGATGATTTCACTATCCTTCTGATGTGCTGGTCTTTGCATATGATATACAACTCATGGTTGTATCACCTCCTCGATCTTCCTCTTTCAAAGATTCGGCCGATAATTCGTGTAAGTACCTTTCTTTCAAATGCATCGAGTGTTTCAGTATCTTTAGATGTTAATGTCTAGGCTTCAGAGGCATATGTAAGCACTGGTCGTATAAGTGATTTATACATAGTTAATTTCGTGGTACGAGTCAGGAGCATTGAGGACAGAAGTCTTGTTAGGGCAAAATAGGCTCTTTTGGCCAGTATTAACCTCTGCTTAATTTCAAAGGAGGTATCATTTAGATATGTAACTGTCGAGCCCAGATACTTGAAATGTTCAGATCTCTCAAATGTATAATTGCCCGTTGTTATTGCCTTTGGCATATTTTCTCTATGTGCTTTTCCAGCTGCCATATATTTTGTTTTTTGTTCATTAATAATTAACCACTTGTTCCTACTTGGCTGTTCAAGAGCTGTAAATGTCTCTTCTATTGCTTTTTGGGTTCTTGCTATTAATCTATGCGTAGGCCAGTATCTGCACCGATTTATAGAAAATCTTTCCTCTGTTCAGAAGGTTTGCGTTTCTCATCACCTTCTCCAGGGCGGCATTAAAGAGAAGACATGCCAGTGCATGCCCTTGTCGCACTCCATTTTTAATACTCAATGTGTTGGACGTCATTCCTCCTATTCTTACACTACCTTGTGTTTCGCTCGTTGTCATTCAAGTAATGTGTTACCGGAGAGATATACAGTGAATAGCCAGGACATTATGACCACCAACCTGCTATCGATATAAACCCGCCCAAGGAATAGCAGCATCTCCTGGCGAGGAATGACTGCTAGTCAGACACACGCACGGTGCATGTAGTGTCAGTGAGAGTGCTGTCCGTGTGTAAAATGAGGAAGGAGTGTGATCTACTCGAGTTTCACCGAGGGCAGATTGTGATGTCCAGGAGGCTCGGCACGAGCATTTCGGAAGCAGCACGACATGTCGGGTGTTCGAGGAGTGCTGTGGTGAATGTCTTCAATACGTAGCGAAACCAAGGTGAAATCACGTCCAGAAGGCATGGGGTCGGACGTCGTAGGCTGGGCAGACTGGTAAAACAGGACAGGCGGCGAACTGTGGCAGAACTAACATCAGACTTGAATGCTGGGCAGAGTACAAGTATGACTGAACACACCGTGCACCGTTCACTCCTAACGATGGACATAGCAGCCGATGACCCACACATGTGCCAATGTTAACACCGTGACATCGGTGACTACGACTGATCATCAGCACTGGACGTTGACGCAGTGGTAGAGCGTTGCTTGGTCTGATGAATCGCGATACCTTCTTCATCTTGCCGACGGAAGGGCGGGAATCCATCGTCTTCCAGGGGAACACCTCCTTGACATCTGCACTGTGGGACAGAGACAAGTTGGTGGCGGCTCCATTATGTTGTGGGAAACAGTAGCACACCATCCATGGGTTCAGTGGAGCTCGTGAAAGGCACCAAGACAGACAAGGAATATCCTACACTGCTTGCAGACTACGTACTCCCATTCATGACGATCATGTTTCCCGGTAGCAGAGGTATTTTTCAGCGAGACAGAGCACAACGTCACAAGGCCAGGAGCGTGATGTAATGGTTCGAGGAACACGGCGAGTTCCATTTGATGCGCTGGTCCCCCAGCTGGACAGATCTCAACCCGATGGAACATATCTCGGATGTGATTTACGGGAATTGGGCGACCTGTGTGTGCAGGTGTGATGACAACTCCTTCCAGTGACCTACCAAAGGTCATGTTTCCATGCCACAACGTCTCGCGACTGTTATCAATACCAAAAGCGAACGTACCGGCTATTAGGTAGGTGATCATAATGTTCTGGCTGATCAGCGTATACATACACATACGTACCGAAGACACTGATGTACACCGAAAAATGTGATATGTAAGATAATCCCATAGGTTTGTGGAACAGGAGACTGTTTGTAATGACTACTGCCTGATTGAACTTAACCCGTTTCATCATCGTTAACGTTTCCATATAATTATGTAATTCCGGCTCTTGTTCTTATTACAGGAGTTTATTCGCCCAGATCGCACAACAATACACAACGATTACTAGTTTCAGCGAAATTAAATCACCATATTCAGGTCATTTGTATACAAAAATGATCTCAGTGATTCGAAGATGGCGATTTAATTTCGCTAAAACAAGTTATTAGTGCGTATTTTTGTGCGATGTTGGCGAATGAAATTATACTATAAGACAAGCGCGTTTAGATGTTGAGATCGCCTCCTATACAGCTGACAATGTTAGGTAATTATCTTGTAAGATTGATGACTTCGCCTTTTAGTCTCGTAATCCTCCACAATCAGTCAAGTAATCATAATGAAACGCAGTCAGCATGCTGTGACTGCTACGAAAGATATATAGCACGGCAGCTAAATTGTTTGCCTCCAATATTTCCTGGGTTGTTTAAGTAACCGTACATCTGTTTTCGCTTAGATGAATAGGAAAGAAGTCCTCGCAACACGTAATCTCTAGTCGTAGCTGTGTGAACTACAGATACATCGAATCAACTTCGCTTTTTCAAATAATAAACACGAAAATAAAATTATTGTTTAACAATAAAACCATCTCTGGAACCTTTCTAAATATTGTACATGTTTATATAAATGTTTTGAATGAAATGACATTTTCTTCCTCTTTCTGGAATTATCACCATCCTGTGTAAGAAGATCATGGATAAATGAACACTGAGCTGTTTTGAGAAACAATTCAAACCGTGACGGCTTTACTTTTTATAGCTAAGACACAGTAATACCATTCGATGGGAAAGTGCCCTCTTTTAATTCTCTTAAGTTGTAAAGGCACTAACCTTAATGTCTGTGGTTCGTTTGCATTGATTTGCGGTTCTGGCTAGGTGTTGCATGCGGTAGCAAACACATACAAAGAATGTCATTAACTTTTTTACTAGCAATGTTTTAAGTGGAGTGTACCAAATTCAGAGTTGAGTTCTCGATAAACATCCGTATTACCAACAGGTATAGAATAGTGACGCTAGGGACAGGTGTAGAATAACTGATGCCAAGCGAAGCGGTATAACACTGAGCATAGTTGTAAAAAATCGCTGCGCCATACCGCAGTGAAAATTTCTGTAAATGAATTCATCTTATTTCTGCTCCAGGTTATCCAATCCTGCACAAATCTCTCCATTTCTGCGCAACTACAGCAACCTGTATTCGTTTAAACCTGCTCATTGTAGTCTAAGACTGGTCTCACTCTACATTTATTTCACATACCCCTCGGTACACATGCCAACACTTCCCTAAATTACCAGTTTAATCATTGATTCATGACTCATGATTCTTTCTATCAACAGATCCATTCTTTGAGTCAACTTGTATCATAAATTCTGTTTCTCCTCAATTCGATTGAGAACCGGTTCATTAGTTATCCGATCTACCCATCTAGATTTGACTTTATCCTGTGGCAGCACACTTCAAACCGTCATTTTCGTAGTGTCTGAACTGCTTACCGTCTACGTTTCACTATCGGACAAGGCTTCACTCCAGACAAATACCTTCAGAAAACACTTCCTAGCATTTAAAATTGCATTCGATATTATCAAGTATCCCTTCTTCAGAAACACTTTTCTCGCTATTGTTAGTCTACACTTTCAGAAATGATTTCCAAAATTTAAATCTTTGTTGGAAGTTAACAAAATTCTGTTTTTCCGAAATACTATTCTTGCTATTGCTCCCATTTTATATCCTTTCTATTCAGCCACCATCACTTATTTTGCTGCCTTAACGATGAAACGCGCCTGTTCCTTTTATTGTCTCATTTACTAATCTAAATCTCTAAGCAACGCCTGATTCAGTTCCAGTAGATACCACTAACTTTGTTTTACTTTTGTCCGTATTCAAGATATTAAGTACTGCCTTCCACCACTCTTCCAGATACTGTGCCGTCTCTGACAGAACATCGTAGGAAAATCTAAAATTTTTCATTTCTGTTTCTTGAACGTCGATATACTTTTCAAATTTATCCTTTCTTTAATGGATTAATAAAGAGATTTTCACTAACAAAGATTATCACAAGCACTTATCTCAAAAAGGAGAGTTACTGCCACACTTCGTTTACATTCTTTAAGAACAAAATTAAAATGTTTTGTGAATTTTGAAAACTGAAAGTGTAATAGCAATTGTTATTCAGAACTAAATCAAATAATTTACTTATGAAAAATAAATATTAGTGGGCGATGAGTCAATATTTTGCGCGATATTTTTACCACATACAACCTTTGGAGTATCGACTTCTGTACTGTGGATGGTTGTTACTGGCTGATTGAACTTCAGTCGTAAATGATACACTTGCCAATAGTGATAAAGCAGCTACAACATTACACCTATCATATCTGTGATGGATCAGAAACTTCAGGAAAAACCTAGAAATTGAAATAAAGTGGAACTGAGACTAAATTCAGGCTTATTTTGACAGAACAGACAACTGAAATAGTCCTTGTGAATAACGAAGTAACATCTCAGCCTTCCATTCTTTGTACATTTATTGTTATTAATCTTTTATTACATGATATGACTGTGTTGACAAAATTCTGTTCAACCGGGAAAGAGAGCATTATTCTTAATGAACGTTTCCAGGTTCAAAACTTTTATAACGACGAACGAGAGCGACCCCAACAGACATCTTTCAGATAAAGAACTTCCCGTATTAAATTTTCAAGAGTTGAATAGGTATGTAAACTTTCCACATCAATTACACTAGTTGTTTTACTCCGTTATCATTGTAAAAAATTGTCCAGAATCAAAATGAATAACAATCTCAAAAAGACGTCCCCAAATCAACAAGAAATACTTTTTTATACGGGCATGTATTTGTGAAGAAGTGAAATACAAAAAATACAGCCCTACTGTTAACGAGCCTTGACGTGTGCATCAAACTATGTTTTAAACATCTAATGGATTGCTAAAAGAGTACAATATCTATATTTCGCAAACACTGAGAGATAGCGAACATAAAAGTATATAACTTTCTAAATTCGTTACGCTCATTTCACGAAGCGTAAACACACTATACACTCACAGGGATACGGCAATTTCCGTGGAACTGCTGCCATTGTTTTTGAGAGAAAAATTGTTCACGTGAAAACAAGCAGATATATTCGAGGCTGTTGTGAAGAAAGTCTTTGTGGGATCTGTATAAAAACAATAAATTACATGAATATAATACGTGAACACAATTTGTTGACTACCAGTGAATAAGAGGGGATTTATTCCTTACCATAATCTGATCTTCAAATAAAAATCCTATCAAACTGGTGTCTGTGTGGCAACACATGTTAGAACGGAAAATACACAGTTCGGTGAGAGCAGTTGCTCAACGATCTAACTCTGCTCGTTATCATTTCTGCAAATGATATCATACATTTGGACACAAAAAATGGTAGTGGTAAGGTAAAACTTTAGATATTACTATCAGGAGGAAGGGAATGAAACCTGTATATTATTTATTATCAAGCTACACAATACAATTGAAATACACAAATACCATCTGTATACCATGCAATATATTTTGCATGTTAAAATTACATGCTCCAAGCATATGTTCTTGAACGTTCATCATTTGCGATCTTACATGTTCACTATGGCACCGTAGATCAGTTGGAGGTTATTTAAATCAAATAGAGACAGAATTTAATGTACCAACAGGAAAAGAAATTTTGTTGCGCATAATAATGAACATTTTAAAATGGAAAAAAATATTATTAGAATTTTTCAACAGAAAAGTCTGTAACTTTCGCTCTTCATGTAGTTTCAGAAAGAAGGAAACCAACATCACTCCATATTTTGCACCATTTCATTCGTTAATGCTGTGTGGTACTTTCCAGTGTAACTAACTAATTAGAAATAACACATTGATTTTAGAAAAGAGAACAGTGAGGATAACATTGAGCTCTTGATCGGAGGCATCTTCAAACATTTAAGCATTCTAAAGACTCCTTCAGAACGTATTCAATCACTAGTAAAATTTCTCATCAGCAATGCATCACGCGTAAACTCTTTGAGAACTTACACAATAATATAAATTATCTGACCGCAGCAAACCAAATTTTTAATTTAAACAGAAATGGCTTTTTGTGAGCAAATCGTTTGTTTTTCAGCATGACGTGTTATAAAAATATTTAGTATTATAATATGTAGTGTATAAAACGATTATATTTGCTGTTATTTTAAGATTTGATGTATGTTTCACTGTGGACTTTAAGTATTCAAAACTTATTTTGGTATGTAAATATTTTTCATTTTACGTATATTAGTAACAATTTTAGTTGCCCCATGAAATAGCAAACATGACAGCAATAGTGTCGAATTGTTCTATTCATACATGTTGTGCTTCGATTTTACATTAAATAGATGTGAGAATATTGTATGTTACATTTAACCTGATTTTATTTGGCTAATAGGTATTAATACTGAAGCTTTGAGTGACTGTTCTGTCGAATCCGAAAGACAAAATAGTTAAATTAACTAGAACGAAATAGATAAAACATTGATTAGTTGGGTTGGACGGATACCGAATTATCCGGCAGCATTCAGTTTGCCGTGACGAACGGGGCGAACGGATGGATACACTCCACCGGCAATCAGGCCATGAGCCGGTTCACGGGTTGAGCACCTCAGATTTAGTTTTCTGTCCACTCCGGTACCATTGAAGTTATTTTCTGATGTCTTAACGCATGTCCAGTCACCCTGTACCTGCTTCTCGTTAGTTGTTCCACATATGCCAATTCTCACCGATTCTGTGCAGAACCTCATCATTTCTTACTTTTTCAGCTCTCACCGTTTGCAGTACTCTTTTACAGAATGGGAAAATTTTTCTTCTGTACAAACCTACTCCAAGCACAAATCCTCAGAAATTTATTTCCCCAATCAATACTGGCCGATTTCTTTATTTTTTTATTATTAGAGGTAATCCTTTCTTTTCCAGTGCTTGTTTCTTATGTCCCCCTTGCTTCTCCCGTCATGCGTTATTTTTCTTTCAGGGCAACAAACTTCCCCATTTCGTCTAGAGGAAGACTTTGTATGAAAACTGAACATCGAGCAGCACTTGGGGCGTTACACGGAAGACGGACACCACTGTCGTATAACAGCACCGACAGTCAGTTGCTTTTTCAGCAGTGCAGTGTGCAGTTATTTACTTAGGTTATGTTGGTACTGGATTTTTTCCTCGGTTATACTAATATGTGCAGTCTCTACTGTGAAAGATAAACACTCTCTTGGTTCCTCTGAGCACTGCATCGTCTAAGACTGTAAACGCTCACCACAGACGAATTGATACACACACATTAACGAATTCCGCTTCACCCTCGTATGTTGTACAGCTATGTTGTTATTATGAGTGTTTCTTTACCAATCGAAATGTCATCACTGACGTTATTTGTGAACATAAACTCAGTAGCAAAGAGCGCATCTTAAAGATAGGATGCACTCAAATGTTGCTGCATTTCTGTTGAAAGTAAAGCATCAGTAGGGACGAAATAAAGACGTCTGCGGAATAGTAACGTGACCATCCAACATGCCACGAAAGGAAATCGAGACCAATCATTAAGTTGCTAGACGTCTGCACCGAAGAGAAAATGATGGTTCGGGCACGGAATAGGTTCCAGTTGACACGCACTGTTAAGGAGTTACACCACTTACCTGATCGATATCTACGACTTTAGTGATAAAGAAAACGTGGGCTGAGTGCTCCAGAACTGAGTTCGGCTTTCGATGAGGGCTGTGGACGTCTTGTACAGTATCAAAGTGTTAGAAGGTAGTTACATCAGACGAACCTCCATTCCCAAGGAATAGCGAGCATCACCTTGCACACCACATCACCATGCATTCCTTTACAGATGTGCGAGAAATCATAAGCAATGAATAATGGATACCCCAGAATTGGCTCTGGGTGTTGTTTACTGATAAAACTCGGTTATGTTGCCACAATAATAATCACAGACGACGTGTTTGGAGACAACCCGTTAATATCGAACGCCTCCTACACAGTATCCCATGGGTGGAAAGACGGTGGTAGTGAAATGGTGTTCTGGGTTGGCATTACATGCGGCTACGGTACACGTTTCTTGTCTCTTGAGGACAGTTTCACTACTTTACGGTACAGTGGCGACATTATGCAGCCAGTAGCGGGACCGCCGCCTCAACGATTTGATGTCAGTTTCGTCTTGATAGCTGATAAATGGGTGTTCATCGTGCTGTCCTTCAGCCACGCTAGAATCATCAAAAATGAGTGTCATTCTTGCTTCCCAGGGATGAACTCAATAGAAAATGTGTGGGATCGATTGAAACGAGCTGTTCTTGGAAGTCGACAGCGGCAGCGTAGCTTTCGCGACTTACGGAGAATTGCAATTGAAGAATGGCTGGCTCGTATGGTATCGTATGCCACGATGAATCCAAGCCCGAATCCGAGAAAGGGGATGTTTCACCAGATACTGACATTTATCAAGAGTGCTGTGAAAAAATCTCCGTGAGATTTTGCGATGTACTTTTTAATTTTTTTTTAGAGGAAAACGAATATACAGGTTGAAACGAGTATAAGTGTGCAGATATTTTATATGGGGTATCTTAATATGTACACACGTTACATTGGGTTTTCTTCCTCTGCATCGAACTGTCTCCTTGCATATACATCACATAATTTACTATCCGCTGTTTTCTGCACAGTCATGACTGCAGCACTAAGTTGACTCGATTTGTCAGTTTAGATTAACCGTTTTGTGTCCACACGTCCATACTTCAGCACCTGACCTGCTACCTATGGGAAAACAAGAATGATTGACATGATTTTGCCTCATGTACTTGAAGGTAGTGCACTATATAAACATAGGACTTGTAATAGCTACAATTATTAGTCTGCAAATGACGTAAATGGTGATGTAATATTGTTCAATACACCGTCCTCAATCACCAACAGAAATATCTGCACTTACACCCTGTATCTGCTTGCCTCAGAGCCAGTTTCTATTTTCAGTGCCATGAATTTTGAAATAAAGGCGTCATGCCTAAATTTTGTTGATGTGCATAATTCATGAGGAGCTTGTAGCTTTTCCTTGTGATGTAGCAAGGCAGAGCGGGTGGAAGATAGCCTATTCGCTCTTCAGTTTGCTGAGCGACTGTAAAGCAAATGCGATCGTCTTCCGATAGAAGCTTTCACTGCGTGGAAGTGCCACCCAGAGGAACCAAGTTCGAGACCCGTCAATGCTGATCGCTTTTCCTCGGTTGGGAAGACTGGAGACTCGGAGTGTACTCGGCAACGCGAGGACATCGTAAGGACCTCCTGGCTGCTCACCGAATTCGTTCTCATTGTACAAGCGCCTGTGGCAACTTGATTTCCGAGGGGCCGGTCCGGAATTTCTGGCCACCGGTTTCGGCCATTCGCAGTCGTTTGGCGCGCTGGGCGGCGGTGGCCGCACGAGAGCGGGTGTCCGGCGGCGGTGGCGGTTGCCGTGGTGACGGCGGCTCCTCATGAATAATTCACGGCGGCCGCTCCCTCGCTGATTATGCATCTTTATCCCGCTGAAAGGAAGCGGGCCCGGTGATAGCATCTGGGCGCGGATAAGTGAGTCCTCTCTATCTGGCCGCGGCCGGGCGGGCGCGAGCCCTCCCCGCTGGGAGCCCGTGCTCCGGCTCGGTATAAATCGCCGGCATATAGACATTAGGTAAGCATTGTATGGATATGGTGTCCGCGCCGCGCCGCTCTGGGACCACCCCCATCACGCAGCTCGTTAGGGCCGGCTGCGGCAGCACGCGCTCTCGCAGGGCGGCTGGGAATAATTGGTGATAACTCCGCGTTCTCTGTACGTGCGCGGCGGCGGCGTACCGCAGCTACCAGAGGTCGTTACCCGCAGGGTATGACCGTGCCGGCGGCTGCCCGTCTTACGCCGCGCAACACGTCAAACGCGAGACTCGTTGGTAGAGAAGGACACCTTGGACGTCTGTGATGATTACATCAACAAAATCTTATTTTTCAGTATTTCCGTCTGAGAAGCATCAGGATACTAATAAAAAGGAAAAGGAGGACTAAAACTATTTCTACATCTACAGCTACATTTATACTCCACAAGCCACCCAACGGTGTGTGGCGGAGGGCACTTTACGCGCCACTGTTCATTACCTCCCTTTCCGGTTCCAGTCGCGTATGGTTCGCGGGAAGAACGACTGCCGGAAAGCCTCCGTGCGCGCTCGAATCTCTTTAATTTTACATTCGTGATCTCCTCGGGAGGTATAAGTAGTGGGAAGCAATATATTCGATACCTCATCCAGAAACGCACCCTCTCGAAACCTTGACAGCAAGCGTAGGGAAGCACCCTACTCACGCCTTATACAATTCACATCAGTCTTTCCATTGTGTGCCAGCCAGTCCGCTGTAACTACCTCTGACGTCATAAATGTTGCGCAATACTTTAAAAATCGTGTAAATAACCTGAAACGTTTCTAGCATGTCAGGAGTAATACAAAATCAATATACATATACTGGGTGTTTCAAAAATGACCGGTATATTTGAAACGGCAATACAAACTAAACGAGAAGCGATAGAAATACACCGTTTGTAGCAATATGCTTGGGACAACAGTACATTTTCTGGCAGACAAACTTTCGAAATTATAGTAGTTACAATTGTCAACAACAGATGGCGCTGCGGTCTGGGAAACTCTATAGTACGATATTTTACACATATCGACCATGCGTAGCAAAAATATGGCCTAGTCTCTGAATGAAATTACCCGAAACCTTTGACAACGTGTCTGGCGGAATGGCTTCACATGCAGATGAGATGTACTGCTTCAGCTGTTCAATTGTTTCTGGATTCTGGCGGTACACCTGGTCTTTTAAGTGTCCCCACAGAAAGAAGTCACAGGGGTTCATGTCTGGCGAATAGGGAGGCCAATCCACGCCGCCTCCTGTATGTTTCGGATAGCCCAAAGCAATCGCACTATCATCGAAATATTCATTCAGGAAATTAAAGATGTCGGCCGTGCGATGTGACCGGGCACCATCTTGCATAAACCACGAGGTGTTCGCAGTGTCGTCTAAGGCAGTTTGTACCGCCACAAATTCACGAAGAATGTCCAGATAGCGTGATGCAGTAATCGTTTCGGATCTGAAAAATGGGCCAATGATTCCTTTGGAAGAAATGGCGGCCCAGACCAGTACTTTTTGAGGATGCAGGAACGATGGGACTGCAACATGGGGCTTTTCGGTTCCCCATACGCGCCAGTTCTGTTTATTGACGAAGCCATCCAGGTAAAAATAAGCTTATTCAGTAAACCAAATGCTGCCTACATGCATATCGCCGTCATCCATCCTGTGCACTATATCGTTAGCGAATGTCTCTCGTGCAGCAATAGTAGCAGCGCTGAGGGGTTGCCGCGTTTGAATTTTGTATGGATAGAGGTGTAAACTCTGGCGCATGAGACGATACGTGGACGTTGGCGTCATTTGGACCGAAGCTGCGACACAGCGAACGGAAACCCGAGGCCGCTGTTGGATCACCTGCTGCACTAGCTGCGCGTTGCCCTCTGTGGTTGCCGTACGCGGTCGCCCTACCTTTCCAGCACGTTCATCCGTCACGTTCCCAGTCCGTTGAAATTTTTCAAACAGATCCTTTATTGTATCGCTTTTCGGTCCTTTGGTCACATTAAACCTCCGTTGAAAACTTCGTCTTGTTGCAACAACACTGTGTTCTAGGCGGTGGAATTTCAACACCAGAAAAATCCTCTGTTCTAAGGAATAAACCATGTTGTCCACAGCACACTTGCACGTTGTGAACAGCACACGCTTAGAGCAGAAAGACGACGTACAGAATGGCTCACCCACAGACTGCGTTGTCTTCTATATCTTTCACATCACTTGCAGCGCCATCTGTTGTTGGAAATTGTAACTACTGTAATTTCGAAAGTTTGTCCGCCTGAAAATATACTGTTGTCCCAAGCATATTGCAACAAACGGTGTATTTCTATCGCTGCTCGTTTAGTTTTTATTGCCGTTTCAAATATACCGGTAATTTTTTAAACACCCTGTATCAGTTCAATAACTTTAACCATTTTCGAAATTTGGATGTTTTTCTGTAAAAATCATTGCCGCAACAGAAAAGAGCTAGAAACTTAAAAATTTATATTTAGATTCCTTTTGGATAATAATTTAGTATAAACAGTATTCTGGATCTCACAAATTAAAATTTTAGTTGAAATTCATGATTGTCTGGTTTTTGTCTTAGAAATTAAGGAAGCAAGATAGATTAAGTAGGCGAATAAATAAAGCTGGGATGTTTAAATTTAAGTACAAGGGACATCCGCTATAATCATAACAATGTGAGAACTTTCAACAGAATAACTACAAAACTGTAGCTATAGCATATCTCCAAAGAGCAAGTTCAGAGCTGGTCTACTGCGTGTAGTGTAATTAAATTAATTCTCTCGCCCAAAATACTTGACTTAGCCACGTAAGACTTTTATTATTATTACTTACTTGTGTGCTGATTACACAATTATATTGAAAGCTTCATCGGCCATCAGCAAAGGAAGCAATGATTTATTCGATAACTTAAAGTGGTGCATTACTAGCCCAGCGGCTAGTCGGGAGAGCAGATTTGATCAGGCGTTCCCTTAGCCGTCCACACCGCGGCTTTATATGTAACAACGCTGCGCGAGAAGAAAGAAGGCCCCAGTTCCCTCCAGACGCTGATAAGCTCAGCACCTGTGCCGGGAGTCGCGTCGCGTAGCGTCGGTATCATTGCTATAAACCGCCTCGGAAGCAATAATAAGTTACTCGGGATACGCGTAACCATCAAATCGGTTTCGAGTGAAGTTTTAATTCTGGGATGACTTTAATGATCTGTCTTTAGTTTGCGTATGTCGTATTTTCACGTGCCGCCGCAGAACGGACATTCTACCATTATTTAGCGTGGCGTTTGATGAACATGATCATCAAATTATGGCGAGCATACACTTAAACATTTAATTTGAACAGTTATAGTTGCATCAGCGCATTAGACTCTGAACTGCTCTGGTAGTAGGATTGTGTGGATTCTTTTTGGTCTGTGACTTTCAGAATATAGTGAATATTTTAGAGAGAATGGTGTTTGATTATGAATCCCAGACAATCTCCTAATTCCTCAGAGCTATAAGCTGTAGCTATAAATGTATTTCTCAGATGAAGTGGGCACTAGTAATTCTAATTACAGGCTAATCACTTTCTGGTTGCCAATATTGTAGTTAGAGAGCCAGTGTTGAGAACGGCAAACAACAGCATTAAATAAACATTTATTCTATTGTTCCACCCGGGGCACCACACAAGCTACACCGCGATGCAGAGCGCCTCCCTTGCAGAGTCTGCCACTTGAGTTTGATAAATGTCTCCGTAACGCTATCACGCTTACCAAATAACCCTGGGACGAAACACTCCGCTCTTCTTTGGATCTTCTCTATCTCCTCTGTCAATCCGACCTGGTACGGATCCCACATTGATGAGCAATACCCAACTATAGGTCGAACGCGTGTTTTGTAAGCTACCTCCTTTGTTGATGGACTACATTTTCTAAGGACTCTCCCAATGAATCTCTACCTGGTACCCGCCTTACCAACAATTTATTTTATATGATCATTCCACCTCAAATCGTTCCGCACGCATACTCCCAGATATTTTACAGAAGTAACTGCTACCAGTGTTTGTTCCGCTATCATATAATCATACAATAAAGGATCATTTTTTCTATGTATTCACAATACGTTACAGTTGTCTACGTTAAGGGTCAGTTGCCACTCCCAGCACCAAGTGCCTATCCGCTGCAGATCTTCCCGCATTTCGCTACAATTTTCTAATGCTGTAACGTCTCTGTATACTACAGCATCATCCGCGAAAAGCCGCATGGAACTTCCGACACTATATACAAGGTCATTTGTACATATTGTGAAAAGCAATGGTCCCATAACACTTCACTGTGGCACGCCAGAGGCTACTTTAACGTCTGTAGACGTCTCTCCATTGAGAACAACATGCTGTGTTCTGTTTGCTAAAGACTCTTCAATCCAGCCACACAGCTGGTTTTTATATTCCATAGGCTCTTACTCTGTTTATCAGGCGACGTCAGAGATATAGGTGTATAGTTTTGCGCATCTGCTCGACGACCCTTCTTGAAGACTGGGACTACCTGTACTCTGCCAATCATTTGGAACCTTCCGTTCCTCTAGAGACTTGCTGTGCTCCTCCCTCTGACATTCTTTAATTCCGAGGTGTTTTGGAATTCCCAGCACACATACACTCAGGCATTCACACAAATATACACTGAAGCTCCATGGAAACTGGTGTAGTCATGCGTATTCAAATACAGAGATATGTAAACAGGCAGAATACGGCGCTGCGGTTGGCAACCCCTATACACTGTGGTCCATTGACAGTGACTGGGCCAAATATCTCACGAAATAAGCATCAAACGAAAGAACTACAATAAACGAAACTTGTCTAGCTTGAAGGGGGAAACCAGATGGAGCTATCGTTGGCCCGGTAGATGGCTCTGTCATAGGTCAAACGGATAGCAACTGCTTTTTTTAAAAATAGGAACCCCCATTTTTATGACATATTCGAGTAGTACGTAAAGAAATGTGAATGTTTTAGTTGGACCACTTTTTTCGCTTTGTGACAGATGGCGCTGTAATAGCGACAAACGTATAAGTACGTGGTATCACGTAACATCCCGTCAGTGCGGACGGTATTTGCTTCCTGATTACCCGTGTTAAAATGGACCGTTTACCAATTGCGGAAAAGCTCGATATCGTGTTGATGTACGGCAATCGTGATAAAAATGCCCAACGGTCGTGTGCTGTGTATCCTGCTCGGTATCCTGAACGACATCATCCAAGTGTCCGGACCGTTTGCTGGATAGTGGCGTTATTTAAAAAAAAAAAACAGGAAGTGTTCAACCACATGTGAAACGTCAACCACGACCTGCAGCAAATGATGATGCCCAAGTAGGTATTTTAGCTGCTGTTGCGGCTAATCCGCACATCAGTAGCAGATAAATTGCGCGAGAATCGGGAATCTCAAAAACTTCGGTGTTGAGAATGCACCCGTACCACATTTCTATGCACCAGGAATTGCATGCCGACTACTTTGAACGTTGTGTACAGTTGTGCCACTGGGAACACGAGAAATTACGGGACGATCACAGTTTTTTTGCACGCGTCCTATTTAGCGACGAAGCGTCATTCACCAACAGCGGTAACGTAACCGCCGTAATATGCACTATCGGACAACGGAAAATCCGCGACGGCTGCGACAAGAGTAACACCAGTGACCTTGGCATGTTAATGTATGATGCGGCATTATGGGAGGAAGGATAATCGTCTCACATTTTATCGATGGCAATCTAAATGGCGCAATGTATGCTGATTTCCTACGTGATGATCTACCGATGTTACTACAAGATGTTTCACTGCATGACGGAATGGCGATGTACTTCCAATATGATGGATGTCCGTCACATAGCTCGCGTGCGTATGAAGCAGTGTTGAATAGCATATTTCATGACAGGTGGATTGGTAGTCGAAGCACCATACCATGCCCCCCCCGTTCAACGCATCTGACGTCCCCGGATTTCTTTCTGGGCGGAAATTTGAAGGATATTTGCTATCATGATCCACCAACAACGCCTGTCAACATGCGTCAGCGCGTTGTCAATGCATGTGCGAACATTACGGAAGGCGAACTACTCGCTGTTGAGAGGAATGTCGTTACACGTATTGCCAAATGCGTTGAAGTTGACGGACATCATTTTGAGCGTTTATTGCATTAATGTGGTATTTACAGGTAATCACGCTATAACAGCATGCGTTCTCAGAAATGATAATTTCACAAAGGTACATGTATCACATTGGAAAAACCGAAATAAAATGTTCAAACGTACCTACGTTCTGTATTTTAATTTAAAACACCTACCTGTTACCAACTGTTCGTCTAAAATTGGGAGCCATATATTTGTGACTATTACAGCGCCATCTATCACACAGTAAGAAAAGTGCTCCAACTAAAACATCCATATTTCTTTACGTACTACACAAATATGTAATAAAAATGGGGGTTCCTATTTTAAAAAACGCAATTGATATCCGTTTGACCTAAGGCAGCGCCATCTAGCGGTCAAACCACAGCGCCATCTGGTTTCCCCCTTCAAGCTAGACAAGTTTCGTTCTTTGTAGTTTTTTCGTTTGGCGCTTATTTCGTAAGATATTTGGCGCGGTCACGATGCATGTACCACCCTGTATAAGACAAGTGACTGGTGCAGTTGTTAGATCGGCTACTGCAGTCACAATGGTAGGTTACCAAGATCTAAACGAGTTTGAACGTGGCGTTACAGTCAGCGCACGAACGATGGGACACACCACCTCCGAGGTAGCGATCAGGTGGCCATTTTCCCATACGACAGTTTCACGGGTGTGCCATGAACATCAGGAATTCGGTAAAACATCAAATCCCCGACACCGCTGCGGGCGGAAAAAGCTCTTGCAAGAACGGGACCAACGACGACTGAAGAGAATCTTTCATCGTGACAGAAGTGCAACCCTTCCGCAAATAGCTGCAGATTTCAGTGATGGGAAATCAGCAAGTCTCAGAGTGAGAACCCTTCAGCGAAACATCATCGATTAGGGCTTCCGGAGCCAAAGGCTCACTCGTGTGCCCTTGACGACTGCACGACACAATGATTTACGCCTCGCATGGGCCCTTCAACACCGACATTGGACTGCTGATGACTGGAAACATGTTGCCTAGTCGGACGTGTCTCGTTCCCAATTGTATCGAGCGGATGGAAGGGCACGAGGATGGAGACAACCTCATGAATTCATGGACTCTCCATGTCGGAGGAGACTGTTCAAGCTGGTGGAGGCACTGTAATTGTGTGCGGCGCGTGTTGTTGGTGTGTTATGCCACCCCTGACACGTCTACACACGACTCTGACAGGTGACACGTACTTAAGCATCCTTTCCGATCACATGCATCCATTCATGTCCGTTGTGCATTCCGACGGACTTGGCAAATCCAGCACGACAATGCGACACCCCAAACATCCAGAATTGCTAAAAGGTGGCTCCAGGAAACTCTTCTGAGTTTAAACACTTCCGCTGGCCACCAAACTCCCCAGACATGAACATTATTGAGAATATCTGGGATGCCTTGCAACGTGCTGTTCTGAAGAGATCTCGAGCCCTCGTACTCTTACGGATTTATGTACGTCCCTGCATCGGGGCTCGCAGAATGATATATTTTCATTCATAGTAGGTGTTTCACAAATAATTTTAAAAACGTGAGCAACAGATTCCTTTCAACAAAACAAGGAAAAAAGTTAATATAAATGTATGTCGGAAAATCTGTCGTTTTCGAGATATTAATGAAATCATAGATTTCGCTGCGGTGAGTGGCAAGTTGAGACTTTATGTCTGCCGGGGTGCATGTCTGGGTGCCCAAGGCGGTTTACACCGTATAGCAGGTGGCTGTATCTCAAGTGAATTGCGATAGACAAACAATTTATGATACAGTCTAGCTCCATAAGCTCTACTTCGCAATACTCAACATCCGCACAATAGCGGTTTGTAGTGCAATGTCTTAGTGAGTGGAGTAAAATGCAAACAAATTATTTCCTGCTGCAGTTAGCTCAAAAAATAATCCCTAACGTTTATGTTATGAATTGATCATGGGAACGAATCTCATAAATAGGAAGTTCTGGCGAAGATTAAAGTTTTGAATGCTAATGTTGCATCTAAATTTAATTATTATTTGCAGTTGGTTTCACAATCTAGTGAACAACAGAATAACTCAGTCAACCATTTTGGAAGGTGGAGAAACTCTGTAAAAACGTGAAAAAAGTAATATTCCGCACTAATGTGATGTGTATATCTGTTGGATCCGATAAGAATTTAGGTGCATTGCAAATTATAGTTAACACAGGGAACAAAATCATGTTTATGGTGACATTAAATCACTAAGGTTTATGGTTCACTAAATTTATATAAAATGAAACGTCTTCGACATGTTTAGAGGGCATTTTTTCTCTCTGCTAGTAGCAACTGTACTTTTAATAGATATTAGGTCAATATTTGTATTATACGTAGGCCTAGTAGCAGATTCCTTGAACTTTGTATTTCACTTTTCCTTATGGGCTTGTCCTGCTTTATTACAGTTAAAATGCAGAAAGTAGTATCCTGAATGAAGACTGTGGAATATAATATTTTTCATTTTTCTGTTACGTAAAGATGCCCACACATTTTCTTTGGTTGGCTACCTGCCCAATTGTCACTGTAAGATATTACTTGCTAAAGGCCTGTAGGCTGAGTTAATGCACAGGTACAGCTAAAATCTGAGTAATTTCGAAATGGTTAACCGAGGGTTTAGGTGGATGCAACATTATAGCAATCTTGCTACCGTGTTCTAAAGGAAATTATATATATATAACAGCACTACAGCCAGACTTCTTCCATTTTTTCATGTCACTTAAGACTATAACGGTTATTTCCATACAGAAAGCACCTAGTGTCAAGTGGAACACATGCAGTGGATGTAATTTATTTGGGTAATGCTTTTGTCCACAGATATTTGATTGCCACAAGTTACTGAGTTTTTTTTTTTAGTAAAATGTCTCTGAATCCTCGGAGATTACATCTGAAGACAACTAGTGAACATTTGATTTTCCATCAAAATGGATATTTCTGTTGACAGTAAGGAGAAACTGAGTTTAAGTTTTGAAGTTCACTGGTCCATTCAAAACCTGGAGTTGGAGTTAATACTTGGATTCCATTTTCGTAGTATTTGTGTGTTATAAGTTGGAGGAAATTGGTTTATGGACACATCGCATTGTCATGGTATTTCTTAACAGGCGGCCTATAAGTAATTGTTGAAGACATGCGAATTAACATGTACAACATTAGGCACAGAGGGTGTGGAAATTCAGTTTCATAATTTTTGCATCTGTTGAATATTTGCAAAATACAGAGATGAGATATCCGCAACAAACTATAGTTCATGACTTTATAATTGCTGTTAACTGTGGCAAATAAATCTACACTTGCAAGTAGAGCTCCTATCAGCCGAAGTTTCAGTATCTGATTTTGCTGTCGTTTGTAAGTGTTATATTTTTATGAGCTAATAATGTTCCTTTACTCATCTCAGGATGTGGCGCACTTTGGAAGTTTTAAGCATAGTCCTTGCGAGATGCGTATTATCGTTGGTAAAAATCTCTCGTTGTCGAATTTGAGTGTGATTTCACTAAACAAACCCATTGTTACTCAGCCCCTTTGCTAACCATCCCTCTAGCGGTTCTAGGCGCTCAGTTCGGAACCGCACAACTGCTACGGTCGCAGGTTCGAATCCTGCCTTGGGCATGGATGTGTGTGATGTCTTAGGTTAGTTAGGTATAAGTAGTTCTAAGTTCTAAGGGACCGATGACCACAGATGTTAAGTCCCATAGTGCTCAGAGCCATTTGGACCTAACCATCCCTCCATATACTTTGTGGTAAAGATTCGGACAAATGAACTGGAAACTGTTGAATGAATATTTTGTAAGACATTGGTCTCACTTTCTCGTTATTTTCCTCCTCTGAAACTTATATTAATGTGTGAAAATTAATTGTGTTCAAAACAGTTAAATGAAGATACGGTTAAGGCAACTGTTCAAGAGAAGCAGAGCATCGGGGTTCGAGTACCGGTCCAGCATAAATTTTCGACTCTCGGCGTAGCATTGCCGCAAAACCCTGTGCATTTGGAAGTTAGTATTTCCTTCCTGTCTCTCCCCATCTCGTTTCCTTTCCATTCCTTTACACTAAAATATTCATTGTTAATGAAACTTGACGCTCGACGGCTTTCCAAGTGAGGAAGACTTGTTCACGGTCGCCATTCATCTGTCTTCAGTGTGGTAATTCTGTACATGTACAACAGGTAGTCAGTTAACTGAAAGTACTCCGTTGAAACATGGCAGGATATTCATTTCGTGGGCAGGCATAAATGATTGTCATTTACGTCCTCGCGAATGGTAATGGGCACAAGGTTGCCGGCAGTGTCGGATGGTGTTTCCAGAGCGAAGACAGCCGAGTCATCCAACATTTGGTGCGCTGTGTCGTCGCGTTGCTGAGAAAGAAACCGACGCACCACAGACTGTGGATCGAGGAAGACCTCGTGTTGCTCGCAAGCCTGACCAGGAAGAGCACATTCTCCGGGATGTCGAAGAAAGGACAGTTATCAGCGCAATATAAGTGGCCTGGCATGTCGTACATCTCCGAGTTCAGCACGGAGGGTAACTCATGTGCAACTCACGAATCGATACCACCTTCAACGTGTAGGGACCTACCCCTGCCGATTACTCTCCACCGGATAACTTTTGCCGATGGTTTGTTCCACAGACTGCCAATCTGTTGTATGTATGTTTAGTTTTGTTTACAGATGAGGCGATATTAGGAAGAGATGGAACAACGACTTTCCACAACAAACACGTATCGTAATCCTCATGCTACATTACGTGCTAGACGTCAACATCAGTTTACGATTATTAGTGTGTGGGTTGTAATTGTAGGGCCGTACTTTCTACCAGCAAGTCTTACCGATGCTGAGAGACATTATTCACAACACGCTACAAAGCTTACTAGAAGATGTTCCTCCAGTAAATAAGAAGAAGCATGTGGTTTCTACATGATGTAGTTCCAAAACATTTGTCTCAGTGTCCGAGACACTTACCGCGAAAAACATTTTCGGGAGGATCAGTTCGCTGGCTTGCACCTTCCCCCGACCTCTGTCCTTTGGATTAATGTCTCTGGAGGCACCTTAAATAACTGTTGTCGACTCCATGCAGTGCTGTGTGCACAACGACCATATATGTTAAATTAAAAGGAAGGTCAGCGTTGGCCGTAATATTGATGTTTTATTAATCGATTCTGCCATCAATAAAACAACAATATTACGGCCAATGCTGACCTACCTTTTAATTTAAATAACTGATCTATGCAGCAGACTACTCTTCTTCGTGGCATGGGGGCTGCGAAACCAATCGAAACCATCGTAGAATATTTGAAAGGATGCGATAGTCCATGATTCAGCCACTAAACGAGTGTTTAGAGGCAAGAGAAAGGCATTTTGAGCATTTGTTGTTGTTTTATTTGTTGACAATTTCATTAATAGCTCGAAAACGCAGGATTTTCTGGCATATGTTTATCTATGAACTTTTTCCTTGTCTCACTGCATGGAAATGGTTCTAAAGCTTATAAAAGCATTTTTGAAACATCTTGTGTCAAAGGAAAAGAAAGTAGGTGAACACTTATTTCCTGACAGAAAAATGAAGCACCGAGAAAGGGATGAGGAAATACAATGAACACTCGCATCTTGAGGGGGTTTGTGACGTTATTGCATTAATTGCAAAACCACGTCAAAATTATGAAGAACTTGGTAGTATGAGACCCCTTATCAGTATGACGTTGTACCTTCTCTGGTCTGGACGCATGCACTGATTTTGGTGGAGTCTTCTTCTTTGCATATAAAAGGCAATGTACTGACTGACTCACACATCATCGCACAGCCCAAACCGGTAAGGACAGAAACTTGAAATTAGTACCCATCCTTTAAGAAGGGATTTTTCGAAATTCCATACCTAAGGGGGTGAAGTAGGGGATGAACGTTCTTTTGTATTTTTTTAAAGGTCGCTATTAAGGCAATTTGGAAGCTCGAACTACGAAAATTGCCATTTGGTTTCTCGGTTAGGAATAAAGAAATGTATGTTTCAGTATTTTTGGAAATTTAGCCCCATGGTGGTGAAACAGTGGGTGAAAGGTTTTGTTGAAACTATATCATCATTAAAGCTACATGCGTGAACATTGGTATTTGATTTCTCGTTTACAAATAAAAAAATACATGTTTGAGAGTTTTTTGGAAACTGAACCCCCAAGGGGGTGAAATAGGGGATGATATTTTTCATGAAAATATTTTATCATGTAAACATTCTTAAAGCTAAATCTGTAAAAAATTAAATCTGGTTTCTCATTTAAAAATAAAAAATACATGTGTCGTTTTTTGGAAATTCAAGCTCTATGGGGGTGAAACGGTGTATATAACTTCTTTTGGAAATATTTAATTGCGAAAGCTTTTCTAAATCTAAATCTTTGAAAACGGTGTTTGGCTTCTCGATTAGAGATGAAAAATTACGCGTTTCATTGTTTTTGAAATTCAAGTCGCAAAGAGGGTCAAATAGCGTCAAACTGATTCACTGACTCATCAATGCGAAGCCGAAAGCGCTAAGGATAGAAACTTCACGTTTGATGAAGGTGTGGATCTTATACTAGAGGAATCGTTGAAGAAGGGGTTATCCGAAATTCCGCTCCTAAGGGGGTGAAATAGGGAATAAAAGGCTTTTTGATAACATATCACTATTAAGGTAATTTGGAAGCTAGAACTAAGAAAACAGGTATTTCGTTTCTCAATCAGAAAATTAAAAAAATACGTATTTCAGCATTTTTGGAAATTCAACCTCTACGTGGGTAAAATGCTGGGTGAAAGTTTTTTGAAAACAAGTAAATACTAAAGAACTACTAAATGATTTTTAGGTCTACCTCTATTGCAATTTGGATTTGACGTCTTGGTTAGAAATAAAAAAAATACATGTTTCAGTGATCCTGGAAATCCTACCCCTGAGGGAGTGCAAAAGGGGTGAAAATTTTTATGAAAATATTTCGTTTCATTAAAAGCTAAATTTGTGAAAATTAATGATCACTTCTCGGCTAGATGTAAACGAATATTTTTGGAGCATGGAAATTGCTATGTGAAGATATCCACAAGAACGCAAAATACTTGATTAAAAAAAAAACTTTAGACTCCAGCTTTTGGGTCATAAGTACATTCGGAAAAGACCTCGCTTATCTGGCCTTAAATTAGAGTGAAAAGCTTAGAAGGTTTTCCGGTAGGGGAAGACCACAAGAATTCAATAAAATAAAAACAAGATCTTTGCAAGCCATACAGTCTACGCGAGCGAAGCAGCGGGTACTAAGATACACTATGCGATCAAAAGTATCCGGACACCTAGCTGAAAATGACTTATAAGTCCATGGCGCCCTCCATCGATAATGTTGGAATTCAGTATGGTGTTAGCCTGCCCTTAGCCTTGATGACAGCTTCCACTCTCGCAGGCATATTGTCGGTCAGGTGATGGAAGGTTTCTTGGAGAATGCCAGCCCATTCTTCACGGAGCGCTGCACTGAGGAAGGGTATCGATGTCGGTCGGTGAGGCCTGGCTCGAAGTCGACAATCCAAAACATCCCAAAAGTTTTGTATAGGGTTCAGGTCAGGACTCTGTTCAGTCCAGTGCATTAAAGGGATGTTATTGTCGTGTAACCACTCCGGCACAGGCCGTGCATTATGAACACGTGCTCGATTGTGTTGTGAGATGCAATCGCCATCCCCGAATTGCTCTTCAACAGTGGGAAGCCGTAAGTGCTAAAAACACAATGTATGTCTGTGCTGTGGTAGTGATACGCAAAACAACAAAGGATGCATACCCCTTCCATGAAAAATACGACCACACCATAACAATAGCGCCTCCGAATCTTACTGTTGGCACTACACACGCTAGAAAACGACGTTCACCGGGCACTCGCCATACACACACCCTGCTATCGGAACGCCACATTGTGTTCCGTGATTCGTCGCTCTACGAAACATTTTTCCACTGTTCATTCGTCCAGTGTTTATACTCCTTACACCAAGCGAAGCGTCATTTGGCATTTATCGGCGTGATGCGTGGCTTATGAGCAGCCGCTCGATCGTGAAATCCAAGTTTTCTCACCTTCCGCCTAACTGCAATCAATGATTCTGTTGCAGTTTGGAATTCCTGTGTGATGGTCTGGGTAGATGTCTGCCTGTTACACATTACGACCCTCTTCAACATTCGGAGGTCTCTGTCAGTCAACAAACGAGGTCGGCCTATACACTTTTGTGTTGTACGTGTCCCTTCACGTTTCCACTTCACTATCACATCGGAAGCAGCGGACCTAGAGATGTTTAGAAGTTTGGAAATCTCGTGTACGGACGTTTGACATAAGGGACACCCAATCACCTGGCCACGTTCGAAGTCCATGAGTTCCGCGGAGTGCCCTGTTCTGCTCTCTCACGATGTCTAATGACTACCGAGGTCGCTGATATGGAGTACCTGGAAGTAGGTGGCAACACAATGCACCTAACATGAAAAACGTATGTTTTTGAGGGTGTCCGGATACTTTTGATCACATTGTGTATTAGTGTCATGAAACCATTGTGTCCTCTCCTGAAGCAAGCTGGTTCACAACAGCTTCAACTTGCCCATGAAGTAATGGATATCGGCGCTGGCATGGGGTTGCCATGGTCCAATACACGTTAATCGAAGACTGGCCAAGGGATCTTGTTAGCCATGGGAGTACCTCAACGTCACGTAGTAAAATACCCAGAAGACAAGGTAGTGCAGTGCTGAACTTCATTCACCTAAGTGATACAGCGAAAGAAAATGGTTCAAATGGCTCTGAGCACTATGGGACTTAACATCTATGGTCATCAGTCCCCTAGAACTTAGAACTACTTAAACCTGACTAACCTAAGGACCCCGCCGGGAATCGAACCCGGGCGCGGGAAGCGAGAACGCTATCGCACGACCACGAGCTGCGGACAATACACCGAAAGACATCAAAGTGTGGGAGGCATTAGGAGGACTAGGATGGGGTTTGTTTATGGGTACTGCACCGTCTAGCAGCGATTTTATTTTTTGGTTCCCTTGTATAGCAACAGATAAACTTTTACAGACAAGTTAGCACCATATGGCAAGCTAACAAGCTCCAACATTATTAAAACCACTAATTCATTTTTAAAAGGATTACATAATGTCAGATGCAAAATACTAGTAAAACCATATGGTCAAGTATAAGACATTACATAAAGTTGGAATTATAGACTTTGGAGGTTGTCTGCACCGCAACACAACTTCATGGATAGGATGGTACCAGGTATCCCTACAGTAGGAGATTTACTTTGCAACTTGCTGCTGTTGATCTTGCAGGCTGCAAAGGAATTTCCAGACATTTCAGTTTTCGTGCTGGTCTTCTGCTGTTTCATCTAGTGACGCTGTTTTGAAGTAGACCACATCTCTACTTATGGCTGTGTTTGTTGTTCACAGTGCTCAGTTGTTCCTGATCTGAGACATTTGGCGGGTAGCAATATATACCGTCTAGTGGGTGTTGCTTGGACGTGGAAGACTTCATTCTCTCTTCACATGCATCTGTCTCCTATCGAAATGTCGGTGGAGCGATTCCAGAAAGACAGTAAACCTGCAGGAGCAGGTTTCAGACAACCAATGCTGAGTACACATGTTCCATTCAATGCGACATCAAGTTGTTTTTCGTCACCGGGCTTGTACCCAATTGGAGAGGCATATTTATCTGGAAAACAGCAAACTGCTAGAGCTGTTGTTTTCACCTATTGTGGTTTAGTACCCCAATTTGACCGAACAGTTCTTCTAATGTCAGAATCCTCTCCATGATAACAGCCAACCAAGCATTTGGATTAGGGTAGTGCTCCAACGGCGTTGCTACCAACGTAACCTTTAGCCCTCTGGATGCATGTCGGTTAGGACGATGAAAGGCGCAAAACTTTAAGGCAGTCTCATAACGCAACCTTCCAGACGCAGTGACATCATTTCTCATCCATCTAAAGGCCGGTTAACGCCCAGGAAAAGGGACTTCTTAACAAATATTTCACAGAGCTAGTCACGAATGACTTTTAAAATTACAAAATCATAGGCGTGGAGTTCATAGATTGCTCCGCTGCCTACCATATGGTTTGTGCAAGGGACCACATTTCAGCAGAAGGCGGTACAAAGACAATTACTGTCAGAAGCCTCTTCGATAACAGCATTATCATTGTGGACTCCCAGAATGAAAGAAGCAGGCTTGGGGAAAGAGGACCGTTTCCTGTAAACTGTACCCAGTGAAATCTGCTCTCAGAGAAATTTGCACCTGGAAAAGGTCGAGGAAGCGTCCACTAATCCTCCCGTTCCAACTCGAAGACTTTCCCGGCAGGTAGAAGAGCCGAGAGCCCTCCGCAGCCTGCTCTTGAGGCCCCCACACACAACCCGACGAGCGGGCATGTTCCGACCCGTTTGCCTGTGTGTGGACGGTGGGTCCGCGGTCGGGTCCGTAAAATACGTTCTATACCCGTGGATCAGCATATGGTATGTCTATTGTGCATAAGACGTTTTGTCATTCGAACGAAAAGGGCCTCCTGCACGTAAAACGAGAACTTCACCGACAAAATTTCAGAAGTTGACCGGGGATATTTTCTCAGTATTTTGGTAGTCTCCAGTGGTTTGTTACAGAGCAATTACATTTAATTTGATTTCTTACCCCTTGTATCGGCGTTCCATTCAAGACATCGGCACGGTAATTGCTGTATGTCCTGTTTATAAACAAACTTGTTCCAATTACTCACGGTACTTGCTTTTGAAACGGTTTCTTCACTTTTGTTCTTCAAGCTTCCAGTCATTACTTCTCGGACCAGTCTCGGGTTGGTTTCCCCTGCAGTGCTAGTTTTACGTTAATAGTATAAACAGGTTAACTGGTGAAGAATCGGCCAGTAGGCTCAAAAACGGCTCTGAGCACTATGGGACTTAACATCTCAGGTCATCAGTCCCCTAGAAATACTTAAACCTAGCAAAGCTAAGGACATCACACACATCCATGCCCGAGGCAGGCTTCGAAACTGCGACCTTAGCGGTCACGCGGTTCCAGACTGAAGCGCCTAGAACCGCTCGGCCACCAGGGCCGATAGGCATCTCATGGTTGCTTTCATTGAATGGATGGAAAAACGGCAAGACGCGATATGCTCAGCTGTTTCCGCAGTGACGGCAAATCCATAACAGGAGCTTTGCATCTGTGCATAGGTGCCTACAAATAACCTGATCTTTTCTTCTTATTATGCTTTGGTAATTGCGTATTACAGCCTTTCTGATTGTCATGAAAGTATTTTCACAGAAACCAAGATAATTCCCATATCAAAGCATATTTCTTTTTTTATTGTATTTTTTGGAAGGTATATCTGTCTAGAATGTTGGGACGAAAAGGTTTCTTCATCCGTGGATTACAAAAGTTTCTACAGTCCACTATTCTAAGCAGTGTCACGGCCGCCGAGAGGCGCCCGGCTCACGTAGGAAACTTGTTCACAAAATGATTTGTACTGCAGTGTGCATTCAAACATATTCACCGAAAACGCTGACGAACAACGTGTGCAGGCTGCCGAATGCAGCATATCCTTCTCAGCCAGATCGACTTTTATGGCCAACAAGAACGACACAATTGCTCTCCAGGAACAGTTCAAGTTAAAGGAAGGCCTAATAGGCCGGCCGGAGAGGCCAAGCGGTTCTAGGCGCTACAGTCTGGAATTGCGCCACCGATACGGTCGCAGGTTCGAATCCTGCCTCGGGCATGGATGTGTGTGATGTCCTTAGGGAAGTTAGGTTGAAGTAGTTCTAAGTTCTAGGGGACTGGTGACCTCAGACGTTAAGTCCCATAATGCTCAGAGCCATTTGAACCATTTGGAGGCCTGATATACAGTCTCTAAAATGGAGATTAACCGTAAGTAACGAAAATACTCTTTTTGGCGAAATTTTTGTCAAAACATAATTTTTGGTCCGCTGTATTGGATTAGTCATTTTGAATTTTGAAAAGTAACTTCAGATTTGTGTTCAGCGACATCAAATACAAATAATGACACGTAGTTTATATGCAAATTGAACAGATAATACGCATAAAAGTTCTCCCTAAACTTTGAACAGGTTTTCCTCGACAAACGATTTTTTAACACTGTTTGCAACATAAAATAAAAGCCGTTCAACTTATTAACTTCTATCTTTGACCACCGAAAAGAAAACACTTTTCTTAGACGCTTATACCTATAATATTTGAAACTTTTTTTAATATTAGTTATTTTTTGTAAAGCTGTAAAGGGGGAAACAGACTTCCAGAAATCGAACTCAATGTTCGACTTAGTACCACATCGTTAAATGTAAGGTTATTTTATGGTGATTAGGCATAAGCTGCCACTCTTAACGCTGATTGTGCCTGTCCTCTAAAACAAATATCTTTATTACAATAATTCTACATCTGCATCCATAATGTGCGAACGACTGCGAAATGCATGGCAGGAATACTTCTCATTGTACAGCCTACTAAAGTTTCTTATCGTTCCTCCGTTCACGTATGTAGCGCGGAAAAGAATTGATTTTCTCAAAAGCCTCACTAGGCGCTCTAATTAGTGTAAGCTGTCCTCGGTATCCCGTGTGGGGGTTGGGTTGTAGTATATTCCTAAATTCATTATTCAATGCTCTATCTTGAAACTTACTAATTAGGCTTCCTCGGGATAGTTTGCCTCCATCTTCAAGCGTCGGTCATTTCAGTTGCATCAACATCTTCGTGACATTCTCCCACTGGTCAAACCAACCTATCTTTAGTGCTCCCATTCTCTTTTTCGTTGAATATTCCCTGTTCGTCCTATTTTATACGGGTCCCATACATACTTGAGCAATATTATCGAATGAGTGTTTTACATACAGTCTCCTCTGTATAATGATTGCATTTCCCTAGTACGCTACCAATGAACCGAAGTCCGTCCCCTGTTTTACTTACGACTGAGGTTATGTCATCGTTCCATTTGATACAAACTGTTATGTCAAGATATTCATACGAGTTGATCGATTCTATTTATGACTCGTTGATATTGTAGTCATAGGAAACCACGTTGTTTTCGTTTTGTGAAGTGCACAGTTCTACAGTTATAATTATTTGAATCAGTTTTCCTATCTTTGCAGCGCTTTGAAAACTTATCAAGATCTAACTGAATCTAACTTGTGTAGCTTTTTACAGGTAGTACCTCATTATTACATCGTCATGCGAAAAGCCGATCACTAAATTAGTGTATGTGAGATCATTACTACACAACAATGACAACAGGGGTCCCAAAACACTTACCTGAGGCACGCGTGAAGTTGTTTTCCCATTTGCTGGTGCCTCTCCATCCAAGATAACTCTGCTGAGTTTTCTCTACCAAAAAATCCGTAATCAGTCACAAAATTCGCTTGATCCCTTTTCGATTGTACTTTTGATAATAATCGTAGATGTGGTACAAATCAAATGCCTTTCGAATATCTAGAAATACTGCAGCTACACGACTGCCTTGATCCATAGCTTTCAGGATGCCATGTGAAAAAGCCGCGAGTACGGTTTCACATGTTCGAAGTTTTCGAAATCATTGCTGTTTGGAGGAGAGGAGATACCTCACTATTTTTGAGCTCAGAATATGTTCTAAGATTCTACAATGAATGTGTTGGATGTTAGTCCTATGGTTCACTTCTGATACGCTTCTTTTAGATGGGTGTACCGTTTTTTGTTCGCGGGATCTGTGATAGATTACGATTAAAAGAGAGGTTAACTCAGGCTGATATATGATATAGAATCTGAAAGGGCATACACTGTGTGCTGAAGCTTGGTTACATTTTAGCGATTTAAGCTGTTTCTCAACACTGCTGGCACTAATCTCCATATCACTTCTCTTTCCAGTGCTGTCGGAGCAGTACTTCTGTGCAATTCAGTATATCATTGTCGTTATTGCGAAGTTGAGGATCCATAAGCGTTATAAAATAGTGATTAAGTAAGATATTCTTTAAAAGTACGGAGCGTTCATCACAACTTACATATCATAACTTACGTAGACATAATGATTTTTCATATTAGGACATAATACGCTGAAGAGCCAAAGAAACTGGTACACCAGCCTAATATCGTGTAGGGCCCCCGCGAGCACGCAAAAGTGCCGCAATACGACGTGGAATGGACTCGACTTATGTCTGAAGTAGTAATGGAGGGAACTGACACCATGAATCCCGCAGGGCTGTCCATTAATCAGCAAGAGTACGAGGGGGTGGAGATCCCTTCAGAACAGCACGTCGCAAGGCATTCCAGATATTCCGAATAATGTTCATGTCTGGGGAGTCTGGTGGCCAGCGGAAGTGTTTAAACTAAGAAGAGTGTTCCTGGAGCCACTCTGTAGCAATTATGGACGTGTGGCGTGTCACATTGCCGTGCTGGAGTTGACCAAGTTCGTCGAAATGCACAGTGGAAATGAATGGATGCAGGCGGTGAGATAGGATGGGTACGTGCGTGTCACCTGCCGGAGTCGTATCGAGACTTATCAGGGGTCCCACATCGCTAAACTGCACACGATCCACACCACTGCAGAGCCTCCTTCTTGAAGAGTCCCCTACTGACTTGCAGGGTCCATGGATTAATGAGGTTGTCTCCATATTCGTACACGCCCATCCACTAGATAAAATTTGAAACGAGTGTCCCATCGCCCATCCGCCAACTGTAACACCACGTTCAAACTCACTTAAATCTTGGCAACCTGCCATTGTAGCAGCAGTAACTGATCTAACAACTGCAGGAGAGGCGTGTTGTCTTATACAGGCGTTGCCGACCGTAGCGCCGTATTCTGCCTGTTTACATATCTGTGTTATTTGATTACGTATGCCTCTACCAGTTTCCGTGGCGCTTCAATGTATGCGTGGTAATGTTACCGATGACAGTGTCACTAAAGCGGAGCCACAAAGGTAAGTCTTGCGTTCCAGACTGCATTCGAATTAGGTTCCTTTCACAGTATGCTCATGTAATAGTTACACATTTAGGAACCAATAAATCGCTCACTCGATGAAAAATCCTTGCCTATAAACGGGAAAGTTGCACAGATCAGATTACAGGAATAAACAAGAAAGCAAACATACGTAGCTAATCCAGTGAACTAATGACCTACATCCCTCACTTCTATTTCCAGCTCTGGAACATACACTCTGTTCGAACATTATGAATTACCACCAAGAAAAGGATCTGTTTACACGTAGTCAGCACGGATTCACAATTATTGTTGTTGTGAAACGTTGTGAAACGCTGTTTATTCTCATGAAGTAACGAGTGCTATCGACAGGAGATCTCAAGATGATTCCATATTTATATAATTTCGGTAGGCTGTTGATATCGTTCCTTACTGGCGACTTCCAATCCAATTGTGTGGCTATGGGATATCTTCTCAGCTCAGCGGCTGGATTCATGATCTGCTGTCAGAAAGGTCATAGTTCGTAGTAACTGACGGAAAATCATCGAGCAAAACGAATATGATATCTGGCATTTCCAAGGTAAGTGTCGCAGGTGCTCTCCTGTTGCTAATCTGTATCAACGATTTAAGAGACAATCTGAGCAGCCGTCTTAGATTGTTTGGAGATGATGCTTCCATTTAGCGTCCAGTACGGTCATTAGTAGATAAAATCAATTGCAAAATTATTTAAACGAACTATATGTACGGTGCGAAAAGTGAGAATTCTGACTCTAAACAATGAAAAGTATGAGGACATCCGAATGAGTACTAAAAGGAATCCGTTACATTTCAGTTAGACGATAAATTACTCAAATCTTACGCCATTGAGTTCAACAAAATGCCTAGGGATATGAGTCACGGATATGAATTACGAGCTGTGGAGGCAACCATTTCTTAGTTTGCAGTGTAGTTTCGCTTTCTTAGTTCCTTTGAGATCTTTTCAAGTTCCAGTCTAAAATTTTCTGCCTAGTATGCAGAAACATAGGGAGAAATAATCATCATAATAAGATAAGAGAAATCTTGAACTATCACGGAAAGATTTGGACGTTAATTTTTCCCGTGCGTGGTTAGAGGTTGGAACGGAGGAGCGTGAAAGCGATTCGATGAAACCTCTAGCAGACACTTAAGTGTGAATTGCAGAGTATTCACGCAGATTAGATGTAAATATGCATCGTGCAAGGAGGAAAAGTAAGATACAAACGGTAAACAGGTAGAGGCAGTGCATTATGCGCATGTGTAAGAGGGAATACAGTAGAGAGGTGTGCAGTTGGTGACGCTTTTCCCCTTTTTCCGAGCCGGCAGGTGTGGCCGAGCGGGTCTAGGCGCTTCAGTCCGTAACCGCGCTGCTACTACGGCCGCAGGTTCGAATCCTGCCTCGGGCATGGACGTGTGTGATGTCCTTAGATTAGTTAGGTCTAAGTAGTTCTAAGTCTAGTCGACTGATGTTAAGTACCATAGTGCTTAGAGCTATTTTGAACCATTTTTTCCCTTTTTACGGCAGTCGATATTTTTTTTACGTCGGTCTTTTGCAAGGTGGCGTCGACGCGGCTGGGACAGGACCGCGCAGAGCCTGACTATGGACGTAGGAAGGAGATGAGTGAGGAATCGAATTGCAGGGAGGCTGTGACATAGTGGACACGTAGTCTCCAGGTATGCTGGGTGTTAATTTCACAGATTTTGGACTGGATGCCAATTTCACTGACTGCAGTTTTCGTATATCCACTCTGCTCCATTGTGGGCCCACCTGCAGAACAATTTTTATTTCAGTGGTCTTGGGCCATTAACGTATGGACTACGCTCGGATCTACCCTCAGTCACAGTGTGGATTTCCATCTGGCAGATCCACAAGTGACATGATATTCACCTTGCGCCAACTAGAAGAGAAGTGCCGCGAACACAGAGTGCCATTATATGTGGCTTTTGTTGACCTCAACGAAGCCTTTGACACCGTCTGTAGGCAGGGACTCTACAGCATTTTGGAAAAAAATGGATGTCCCCCAACTTTGCTGTCTTTAATAAGATCTTTTCATGACAATATGCGTGGCAGCACATGTAAACCACTCAGTATGAACTGTGGCGTAAGACAAGGCTGTGTGTTGGCACCTACACTTTTTGGAATTTTCCTCTCGGGTCTCCTCCAAGTGGCTTTCGAGAATTGCAATATTGGAGTACATCTGCATACTAGGAAAGACGGAAGGCTTTTCAGTGTCAGTCTTCTGAAGAGTAAGACAAAGCGCTACGAGATAGTCGCTCGTGAACTCCTGTATGCTGATGATGCTGCAATTGTTGCGAACTCCGCAGGAGAGCTGCAAGAGCTAGTATCAGGATTTAGTCACGCATGCCACCTATTCTCGACGAGTGTAAACGGCACTACTCTGCAAGTCGTAGATAACTTCTGCTATCTTCGATCTACTATAGAATCAAACATGTCTGTTGACAAAGAAATTGATGGTCGCATTGGAAGAGCTGCGACAATTTTGGTAAACTCTCTACACGTGTTTGGAAAAACGACAAACTCTCTTTGACCACCAAAATTGTTGTATATCAAACCTGCGTCGGCAGCATCCTTTTGTATGCATCGGAAACATGGACTTCCTATGCCAAACAGGAACGTCGTCTTAATGCTTTCCACATGCGGTGCCTCAGATCCATCCTCAGAGTAAGGTGGAAGGATCGAGTGACCAACGAAGCAGTGCTATCTTGAAGCAGAGACGACTCCGCTGGCTGGAACACGTCCACCGTATGGATACTGACAGATTACCACGTGAGGTGATGCTTGGGGAAATCTCTATAGCCAAAAGACCTGTAGGACGTTCTAATGGTACTGGAATTACGTACCCATTACGGCGCCTCACCTGAACCTTTCGATACCAGTAATATTCTACTGTGTTTCTGTAAAGTAGTTGGCATATTTCTGAGACAACATTCAGATTTGATTTCATTAATGTGGAGGTACTTTGATACATCGATATGTTCATATTGCAATGATATTATTCTTATGTGTATCCTTTCTTTTGTCACTATGACCTTTGACGTACTTGTAACTCTGATTTTTGGGCGCGTAAGCGATTATTAGTTGTTAGAGAGTCGGACCTTGAAAGAAGGTCAAGTCTTGGACATCAGTATAAAAAGATGTATATTGTAGTCAGCTTATAAAATGTGGTCTTTAACAGTGAGGAAGATGTTTTCAAGTATGTTTTGTATTGTGAAGTGATGTTTTGTGTGTTACGTGATATTGCAACAAAAGCAATAAAAAGGAAGTCTAACTTGAATTCGGAGTGCTGATTATTTTTTTTTACATCACGATTGTGCTAACTTTCAAAGGTTTAATCTTCAAGAATGGTTTGTGAAACACATCTATAGAACTTTTGAATATCGCATAATAAAACGTAGGCCTCTTTGCATCCGAGCTTGGAATCATTACCACCTAGATTTTCGACGATTGAGCCATGATATTACAACGAGACCAGCGTGGGAAACACGAAAAGATGAGTGCCTAGTTTATTCATTATTACATGAAATGACTTTATTAACTGTGCTCTAATGACACCTGCCAAATAATAACTTTGTTGTTGCCCGAAAATCCAGTATTTAGCAGCGTGAGCAACACCACAATCATTATTAAATTTTGACCTTTGTTGTGGTAGGGTTGTTAGAACGTCCTGTATTGAGGTTCAAGGACTCATGTAAACGAGATATGGAGAGCTTTGGAATCGACACAAACAGATGGGAGGCACGGGCTAGCATGAGACCAGAGTAGCGTGATGATATATCATCTGGAATGTCGAAGCATGATGAAGGCTTGTTAGACAGATTAAGGCAGAAAAAGCTTCGCAATACTACCACTGCTCCTACCTCAGCAACCAGATGTACTTGTGACAATTGCGGCAAGAGACGCCGTACTGCCATTGGCTTGACAAATCATATGAAAAAATGCAACCCATAAACACACAGACACTGCAACAATCATCTACCAAGATGTCGTGGCCAATATACCGGGTGATCAAAAACTAAGTATAAATTGGGAAAATGAAAAAATCACGGAATAATGTAGATAGAGAGGTACAAATTGACACACATGCTTGGAATGAGATGGGGTTTTATTAGAACCAAAAAAATACAAAATTTCAAAAATGTCAGACAAATCGCGCTCCATTTGATCAGAATAGCAATAATTAGCATAACAAAGTAAGACAAAGCAAAGATGATGCTCTTACAGGAAATGCTCAATATGTCCACCATCATTCCTCAACAACAGCTGTAGTCGAGGAATAAAGTTATGAATAGCACTGTAAAGCATGTCCGGAGTTATGGTGAGGCATTTTCGCCGGATGTTGACTTTCAGCATCCCTAGAGATGTCGGTTGATCACGATACACTCGCGACTTCAGGTAACCCCAAAGCCAATAATCGCACGGACTGAGGTCTGGGGACCTGGGAGGCCAAGCATGACGAAAGTGGCGGCTGAGCACACGATCATCACCAAACGACGCGCGGAAGATATCTATCACGCATCTAGCAATATGGGTTTAAGCGCCATCCGGCATAACAATCGTACGTTCCAGCAGGTGTTCATCAGCCAGACTGGGGATGGCGCGATTCTGTAACATATCGGCGTACTTCTCACCCGTCACGGTAGCAGTTTTGCTGTGCAGCGCCATCTGTCGCACATTTTGTGAACTTTTTTGTTGTTCTAATAAAACCCCATTTCATTCCAAGCATGTGTGTCAATTTTTACCTCTCTATGTACACTCCAGGAAATTGAAATAAGAACACCGTGAATTCATTGTCCCAGGAAGGGGAAACTTTATTGACACATTCCTGGGGTCAGATACATCACATGATCACACTGACAGAACCACAGGCACAGACACAGGCAACAGAGCATGCACAATGTCGGCACTAGTACAGTGTATATCCACCTTTCGCAGCAATGCAGGCTGCTATTCTCCCATGGAGACGATCGTAGAGATGCTGGATGTAGTCCTGTGGAACGGCTTGCCATACCATTTCCACCTGGCGCCTCAGTTGGACCAGCGTTCGTGCTGGACGTGCAGACCGCGTGAGACGACGCTTCATCCAGTCCCAAACATGCTCAATGGGGGACAGATCCGGAGATCTTGCTGGCCAGGGTAGTTGACTTACACCTTCTAGAGCACGTTGGGTGGCACGGGATACATGCGGACGTCCATTGTCCTGTTGGAACAGCAACTTCCCTTGCCGGTCTAGGAATGGTAGAACGATGGGTTCGATGACGGTTTGGATGTACCGTGCACTATTCAGTGTCCCCTCGACGATCACCAGAGGTGTACGGCCAGTGTAGGAGATCGCACCCCACACCATGATGCCGGGTGTTGGCCCTGTGTGCCTTGGTCGTATGCAGTCCTGATTGTGGCGCTCACCTGCACGGCGCCAAACACGCATACGACCATCATTGGCACCAAGGCAGAAGCGACTCTCATCGCTGAAGACGACACGTCTCCATTCGTCCCTCCATTCACGCCTGTCGCGACACCACTGGAGGCGGGCTGCACGATGTTGGGGCGTGAGCGGAAGACGGCCTAACGGTGTGCGGGACCGTAGCCCAGCTTCATGGAGACGGTTGCGAATGGTCTTCGCCGATACCCCAGGAGCAACAGTGCACCTTCCGCCGACCACTGGCGATAACATCGATGTACTGTGGAGACCTCACGCTCCAAGTGTTGAGCAATTCGGCGGTACGTCCACCCGGCCTCCCGCATGCCCACTATACGCCCTCGCTCAAAGTCTGTCAACTGCACATACGGTTCACGTCCACGCTGTCGCGGCATGCTACCAGTGTTAAAGACTGCGATGGAGCTCCGTATGCCACGGCAAACTGGCTGACACTGACGGCGGCGGTGCACAAATGCTGCGCAGCTAGCGCCATTCGACGGCCAACACCGCGGTTCCTGGTGTGTCCGCTGTGCCGTGCGTGTGATCATTGCTTGTACAGCCCTCTCGCAGTGTCCGGAGCAAGTATGGTGGGTCTGCCACACCGGTGTCAATGTGTTCTTTTTTCCATTTCCAGGAGTGTATATTGTTCCGTGGTTTATTCAGTTTTCAAATTTATACTGACTTTTTGATCACCCGGTGTATATATGTTGAAGCTTGCATTAAGTTGCAGGGCGCGGAGCTTTGCTTTAGAGCTGTGCCACTGGACAAGTGGGGACGGATAACGGCTAGCTGGAGCTGCCAGGTATACACCTGCTGCTCGCCCCTGCTGATGAGAGCGCGCCCCCCTAATAGCCTTCCCGACCGTACGGCGCCGCCGCGGGTAGCCCTCGCGGGGCGTGTCCAATCGCGATTATTGCCGTGCCGATCTCATCCCGCGGGGCCGACAAATGGCTTGTTAATTTTGGCCCATTTGTTGAGTGTCAGCGCAGCGGCCCGCCGTATATCTGTCACTGTACGGCCGGCCGCAATTTGTAAGCGCTTTGAAACGCGCCCTCCAAAGGCCGCCGCTGCCGGCCGTCTCGTTTCTGAGGGGGTGGAGCCGGGCCGGGCAAGGCCAGCCGAGGAACGTGGAAGCGAGGTCACGCGGGTTTCGGGGGCGGACTGCGTGGGGGCAAGGTCGGATGCCGGCAACGAAACCAGCACAGCTCGAGGGCACGGGATCCCGATTTCGGTGGACCCTCTCACAGCTATTTTCCTCGAGTGCTAGCGTAACTGCGTTTATCTCAATCGACAATCTGCAAACGACGGATTAAATCAAGCGGGTGCCATCCGAAAAGTATTTGACGCAGTACCACAACAGCCATCTACATCTAAATGGATACTCTGCAAATCACATTTAAGTGCCCGGAAGAGGGTTCATTGAACCACCTTCACAATTTTCTCTATTATTCCCATCTCGTATAGCGCGCGTAAATAACGAACGCCTATGTCTTTCCATACTAGCTCTCATTTCCCTTATTTTATCATGGTGATTGTTTCTCCATACGTAGGTCAGCGTCAACAAAATATTTCCGCATTCCGAGGAAAACTTTGGTGACTGTAATTTCGTGAGAAGATTCCTCCGCAACGAAAAACGCCTTTGCTTTAATGATGTCCACCCCAAATCCTGCATCACTACAGTGACACTCTCTCCCCTATTTCGCTATAATACAAAACGTACTGCGTTCCTTTGAACTTATGCGATGTACTCCGTCAGTCCAATCTGGTAAGGATCGCACATCGCGCAGTAGTATTCTAAATGGGAAGGGAGAAGCATACTGTAGGCAGTGTTCTTAGTAGATCTGCTACATTTTCTAAGTGTCCTGGCAATAAAACGCAGTCTTTGGTTAGCCTTCTCCGCAACATTTTCTGTGTGTTCCTTCTAATTTAAGCTGTTCGCAATTGTAATTCCTAGGTATTTAGTTGCATTTACGGCCTTGAGATTTGACTGTAATTGAAGTTTAACGAATTCCTGTTAGTAGTCGTGTGGATGATCTCACACTTCTCGTTACTTAGGGTCAACTGACAATTTACGCAACATTCAGATATCTATTTTTAAATCTTTTGCAGTTTGTTTAGATCTTCTGATTACTTTATTAGTCGATAAACGACAGCGTCATCTGCAAAAAACCTAAGACGGCTGCTCAGATTGTCTCGCAAATCGTTTATATAGATAAGGAACCGCAAAGGGCCTATAACACTACCTTGGGGAACGCCAGATATCACTTCTGTTTTACTCGATGACTTCCGTCAATTACTACGAACTGTGACTTCTCTGACAGGAAATCACAAATCCAGTCACATAATTGAGACATTCCACAAGCACGCAATTTCACTACAAGCCGCTTGTGTGGTACAGTGTCAAAAGCCTTCCGGAAATCCAGAAATACAGAATCGATCTGAAATCCCTTGTCAGTAGTACTCAACACTTCATATGAAAAAAGAGCTAGTTGTGTTTCACAGGAACGATGTTTTCTAAACGCATGTTGACTGTGTGTCAATAGACCGTTTTCTTCAAGTAAATTCATAATGTTCGAACGCAATAAATGTTCTAAAATCCTGCTGCATATCAACATTAACGATATGGGCCTGTAATTTATTGGATTACCCCTACTACCTTTCTTGAATATTGGTGTGGGCTGTGCAATTTCCAGTCTTTGGCTACGGATCTTTCGTCCAGCGAACGGTTGCATATGTTTAAGTATAGAGCTATAGCATCAGCATACTCTGAAAGGAAACGAATTGGTATACAATCTGGACCAGAAGATTTGCTTTTAGTAAGTGATTTAAGTTGCTCCACTACCCCGAGGATGTCTACTTCTACGTTTCTGATGTTGGCAGCTGCTCCTGATTCGAATTCTGGAATATTTACTTCGTCTTTTTTATGAAGGCATTTCGGAAGCTGTTTTTAGTAACTGTCCATTGGCAGCACTGTCTTCGATACTATCTCCATTGCTATCTCGCAGAGAAGGCATTGATTGTTTCTTGCCGCTACCATACGTCACATTCGAACAGAATCTCTTTGGATTTTCTGCCAGGTTTCGAGACAAAGTTTCGTTGTGGAAACTGTTATGAGCATCTCGCATTGAAGTCCGCGCTGAATTTCGAGCTTCTGTAAGAGATGGCCAATCTTGGAGATTTTGCGTCTCTTTCAGTTTCGTATTTTTTTTCGTTGTTTCTGCAACAGTGTTCTGACCCGTTTTGTGTAAAAAGGAGGATCAGCTCCGTTATTTGTTAATTTATTTGGTATATATCTTTCTGTTGCTGTCGATACTACTTCTTTGAATTTCAGCCACATCTGACCCACTCTTACATTGTTAATTTGAAAGGAGTGGAGGTTGTCTCTCAGGAAGGCGTCAAGTGAATTTTTATCTGCTTTTTTGAATAGGTATATTTTTCGTTTATTTTTTTAGGACTTGGGGAGTTACAATATTCAGTCTCGCCACGACAATCCTGTGTTCAATAACCCCTACACCCGGTTTGAAGCTTGTTGTTAACTTAGGATTATTTGTTGCTAAGGTGTCAAGTGTGTTTTCACAACCGTTCCTATTCGCATGGGGTCATGAACTAATTGTTCGAAATAATTTTCAGAGAATCTGTTTAGCACAATTTCGGATTATATTTTATGCTTAGTTCCGGAATTAAACATGTTTTTTTGCCAGGATATCGAGGGCAATTAAAGTCACCAGCAACTATAAGTGTATGAGCCGGGTATGTGTCTGATATTAAATACAAGTTTTCTTTGAACCTTTCAGCAACTGTATCATCTGAATTGGGAGGTCGTTAAATTGATCCTAGGCGCTGAGTCCGGGACCGCGCGACTGCTAAGGTCGCAGGTTCGAATCCTGCCTCGGGCATGGATCTGTGTGATGTCCTTAGGTTAGTTAGGTTTAAGTAGTTCTAAGTTCTAGGGGACTGGTGACCACAGATGTTAAGTCCCATAGTCCTCAGAGCCATTTTTGAACGTTAAATTGATCACATTATTATTTTATTCCGGTTGCAATAAATGACTTCTGCTCATACTAAATCACAAGAACTATCTACTTCAATTTCGCGACAAGATAAACTACTTATAACAGTAACAAACACGCCACCGCCAGCCGTGTTTAGCCTATCCTTTCGGAACACCGTTAGGTTCTTCTCAAAAAATTCGACTAAACTTATCTCCGGCTTTAGCCAACTTTCAGTGCCTCTAACGATTTGAGTATGAGTGCTTTGTATTAGCGCTTGGAGCTCTGGCACTTTCTCAATACAGCTACGACGATTTACAACTCTTATACCGTTAGTGCCTGTATCTACATTCTACTTGTGTTCGACCTGCTCCCTTTGTGACTTTGTGACCGTTATTAACAAAAATTACCATAATACGAGTATTCATTGCTACGGAAAAGGCAACTTGTTATCTTCAACGGAGACTCAAGTTGTTAAAGTACCGTCGAATTCTGTGGTAAATAAACAAATACTACTTTAGTTTTCCTGGTAGCTTTGGTTGGTTCAGATAGAAATATCGTGATGAAGAATGCTCTATTGGGTACAAAACAATAGCAACAACTACCGATATACAGATTTTTTTGTGTTTGTACATGTAAACGGTGCTTGCATCAAAAGTAATAGCTTTGCGAACACGGAAGCTCAGAAGTCTCGCGTGCAGCTAATATTTATTACTTATAAAATACAATATATATATATATATATATATATATATATATATATATATATATATGGTAATGATATAAAAGACGTAATGCACTAACACTAAACGAAGAACACATCTAATGATGTGTAAAACTAGCAAACAACCTACCAGTTTCTGTCACACACATTCATTTACGTTTATTTCCCTGCCAATGCTACCAATACCATCGGTATCGTACCATTTTCTACGTCATTTATGTACTGTACCAAAACAACCGAATCGTAGTTGTTGTAGAGTGCAACTCTAATGGAATCATCGATAGAGGTACTAGTAGAACTAATATCAGGCGTGCTCTACGAAATGTCTTGGACTGTATATTAGCTGACCCATGCGGCATTGCCGGGATATTCATTTTGCCAATTTTCTGTTAAAAACTAAAAGAAAAAAAGTGAATTGAGATTGTAGTGAAATACCAAAAAAAAATTCATTCACACGTATCTGTTAAAATACCCCTGAAATTATGAAACAATTGCACACAGTTACAAGCATAACGTACACATGAATAAGTGCAGTATCCGGATTAAGCACGACGATCTCTTCAACAGTTTTTGTACTCTGGGCGCATCTGCTTTGCTTTTTTACAACACGATTTTGTAACTCTAGAGACGGCTATAGTTAGCTACAGCCCTTGCGCTTCGCCGTTGAAAGTTGTCAAAAGCGTACAAGGTGTCGAAGATTTCTTTATGCTGAATCGACTGTAGGAGTGTCTTACTGGTAAAGCATAAGTGTGTTAAAACATCAAGCTTGATACTTTTTTCACATATATCAGTGTTTATGACGTCATGTCTCTTGAATTATGTGTCTTACAATGAAATATTTGTGTAGGTACTTTCTGTGGCATATGTGAATACTGTCAGCGAAATGTGTTGCTAAAAGAGTTAGCAGCGAGGAAGTAATAAAGTTAAATGTGATGCACAATGCGGCAGTTTTGTCGCGTCTCATTATTTATGAAGTCATATCTCCTGATCTATGTGTCATACACTGATATAATTTTGCAGGTACATTCAGCGGCACAAGTCAATACTGTCCGCAAAATGTATTGCGAATAAAGTTGGTAGTAAAGATGTAATAAATTTAAACGTCACGCATAATGCGGCAGTTTCTCACGCATCTCAGGGTTTATGACGTCATATTTCCTGAATTTTGACAGTTAGATGCTTCTTCTCCCCCCCCCCCCCCCCCCCTCCACATCCAACTATTATAGTCTAACAGCAAGGGATATGTGTACCAAGTTTGTTTGAATTCAGACTAGTGGTTTAGAAGACGTGGAACACACAAATACATACTCATGAGTATATACCTCCACTTTAATAATATTTATAGATTAATAACTACCTACCTCCGTAGCTGGCAGGATAGTGTGGCTGACTACCACGAGCATGATGCGGGTTCATTTCCCGATACAGCCAGTATTTTCACTTTGGTATGAGGAGTGGAAAGGGATCCATTCAAGGTCGTACAGCCGACTGAGGAGCTACTTGGACGATAAATAGTGGCTCCAGGTTCAAGAAAGCTGGAAAAGGCCGAGAGTTCGGGCAAACTGTGTGCACTTCCGCAGACGAAGGTCAGTGGCTGGGAAGACTTTAACTGTTGTTGTTGTCTTCAGTCCTGAGACTGGTTTGATGCAGCTCTCCATGCTACTCTATCCTGTGCAAGCTGCTTCATCTCCCAGTACCTACTGCAACCTACATCCTTCTGAATCTGCTTAGTGTACTGATCTCTCGGTCTCCCTCTACGATTTTTACCCTCCACGCTGCCCTCCAATGCTAAATTTGTGATCCCTTGATGCCTCAAAACATGTCCTACCAACCGATCCCTTCTTCTAGTCAAGTTGTGCCACAAACTTCTCTTCTCCCCAATCCTATTCAATACCTCCTCATTAGTTACGTGATCTATCCACCTTATCTTCAGTATTCTTCTGTAGCACCACATTTCGAAAGCTTCTATTCTCTTCTTGTCCAAACTAGTTATCGTCCATGTTTCACTTCCATACATGGCTACACTCCAAACAAATACTTTCAGAAACGACTTCCTGATACATAAATCTATATTTGATGTTAACAAATTTCTCTTCTTCAGAAACGCTTTCCTTGCCATTGCCAGTCTACATTTTATATCCTCTCTACTTCGACCATCATCAGTTATTTTACTTCCTAAATAGCAAAACTCCTTTACTACTTTAAGTGTCTCATTTCCTAATCTAATTCCCTCAGCATCACCCGATTTAATTTGACTACATTCCATTATCCTCGTTTTGCTTTTGTTAATGTTCATCTTATATCCTCCTTTCAAGACACTGTCCATTCCGTTCAACTGCTCTTCCAAGTCCTTTGCCGTCTCTGACAGAATTACAATGTCATCGGCGAACCTCAAAGTTTTTACTTCGTCTCCATGAATTTTAATACCTACTCCAAATTTTTCTTTTGTTTCCTTTACTGCTTGCTCAATATACAGATTGAATAACATTGGGGAGAGGCTACAACCCTGTCTCACTCCTTTCCCAACCACTGCTTCCCTTTCATGCCCCTCGACTCTTATTACTGCCATCTGGTTTCTGTACAAATTATAAATAGCCTTTCGCTCCCTGTATTTTACCCCTGCCACCTTTAGAATTTGAAAAAGAGTATTCCAGTCAACATTGTCAAAAGCTTTCTCTAAGTCTACAAATGCTAGAAACGTAGGTTTGCCTTTTCTTAATCTTTCTTCTAAGATAAGTCGTAAGGTCAGTATTGCCTCACGTGTTCCAACATTTCGACGGAATCCAAACTGATCCTCCCCGAGGTCTGCATCTACCAGTTTTTCCATTCGTCTGTAAAGAATTCGCGTTAGTATTTTGCAGCCGTGGCTTATTAAACTGATAGTTCGGTAATTTTCACATCTGTCAGCACCTGCTTTCTTTGGGATTGGAATTATTATATTCTTCTTGAAGTCAGAGGGTATTTCGCCTGTCTCATACATCTTGCTCACCAGCTGGTAGAGTTTTGTCATGACTGGCTCTCCCAAGGCCGTCAGTAGTTCTAATGGAATGTTGTCTACTCCGGGGGCCTTGTTTCGACTCAGGTCTTTCAGTGCTCTGTCAAACTCTTCACGCAGTATTGTATCTCCCATTTCGTCTTCATCTACATCCTCTTCTATTTCCATAATATTGTCCTCAAGTACATCGCCCTTGTATAAACCTTCTATATACTCCTTCCACCTTTCTGCCTTCCCTTCTTTGCTTAGAACTGGGCTGTCATCTGAGCTCTTGATATTCATACACGTGGTTCTCTTCTCTCCAAAGGTCTCTTTAATTTTCCTGTAGGCAGTATCTATCTTACCCCTAGTGAGATAAGCTTCTACATCCTTACATTTGTCCTCTAGCCATCCCTGTTTAGCCATTTTGCACTTCCTGTCGATCTCATTTTTGAGACGTTTGTATTCCTTTTTGCCTGCTTCATTTACTGCATTTTTATATTTTCTCCTTTTATCAATTAAATTCAATATTTCTTCTGTTACCCAAGGATTTCTAGCAGCCCTCGTCTTTGTACCTACTTTATCCTCTGCTGCCTTCACTACTACATCCCTCAGAGCTACCCATTCTTCCTCTACTGTATTTCTTTCCCCTATTCCTGTCAATTGTTCCCTTATGCTCTCTCTGAAACTCTGTACAACCTCTGGTTCTTTCAGTTTATCCAGGTCCCATCTCTTTAATTTCTCACATTTTTGCAGTTTCTTCAGTTTTAATCTACAGGTCATAACCAATAGATTGTGGTCAGAGTCCACATCTGCCCCTGGAAATGTCTTACAACTTAAAACCTGGTTCCTAAATCTCTGTCTTACCATTATATAATCTATCTGATACCTTTTAGTATCTCCAGGGTTCTTCCACGTATACAACCTTCTTTCATGATTCTTAAACCAAGTGTTAGCTATGATTAAGTTGTGCTCTGTGCAAAATTCTACTAGGCGGCTTCCTCTTTCATTTCTTAGCCCCAATCCATATTCACCTACTATGTTTCCTTCTCTCCCTTTTCCTACACTCGAATTCCAGTCACCCATTACTATTAAATTTTCGTCTCCCTTCACTATTAAAGTCTTCAGATAGTGAAGACTTTAACTATATATATTAAGACAGTAACTGTTCTCGAAAGAACAGATACCATTGATGACCGTGCAGCTTCTCTAGAATATATGACAATTAGTTGAAGCCCTCACCTTAGTGTGCGCGAGTAATGAGTTTATGGGCAAATGTCTATTAAGTACATTACATATGTAGATAGTGGACAGATGGGAATGTGGGTCTCACGGGAAGCGTGCAAGGTATAAGTCACTGCAGAAGCGCAATTCATCTATGTCCTCGGTGTTTCAGATGGATAGAGCGTACTGTCAAGTAAGTAGGAGATCCCGGGTTCGACTTCCGGTCGGGGCACACATTTCCAGCTGCCCCTATAGAGGTATATCAACAACACATGCCGGCAGCTGAGGGTTTCAACTAACTATCATTTATTCTAGAAGCTGCACGATCATCAATGGTATCTGTTCTTTCGAGAACAGTTACTGTCTTCCAAGAAGATTTTTAACATAGTGGTGACGAATAAGGTGAAAACTAACTGGGTAAAGGAAACCATGGAAGACCTTAAAAATCTAAGCATCTCCACAGAAGAAATATCAAACAGAGGAAAATACAGAGAAAAAATCAACAAACAGAAATTCAAAGAAACACCAAAAGAGAAGAAAGCAGGAAAGAAGTGGACAGAAGAGAGGAAGAAGAAACACAGTGAATTTATGAGAGGTTTTTGGGAAGAGAAAAGAAAGAGACAGAAAAAAGTGCCATGAATTTGAAATGTACCAATTTATGTACCATATTGTCATTGTGAATATTGATTTTGTTTTAAAGCTCTCCTTAATGGGGAATTAACGATTATATATATATATATATATATATATATATATATTAGTTAAACAGTTTGAGTCACGTAAGACGTAACAACCCTTTTATTTCGTGAACGGTTATAGATACCAAAACGATCTTTTCGGGAAATGTTAGAGCGTATGGGAGAACGAATTTTTTTTTATTTTGTTGATGTTTTTAACGCTGGTATCAACGGAGATACTGAAGCAACTACGTTTTCTTAAATGGAACCGTAAGCTATTTTATAGCTGCATTTAATAGCTCTTGAGAAGAAAATTACAATGATACAGCGTTCGTTAGTCTTGACGCTGAAACACGTCGAAAAAAAATTCTAGAAACGTCCTAGAATTTGAGAGTACGGTTGCGGGAATCAGCATCAGCGATGCAAATAGGGCCAAGCAGAGCTCTCGTGGTAGTCTGTGTCACAATGTCAACACGTTTGCCTGGTTACTTGTCTGTACTGCAAGCTGCTCATTTGTGCTTCAACATTCGTTGGGTGCAGAAATTTACACCTGTGACGTGAAGTTAGATATACTACTTTTATATGGAGAATGTAAAGAAATACCGTAAAAGTAGTATAGCGGTATGGGATTATCTATCCGGATCCCCATGTCCGACGCGTCAGGCAATTTGCACGAAATATTGAGAGGCTAGTGCGGACAGACTGCTTGAACGTCATAAAGAGGGCAAGGAAGAAGACTGTAGCTGACAGAGAACACGAAGAAGCCGTTCTGGCTACGACGCCAATGAATCCCGACGGTGGCATGAGACGTATTGCCAAGGAATGTGGAATCAGCCAGGCGTGTGTCACTCGCATCCTGCATTGACATAATTTCCATCCCTATCATCTGTCAGTACATCAGGCACTCGACAGTCGTGATTTCGAACGTTGTAAAGAATTTTCTGACTTTGCCATTCAGCAACTGAGAGACGCCCCAACGTTGCTCTTTACCGAAGAAACAATATTTACCAACCGCGCTAATGTAAATTTTCATAACAAACACTACTGGACAGTCGAAAATCCACACTGGCTTCGTCAGGTGCTACATCGACGGCCGTGGTAAAGTATGGTGCGACATTAGGGTATTACATTGTGGGACCTTAGTTTATTTCAGGCGTTCTAATAGGACATTCGTATGTAGGCTGTCTGACGAACATCCTCCGGTTCTTTAGAACAGTACCACTGGATATTCGACAGTTTATGTGGCTGCAACACGATGTTTGTCCAGTTCACTTGCCCGTTGTTGCAGCACGAACGCTGACTGAGAACTTCCCTGCACGTTGGATAGGACGAAATTCTGTTGTCAAACGGCCTGCGAGGTCCCCTCTCGATTTATTTCTGTAGGGAGCACTTAAAGATGCAGTTTATGGCGAAGCACTAACTACAGCAGACGATATATGTCATCGAATCACCAGTGCACGCTCTATCCAATGATCCACTGTAATCACATCTAACGGCGGTTGCAAGCATGTCTTCCAGTCCATGGTCAACAATTATAACACAAGCTTAAATAAAGGATAACGTTATTTTTTTGGAAGACAAATTTTAGGTTACGTGGTTTGGGTGATTACCAAATCATTGTTAGTAAACTGCTTACTTCATCTATGTTTGTACGAAATTGCACTGCAATATCAATAAGTTGACAGCACATATTGCACATCCATCACACTATAATCACTCGCTTGCGTTCAGCACTAAACCACGTTTCGTTAAGAAGAATTTTTATCTTGCGGTGTACAGGTGCTCACCAAAGTATTTTTAATAAAATCTTTGGTTCAATGAATGTATTCTATGTGATATAATTTAGATATTTAATACAGTAGCTGCTTTTAGCAGCGTATAAGACGAATGAACAACTGTTTTCTCTGTTTCAGCTCACGTAAATCTGGGAGGCTACATAAGTGTGAAATGGTTCTCCTAAGCCCTTTGGATACACTAGATCCTAGCCTATGTCGTTTTTCCACATACAGCATTTGTAGGCAAACCTGCAACATCTAGGTCGTAAATTGGTTTAATGGGAAGTAACGTTTTGTTCTCGTAGCGCAGGCCTATCTTACGGTGAGAGGCGGCTGCTTGGCATTGTTTGCACTGCAAATGCCATTGCCGGGCACCATACTCTCGTATTCTGGAACGTTTCTACAATTGTTTTGCTACAGGTCTGAACGTCAACATTAACAAACGCTTTATCATTGTAACTGTCTTCTCAAAAGTTAGCGAATGCAGTCATAAAAAGTGTATGGTTCCATATTAAGAAAACGTATTACTCAGTATCTCATTTGATATCAGAAGAAAACGTATTACTCAGTATCTCATTTGATATCAACCCTAAAAACATGAAACAAGCAAAAACATATGTGTCCCCGAGCGCTCTAACATTTGCCGAAAACAACGTCTCTATATGTACACTATCTGATCAAAAGTATCCGGACACCTAGCAGAAAATGACTTACAAGTTCGTGGCGGCCTCCATCGGGAATGCTGGAATTCAATATGGTGTTAGCCTATCTTTAGTCTTGATGACAGCTTCCACTCTCGCAGGCATATGGTCAGTCAGGTGCTGGAAGGTTTCTTGGGGAATGGCAGCCCATTCTTCAAGGAGTACTGCACTGAGGAGAGGCATCTATGTCGGTCGCTGAGGCCGGGCACGGAGTCGGCGTTCCAAAATATCCCAAAGGTGTTCAGTAGGATTTAGGTCAGGACTCTGTGCAGGCCAGTCCATTACAAGGATGTTATTGTCGTGTAACCGCTCAACCACAGGCAGCGCTTTATAAACATGTGCTTGATCGTGTTGAAAGATGCAATCGCCATTCCCGAATTGCTCTTCAACAGTAGGAAGTAAGAAGGTGCTTAAAACATCAACGTAGGCCTGTGCTGTGATAGTGCCACGCAAAACAACAAGGGGTGCAATCCCCCTCCACGAAAAACATGACCACACCATAACACCACCGTCTCCGAATTTTACTGTTGGCACTCACGTACCGGCAAACGACGTTCACCGGGAATTCGACATACCCACACCCTGCCATTGGATAGCCACATTGTGTTCTGTGATTTGTCGCTCCACACAACGTTGTTCCACTATCCAATCGTCCAATATTTCCGCTCCTTACACCAAGCGAGGCGTCGTTTGGCATTTACAGGCGTGATGTGTGGCTTATGAGCAGCCGCTCGACCATGAAATCAAAGTTTTCTCACCTCCTTCCTAACAGTCATAGTACTTGCAGTGAATCTTGATGCAGTTTGGAATTCCTGTGTGATGGCCTGGACAGACGTCTGCCTATTACACATTGAGACTTCTGGCGGTCTCTGTCACTCAACAGACGAGGTCAGCCAGTACGGTTTTGTGCTATACGTGTCCCTTCACGTCTCCACTTCACTACAACGTCGGAAACAGTTGACATAGGGATGTTTAGGAGTGTGGAAATCTCGCTTACATCCTGGGTTCGATTCCCGGCGGGGTCAGGGATTTTCTCTGCCTCGTGATGACTGGGTGTTGTGTGATGTCCCTAGCTTAGTTAGGTTTAAGTAGTTCTAAGTTCTAGGGGACTGATGACCATAGATGTTAAGTCCCATAGTGATCAGAACCATTTGAACCAATCTCGCTTACAGACATTTGACACAAGTCACACCCAATCACCTGACCACGTTCGAAGTCTGTGAGTTCCACAGAGAGCCCCATTCAGCTATCTCACGATGTCTAATGGCTACTGAGATAACTCATATGGGATACCCGGCAGTAGGTGGCAGCACAGTGCACCTAATATGAAAAACGTATGTTTTTAGGGGTGTCTGGATACTTTTGGTCACATAGTGTATAACCGTTTGCGAAAAGATGGGGGTGTTACATCTCATATGACTCAGCCTGTAGAATCATTAGTTTTGGAATGGTGGTCCATTTGCATATAAGTCATGTGTTGCACAAAGTGTATTGTTTGGTGGGCAGCTGCTCGAGCTTATTAGCTAAAGTGTCATGTTGTTAGTGGATGTTTGTGGTGGAAGAGGTGCTCTTGGAAGCAGTATGGATGAAGAGATGGGAAAACAGTTCGGGAAATTGATGTAGAAAGACATTCTGTAGTGTTATGCCATCATAAAGTATGGCAGAGTGGTGTGAAGGAATTTATGAGCATCTAGGAATGGAGGTGGAAAACTTATGATAGAGTATGCATTATGGCTTGATCATATTTGTCATCTTTCATGTCACTTGATACTCAAGGGTTGTTGATATATTTCAACAATTAGTATTACTTATGTATGAATGTGCTTGACGGATTGCAACTTAGTAGGAATTTGGACCTTACTGAACAAAGCACCTGTTCTCAAAAGTTAAGTCTGGAATGTTGCCTATGTTTATTGTAAATGGGTCCCTGTTTGTTTATGTTCATTGTTTCAAAATGATTCAAATGGCTCTGTGCACTATGGGACTTAATTTCTTAGGTCATCAGTGTCCGAGGCACGATTCGAACCTGCGACCGTAGCGGTCGCGCGGTTCCAGACTGAAGCGCCTAGAACCGCTCGGCCACTACGGCCGGATTCACTGAACATTGAAAATGATGAGTCACTGAATCAACAGCCAAGATGTGAATTGGGACACGTACCTTAATTATGTCATCAGCAGGTATAATTCTAAAGTCCATACCATTATTGGTCTCTTGCCAAGGAGGTGGTGTCTACAGAAGAAAAGTGCTATGTCTCCTCGATGTACTAAAACGGGGGTTACGATCTGGCATTGAGTCAACGAAGAAATTTGCAAACAGCGTACGTGAGGTATGGCAAAGAGCTTGATGAGCCAAAACGAAAGCCCTTGAAAGGCAAGAACCCTTGAGACAGTGAGCGAGTCAGCTTCCACATTTCTGAGTTGGGCAATAGATGTTGTTTGCCAATCCATATGGACCAAAGACGAAAACTAAGATTTTTTAACGAGATATAGTGGTCCATATCATATTACAGAGAAGATCTCGTCAGTCAATGTTATGGTCACCTGCCAAAACTTCCATTATACATGTTAGTAGGGTGGAGCCATTCACAGATGCGTTTCATTGTCGCTATCACGTTAATAAAATGTTATTACAGATACCGCTGTTTCACAGACGCCCTTGGGCATTAAGACTGAAGCACCCACCAGCCCTTGTAGCTCGGCCTCCGACACTTGTAGCATTACCGCCTTATCTGTCCTACCTCGACGCCCACTGACTTGACCCGAGGGGGACCGATACAACATATACATGAAGAAATTTAAAAGATAAGGATATGAGGAAAATATCTGCTGACAGAAGATTCCACATAGTTAGAAAGACCCAAGAAGAAAATGAGTTAATTTTTAAAATTCAGACAGTAAAACAGGCAGAGGGAACACAATTGGATACAGAAGCACAAGTATGTGGAAGTAATAACCCACAGTACTTCAAAAGGTGAACCCAAAATCAAGCGGCCACATGTCAAATACTTTTACTGCTATTTTCTAAATATTTTGGTATAAGAGAACAGTGCTCGTTATTAACAGATTGCATTATCGATGCAGCTGCATTCAACAGTATTTATCTCTACATCATTGCAAAAATCGGCGCAACATAATGGGTGTTTTGTTTGGAAACACATCTCTTCCACACAATTGAGACACTCGAGGTTGACAACAGGAATGTGTGTTTCTCTCTTCATCCTCAGGTTTTTACTCAATAATGCTTGGTTTTTACTCAGATTTGTGTTTCCAAGAGCATTAGACCTATGTCAACTGTGATACACAGTGGTACCGACAGATTTGACCGACATGTACCTTGTGCATAGGTTCACTCACTGCAGTGGGCGTCTGGCAAATGCATCCTAGGCTAAGCTGTTCCCTAATCAATCTTAAGGTGCCACAACAGTACCTTAGCATTTCTAATAGACTCCTGCGAGGAACCAGAGCCCTCCACGTTAGTTTGGCTGATTGCATATTACAGGAATTTTCACTGTCGTGAAGGTATTTTCACTGGAACAAAGGTAACTGGGGTAACAGAGAGAACAAATTATAACTACATTACTGCTTTTTTGTAACGAGGAGACGGAGACTGTGGGAACCTTGCACCAATATACTCACAAAATATCCCTGAACAATCCCGGAATTAATGTTGTGGAGTTTGGGTTCAGACAGCAGAAGAGAAGAAAGAAGCTGAAGTTGAAATACGTGGCACAGAATTATAGAGTGAATTTGCATGGAGATAAAATCTATTACATTAACAGCTTCTTCTTCTTACAATAATTGTAAAAGAAAATTAAAACGTAAAAAGAAACGACGATGGGAGGGGGGAAGGGGCGGGCATCAGTCTTCTGACTGGTCAACTTGTCTGACGCCGTCCCACCACGAACTTTTCTTTTCCTATGCCAACCTCTTCATTTCAGAGTAGCACTCGCATCCACCGTCATCGTTTATTGGTTGGGTATATATCAACCTACGTCTTCCCTTTACAGTTTTGATCCTCTACAGTTCCCTTCAATACCATGGAAGTTATTCCTAGATGTCTTGATACGTGTACTATCATCCTGTCCTATCGTCCTGTCTCGTGTTCTAAATTACAATTCAACATTCCTGTTTTTAAATCTATTTTCACTGTCATAATATTTATCTAACCCTTTTCTTGGTGAATCAGGGAAGATTGTCAAGGTAACAAGTTTCTAAATTAGGGTAAATGGTATCCCCCTACATTGAGTAAACTTTGCAAATTAATTGATCCACTGCCTGAAATTAAAAAAATGTCTTAATGATATGTTAACGAAATTTTCAACAAGTCTGAAACTAAAGAGAGAAAACCTGAAATCAAGATGATAGTAACGAAAGCTCTGTGGTCAGTAAATCAAAAGAAAGGCTATTACCTGACTCAAAAATTAGGAGAAATAAATGGCGATTTGCCAACTACTTGTCTTAAAGCCTGAAATTATTGCATATTGAGATCATAAAGATAATTCTAACATCAAATAATATGGTTACAAGCAGACAAATTATTGTATGAGAATCCAGGCTATCTCGGGGAATTGGGTTCCAAGAGATCTTCTGCTGTTGTCAGCAGAGTAACAGCAACAGTTTGGCAAGTTCGCTGAAAGTCACGTCCTCCTGAAGATGAAGATTGGAGACAAAGATCTTACTCTGCTGATAGTGCGAAGAGCTTAAATGTATTAAAGTATTACTAAAGTACACTTATAACTGGAAAAGGAGACGAGCATTGAAATTTAATGTCGGCAAATATTTTATCAGGAACAGCAGAGAGATTTTTGGGCTACTTAAACCGGAAAGGAAAACGAAGCAGAATTACCTGTTAACGACTCACATGTGAATCACATTCATCCTTCAGGTAGGAGTACTCTTAATTTTTTCTACACTACTGACCATTAAAATTGCTACACCACGAAGATGACGAGCTACAGACGCGAAATTTAACAGACAGGAAGAAGATGCTATGATATGCAGCTCATTAGCTTTTCAGAGCATTCACATAAAGTTCGCGCCAGTGGCGACACCTACAACGTGCTGACACGAGGAAAGTTTCCAACCGATTTCTCATACAAAAACAGCAACTGACCGGCATTGCCTGGAGAAATGTTGTTGCGATGCCTCGTGTAAGAAGGACAAATGCATACCATCAAGTTTCCGACTTTGATAAACGTCGGATTGTAGCCTATCGCGACTGCGGTTTATCGTATCGCGACATTGCTGCTCCCGTTGGTCGAGATCCAATGACTGTTAGCAGAATATGGATTTGGTGGGTTCAGAAGAGTAATACGGAACGCCGTGCTGGATCCCAAAGGCTACGTGTCACTAGCAGTCGAGATGACAGGATTCTTAGCCGCATGGCTGTAACGGTTCGTGCAGCCATGTCTGGATCCCTGAGTCAACATATGGGGACGTTTGCAAGACAACAATCATCTGCACGAACAGTTCGACGGCGTTTGCAGCAGCATCGACTATCAGATCGGAGACCATAGCTGCGGTTACCCTTGACGCCGCTTCACAGACAGGAGAGCCTGTGATGGTGTACTCATGGACGAACCTGGGTGCCCGAATTTCCTAACGTCATTTTTTCGGATGAATCCGGGTTCTGTTTACAGCATCATGATGGTCGCATCCGTGTTTGGCGACATCGCGGTGAATGCACATTGGAAGCGAGTATTCGTCATCGCCATATTGGCGTATCACCCAGCGTAATGGTATAGGGTGTCATTTGTTACACGTTTCGGTCACCTCTTGTTCGCATTGACGGCACTTTGAACAGTGGACGTTACATTTAAAATGTGTTACGACCCGTGGCTCTACGCTTCATTCGATCCCTGCGAAACCCTACATTTCAGCAGAATAATGCACGACCGCATGTTGCAGGTCCTGTACGGGCCTTTCTAGATACAGAAAATGTTCGACTGCTGCCCTGGCTAACACATTCTCCAGATCTCTCACCAACTGAAAACGTCTAGTCAATGATAGCCGAGCAACTGGCTCGTCATAATGCGTCAGTCACTACTCTTGATGAACTGTGGTATCGTGTTGAAGCTGCATGGGCAGCTGTACCTGTACACGCCATCCAATCTCTATTTTACTCAATGCCCAGGCATATCAAGGCCGTTATTATGGCCAGAGGTGGTTGTTCTGGGTACTGGTTTCTCAGGACCTATGTACCCAGATTGCGTGAAAATGTAATCACATGTCAGTTCTAGTATAATATATTTGTCCAATGAAATCCCATTGTAAGATGGCAAGAACTGTGCCCCTTACATGGAGTCATTAAAGGTCACCTAACTCACGTTGAACGAACAGTAGGGCTGAACAAAAATGACTGACAAGGCACAGTGCATCTTGTAGATGGTATGGTATGGACGTATTGGAATAATTAATGTCGGGTGATGGTTTTAAAGTAATTCACATGACATGAAAACTTTGTGAAAACACGTCGATTTACTGGAGGCTAGTTTATCGCAGGAAAGTATTCGATTTGACCATGGCCGGCTGGGGAGCACCGATGGGAAGCGACAATAGGCAGCTAAGGGCGGCTCAAGCTCTGAGAAAACGGTAACGAGGCGCGGTCTCCAGCTGCCTTAAGATGAGTGACAGTGAGTGGGTGGTTGACCCCATGCTGGTGTACCGGGAAGCAGACGGAGAACTTGTATGCCTGTTGATAAATGTCCGTCGTCCCGTTTTCAGTGAAACATACGAGAAAACCGCGCAAACCTACGGTGGAGCGGTCAACAGAAGCCAAAATATGCGTGTTTATGACTATAACAATTTCACTCTGAATTCACGGTCCGCAGAGCTTGAAGTAAATCAGGTGAAGTGTGACAGATCGGAACATAGGACCAAGGAATTTGAAGTACTCTCCTAAGAGTCAGAATTCCGGAAAACCTGGTGTTTTCGGCAGAAACTAACCCTGATGGGTGGTCTGGGAGGAGCTAAATAGCATAAGTTGAGAGGAAGGAAAATTTTGTGAGAATTTGCTCACTTCCCAGAGCAGGCATTGGTCAATGCGGGGAAGCGACGCGTAATTAACGCGACTTGCGCTGCCATTGGCGTAAGTGATTTTTCTGGAGGGGAAACCGAGGCAAAGAGCGGACTGGGAGAAGGCCCCGTAGTGGTGTTCTGTTCCCATTTTGCCTAGAGTGCGGACGTGGCGTTTTTTACTCAGCTTGCCTGAGAAAGAGTGAGCATCTCTGCAGTTTAGTGCTTAGCAAATGGAACGATTGAGGTTGGAGATAGGAAGTTTTGGTTCAGCTATGTACTGAGCAAGATAGCTAGGAGTGAATACCTGAGCGCTGCCTTGCAGCACCACGAGGTCGGCGGATGTCTACACAACAACACCGCTCCGCTACGCTGTATTTGGTGATATTGCGCCCGCTCCAGTCACTGATTAATTTGTTGGATCACGTCGGCAAAGTTTCATGGGCCGTGTACTGTAGAATTCTTCTCAAACTTCGCATTATGCCTGGGTCAGTTGATAGGAATTGCTTTTGATTTATTACGCTTTATTTCACGCAAACACAATTTATTACCACTGCCTGTTAGGAGAGTCATGTAATGTGATGATTGAAGGTCTGTGCTAATCGGCTGCATCTGTTTTCAATCAAATACTTGAAGTCCCAAGTCACTTTCTTAATTAATTTTATGTTCAAAATTTGCATCTGGTGTTCGATAGCTGAATATAACATCAATGTGCACCCCTTTTTAATCAAAAGGGATCAATTCTAAACCAATTAATGTCAACACTGCCACCGCAGTTCAATCAGGAGTCACAGGGCCTTATTACTTTCTTTGCGTTATCCGACATTGCGGCAGTTTTGCACCCTCTGTTGATCTGTTAGTCAATTACCTGGTGTGAACACACACCAAAATCAGATAAGTGACAGGTGCGGTGTTACACCGTTTATCATCTGCATTTCTTCTTGGTATAGCAATTTTAATGGCCAGTAGTGTATGATGGATCTTGTTGAATTCAGTGACTGTTTGTCAGTTATGCATTGTCGGTGGAGAACGCTCTCCGTCATCATTTCTTAACAGGACTGTTTGACTCTAGTGCAAATAAACTTCAACAAAGACTGAAAGGTGTAGTTTAAAGGTGCGTTTAAGGATCAATTATTATAATAAAAGTGATTGTATTACCAACATATGAAGAAGAAAACACCACAAATTGACTATGAAGTAATATATCCAATTGAAAGAATTTTGGAATTTAGAGCAGCGGGCTCGGTTGACAGGAAAACAAATGAAAGAAAATAGTAAACGTATTTTGGAGTTAACTTGGTAAAATAAAAAGAGTTTTCCATACAAAACATCCGAGGTGGACTAAAAAATAGTTTACAGTTAGGGTTTGTTACCATTTTTTATTTACGTCGGTAATGTATGAACTTCTAATGAGAAATCCGTTGCAAAACTGAGAGTTGCTCAGCGAACAATGGAAACATGGGAGTGACCCTATCCCCTCTCCATTTTTATCCGTCTGAGATTAATCAATATTCCTTGGCTCACTGATTACTGCAATTGACTGTGCTTGTGCAGGTAACAGAGATAGATTATTAAAAAAAACTGTCACCAGATATCAGTGTTACTCGAGGATTCCTCCGCTAGAATAACCACTCACATTAGTAGTCATAGTGTTCACAGAAATGCTCTGGATCAAAGGGTATCAAGTCGATCCAAGTTTGTTAACCCATAACGTTCCTGGAAAGGACTGGACTGCCCAAAACCCAAAACAACACTGCTGGGATGAGCTGGAACGTCGATTTCGCTAGAGAGCCCAGAGTTCAACATGACTACATAATCTGTTTTCGGCTCTTGAGGTACAATGGGCTGCATTCCTCCACATGCATTCCGATATCTTTTCGGAAGTGTCCCCGGTAGAGATGAAACTGTCTTGAAGTCGAAGTGTGGACACAACCCAAATTAACATTCATTAATAAGTGTCTGGATAATTTTGATCAATAGTGTATATGACTGTACTAAATGATTGTTTCTTAAAAATACAGTTTTGTGTTTCAGTTTTTTTCATTATTTAGAGGTAGTGTGTGCTGCCTTTCGTAACGTAGAAAAGAAATCTATCCTCAACCCCAAGGTTGGTTAGAACATTGTATTCCATATCAAAGGAAGTCTACCGGCAACTACACAGTAGGTGAATATAACAAAACACATTAGTCTTTTATTGAGACCGAATCTTTCTAATAATAATTTATGAGGAAAGAAAATATAGAAGGCGAGGTCGTGGCCGAAGGTAACAGACGAAATCCTAGGGGTGAAACGCAGTTAGAAATATCAAGATACTGGTTGGTGCAAAAGTCCGTAGCACTTTTCCGTAAGTTTAATAAGCACAACAGATCCACATACCAGGGTCTTTGGTCATCAATAACAAATTCTCCTTCACTATTTACAACAGTCTGCCAACCCTGGGATAACTTTTAAATTCCGCGACTGTAGAAATCACGTGGTTCTGAGGCGAACAACTCGTCGAGCCATGTTCAGAGCGCGTTTCCATCCGTAACGGAAGGTCCTCTACGGATGGCGAGGACTTAAGATCAGGTGAATAAGGTGGGTGCGGAGAGATTTTCCAAGCTAAATCCTGTACAGTGTTTCCTGTCAGTCCTGCAGAATGCAGGCGGGCTCTATCGCCGAGTAGCATCACTTTATGCAGACTTCCCGGCCAATGTTCTTTGACTGAGTCTGCCAGAAGTCTCAGTTGTTGACAGTGTGCGTCAGCAGTGATGGTTCCATCTCAGAGAAGCAATTCGTAGGGCATTACTCCATCGCTGTTCTACAGGACTTTCTTCGCAATAGGCGTTTGTGTGAAGACTTCGGCTGTAGTGTTGTTTGTGATGAGTTGTCAAAAATGAAATGGGTTCTGAACAGGTGGTAAGTGATATGATTATTGCAAGCGTAAACTGTAAGAATTGAAATATATTTACAGTCAAAACTAAGACCTATCTTTCGTTATACAACTTTTTCTTTGCTGTGACTGTGGGTTAGAGCACAGGTTCAGTTATACACACTGACAGAACCAGTCTAACACTTGTGCTAAAATAGACTGTCGTTGCTAATACTACTCGAAGCACTGTTCAATAGAAACTCTTTCTCGTAGCAGTGTTCGTTAAATAGAAACTCTTTGTGTAACACTGTTCAAAGTCAAGGTTCACAACCATCAAGGAGGACTCGCAGATTAACTTGAAGAATCGAAATGGGCTTTCTTTTGTGGATGCCCACAGGTCTTTGTGTGGGGAGTTGCTGCTTTGTTTGGGCTCAACCATTCCTTTCCTTTCCGTATGTGATCATAAATACACCAGATTTCGCCACAAGTAACGATACCGGGTAGGAATGGTCGGTGTTGTTCACGAGCCAGTTGATTACGGACTAGCAGCGATGCATGTATGAACACCCACAGACTTCTGTACTTTCGGCTTAGAACATGTGGTGCCCATACAACCGATTTTTGCACTTTCGTCATTGCATGCAAGTGTCGGATGATGATCGCAGTTGATCACATTTGCCAAGTTTCGGGAACAATGATGTGGATTTTTGTAGATTAATGCGTTTAAATGATCTTTATCAAACCCTGAAGCTGTTCCTGTACGTGGAGTGTCACTAATGTAATAACGATCCTCCTTAATGGTCGAAGCAGACGAAGTGAATTAAAATTTGTGCTGAGGCCGGGACTCAAACCGGGTCTTCCTGCTTGCTAGGCACAAATGCCAACCATTACACCACCGCAAGACAATGGTCAACAGTGCTGCACGAACAACCTAAGCTGAGTGGCCTCCCCAACACAAACTTCAATTCATTTTTCCCTTACATATGTTGTCACTACTGCCAAGGCTCTCCGATACCGGCAAGCACCCCAAGATTCCACGCAATGGGACGTCCTTGTACCATTGGTGATCTTCATTCGTCTGCTTCGATCATTATCGTAGCTAATAAAAAGAGACTTAAATGTCTCAGGGGAACATTTAATTATAAGATCCTCCTTAAAGCGAGAAAATCATTTTCTTGTCTTGCTGTGACCAATGGCATTATCCCCACATACGACGCGAACGTTTGTAGCCACCTGCGATGCTGTCACGCCTCTACTGAACATAGAAAGAAGAATATGTCGGAACTGTTCCGATTTCTCCACTGCGCACTCAATTTTCTAGCGTCCACAGCTCCACTCACTATCTCTCAATGGCAAAATGGCAACGTGTAAACCCAAACAGCAACAGTGAACTACAAATGAAAAATGTCAGTCGACAAGTGAACCCATAGCGACTGGAATACCAATATGCAAACCAAAGAACGCTACGAACATCATGAGATCAGCACCACCCAGAGAATACACTGATGGGCAAAACAGTTTTGTTCAACTGCTTACGTGTTTGTCCGTCTTTGGAACGAAGAACACCACTTATTCTGCGAATCAGGGATCCGACAGTTGTTGGTAGCTTCGTGGCGATATGTGTCATTAGATGTCTACGCACAGATCATGTGTTTCGTGTAAATAACGAATTTGCATCAGGCGAATTTGGTCGCCGAGACATCAAAGTTAGCTTACTATAATGCTCCTCAAACGACTGTAGCTCCGGTCCGCCGCAAACGGTGTGACCGAGCGGTTCTAGGCGCTTCAGTCAAGAACCGCGCTGCTGTTACGGTCGCAGGTTCGAATTCTGCCTGGAGTATGGATGTGTGTGATGTCCTTAGGTTAGTTAGGTTTAAGGGGTCTAGGGAAGTGGTGACCTCAGACGTTAAGTCCCATAGTTCTTCAAGCCATTTGAACCATTTTTCGGGCCCGCCTCTGAGACACGGACAGTTATACTGCTGAAAGATGACATCGCGGTCGGGGAAGACATCAAGCATAAAGGGACGTAGGTGGTTTGCGGCTGTGAACGTATCTTCGTTTAGTACCACAGGTCCCATGCAAGCGCAGGAAAATGTCTCCCACAGCATAATACTTTTCCCACCAGCCCGCGTCTGTGGCGCGCTGCATGTTTGGAACCGCGTTTACCTCGAAGACGGCGTTTGTGGAGAAGACCAGGGACCAAGTGTAGCAAAAATGTGATTCACACGAAGAGCCGACACGTTTCCATTTATCGACGGTCGAATCCCGATGGTCATGTCCCTCCTGAAATCGTAAATGACGATGTCGTTGCGTCAGCATGTGAAAACGTAGGGCGATCTGCTACGGAGCTCCATGTTCAATAATATACGGTGAACGGTATGCTCCAGAACACTTGTGCGTGTACTAGCATTCTGCTCTTTCGGCAGAGATGCATCAGATCACCATTCATCCTACTTTACAGAGCAGACAGGCCTTCCAACCCTACGTCCTGCCGGCCGGAGTGCCCGAGCGGTTCTAAGTGCTACAGTCTGGAACAGCGCGACCCCTACGGCCGCAGGTTCGAATCCTGCCTCGTGCATGGATGTGTGTGATGTCCTTAGGGTAGTTAGGTTAAAGTACTTCTAAGTTCTAGGGGACTGATGACCTCAGAAGTTAAGTCTCATAGTGCTCAGAGCAATTTGAATTTTGAGCCAACGTTATTCTCGGGACCGAGAACTGGCTGAACCCTGGGATAGGAAGTTCTGAAATATTTAGTGAGGGTTGGAATGTGTATCGGAAAGACAGATTAGACACTGTAGGAGGTGATGTCTTCATTACAGCTGACAAAAATATTGTGTCTACTGAGGTCGAAGTAGAGTGCGATTGTGAAGTTATCTGGACACGTTTAACAGCGCTAGGAGAAATAAAGTTAATTGTTGGGTGTTATTACCGGCCACCAGGTTCCCCCGTGACAGTTCTAGAATCATTCTAAGGGAGTCTACACTCTGTATCGCAGAAGTACCCGGATCAAGCTATATTAATCGGAGGCGACTTCAACCTACCTAGTATAGAATGGGATGTCTGTGGATTCATTACAGGTGGTACACACAAGCTGTCGTGTGAATTACTTTGGAACACATTATTCGAAAACTGTCTTGAGCAGGTAAACCGACAGCCAACGCGTAATGGAAATATTGTAGATCTGGTAGCCACGAACAGACCAGACCTCATCGACGGTGTCAGTGTTGAGACAGGGGTTAGTGATCATGATGTTGTCATTACTACTATGGTTACGAAAGTTAAAAAGTCGATCAAGAAGGCCAGGAGAGTATTCTTACTAGAAAGAGCAGATAAGCAGTTTTAGCATCCCACTTAGGAAATGAATAGACTTCATTTACTTCTGGTACGACCGACGTGGAAGAATTATGGGCAAATTTTAAACACATTGTAAATCACGCATTGGACAAGTATGTGCCGAAAAAGTGGGTTACGGACGGAAAAGACCCACCGCGGTTTAACAGCGCAATTCAGAGAATGCTCAGGAATCAAAGGCAGTTGCACTCGCGGTACAAGAAACATCGGGAGAATGAGGACAGGCAAAAGTTATTAGAGGTTCGTGCTGCTGTAAAAAGAGCGATGCGCGAAGCATACAACCACTACCACCGTCATACCTTAGCAAAAGATCTTGCTGAAAACCCAAGGAAATTCTGGTCCTACGTAAAATCGGTAAGCCGGTCAAAGGCTTCCATCTAGTCACTCACTGATCAGTCAGGCCTGACAACGGAAGACAGCAAAACGAAAGCTGAAATTTTAAATTAAACGTTTGAGAAATCTTTCATGCAGGAGGATCACACAAAGATACTGCCGTTTGAGTCTCGTACAGATTCCCGTATGAAGGAGATTGTGATAGACATCCCTGGGGTTGTGAAGCAGCTGAATGGGTTGAAAATAAATAAATCTCCAGGTCCTGATGGGAATCCAATTCGGTTTTACAGAGAGTACTCTACTGCACTTGCTCCTTACTTAACTTGCATTTATCGCGAATCTCTTGCTCAACGTAAAGTCCCGAGCGACTGGAAAAAAGCACAGATGACGTCTGTATATAAGAAGGGTAGAAGGACGGATCCTGAATATTACAGACCAACATCCTTAACATCAGTTTGTTGCAGGATTCTCGAACATATTCTCAGTTCGAATATAATGAATTTCTTTGAGACAGAGAAGTTGCTGTCCATGCAGCAGCACGGCTTTAGAAAGCATCGCTCCTGCGAAACGCAACTCGCCCTTTTTTCACATGATATCTTGCAAACCATGGATGAAGGGTATCAGACGGATGCCATATTCCTTGACTTCCGGAAAGCGTTTGACTCGGTGCCCCACTGCAGACTCCTAACAAAAGTACGAGCATGTGGGTTGGTTCCCAAATATGTGAATGGCTCGAAGACTGCTTAAGTAATATAACCCAGTACGTTGTCCTCGATGGTGAGTGTTCATCTGAGGTGAGGGTATCATCTGGACTGCCCCAGGGAAGTGTGGTAGGTTCGCTGTTGTTTTCTATCTACTTAAATTATCTTTTGGATAGGGTGGATAGCAAAGTGCGGCTGTTTGCTGATGATGCTGTGGTGTGCGGGAAGGTGTCGTCGTTGAGTGACTGTAGGAGGATACAAGATGACTTGGACAGGATTTGTGATAGGTGTAAAGAATGGCAACTAACTATAAATATAGATAAATGTAAATTAATGCAGCTGAATAGGAAAAAGAATCCCGTAATGTTTGAATATTCCATCAGTGGTGCAGCGCTTGACACAGTCACGTCGATTAAATATTTGGGCGTAACATTTCAGAGCGATATGAAGTGGAACAAGCATGTAATGGCAGTTGTGGGGAAGGCGGATAGTCGTCTTAGGTTCATTTGTAGAATTTTGGGAAGATGTGGTTCATCTGTAAAGGAGACCGCTTATAAAACACTAATACGACCTATTCTTGAGTAAAGCTGGAGCGTTTGGGATCCTTATCAGGTCGTGTGTGTGTGTGTGTTTGAGGTTTACGGGCGCTAAACAGCGTGGTCATCAGCGCCCAAGCACATAAAAACAGCAACACATGCAGTGAAGGGACTAAGACGAACAGCGATCAAGGAGAATGGCTGAAAGACGCAGACCTGACGCAGTTCCAAATCCCCACATACAGTAGCAAAACAAGAGGAGAAGGAACACACTAAAAAAGGAAAGGAAACACAAGGAAAAGAGAACAGAAACCGAAGGGAAACAAGGAGGTAATAGTGACTGGCGGACCTCTTACCTAAAACCTGGGTGAGCCAGTAACCCAGCAGCACATTAAGACCCTCTCCCTAAAATCCGAGGCAAGAAATTGGACAGGACACAAAACCGTAAGACCTTAACCACAGTCGTTGCGTCGTCTTGCAAAATAGAGGGCAAATCCGGTGGCAAAGAAACCACCGGCCTCTGGTCAGAGAATAAAAGACAGTCAAGTAAAATGTGGCGGATTGAGGGAGGACATAGAAGCAATTCAGAGGCGGGCTGCCAGATTTGTTACTGGTAGGTTTGATCATCACGCGAGTGTAACGGAAATGCTTCAGAAACTCGGGTGGGAGTCTCTGGAGGAAAGGAGGCGTTCTTTTCATGAATCACTACTGAGGAAATTTAGAGAACCAGTATTTGAGGCTGAATGCGGTACAGTTTTACTGCCGCCAACTTATATTTCGCGGAAAGACCACAAAGATAAGATAAGAGAGATTAGGGCTCGTACAGAGGCATATAGGGAGTCATTCTTCCCTCATTCTGTTTGGGAGTGGAACAGGGAGAGAAGATGCTAGTTGTGGTACGAGGTACCCTTCGTCACGTACCGTATGGTGGATTGCGGAGTATATAAATAGATGTAGATGTAGATATGAAGGTTCGTGGTCGTCCAACAATTTAGCGGCTAGTGGTAGTTTTAGTGTCCTTCACCTCTTTCCGTAGATGCTTACGATAGTAGCACGTGAACATTTGACCAGCTTCGCCGTTTCCGAGAAACTCGTTCACACACTCTGCATAATAATAATCTGCGCTATGTCAGTGTCGCTTATGCAAAAGGATTTCAGTCCACATATTCGTTAGGGTGATCCCCCATCCGTATCTGCTCTGCTTGCATTCTTCTGTTACCGCGTCAGGTGCCCACGACGCCACCGCACAGCGTCCAACGTCGCGGTGGCCAGTAGTCATAACGTTTTGGCTTATCAGTGTATTTGTCGCAGAATCCAGACATATCGGCTAGAAGATAACGATCACAGTGGTAGCGGCTTATCTCGGTGCAATCCTTTGGATCAGTGACTATCCCCCTCTGCTCTGCCCCCCCCCCTCCCTCGCCCCCTACTGCTACCCAGAAAGGGTTCGCCGCGCCACCCACGAATACGTCCGCCCGCATTACTTATCAGACGCCAGACGCCCGCCCGGCAGTCACACAGTGGAGACGCTTGCTGCATGCCACCAGCTCCTGCTTCCCTCGCCACCGCCTCCCCTCGACTTCTTTTCCTTTTGCGGGCGCCCCGTTAACAACCGGGCCCGGGCCGAGATTTATATCTGGGGAACCGTTAAGATCATATCGCGGCGACCACATTCATTATCGCGCTGCGCAGATATTAATATTTATGATGGCCGGCGCGCCGGGTAATTAGTTTAGCAGGTCGTAATTGGCTGCAGGCCTTTGGTTTTTAATTAATTGGCGTGAAGTGCCGCAATGCCGGTCGGTGAGAAGATACAAAGCCAGAGTTGTTACTTTTGTCGGGTGACAACAAAGGGGGTGACTACAGTGAAATTAGGCTGCCGGTAATTACCGATAAGGCCGTTTCTGTTTCGTTTGATCTCCCGCTTGGCGGCTCCTTCGTCCGAAGAGTTCGTAACCGGTTACCGCGTCAGATACGGTGGAAACACGTTTTGCAAGATTCGTATTATAAGTCGGTGACTTAAATGTTATATATGTCGTATGTCCGCGGCACTGTTTCTTAAATGAATACCGGACTATGCTAATTCTTAATTTCTGGCTCTTTTTCCACCTTGGAGACAGTTTGAATTGCAGTGTCCTGTAGCAGAGGCGAGCATAAAAATCGGGAAAGGTCAGACTACTAAATCAAATAAATTGTTACGTCTCCTCGTGCTGTAATACCGAATAAAAAGAAGGACGTAACTCATGAAATGTAAAGAAAAGTTTTTACTTGTCAAATATCACAGAGACTAACAAATTCATATTGGGCACTAACAAAGTTTAACCTCACGTTATCTCGTACACAATAAATCTGCTGACAACTTTGCCTTTTATATCCTTATCGAGATAAGTTATGGTACGTAACATTTCATTCTCATATTTCGCGTGTTGGTAAAATATGCCCTATAGCAGCAATATGAAGCGTGATTCTTATTAAGGTTTTAAAAAAACCCGAAGCGACGCAAATGACGCTGAGACAAGTAATTTAATATATGGCATTTGGGGCAGCATATGTCAGCAGTTACCAGAAAGATGATGATGATGATATTTGGTCTGTGGGGTGTTCAACTGCGTGGTCATCAGCGCCCGTACAAAGTCCCAATTTTTACACAGTCAAATTTTTTTACACAGTAGAATCTAGCCACTATCATGAATGATGATGATGTTGAAATGACGAGGGCAACACAAACACCCAGTCCCCGGACAGAGAAAATCCCCAACCCGGCCGGCTAAAAAAGTGGACGGCGAATGGTGAACACGTGAAGTCGCCATATGACGTACCTCGCTGCATGTGCAGCGGTTTAGATTGTTGAAAATACCCTGGCCTGTAGGGGGCAGTGCCGCACATAGCTCCGCTAGACTATTCTGTTTTAGATCACCTTCTGTAAATGTGATATGTTGTAAACATAGAAATTACAAAATTGTTGTCCTCGCTGTAACCAAGCTAAAGCTATTCTTATTTTGTGTATCTTTCCTTTTGTTCCTTCTGTTTTTGTACACAGACTTCATTTAGTAAATAAAACGTAGGCATTTACTGGTAGAGACACAATCCGGAAGCTTATATTCATTTATTTGTGAGAGAATACACTAGTTCTTCATTGTACTGTACTTCGCAATAAATCAGCAGGGACCACGGGATAGGTTAATGAAATAATAAATATTACGTGAACGTAAGGCATAACTGTCGAACGCATTGGAGAAAAAAAAATCCTTCCTGCCATACTAAAGATTAGAAGCCTGAGCCTCACGCGAGGGCTAAGATGATTAGATGTGACAGACCAATAAGCTCAGACACTGCACATGCGGCGAGGTACGTCATCCGTTGACGTCACATGTTCAACATTTGTGACTCTCGTTTCGGATTTTTCCCGACATTTGCATCCAGATGTGTTATATTAAATTACTTGCTTCAGCATCATCAACATCTCTTAGGGTCTTTCTAAGCGTTAACAGAAATCACCCTTTATATATTTTAGTTAAAATAAGGAAAACACTAATGTAACCTGTGGTGAGGAGACTGAACTATCTGACAATCTAGGCGCAGTGCTACAATTTAACTGCGCACTTGAAAGTTACCATAAATTCTCTGTATGGTGTTGCATTCAGTTAGTACTAAACTACAGTTACGAGGCATATATTCCATGACAACAGCTGAGACACGGTGACTTCATTTTCCAATGTAACTACTAAAATTCCTAAACTGGTTAATTTTTCAAGCTGATTACGAAACCAAGAAGGGAAGGAATGAAGGAAGGAAGATGATTACAGGTTCATCTCGCGTCGACACTCAGAGCTAAATCACGGGCTTCTACTGTGTAAGTAGGCTGTTTAGGTTGTTATGTTAGTGACGTCACGTAGAGCTCTGTATGAAAATCACCGACTGTGCTGTGTGCAGTTGTGGCTGGTTGGCATTGTTGGAATATTCGCTGTTGTAGTGTTGGACAGTTGGATGTGAACAGTGCGTAGCGTTGCGCAGTTGGTGAGCCGCCAGCAGTGGTGGATGTGGGGCGAGTGATGGCAGAATTTTGAGATCCGACGGTCTGGACGTGTCGCCATCAGAAAGAGTAGATTTGTAATATTGGATATCATGAACTGATACATATACACTCCTGGAAATGGAAAAAAGAATACATTGACAACGGTGTGTCAGACCCACCATACTTGCTCCGGACACTGCGAGAGGGCTGTACAAGCAATGATCACACGCACGGCACAGCGGGCACACCAGGAACCGCGGTGTTGGCCGTCGAATGGCGCTAGCTGCGCAGCATTTGTGCACCGCCGCCGTCAGTGTCAGCCAGTTTGCCGTGGCATACGGAGCTCCATCGCAGTCTTTAACACTGGTAGCATGCCGCGACAGCGTGGACGTGAACCGTATGTGCAGTTGACGGACTTTGAGCGAGGGCGTATAGTGGACATGCGGGAGGCCGGGTGGACGTACCGCCGAATTGCTCAACACGTGGGGCGTGAGGTCTCCACAGTACATCGATGTTGTCGCCAGTGGTTGGCGGAAGGTGCACGTGCCCGTCGACCTGGGACCGGACCGCAGCGACGCAAGGATGCACGCCAAGACCGTAGGATCCTACGCAGTGCCGTAGTGGACCGCACCGCCACTTCCCAGCAAATTAGGGACACTGTTGCTCCTGGGGTATCGCGGAGGACCTTTCGCAACCGTCTCCATGAAGCTGGGCTACGGTCCCGCACACCGTTAGGCCGTCTTCCGCTCACGCCCCAACATCGTGCAGCCCGCCTCCAGTGGTGTCGCGACAGGCGTGAATGGAGGGACGAATGGAGACGTGTCGTCTTCAGCGATGAGAGTCGCTTCTGCCTTGGTGCCAATGACGGTCGTATGCGTGTTTGGCGCCGTGCAGGTGAGCGCTACAATCAGGACTGCATACGACCGAGGCACACAGGGCCAACACCCGGCATCACGGTGTGGAGAGCGATCTCCTACACTGGGCGTACACCTCTGGTGATCGTCGAGGGGACATTGAATAGTGCACGGTACATCCAAACCGTCATCGAACCCATCGTTCTACCATTCCTAGACCGGCAAGGGAACTTGCTGTTCCAACAGGACAATGCACGTCCGCATGTATCCCGTGCCACCCAACGTGCTCTAGAAGGTGTAAGTCAACTATCCTGGCCAGCAAGATCTCCGGATCTGTCCCCCATTGAGCATGTTTGGGTCTGGATGAAGCGTCGTCTCACGCGGTCTGCACATCCAGCACGAACGCTGGTCCAACTGAGGCGCCAGGTGGAAATGGCATGGCAAGCCGTTCCACAGGACTACATCCAGCATCTCTACGATCGTCTCCATGGGAGAATAGCAGCCTGCATTGCTGCGAAAGGTGGATATACACTGTACTAGTGCCGACATTGTGCATGCTCTGTTGCCTGTGTCTATGTGCCTGTGGTTCTGTCAGTGTGATCATGTGATGTATCTGACCCCAGGAATGTGTCAATAAGGTTTCCCCTTCCTGGGACAATGAATTCACGGTGTTCTTATTTCAATTTCCAGGAGTGTATATGAAGACTTTTGAACATTATTAAGGTAAATACATTGTTTGTTCTCTATCAAAATCTTACATGTGCTTAATATGCCTATCAGTAGTTAGTGCCTTCAAGAGTTTGAATCTTTTATTTAGCTGGTGGTACTGGCGCTCGCTGTATTGCAGTAGTTCGAGTAACGAAGATTTTTGTGAGGTAAGTGATTCATGAAAGGTATAGGTTATTGTTCGTCAGAGCGATTCTTTTGTTGGGATTATTGAAAGTCAGATTGCGTTGCGCTGAAACTATTGTGTGTCAGTTATTGTTGATCAGAATAAGCAAAGAGATTAATGTCTGAGTACGTTCAGATTTGCTCAGCTGTTTGAAAATCAAATAACGTAAGAGGTTTACCAGCACAGTCTCTTATAAAATTTCTAAGGGGACGTTTCAACTGGACAACGATAGTACGAAGGGTTTGCTTGGTACTGAGGGTCACAATATCACGTGTCACGCCCACAGAAAAGTAATAACTTTAATTGCATGTTAGATCAGAAAGTGTCATTGATTTGAATTACATATTAGATCATAACTAGAAACGGACGCAAGCTTTCAGGCACATGGAACAAACAGGTGACAAACAGGATGACGTAATGAATGCTCTGACAAACAAAAGCTGTTTGCTACTCAGCAGCCGCTCACGCATGCCAGTTAGGATCACTATTCATGGTTCACCAAGGCGACGAGGGACGAGGTCAAAGACGTCGGTGGTAACCCTCCGTTGCACGCAATGGTCGAATTTCTAGTAGTCGTTACGATGATAGTCAGACATTGGAATGAAATGTCGTGTGACGAAGGCCTCCCGTCGGGTAGACCGTTCGCCTGGTGTAAGTCTTTTGATTTGACGCCACTTCGGCGACTTGCGCGTCGATGAAATCATGATGATTAGAACAACACAACACCCAGTCCCTGAGCGGAGAAAATCTCCGACCCAGCCATGAATCGAAACGGGGCCCTTTGGATTGACAGTCTGTCGCGCTGACCACTCAGCTACCGGGGGCGGACAGTCAGACATTAAGATGGCCGCATGTCGAGGAAAGCTTCCAACGGAATATTTCCGACAGATAACGCAGACGGTCACGTGCCCCCAGAATCAATGTGGAACGGAGTAAAGGCTCAGAGAGGGGCAGATTAAAGGAGGAGCAGTGATACAGCCAGTAATCCGTGAAACCGGAGTGCAGTCACACTCCTCAGCGTCACCTCATGGAGCAGCAGAAACTCGAACTACGAGAAGACAGTGACAGACTCTAGTGGACACGCGACAACTGCAAGATAAGTAGAAATATTCAGTATTCATTGGAACAGCGTTGAGCAGAGGCTGCCTGTCTCAAAGAACTAAGCTAGAGGAACTTCAATGAGTAGCATGAACAAGTTACTGTTTCGTACTTGTCTCTTGCACTATAGGGTAAGTGGCCCTTGGTTGATAGTGAATTATTTCCAAGAGTTCATGGTTTATGATTTAGGTCAAGTGGCCAGTAGTTACCAGACTGAGTGGCAGCGAATCCAGTCGCCTCTGATAAAGGGCCTTCCTAGTGATTACTGAGGGCATCTGATATTCTGTTAAGAGACTTTGGTCTGAATCCTCAATAAACAAACGTGTTTGTTAGATCTGTATACGAACTGAGTAGAAATAATAACTTGTTACTTCAACAGATCAATCCTGCTAACTTTACGAGGGTTACCAGACTGTTGTAGCTGATCACCCATTCCAAACAACCACATATCCTCTCTCTCATCTACGCTATAAGGCTGCAAACGTGCTAACTACACCCATTTTGTCGTTAAAGTCCTGTCCGCACCATGCATATAACACCGAAGACAAGAGAAAAACATATTGTGGGTGATCTGTGCCCGGACGAGACACTGTTGCTAAAGCCAACCACGTCGAACAGGAGAAAATACTACTCCGAGAACTGAATGAACATCAGAATGTATGGTCACTACTGAGATATATCTTGAGCAGAAACTTACTGATCTACAATTCATATGAGGAACATTTATTTAACACAGTAGCTAAACCAGTAGAATACGAAGCACAAAACTATCACAAGTCTCAGGACTATAAACCACAACATACAAATATTACTTAAAACTGTGCGTTATTATGTACCTTCTCGTAATATATAAATGTTACTTAGAGCAAACAACAAAATTAAAAAATTCTAAAATATACCATACAACCAAGCCACTGCGTCCTCGGACTGCATATACAATAGATTTTCACGATACAGGAAACAAGTGACAGAACCCAAGTGTCTGAGAATCCGAAAGACTTACTCAGTGGACACCTGAAAGGCGACTAACTCACAAGATAGTTTCGTAAACAAGCTGTGGAATAAGGGAACTTAGGCGGTATCTGATACTGGCGATCAAGAGCAGCTACAAACGCATTTTCGTCCATCCGATCTTATATCACTTACGCATTATTACAAAACATACCATCCGCCCCTGGTAGCTGAGTGGTCAGCGCGACGGAATGTCATATCTAACGGCCCGGATCCGATTTCCGGTTGGGTCGGAGATTTTCTCCACTCAGGGACTGGGTGTTGTGTTGTCCTTATCATCGTCATTTCATTCCCATCGGCACGCAAGTCGCCGAAGTGGCGTCAACTCGAAAGACTTGCACCAGTCGAACGGTCTACCCGACAGGAGGCCCTAGCCACACGACATTTCCATTGACGCGATATGTCAACATTGTCTCCGTTTGAGGGACATAGTAACTCACTGCCACCCCGAAGGGTTACTGTTGTATATACAAAAAAATAAGCTGTTGGAAAAGAAAAGTAGTTCACCAGGAAATATGACGTCGATTTTCATCTGATGACGGTATGTGTCACTTGGGGGATAACAGATGTACTGATTATGCTTTCAACGTTGTCCGCCAACAGACACCGTAGTTGCATAGCTTCCAGAATGTCATCTGTGTCTACCCGTTAGTAGGAAATGCTCACAACCAGAAGGCTCAGTGTGGGGCAAACGTGTTAAGCCAGCAGGCAAGCATGTCACGGAGACGCACTCGTGCATCCTACAGCCAACTCAGTCGGTTTGAAAGGTGTCATACTGTGGCCCTCCGACTGGAGAACAAGCTGCGTCAGCTGTGTAACGACGCTGGTGTCAGTTCTCACGCGAATATTCTCACATCCATAGATGGGATTCCAGACGTTCACACAGTATAGACGTCCGCCAGGATTGTCGTATTGTAAGGGCAGCAGTGGCAGATCGTACAGCTGCACACACGAGAGGACTTGTGAGGACACACGTCTCAACACGAACTGTTGCAAAGCAACGGGCACGCACACCTCTAGCACGTCTTCCACTTACGCCACAATATCGACGTGCACGGATCGACTGATTGATTGATACCCCCAGAGGATCACTTGCAAGATAGAATGGCCCACCATGGTCTTCAGCGATGAAAGCTGATTCTGCCTGCAAGTAAGTAATGGTCGTTTGCGCGTACGATGTTGACCTGGTGAGGTGTGTGTCGTAGAGCGAATTCGTCCAAGACACATTCACCCTGCCCCACCCCTTATCGTCTGGAGCGCGATAAGTTACAGCCTTCGTCACCTATGGTGCTTCCGCAGGGGACGCCAACTAGCGCAGAATGTTGTTAGGCCCGTTCCTTTGCCGTTCTTACAACAGGAAAGTGATGCGTTGTTTCAACAGGATAATGTTCGCCGACCGAAGTTCTAAGTGCTTCAGTCTGGAACCGCGTGACCGCTACGGCCGCAGGTTCGAACCCTGCCTCGGGCATGAATGTGAGTGATGTCCTTAGGTTAGTTAGGTTGAAGTAGTTCTAAGTACTGCTGACCTCAGAAGTTAAGTCCCATAAGTGCTCAGAACCGTTTGAACCATTTTTTTTGATAATGCTCGCGCACACACTACCTGTGAAACTCAGTGTGCTCTGAAAGACGTGCAGCCACTTCCCTGAAGAGTACGATCTCCGGATTTGTCTCCAGTCGAGTACGTGTAGTGATAGAATGGGACGAAAAGTGACTCGGGTGATTCGTTAACAAACAACTCTTAGAGAGAGAGTAGAGAGAGGTCGAGCAGACCTGGCATAAGGTATCCCAGTACAGTATTCGCCATCCGTACTATGACTGGATGCCAAACCATCTGCATCTGCATCTGCATCCATGGAGGATACCTCACATACCAGTATGGGTTTTAAAAGAGGGTTGGTGCTTGCTACATCAGAACGGCTTGTGCTGTCGATCTGTAAATGTTCTCATTTCATGAACTCCATATGCACTGTTCCAACAATAACTCTCGGGTGAATTTGGAAACCTCTAAAATTTAGTTCTTTTTTTTTTTTTAATCGCAGTGGATTACATTTGCTACCGACGCTGACCTTCACTGGATTGCGCTGTGGTTCGCGGAAATAAAAAGAAAGTTACTTGAATCAACTGAATTCTCCGCATTCGTGTCCACCTTTGCGTGTCATACCTTAGAATAGCGAAGAAAATGTCCTAATTTTGTTTAATGTACCACTGTGATATGTGGCTTAAGTGTATTATGGAGGTCACAGAAATCATAAGTCAGAATTTCTGAACTGGAATACGAACTCCACTCCTCCGTATTACGTGTAGTTTAGCGAAACCACTTTATTTTATCCCCTTGAATATTTTGAACAGATATTTGTTGTCTTCTTGCACCTACTACACCTATATTACATCATTAAATTATTACTTTCGCCATCTAAACCCTTGCCATTCACATGGACAATTGCAACTGACGCATTAGGAAGTCGTGTAATCATGTTTTCAGTTTATAAGGGTTGAAACGACACAGGTGTATGGGAACTTCGCTAATCTTCACGGAAATTTACTCCGCACTCGATCATATATCCTCTGACTGTACTTCCTCATACAGACTGTTACTTTCTTTCTTTCAAAAAATGTTCAAATGTGTGTGAAATTTTGTGGGACTTAACTCCTAAGTTCATCAGTCCCTAAGCTTACACACTACTTAAACTAAATCATCCTAAGGACAAACAAACCCACCCATGCCCGAGGATTGACTCGAACCTCCGCCAGGACCATTTCCTTCTTTCTTTCTTTTTTTTAAGTATGCCGCATTCATACACAGTTTAATGTTGGACAAAACGTGAAAAGAGATGGTATAAACGTATGTTCGGAAACAAAATCTTATTGAGATACAATTCACTCTGTTCTACTATAAGCCTCTGTCTTTTAATATCACATGACACGTTACATATGGGTACCAACCTGTGTCATACATCCATCTCAAAGAATCGGCACTGCAACTGGTTGCCCTTTGGATTCGGACAGGAGTACAGGACACATGACATTCTAATGCGTGTACTTTGTAGTTGGATACAGCATAGACCAGTAGCTCTATTATTTTGCCGTAGCAAGAAATCCAAACAAATTATGTGAATGGGGAGGCTACGTTACTGGAGCAACACCACTAATCCATCGCTCGGCTAAACATTTTTACTATGTGCCATCATATGAGTTTCGAAAATTGACAGGAGCCTCTTTATGCGTTTGCAGAATACGATGTCTTTCTGAAATGGAAATTTGTGGCTGATCGCGCAGAGTTTGCTGATAAACGGCACCTATTGAAGTGGTCGGCCTTACGATTCCTACATCATCAATTCCTGCCCGTAAGCTGATACTAAAGCTACTCTAATGTCTTGCTTCAACGAATTCTCGAGGATTTACGGAAGTCCACAGGTGTTTTTGCTCATCTCATTCTTTGTGGATACCATCTCATCCGTAATTAAAATGCTTTTTTTTGAACGACCATTCCTCACCCGTGAGCTTCCGCATTCTGCTCTTGTCAAAACTGCAAATGTGCCTAGCGAGTGAAATAAATACAGCAGTTGTGTCGTTTGGGTGTGAGGCGCATAACATGTACGTTACTAGCGCTCGCAAATTCGTGGACGAGCAAGTGGAAAAGCTAATGTCTTTGTGATCCTTTCGTGTAAACTACACTGGAGTCATAGTATAAAATGATGTTCTATAAAAGATACAATAACAAAAGTTTTTTAAAATTGTGGCTCATTATCCAATAACGAAAAGTAGGAAGGATTCAACCACCTTCACAAATACTGAAAAGTCTTAGGAAGCGTCTATGATCCATTAAGCGCGCGCGCGCACACACACACACACACACACACACACACACACACACACACACACACACATGCTCGATCACTAACTCACACATATCCTCAAAGTTTGGACTGTTTGCTTAGTGTTACTCAAAAGATAAAGTATTAAAAGGATATAGTGAAATTCTACATACAGGGTGTTTCAAAAATGACCGGTGTATTTAAAACGGCAATACAAACTAAACGAGCTGCGATAGAAATACACCGTTTGTTGCAAAATGCTTGGGACAACAGTACATTTTCAGGCAGACAAACTTTCGAAATTACAGTAGTTACAATTGTCAACAACAGATGGCGCTGCGGTCTGGGGAAAATCCATAGTACGATATTTTCCACATATCCACCATGTGTAGCAATAATATGGCGTAGTCTCTGAATGAAATTACCCGAAACCTTTGACAACGTGTCTGACGGAATGGCTTCACATGCAGATGAGATGTACTGCTTCAGCTGTTCAATTGTTTCTGGATTCTGGCGGTACACCTGGTCTTTCAAGTGTCCCCACAGAAAGAAGTCACAGGGGTTCATGTCTGGCGAATAGGGAGGCCAATCCACGCCGCCTCCTGTATGTTTCGGATAGCCCAAAGCAATCACACGATCATCGAAATATTCATTCAGGAAATTAAAGACGTCGGCAGTGCGATGTGGCCGGGCACCATCTTGCATAAACCACGAGGTGTTCGCAGTGTCGTTTAAGGCAGTTTGTACCGCCACAAATTCACGAAGAATGTCCAGATAGCGTGATGCAGTAATCGTTTCGGATCTGAAAAATGGCCCAATGATTCCTTTGGAAGAAATGGCGGCCCAGACCAGTACTTTTTGAGGATGCAGGGATGATGGGACTGCAACATGGGGCTTTTCGGTTCCCCATATGCGCCAGTTCTGTTTATTGACGAAGCCGTCCAGGTAAAAATAAGCTTCGTCAGTAAACCAAATGCTGCCCACATGCATATCGCCGTCATCAATCCTGTGCGCTATATCGTTAGCGAATGTCTCTCGTGCGGCAATGGTAGCGGCGCTGAGGGGTTGCCGCGTTTGAATTTTGTATGGATAGAGGTGTAAACTCTGGCGCATGAGACGATACGTGGACGTTGGCGTCATTTGGACCGAAGCTGCAACACGGCGAACGGAAACCCGAGGCCGCTGTTGGATCACCTGCTGCACTAGCTGCACGTTGCCCTCTGTGGTTGCCGTACGCGGTCGCCCTACCTTTCCAGCACGTTCATCCGTCATGTTCCCAGTCCGTTGAAATTTTTCAAACAGACCATTTATTGTATCGCTTTTCGGTCCTTTGGTTACATTAAACCTCCGTTGAAAACTTCGTCTTGTTGCAACAACACTGTGTTCTAGGCAGTGGAATTCCAACACCAGAAAAATCCTATGTTCTAAGGAATAAACCATGTTATCCACAGCACACTTGCACGTTGTGAACAGGACATGCTTACAGCAGAAAGACGACGTACAGAATGGCGCACCCACAGACTGCGTTGTCTTCTATATCTTTCACATCACTTGCAGCGCCATCTGTTGTTGAAAATTGTAACTACTGTAATTTTGAAAGTTTGTCCGCCTGAAAATGTACTGTTGTCCCAAGCATATTGCAACAAACGGTGTATTTCTATCGCTGCTCGTTTAGTTTTTATTGCCGTTTCAAATATACCGGTCATTTCTGAAACACCCTGTATCTCCTTCCGAACAGGCAGCGGAAGGCCCAACAGCGCCGATCTGCCACCGTGTCATTTTTCAGCCGATATGCTTCACTGAATGCAAGATGTGGGCCATGTGGTCAGCACACCGCTGTCCCGGCCCTATGACAGTTTCCTTGACCGGAGCCGCTACTTCACAATGAAGTAACTCCTCAATCGGCCTCACAAGGGTTGTGTGCATCACGCTTGCCAACAACGCTCCGCAGACTCGGATAATGACCCATCCAAGTGACAGCCAAACCCGACAGCGCCTAGCTTCGGCCATTTGACGGGAGTTGATGGTACCACTGCGGCAAGGTCGTCGTCGACACAGTGAAATAAGACTAGGTGATGCGTATTTAAATGTCATTCTGACTGGCCGACAACTTATGTAAAAAAATGGGGAAGAGCCATTCACTTCGATGGCATTTAAAACACGTACAAAGACAAACATAACTGCTATAGATGTTGTTGTTGTCTTTTGTTGGGGGGGGGGGGGGGGGGGGGAGAGGAGACCAGACAGCGAGGTCATCGGTCTCATCGGATTAGGCAAGGAAGAGAAAGGAAGTCGGCCGTGCCCTTTCAAAGGAACCATGCCGGCATTTGCCTGGAGCGATTTGGAGAAATCACGGTAAACCGAAATCAGGATGGCCGGACGCGGGATTTAACCGTCGTCCTCCCGAATCCGAGTCCAGTGTGCTAGCCACTGCACCACCTCGCTCGGTAAACTGCTATAGAAGATGCAGTAAGTTTCAAACGGATTAAAGCATACCCCATTAGCCACTGATATTTGCGAAGAACGTAAAATGTCTAGCGCAATGGACTCACATTCGGGAGGACGACGGTTCAGTCCCGTCTCCAGCCATCCAGATTTAGGTTTTCCGTGATTTTCCTAAATCGTTTCAGGCAAATGCCGGGATGGTTCCCTTGAAAGGGCACGGCCGATTTCCTTCCCAATTCTTCCCTAACCTGAGCTTGCGCTCCGTCTCTAATGACCTCGTTGTCGATGGGACGTTAAACACTAACCACCACCACATATCTCGGAAGATACCTATTTCCCGATGCATATTTACGGAATATGTACGAGTATGATATACTTTACATTCCTTACGTGAAGCCTTTAGTGCGTCTAGGTGCTATCATTTAGCTTTAGCCAGTCACTAAAATTATTTTAATCTCCATCTACATCTACATCTACATCTACATGACTACTCTGCAATTCACATTTAAGTGCTTGGCAGAGGGTTCATCGAACCACAATCATACTATTTCTCTACTATTCCACTCTCGAACAGCGAGCGGGAAAAACGAACACCTAAACCTTTCTGTTCGAGCTCTGATTTCTCTTATTTTATTTTGATGATCATTCCTACCTATGTAGGTTGGGCTCAACAAAATATTTTCGCATTCGGAAGAGAAAGTTGGTGACTGAAATTTCGTAAAAAGGTCTCGCCGCGACGAAAAACGTCTATGCTGTAATGACTTCCATCCCAACTCGTGTATCATATCTGCCACACTCTCTCCCCTATAACGCGATAATACAAAACGAGCTGCCCTTTTTTGCACCCTTTCGATGTCCTCCGTCAATCCCACCTGGTAAGGATCCCACACCGCGCAGCAATATTCTAACAGAGGACGAACGAGTGTAGTGTAAGCTGTCTCTTTAGTGGACTTGTTGCATCTTCTAAGTGTCCTGCCAATGAAACGCAACCTTTGGCTCGCCTTCCCGACAATATTATCTATGTGGTCCTTCCAACTGAAGTTGTTCGTAATTTTAACACCCAAGTACCTAGTTGAATTGACAGCCTTGAGAATTGTACTATTTATCGAGTAATCGAATTCCAACGGATTTCTTTTGGAACTCATGTGGATCATCTCACACTTTTCGTTATTTAGCGTCAACTGCCACCTGACACACCATGCAGCAATCTTTTCTAAATAGCTTTGCAGCTGATACTGGTCTTCGGATGACCTTACTAGACGGTAAATTACAGCATCATCTGCGAACAGTCTAAGAGAACTGCTCAGATTGTCACCCAGGTCATTTATATAGATCAGGAACAGTAGAGGTCCCAGGACGCTTCCCTGGGGAACACCTGATATCACTTCAGTTTTACTCGATGATTTGCCGTCTATTACTACAAACTGCGACCTTCCTGACAGGAAATCACGAATCCAGTCGCACAACTGAGACGATACCCCATAGCTCCGCAGCTTGATTAGAAGTCGCTTGTGAGGAACGGTGTCAAAAGCTTTCCGGAAATCTAGAAATACGGAATCAACTTGAGATCCCCTGTCGATAGCGGCCATTACTTCGTGCGAATAAAGAGCTAGCTGCGTTGCACAAGAGCGATGTTTTCTGAAGCCATGCTGATTACGTGTCAATAGATCGTTCCCTACGAGGTGTTTCATAATGTTTGAATACAGTATATGCTCCAAAACCCTACTGCAAACCGACGTCAATGATATAGGTCTGTAGTTAAATGGATTACTCCTACTACCCTTCTTGAACACTGGTGCGACCTGCGCAATTTTCCAATCTGTAGGTACAGATCTATCGGTGAGCGAGCGGTTGTATATGAGTGCTAAGTAGGGAGCTATAGTATCAGCGTAATCTGAAAGGAACCTAATCGGTATACAATCTGGACCTGAAGACTTGCCCGTATCAAGCGATTTGAGTTGCTTCGCAACCCCTAAGGTATCTACTTCTAAGAAACTCATGGTGGCAGATGTTCGTGTTTCAAATTCTGGAATATTCCATTCGTCTTCCCTGCTGAAGGAATTTCGGAAAACTGCGTTCAATAACTCCGCTTTAGCGGCACAGTCGTCGATAACAGTACCATCGGCACTGCGCAGCGAAGGTATTGACTGCGTCTTGCCGCTTGTGTACTTTACATACGACCAGAATTTCTTCGGATTTTCTACCAAATTTCGAGCCAATGTTTCGTTGTGGAACCTATTAAAGGCATCTCGCATCGAAGTACGTGCCAAATTTCGCGCGTCTGTAAATTTTAGCCCATCTTCGGGATTTCGCGTTCTTCTGAACTTCGCATGCTTTTTCCGTTGCCTCTGCAACAGCGTTCGGACCTTTTTTGTGTACCACGGGGGATCCGTTCCATCTCTTACCAATTTATGAGGTATGAATATCTCAATTGCTGTTGCTACTATATCTTTGAATTTGAGCCACATGTCGTCTACATTTTCATAGTCAGTTCGGAAGGAATGGAAATTGTCTTTTAGGAAGGCTTCTAGTGGCACTTTATCCGCTTTTTTAAATAAAATTATTTTGCGTTTGTTTCTGATGGATTTGGAAGAAATGGTATTGAGCCTAGCTACAATGACCTTGTGATCACTAATCCCTGTATCAGTCATGATGCTCTCTATCAGCTCTGGATTGTTTGTGGCCAAGAGGTCAAGTGTGTTTTCGCAACCATTTACAATTCGCGTGGGTTCGTGGACTAACTGCTCGAAATAATTTTCGGAGAATGCATTTAGGACAATCTCTGAAGACGTTTTCTGCCTACCACCGGTTTGGAACAAGTATTTTTGCCAACATACCGAGGGTAGGTTGAAGTCCCCACCAACTATAACCGTATGAGTGGAGTATTTATTTGTTACGAGACTCAAACTTTCTCTGAACTGTTCCGCAACTGTATCATCGGAGTCTGGGGGTAGGTAGAAGGAGCCAATTATTAACTTAATTCGGCTGTTAAGTATAACCTCCACCCACACCAATTCGCACGGAGTATCTACTTCGACTTCACTACAAGATAAACCACTACTGACAGACACAAACACTCCACCACCAATTCTGCCTAATCTGTCTTTCCTGAACACCGTCTGAGACTTCGTAAAAATTTCTGCAGAACTTATTTCAGGCTTTAGCCAGCTTTCTGTACCTATAACGATATCAGCTTCTGTGCTTTCTATTAGCGCTTGAAGCTCAGGGACTTTTCCAGCGCAACTACAACAATTTACAACTATAATTCCGACTGTTCCTTGATCCAAGCACGTCCTGTAATTGCCAAGCACCCTTTGACATTGCAGCCCATCCCGCACTTTCCCGAGGCCTTCTAACCTAAAAAACCGCCCAGTCCACGCCACACAGCCTCCGCTACCCGTGTAGCCGCCAGCTGAGTGTAGTGAACTCCTGACCTATTCAGCGGAACCCGAAACCCCACCACCCTATGGCGCAAGTCAAGGAATCTGCAGCCAATACGGTCGCAAAACCGTCTGAGCCTCTGATTCAGACCCTCCACCCGGCTCTGCACCAAAGGTCCGCAGTCGGTTCTGTCAACGATGCTGCAGATGGTGAGCTCTGCCTTCATCTCGTAAGCAAGACCGGCAGCCTTCACCAAATCAGATAGCCGCTGGAATCCAGAGAGAATTTCCTCAGATCCAAAGCGACACACGTCATTAGTGCCGACATGTGCCACCACCTGCAGCTGGCTGCACCCTGTGCTCTTCATGGCATCCGGGAGGACCCTTTCCACATCAGGAATGACTCCTCCCGGAATGCACACGGAGTGCACACTGGATTTCTTCCCCTCCTTAGCCGCCGTATCCCTAAGGGGCCCCATAACGCGCCTAACATTGGAGCTCCATCTTTCGCAAAACAACAAGGTTACAGTAGTTTGCGCGACACGGAAATGATTATCGCCCAATCGCAAACTACCATTTGCCCACGTCTCAGTAACCTTTCAGAGGCCTTCAGGAAAGGCACGAATGGCAAAAGAGGTAATGTCGCTGTTGAGACTCGGGTTTTCTGCTCTAGAGGAGTTCGACCATAATTATGTCTAATTTATTTGGTTTCGCTGCATCATTCTTGGTGGCAGCCGGAATGGTTGTTTTCCTTGGCGCCATGGCCCACTCCTTCTCCTCTTCCTCTTCCTGCCCCAATCTCTCATCCCTTTCCCATTTTCCTCTAATAATATTAGCGCACTGTCTCCAAAATTATTGATCTACATATTGATGAGACCTCCTTGTTCTCCAAAATACGGGCGTTTCAGTCTCACAAGCGTGTTATCGTGGACAGTATATGTAACTATGGACTACATGAGTTTATACATTTTTCTGTATAAAGATCTGTTAGTGTTACCACTGTGTTATAATCTCTGAAGTTTGTGTAACTGACTCTAGTTTCTGTAGCTATCTCTTGCATATCCGATAGTTGTTTTAAATTTTGCACTCTTGCTTTACTAGAACAGACCAAGCAGTAACCATGAATGGTGAATCTGTAGGTAGGGTACTATCAGTGAAGAATAAATACACTAAAACGAATTTTTCAGCCAAAGCCAAATGTATTTTCAGATACAACATGAAAAATACAGAGGAAAAAAAGAAAAGAAGGCAATTTTTTTGTCAAGAAAATTTGAGACCAGTAAGGGAAGACAGAGTTGAGTTCAGATATAGCAGGGCTGAAGGCCTCTGCAAGAGGGAATAAACGTGAAAAGATGTGCTATATGGTAATAAAAATTCAAATCAGGTTCGTAAGCCGCTTAAAGAAGTGCACGAGACTAAATTATGAAACGAGTTTCCATAATCATGTTTACACGGGGAACTAAGACAAACATCGGTTCCAAGTAAAAAAGATGTTCTCCGAAAATACTATAAGAAACAAATCATCTTTATTAATTTGTTACATAATTTTAAGGGAAGTAAGAAGGAACCGGGGAACAGACGAAATTAAATGAAATTTCGTTATTATTGGGGTTCCCTATACGAACAAAAACGATAGAATCATAAAGATAGCATTTACTTGCAGAAATGAACGACGCTTTATAGAAAAACCTCTATATTGCGTCATAGCTGGAAGATTATTCCTGGCTCCAACGACAAATCGCTGTTGCATTCGGCGTATCCCAGTCATCATCGTAGCACTGCCTGTACCTGAGGAGCGACTCGTGGCGCATCTGTATCCACGTCCAGGAAGTATGTGTTAGAAGAGCGTAAATTAACACAGTGCGGAGGTAGTAATTAATTTTTTAGTATTTCCCTCAAATATCTTGGAGGGAATTAAGCTGCAGAACAAACTAGCTCTGTAACATCACAACAGCCTCTCACGATATACGCAGATAGCCAAAATTTGCTGTAAATTGCTCGGGTTCCACGAAATTATTATTAAGGCATTACTCACTCGCACAGAAGCGTTTAATTAAGTCGTAACATGCTACCTACATGGTGCGTGAGCACGTAATGACGCTTTAAGGCAGGTGAAAAATTACACCTTTCCCTCCACTGTGGTACATTGCCTCATGGACGCTTCCACTCTTTTTTTTTTCCTGTTCCTCTGAGGCCTACGTTTTATTTACCAAACACTGTCATTTCCATCGGAATTCTGTTTGGCTACTCTTTGTCGCTAAAGATGTGAGTGGACCACATTCAGTTGTTTATGCAATCAGCTCGGCGTACTTATTAAAGCTGATCACTATGAATAATGAGTTTGTTGTTGCGAAGGGCATGTCTTTAGGTGAGGAGTTAAATAAAATGTAAACAAGACTGCAACTCAACGTCCAGGGTAGCTACGAACAAAATGGAAGCAAATCAAGTAATTGGCCTATGGAGTAGTAAATGATCAAGGGGACACAGGCAGTCTTCTAATTGCGTCGTATAACGTAATGGTGATAACAATTCACAAGATGTGAACTCGTTACCCACTCTAGAATGCTGTAACGCAATAAAAAGTTTTCTTACGTCATTCAGATACATTTCGACAGACAGCACTTGAGTATAAGTGAATTTTTACGACATTAAAAAATTCTTGTTCAAGTTGTATGCGTCTCATATTCAACGACGTTGATTTCCTACACAGACCGCATGTAGTAGCACGCACATAAACAACGGAAAAGGAAATACTAACGTACAAAAGTATCGCAACAATTTTGACTCCATAAGACCGCGGGTTATCCAGATCTGTCACTGAAAATAGTTCTGTTGCGTTCCCATGTCTTTCGAGCTTTCTGGTCAATCTACTAAAAATGTATGGAGGCGTACAAACATGGAATTAAATACCACCGGCCAGACGCATATTTAAGTACGTGTCAAAGGAAAAGAAAACTAAAAAAAGAAACGAAGTAAGTCGGCCGGTGTGGCCGAGCAACCAGGCGCTTCAGTCTGAAACCGCGCGATCGCTACGGCCGCAGGTTCGAATCCTTCCTCGGGCATCGATGCGTGTGATGACCTTAGGTTAGTTAGATTTAAGTAGTTCTAAGTTCTAGGGGACTGATGACCTCAGATATTAAGTCCCATAGTGAACAGAACCATTTTTTAGAAATGAGGTAATAGGAAGGTGTGACTAATTCAAATAATTGCAATCTTTACGAACCATGAAAGAAGGTTGTATACATGGAAGAACCCTGGAGATACTAAAAGGTATCAGATAGATTATATAATGATAAGACAGAGATTTAGGAACCAGGTTATAAATTGTAAGACATTTCTAGGGGCAGATGTGGACTCTGACCACAATCTATTGGTTATTACCTGTAGATTAAAACTGAAGAAACTGCAAAAAGGTGGGAATTTAAGGAGATAGGACCTGGACAAACTGAAAGAACTATTGGTTGTACAGAGTTTCAGGGAGAGCATAAGGGAACAATTGACAGGAATGGGGGAAAGAAATACAGTAGAAGAAGAATGGGTAGCTCTGAAGGATGAAGTAGTGAAGGCAGCAGAGGATCAAGTAGGTAAAAAGACGAGGGCTTGTAGAATTCCTTGGGCAACAGAAGAAATATTGAATTAAATTGATGAAAGGAGAAAATATAAAAATGCAGTCAATGAAGCAGGCAAAAAGGAATACAAACGTCTCAAAAATGAGATCGACAGGAAGTGCAAAATGGCTAAGCAGGGATGGCTAGAGGACAAATGTAAGGATGTAGAGGCTTACCTCACTAGGGGTAAGATAGATACTGCCTACAGGAAAATTAAAGAGACCTTTGGAGATAAGAGAACCACTTGTATGAACATCAAGAGCTCAGATGGAAACACATTTCTAAGCAAAGAAGGGAAAGCAGAAAGGTGGAAGGAGTATATAGGGGGTCTATACAAGGGTGATGTACTTGAGGACAATATTATGGAAATGGAAGTGGATGTAGATGAAGACGATATGGGAGATACGATACTGCGCGAAGAGTTTGACGGAGCACTGAAGGACCTAAGTCGAAACAAGGCCCCAGTAGTAGACAACATTCCATTAGAACTACTGACAGCATTGGGAGAGCCAGTCCTGACAAAACTCTACCATCTGGAGAGCAAGATGTATGAGACAGGCGAAATACCCTCAGACTTCAAGAAGAATATAATAATTCCAATCCCAAAGAAAGCAGGTGTTGACAGATGTGAAAATTACCGAACTATCAGTTTAATAAGCACGGCTGCAAAATACTAACACGAATTCTTTACAGACGAATGGAAAAACTAGTAGAAGCCGACATCGGGGAAGATCAGTTTGGATTCCGTGGAAATACTGGAACACGTGAGGCAATACTGACCTTATCTTAGAGGAAAGATTAAGGAAAGGCAAACCTACGTTCCTAGCATTTGTAGAGTTGGAGAAAGCTTTTGATAATGTTGACTGGAATACTCTCTTTCAAATTCTAAAGGTGGCAGGGGTAAAATACAGGGAGCGAAAGGCTATTTACAATTTGTACAGAAACCAGATGACAGTTACAAGAGTGGAGGGGCACGAAAGGGAAGCAGTGGTTGGGAAGGGAGTGAGACAGGGTTGTAGCCTCTCCCCGATGTTATTCAATCTGTATATTGAGCAAGCGGAAAAGGAAACAAAAGAAAAATTCGGAGTAGGTATTAAAATCCATGGAGAAGAAATAAAAACTTTGAGGTTCGCCGATGACATTGTAATTCTGTCAGAGACAGCAAAGGACTTGGAAGAGCAGTTGAATGGAATGGACAGTGTCTTGAAAGGAGGATATAACATGAACATCAACAAAAGCAAATCGAGGATAATGGAATGTAGTCGAATTAAGTAGGTTGATGCTGAGGGAATTACATTAGGAAATGAGACACTTAAAGTAGTAAAGGCGTTTTGCTATTTGGGATGTAGAATAGCTGATGATGGTCGAAGTAGAGAGGATATAAAATGTATACTGGCTATGACAAGGAAAGCGAGTCTGAAGAAGAGAAATTTGTTAACATCGATTGTAGATTTAAGTGTCAGGAAGTCGTTTCTTAAAGTACATGTATGGAGTGTAGCCATGTATGGAAGTGAAACATGAACGATAAATAATTTAGACAAGAAGAAAATAGAAATTTTTGAAATGTGGTGCTATAGAAGAATGCCGAAGATTAGATGGGTACATCGCGTAACTAACGAGGAGGTGCTGAATAGAATTGGGGAGAAGAGGAATTTGTGGCACAACTTGACTAGAAGAAGGGATCGGTTAGTAGGACGTGTTCGGACGCATGAAGGGATCACTAATTTAAAACTGGAGGGAAGCGTGGAGGGTAAAAATCGTAGAGGGAGACCAAGAGATGAATACACTAAGCAGATTCAGAAGGATGTAGGTTGCAGTAAGTATTGGGAGATGAAGAAGCTTGCACAGGATAGAGTAGCATGGAGAGCTGCATCAAACCTGTCTCTGGACTGAAGACCACAACAACAACAACAACAACAACAACGAATTTTCAGCACCGAGGTAAATAATATTAGGTAAATAACATACATGTTGAGAACGAATAAGGCCTTAGCCAGTACCTCGGCCCTATAGCATGTGAAGTTCAAATTACATAAAGATCACATACGGGGACTTGTTTATCATAAACATTCTTCCAGTTATTGTTTCAGTGCCATCTCCAATCACAATGATTCTTTACTAGTATAGTTTCTGGAGGCCCCCATACACTTACTCCTAGCTGCGTGTATTTGAAGGCTTCGGCAGCTATGGCAGTTTCTGTGTACGCCACTAATCCCGCGCCCCCCCCCCCCCCCCCCGCCCCCCTTTATACCCATTCCTTTAGTGAATCGAACTCCCAATTACAAAGCATCTTAAAACGTCAGATTACGTTACAATTGAATTAATAAGTCAGGCACGTTTATGTGCAATCTATGGCAAATTTATTTCGTCACAGTTTGTTCGTTTTCAGCCCATAGAGATAGTGGATAATCGTGAGCCTGTAAGCGAGAAAAAGTTTGCAAAAGCTTTGAAGTTTGCTTAAAGGTTGCTCAGTCTCATACACTGAATAATAGATTCTGGGCAATTTCCGCCCTATGAATTATGCTGCTACAAAACATGTAAGTGTCTTCTAACTTCGATATTTGACTTACTATATTAAAACTTTTAACGTAAGATTACGCTTGTCAGTTAATAGATGACTGCAACATTTTAAATTTTTAAATTCTGTCGGTAGTTGTATGAAACATTGAAAATCAAATTTTTACGGCCTCCTGGAAAATGGGCAACCTGTGACTGGGACTAGGAGACCTCTTTAGCGATTTAGTAATACCATAGATTATTCAGCGCCTTGCGATGCTCACTCAGTAGCAACAAGGTCGTTAGAAAAAGACTGAGTTGACCCAATTACAGAAGATTAAGGTAACAGAAGAGCATAATACATCTAGCATTTCGGAATACTGTCAAGCCGTAATACGACATTAAATAGTAAAATTGGAAATTGTTGACCATTCGTCATTTGAAATCATTAGAGTAAGAGCTGATGACAGACGGATGAAAGTTATACATATATAACATTTGATATTAAGAAAAGTATGGCTATCATTTCTGAGATAGTGAAACAGTACAGACGGTTTTTGTATTCGATTGGATTTTTAATTGAAATTTGAATGTAAGTAAGAACGACGGCGTTTACACAGGAAAAATGAGTTGAAATGATTCACATGGAATGCAATAAGTAGACAGGATTAGAGAGTTATGGAGGACTAGATCGATAAAAATAAAGGACTGCGTTGCAGAGTGACATTTATTCCAAAAAAGATCCTCTAAGCTTGTGGCTTAGCCACTTTTCTGCAGTATCGTTTGTACCAGGAGTGTCGTTAGCCCAGCAGAGTCTGCAAGAGAGCTTCTGTGAAGTTGGGAAAGTAGAAGACAGGTATTGGCAGAAGTGAAACTGCGAACGCGAAACGTGGCTGGCAAGAGCGCTGCCCACTAAACGCAAGGTTCCTCGTTCGACCCCTAATCCAGCACACTAAACCTGCAGGAAAGCACAAATAAGCTCAACGTTGCTACACAGTGAAAGATCCATTGCGAAAGGATAGACCGACCGTCCAAAATGTTTACAGTCTAACGTTATTCCGTTCGTATAAGCGGCGTCAGCGCAGTAACTATGACAGGTGTTTGTACGGACATCCATGCGGAATGGCCGCTTGGTTCTATGCGCCATGTCACGGATAGCGCGGTCCCTACCGCCTGAGGTTCAAGTTCTCCGTCGGGCATGAGTGTGAGTGTGAGTGTGTTGTTCTTAGCAAAAGTTAGTTTAAGTAGTGGGTAAGTCTAGCGACCGATGACCTCAGCAGTTTGGTCCTTTAGGAATCCACACATATTTGAACATTTGAACTAACAACTGTAAACTGCAGATACGCATACAACCAATCAGTTGTGAGCAGGCAGTGGTAAGTAATGGCACTATGGCCATAGAGTGTCAACGATATTGTGTCACAAATCACCATGAAGCAACATATGTGAATCAAGTGTTCAAGATACTCTGCAGAATGCTGTGAAGACAAGAACACTGAGTGCAAAATTTGTACCACATACGTTGATTCCCGAACAAAACCAACGACTCGTGGACGCCTGTCCCGACATGACTAAACTGCAGAACCGCGGGTATTTTTGTTCTGGGAAAACTATAATGAGTGATGGGACTTGGTATTATCAGTACGAACCTGCCAAAAACGACAAAGTACACAATTTCTCAGGGACTTTGACGGCATAACCGACATTGTAACCAATGCGATATACAGGTTGACTTATCTGACGGTTTCACATGGTTGTATGAACGTTCTGTCCCTTGCACTAAACTAATTAATTCACCATCTTAACTCTTCTCTGGCTGGCACGTGGATGGGTGACCATCCGGGCAGCCAAGCGCTGTTGCCATTTTTTGGGGTGCACTCAGCCTTGTGATGCCGATTGAGGAGCTACTTGACCGAATAGTAGCGGATCCGGTCAAAGAAAACCATAATAACGACCGGGAGTGTAGTGTGCTGACCACACGCCCCTCCTATCTGCATCCTCAGCTGAGGATGACACGGCGGTTGGATGGTCCATATGGACCACTAGTGGCGTGAAGACGGAGTGCTTTCTTGTAACTTTTCTCTATTTGTTATTAATGCCGTTTCAACACTTTTGGACTAACGAGATGGTTCTTAAAACGAATGTCACCTCGTAATATTCTCAGAGTCGCATAAGGCGGAGTGTGCTCTTGTACTGTCCTACATGACATTCCAATAGATTTTTTCTTAAGTAGTTAGTTCTCTGAAAAAAGGTTCCATTACATCTTTCAGTTAGCTATCAGAATGTATGGTTTTATTGAAAGTGAATGATCCACTATATTGTTCTGCCATAACTGCACGTCACACTGCTGATCTCACATCGTGCTGACGCTGTTGGTGTAAATCATGAGGATTTTCAGAACCACAAACTTCATAAATCCGAGAATTCACGTACCCCAGTTAATCCAGTCATGCTTGACCGCTATCCGCCTCTCCATCACGCGCAGACTTCAATAGCCATAGGGGTACTGGCATGTTTTAACGATATTTGAATTAGTCAGGCGATTTTATACCATATTTTTTGTAGAAATTTAGTTTGAGCTCATGAACAGCTCTGTGAAAATAAGGTGCAGAGACACCAGTCCGAAGTACTAGGTGGTACAATACTTTCCTGTGACTTCTTTCCAAAGACTAATTATGCTAGTGTATTCTCGTTTAAAACCGATGTGCCAACTTATCACTGGCCGGGGAATAGATCAAAGACTGCAGCTTCCCTATAGGGTATTTATTTCTAGGCAGTGAGTGAGACAGTGATAGAACCGTGAGTGAAACATCCTGTGTTTACACAGGTTTTTTTTCGATTATGTGAAAGTGGCCTTTATACGCTTATGACGCTTTTTTTACGTGCATACTTATAACGCCATTTATGTGGATGCTTACTGGTCGCGGTTCATATCCCATCACTAACGTCCGTCATCAAGTGTCACCATCCTTCTGTGATTATTTGCCCTTGTGCATCATTCTCCATGTACCAACATATATGCTGTATGCATCATTGTCCCCGCCGCAGTCCGCTGTGGTTCACAACCCCACAAAAGGCTTAGAGTGGTCCACACTCACCCCACCGCCGCCCCACACCGAACCCAGCCAGGGTTATTGTGCGGTTCGGCCTTCATTCCCTCCCCCCCCCCCCCCCCCCCCCTCCTCACCGTGTACGCGTACACGAAGAAAGTGCGCAGCAGTCGCCGACATAGTGTAATTGAGCCGGAATAAGCCCGCATTCGCCGAGGCAGATGAAAACCGCCTTAAAAACCATCCACAGGCTGGATGGCCCACCGAACCTCGACACTATTCCGCCGGGGACCGGCATGCCGTCCCACCCGGAAAGCAGTGCGTTACACTGCACGGCTAACCGGGAGAGCTGTATGCATCACATGTCCATGCTACTGGTGCTGCATATTTCATTGACCAACATCTAGTTTGTACAGTAGACTAATCCATGCTGACGCTAATATTTGCCTTTCTTACGCTACTATTGGGTCGGGTGCTGAAATCATCCCTTTATCCACCAATATCGATTATGCGATGTTCTTTAGAGTGAATTATACGACGACAGTCCAGACAGACACGCTCAAAAGGCGCTTCACTTGAAAAACAAACATTGAGACTCCCGAATGAAACTACTACCTTACGTTCAATTTTGGCCGTGCTTATAGTGCGTTTAAAATTAGCTACGACTTTTAACAGTTCAGTACAGAGCAAGTGGAGGAAATGGTATTTGCCAGCGAGTTCAGAGCGTGTCAGCAGGTGACGATAAAGCCAGGCCTACTCGGCTATGGCGAGGAACCTGGCAGGCTCTCTTGACCGTCTAAACAGCAAGTCGCACACATCGACCCACCTGCAATCTCTCTACAACAATTTTCAGTAAACTATTCAGCTATAAACTTTGATTCTCGCACAGTTACAGCTCAATTCATCAGCTTCATGATGAAGTGCCTGTCATGTTATTAATGGCGATAGACACTGTGATATTTCGCATTAGGTAAACTACTGCAAGTAATTCTTAAAGTTTGCAATGAAAAATAGACGTCGTTTTCAATTTGCATTTGATGCGTGTTAGGTCATATGTTGCTCAGTATGAGATTTAGATAAATTGTTGAATTAATCTTTAACCTTGGAAGGATATAGTTGTCTGTGCCCAAAATCGAGAAAATGGAATGTATGTAAAGCTGCCCGTCAGGAACTAGTGCGTCATTGAAAAAGCCAGAATCAAATATTCGTAAATACCTCAAAACAATGAACGGTCTAAGATATCGAAACAAGATTTTGGCAAATGATAGCATGCAAAGAGGAGCGTATTTTGCCATATAATTAATATGCGAAACTTCCATATGTACAGCGATATTCAAGCTGCTATAAAGTAGTTCAATGATATAATGTAACTGTTGCTGTGGGTTTTGCAGGTGTGGAAGTCAAGACGCTACTCCTTTGTTTTTGGACTGGGAATGGGCTTCTCCATAGACTACTGACTTTCTTGGCCTGAATTGCTAGTTTAAAGGGACACTGTTTCAAGATTGGGTCACAATTACAGCTGTATTAGAATGTTAGTGAGGTGAATATTTCTAAATTCTACTATGTTCTCGCAAAAAAGCAGGTTTTAATATGACAGCAATAGAAATTACGTATCCCTCAAAGGTCGCCACGTTCGTTAATCTATGTCCCCTCAACTGTCTTCTTGCTGTGGTTGGCTCGAGACTAGACTTGTGGTGTAAAATTTGCAATGGCTTCTTTTGCCAGTGACCACAAACTTGTCGTTGTTGTTTTCTGCCACATTACATTTCACGTAAGTCCATATATTCTCAGTCTGATTTAAATGAGCCTGATTAAATTACGTTCTTTAGCGTGAGCCAGCTCGTCGACCTGTTTGTGTGGAATGTTTGGCTTTTACAGCACTAAAAGTTCTATTAACTTCCCCTTATACATGCTAGCATTTCTTTGTACCATTTCTTTGAACCCAGAGCAAAATATCAGCTTGCCTCCATTGCAATGTTGGAGCTATATCCCTCACAACAGAGTAGTATGCAGTATTGTCAGTTACCATTGTCAAAATCGGAGGAATATTTCGCAGCAGAACATTATCTTCTCAGCCGGTTACACTTTCATTGCGAGTCTCGTATTCAGACGTACTGCGCTGCGATTATTAACGCAACGCCAACACAAAAAACTTGTTCATAATATCTCACTACTGCAGAACACTTCAGCTGAGAAGATACCTCTTTACAATGAGAGATGACGAACATAGATACTTCTAATGCATGACACCTTGTGGTACTGTTTATCCACGGCATGGCAACAGATTCGCTTTAACAACCAAATCGCTGGCGGCGTGATAGGGCTTCCGGCTCGCCATTGGTGTTATCTGGGCAGTGGCGTCCCAAACCCCATCCGCTTAGACAAACTTCGAAGGTGGCGAATAATTTTAAAAGCACAACATTGTAGCTATGTAACTTAGAGGTGTAGAAATAAGAAAGCTTCATTTTCATAATCTTCAGTAATTAGGAATTCTAACGCAGGTTCGGTTATGTAGTCATGTCTACTCGACTCTGTTTGAGTTGCCTCTTCTTTACTTATATTTACGACTGTTCTTCAATCCATTTTTTAAATCTAATTTGCGTGCAACACTCATGCTTATCGTGACATCGGATTCACTTCTTTAGAAATATTTATGGTCGCTGCTAAGAAATTTTTTAAACATATTGTTAGGCGAAATCCCGATACTGTACATATTGGTGTAAGGGGCAAGAAGTGTAAGAACCAGTCAAAGTGGGTATGTGTGTTGCATGTCATTGAACCGACGGTTTTGCTTATGATTCATATTCAGTTTCACCTGGGAAAGAGCAAGATTACGAAGAATTTCCAACACTGTCTTGTACCAATTCTCCTGATGCAGAATCAATGAAAGAGGAAATTTGTACATCTTAGTTGAATGAGTCTGATAGTCGGTGCAATGCTTCTTGTTAAGGAACTCTGAAAAGAACTGCTTCTGCTATTTAGTTGGCATGTCATAACCAGGAGATCCTATGGATAGTCTGGCTGTCACTATTACTGAATTAGGACCACCTAGGAGGCACGTGTAGGGTATTTTAAGGTAAACCTACGGACGTGAGCAACACTACCTGATCTACTCAACACTTCGTCCAGAAAATTCTGCTACGCCTATGACGTGGCTCTTGCTGTAGAACACCAGGAAATGAAGACAACAGAAGAGATTCTAAGCGATTACCTGTCTGTATTAGACCATTACTTCAAAATCTGGAGACTCCAACTCAGTATGAGTAAAACAGAAGTGTGTTGCTTCCATTTAAATAATCAGTTGGCGAACGTAAAACTGTAACTATTCTTCGTCATAATAGTAACCCAAAATATCTTGGTGTCATCCTGGACCGTACACTATGCTTGAGACAACACCTTCTTAACTTAGCTCAAAAGCTGACGACTGGAAGCAACATCCTCCATAAGCTATGCGGAACTATCTGGGGATGTTCAGCAACCACCCTGCTATCTTCATTTCTGGGTTTGGTGCACTCAAGTGCTGAGTACCGTGCACCTGTTTAAATGAACAGTCGTCATACAAGGCTTGTTGACACCCAGCTGAATACGACAATGCGCATAATATCTGGCGCAGTCAGATCTACTCCACTGTTAACCGATATAATGCCTCCTGATGTACGCAGATGTGCTGCCCTTATGAGGGAATTCCAAAAGATCTCCAGGAATTCTAACCTGCCCGTGCATAGCGACCTGCCACTTTTAAATCGTAAGAGACTGAAATCACTCCATCCAACTCTGTGCGATGCAGCTGACATGGTTGGTAAGGATTTCAAACCCCTTAAAGAATGAAAAGGACTGTGGGGAGCACTGACAGATGCATGCCCGCACGCCATCTTCTCAGGCGCTAAACTTCGAAGTGGATTCGACCTACCACGCAAGACCTGGACAAACTTCAACAGAATTCTTACCAGCCACTGCCGATGCAGGGATGCTCTCTTTAAGCGGAAGAAGCTGCCTAATCCAGACTGTGACTGCGGTGTTCCATACCAGACCGTTCACCACATTGTCAGTGAATGCAGGATTCGAGCCTATCACGGTGCTGAAGAGGACTTCCTGCCAGCAACTCCAGATGCAGTGCGCTAGATTGAAGGACTGGGTATTCATTTGTAAGGCGAAACTTAAGTTTCTTATGTATAAAAATGTACATATGTATATGTAATTTCATTTTATGACTTGTCTGTATTAGCCATTCGCTAAAAAAAAGTAAAATGTACAACTTAAGCAATAGATGGCTAAAGCTGGTCATTTTTCAGATTCGACAGTTATATATCTTCACGTCCTTTACAACTTGGTAAGAATTCAAATTCCTCGGCCGCGAACTGTTAAGGGCCTTCGGAACCGCAAGTAATTAACAGCCCCCCTGACATCGAAGTGGGCGATCCCTCTTCCTCACCTCGCCTTAAAACATCCTTGACCCCTCTCCACCTCCCTCGCTCCCCCTCATCCATTCATTCATTCTACTTCCACTTCTAAAGTTGGGCCTTTCATTTCAACTTCTTTTTTTCTACTCTCTTCTCGTTCCGACAATGCCCTGCAATTTTCGCGGTTCTTTCCCTTCCAGTTTACCGCCTCGTTCCAGCTTGCCTTCCAGACCCCTGTCATTAGTTTACATCTTAATTTGCCGGACACGCAACGTCGCCATTTGTCAGCGAGAATAATGGAAACGCTATATACACGTCTTCTTATCTCAGTTTCCGATCGCCAAAGAAACACCTGTCACAATGAGAGGGGAAATCGTGTTGCGAACGGGCACTAATAAGCTTTAATGATGATTGCAATCTTTCTAATATTGTTTAAAATTCATATTTTGGTCATCACCAATTGCTTTTTTTTAAGTTTTGGTGCTGTAGTTAACATAATTTGTTTGCATTCGAAACAGTGGTGATGTAATCGTCGTCAGAGCATTCAGATTCAGGAAGGAGCAAGGAAGGTAAAAGTGAGCCACTCCTCAACGTCGTTATCATTAGAGACCAAATGCCAAATCGGTTGGGCAAATGTGAGCAGTAAATAGGTCTTGTTCATGGAAATCGCCATAAGTCATTTAAGAAGATTAGAAAAATCTTAATCTCTTTGGGAGGGCGAGAATTTTAAGTCCACCGTTCCCGAAGGAGTATTATTACACAACAATCCTTTTTCCGGATGCACTAATACATTTTCGAAGCTACTGCTCGACACAGGCAAGAAAAGACACAAGTCCAACACAGAGCATGTGTCACAACCGTAATCTAGAGCACGTGGAGAGTGCCAGAGCAAGACACCGCCCGGACTTCATTTCTATACTGCAAGTAGAGTTATAGCGAGGAGTACAAACGGTGTAGTATGATGGCAACCATAATGTAGATCTGCAAACTCTACAATACGGAGCGATAACATGCAACATCCGAGCTCCGCGTTCCAAGGCGTGCTGGTACTGATGATAAATACAGAGACAGGGAAAAACGTCTGTACTCGAGACTCCACGGTACGGACAGAATTGCTGCTTTAACAAAAGAAAGTGGTTGCCTAACGTGCTATAACGAATTGGCTTTAAACTGTCCTCTGGTGAAGGGCATAGCTGACTGACTGCAAGCTGTTATCTTCTACGAACTGTTTCTGTACCGTACGCAGTTCTCAGCGCTGTACAGTGTGTTTGTATCCTTCCGCATTTTGCGTTTCTTAAAAACACAACGTGACCACACCCTAATCACACGAAACACACGGATCGTTAGCATCACCTCTTCTGTACATCACTGTTATTACTACACATGATGGAACGTAACTTCATCGAGACGTTAACCAACCCCAAACCGTGCCACAAAGTACAGTGTGATTCATCAATACACACCACTCGCTTCCAGTCATCCACTGTCCAGTTGTATCGTTCTTCACATCGCCTGAAGCATTGTTTAGCACTGTCTCCTCGGACAGATACGATACTACACTGGGGCCGATAATCCTGTGTAGGCCAGCGGTGAGTACTCAGCGCTCCTTCCAAGAGCAGTGGTAAGCTTCCCGCATCGGATAAGGTATACGCTCTTCGCATCTCCGACCTAAAGAAACTCGTTGTGTTGATTTTGTGGGTGACAGTTAGTTTAATGCATACATCGATCACTATGTGTAGGTTTGTAGTAAATGCCATGCCCCAGAATGCCATCATACAATTGGTACAACAAAATAAGACACACAAAGATTGTATTTACACGGAACGGATCCTTTGAGAAACTGATTCATCGTGCCTTGGAATTCTGACCATCACCAGAAGTACTGCAAAGTGAATCTACATTAGTTGCTGTGCTGTCAAATGCTGATAGTTTCCGCTACTGTTTATCGCTTAGTGCATTTTCGATGTTCATGCTGTAAAACTTCACCACGTCGTAGTGATTTAGTTGATGACTTCTGTGTCACTAACTCTAATCGCAACACATTTTGCAGACAGTATGCATATACACCACTGTATTTACATAAAAAATGGTATCGTTGCACGATACATAGGTCAAGAGATATTAAATCATAAATATTGAGGTGCGTGAAAAACTACTAGTTTTTTAAACGGGCGCATATTACCCTGAGTTAATTAATCAGATTTATTCAAGCTGTTTTCCATATGGAAATTCCATTCCTTAAATAAAAGAGTGGCGGGGGATTGAGGAGGGGTGGTTACTGGTAGTTTGCGAAAAGGAAGGATATTTAGCCCACCCTTAACAGCCTGGTGACAAGCAGGCAGGAAGAGAGAAATCACACAGAGTTGTCAGACGTACTGATGAAACGTTCTCGAGTTTCCTGCCTGGAGAAAGCGACAATATACCGCGACGTTTCGACGAGAGTCATACTTAGTTACTCATCAACTTTTGGATCAATAGGAGCATCAGGGCATGTTTACCCTGCCACCTGGCTGGAAAGCAGAGAACTTTTCATGAGTAGATTAAACCGGGAAAGTCTACATTCACGCATTGCTGTGTGAAGATTAGGAAGAAAACATGTAATCTTGTTTTAAACGGAAAAATCAAAGCATTAGCTGCATGCACTTAAGGTAAAGCATGAAAACAAATCATCAGGATGGCTGGTTGGTGCACCACCAAAGTGTCACAACATAATGAACCGTTAAATCTGCACACCGAAATGAATGGGAACAATCAGAATTCGCTGCCAGTTTTATACCAATGGCACCTCTCTTTACTCTCTTTAGGTAAACACTGGATAATGGCTTAAAACTCGAAGCTAGCTACGAAATGAAGAAAAGGTTGCAATAAACAGCCGGCCGGTGTGGTCGTGCGGTTCTAGGCGCTTCAGTGCGGAACCGCGCGACTGCTATGGTCGCGGGTTCGAATCCTGCCTCGGGCATGGATGTGTGTGATGTCCTTAGGTTAGTTAGATTTAAGTGGTTCTAAGTTCTAGGAGAATGATGACTTCAGATGTTAAGTCCCATAGTACTCAGAGCCAATTGAACCATTTTTTTGAAATAAACAACAGCGTAATAGAGACAATGCCGTATTCATTTAAAAGTCTGAGATTGTTGTATCCACAATGATGAAGCTTAATGCTTAATAGTATGGTATCTTTCATTGCATTGACGAAGAATTACTTCTGCTTTTGTAATTCCCCATTATGTTCAGATTGGTTACACCCAGGACATCACAGATATACCATATACCTCGTATTCTTCACACAAGAAGTAGCCTTCGACTATCAAATAGTAAATGTCGTGGTTTTGTATCTGTGTTTTTTTTAGTCTCGCGTATGGGACATCCACCACATGGTAAATGTTATAATAAATGGTTTAATGTCAAGCTATTCCGGTGAACAAAAATTGTGCTGATTCGCTTTACGTCTTGTAATCGGTTCGAAAGTGTTATGATAATATTTTTCGGTACCAGAATAACACCTTCTTAACATTTCATCGCAAACGCAATTGCCTGAAAGGAAAGTACCGCTCGCACGCTTCTTTGACTGAAAAAAGCGTTTGATAGATGTCAGTCTAGGAACTACTGCATCCATCTTGCCCTCATATTCTGAAGAATTATATTTTTGAGTCCTGAAAACCAAATTCTATATTCCACGATACTCATACAAACGATTTTGTACGGTGAGCATTTTTAGAAGTGTGTTTGAGGTTACAAGATACGGCCGTCTCAGTGCGTAGAAGAGCAGAATTCTGGGCCCAAGAAGATGTGATTGGTTAACAAATGTTAAACATAGACCGCGCGTAATCTAGTGTGATAATAAGAACGTAATTATCTTGCGCTTCATTCACTGTAGTATTGTTTTCTATCCTAGCAGTCCTCCGGATTTATCCTGTCACCCAAGAGGGTTGCGTAAATTAACGGTTATAATTCAGAAATCTTATTCTTCTACCTTCTGATCACTACGTGTGGAAGACGGAGAGATTTTCTGTAGTCTGCTGATTTTTGTGCATATCCTATGCTAACCGAATGTCAAAACTGATCCATCAAGTCCCGCGTGCCTTCATGACCTTCAAACGAGCCACATCAAACGGAAAGAATTCCTTGATCTGATTTATAGCCAAAGCTCCAATTTATCCCAAAGATATTTGACATGGTTTAGTTCCACACATGCTCATCAGCGCTTCATTTTCAGTTTGGTGATTAGCTGACCTACCAGTGCCTTGATGTCCTAAATGTGTTAAAGTATGATTTACGTCTACGTCGGCAGCGTATCATACCGAATGAGGATTGACGAAATCTTGATGAGTGAAAAAAGATATTGAAATATGGCACAGAGGTCAGGCTGGCAACTGCAGATATCGGGCACCATATGTATAGAAAAACCTATTTTTCGGCAGACGACTCCACTTTCTTATAGCTGCCTGATGTCGAACATATGACTTAATTTGCATCTGAACTCATCCTGTATTAAGTTTTCTAAATCAAATTAAGCAGTCTACCGGAATATTACGATTAAAAGTGCATGATTTAAGCCGTTGGTTTTGAACAGTGATGTGCTGTAAATGCTGATACTGACGACTAAATAGGAGCCCATGTCACAACAGCTGGCCGTTTATTTGAAAAAATAATACGTTGCTGAAAAAGATCAAAATGTCGAATACAATTAAAACTCCCATAAACATTATTTCGTTGTCGGAAAACAGCCTTCAAATTGTAAGGAACGGGAGGAGAGAGCAAACGGCGAGAACGCGCTATTATGTAAGTGCGACGAAATAAACGTTATGAACGTACAACAGCGTACCGCAAACTTCGTTTCAGTTGTACGCTCAAACTGTAATTTTCATTTCAGTCGTAATTAATTTAAACTGTACTCCCTATCCACCACACACATATAAGCGTCAGGTTCGGAGGATACCACCGCTCAGAAAGAGATTTTAGCAGCCTCATCACGAGGTACTTTGCTTTCAGTGGTACTATAGATATTTTGTCACATAATTTTTGGTACATGTTTTCACTGGCGGTATAACATAGGATTCTAATTACTAAATTAAAAGACAATCGCAAAGGCGTTTTACCACTACTTAGTTTTCTTTGTATTGTGTAAGTATAGAACCCCTGTCATGAGCTCGCAGTACAATATTTCGAGACTTATTCACTTCTTTTCCATCGTAATTCGTGAGATGCATGCCGTATGTCGTTTACTAAATGCACAGGACACTGTGTCGTCATACACACTTTGAGAATAGCATCATCTATCAAAGTCGTCTGATTGTATCACATCGTTAATTTTCCCAGTATACTGTTGTCTAGATATGATGGCATCCTTGTTGCAAGAATTCGCAGAGACAGGAGCGAAATGTGTCTCGATGAAATGAGGTAAGTGGGTACTTACCCAGATCGCTGAATCGGCAGTTGTGCTCGCGTGGCGTGGAATATTCAGCGCGCTGGTGCAATTCTGTCTTCATTATGTTTCTTGCAAGTTACAGTTCTGATATTAACACAGCAAAACCTGCAGAGTAGCCTCTGATTCAAAGAACTGTGCGCTTTCGGAAACCGATAATACGTGATTAACAGCACGCACCGTCAACTAGTTGCGAGTCGTTGCCTAGTAACAGATCCTATCCCGCCAACAATATGAAATGCATTCAGTACGAGCAATGCGGTTCTAGATCTTACGTTGAAGTCATTCCTGCAACTTCACTATCGAGCCTTCCCGTGTCTAAGCCGTCTGCGGTTCACTAAGGCTACAACATCGTATTTCAAGGAAATACATGCAGGATGAAAACAATAACAAGTTAAATTCTTAAAAATCCTCTGAATCTCGCGATGTTCGTATTATATTTAGCTGTTTTATCACTGCAGATCACCGGGAAATTGCATTACCGCTGCCGGGTAATACGTTATTCGTTACTTTAAGCCGTTTCGAGAAGTACTTTTTCCAAAGTTAATTTTTAATTTTTAATGCTTTTACGAAGAACGTGGTTTTCTAGTTTTTGCATCATGTTAGTTCATCACATTCTGAACATATTTAGGCCCTTCCGGACACAGATGGCTATACCAATTAGTTGTTAATCGTCTAAAGTGTACTTGGGAGATTTTAATGTCCGCAGCTCGTCGTCGTGCGGTAGATTTCTCGCTTCCCACGCCCAGGTTCCCGGGTTCGATTCCCGGCGGGTTCTGCGATTTTCTCTGTCTCGTGATGACTGGGTGTTGTGTGATGTCCTTAGGTTAGTTAGGTTTAAGTAGTTCTAAGTTCTAGGCGACCAATGACCTCAGAAGTTAAGTCGTATAGTGCTCAGAGCCATTTTGAAGCTTTTAATGTGTGAATAACGTTTCTTATTTTCATCAGTCGAGAGTGAAGAGGCGTGAAAGTATTGAAATATCTCGCTAATTGTACGACAAAGATGTGCGTTGAAGAATAAATAGATTACTTTGCTGCGTAATGTAGACTATTGCGTTATTTCCTATGACGTTGTGCACACGGACTTTAATTCCGGCTCTTAAATTCTTCAAGTTAAGGCTCTTACTATTCTGATTTCGGACTGTTCCACACATTAGCTGTTAGAAAGCTATACTATCATCACCTCTGGAAACTATGCTTTTCTCAAGCTCATGAGTTCTCCAAAGGATGCCATAGACTATTCCAATTCTTTACAAGCAAGTTCATACCATGCTTCAGTCTATACGAGCATTTGTCAGAAGGCAATTTCATACACTTTTTATAACTGATGAATTATTATAGAGATAAATATCAGTTATTCAATGTCTGGCGTCGATTTATATCCTAAATGAGTAAAATAATATAAGAGACTGAATGATCAACACAGATCAGTATCTCCTTCCTGATAATTTTAGAAGGAAGCCAAATGTTTAACAGAATCGTAAAATTCTTGACACATTCCTTTCATTATAAGTTAAAGCAAAGAGCAGATCAGCTGGTAGCCTGACAATAGTTCTCTTGTTATAACGTAGAAATTTATCACCTGAAGCAAATTATGGTAGAAATTACACTCTTCGTGGGTGAGTTGGATAACAGTATGTACATGTAAGACGGGCATTACCTGTCTCCATAACAAAAAACTGCATGTTACTTCGATATGTATTGTATTACCTTCAAATATAATCCATTGTTGTCTAAAACAGAGTATCTTTCACTGTAGAAAGAGGCAGACATGCTTTTAATACGCGATGAAGCAGGGTACAGTGTCTGGGAAACAGGGCTAAAGTACAAAGAAAATTGTGTACATACGTCGAGCAAATTGGAAGAGATTTATAGCCGTGGGTAGAGTCTTATTATAAGAGGCGATGTAAAGGTTTCTGTTTCAGGGCATTACTGCAGCGTGTATGCAAAGCAGTGTGACTCCGAAGCAGGTATACAAGGATCGACAAAAAGCGAGGGACAGATGTGGCAGTCGTGCCTTTGTGATGTGTGTGCAGTAAATGCGGAAACGTCAGCTTTGACGACCTTCTTATTAAATGCCTTCGAACGGTGCTGGTCCGGGTCTAGTAGTCAGCGCGCTATTAGCTGACGTCATCTCATAGCCCTCTCTGCGGAATCGTTCTTGACCTTCTACATCTACATGACTACTCTGCAACTCACATTTAAGTGCTTGGCAGAGGGCTCATCGAACCACAATCATTCTATCTCTCTACCATTCCACTCCCGAACAGCGAGCGGGAAAAACGAACACCTAAACCTTTCTGTTCGAGCTCTGATTTCTCTTATTTTATTTTGATGATCATTCCTACCTATGTAGGTTGGGCTCAACAAAATATTTTCGCATTCGGAAGAGAAAGTTGGTGACTGAAATTTCGTAAAAAGATCTTGCCGCGACGAAAAACGTCTTTGCTGTAATGACTTCCATCCCAATTCGCGTATCACATCTGCCACACTCTCTCCCCCATTACGTGATAATACAAAACGAGCTGCCATTTTTTGCACGCTTTCGATGTCCGCCGTCAATCCCACCTGGTAAGGATCCCACACCGCCCAGCAATATTCTAAGAGAGGACGAACGAGTCTAGTGTAAGCTGTCTCTTTAGTGGACTTGTTGCATCTTTTAAGTGTCCTGCCAATGAAACGCTACCTATGGCTCGCCTTCTCCACAATATTATCTATGTGGTCTTTCCAACTGAAGTTGTTCGTAATTTTAACACCCAGGTACTTAGCTGAATTGACAGCCTTAAGAATTGTACTATTTATCGAGTAATCGAATTCCAACGGATTTCTTTTGGAACTCTTCGTGCCGGCGCTTATCGTTACGCCGGAACATCTTCTTGTTCCCAATTACGAATCACGCACAAAATTTCAATTTGAATTACAAATATAAATTCTTAATATTCGATATTGTGTAAAAGATTGTTAGGAAAGGTTTCTTAATTCAAAAAAAAATCATAAATTTATTAACAGCTTCTTATAAAATACTAGCAATTAAGAAGTTGTCTTTGCAATAAACTCCGGGATTTTGCTTGTAGTACGTAAGCAAAAACAGGAAGGTGTGCACTATTCATAATAGTGACAAACGGTTCAAATGGTTCTGAGCACTATGGGACTTAACAGCTGAGGTCATCAGTCTCCTAGAACTTAGAACTACTTAAACTTAACTAACCTAAGGGCACCACACACATCCATGCCTGAGGCAGGATTCGAATCTGCGACTGTAGCAGTCGAGCGGTTCCGAACTGAAGCTCCTAAAACCGCTCGTCCACCGTGGCCAGCCATAATAGTGATGATAACATGTGTATTAATAAGGGTATATGTGATGAATCTTAATTTTAAATAATGTAGGTATTGGAACTACACGAAAAAATTGAAATTAAAAGAAAAAAACTCTGACATTATTAGAACTTGAGTTCCATTGATTATTCATTTATCAGGCTCGAACACTATCGAGTGTGCCCACTGCCTCCACAAGTTATATTTGTTTCTCATTAGCCCAGTCAGCGAAGGTGCTAAAGTAAATGCGTGCAAAAAACTAAATCTTTCAGCTTGAAACGTCCCCTTAGAAACATTATACATGACTGGTCTATGTGAAACGTCCTCTTTGAACAATTATACACGAATGTGCTTAAACTGACACACAATATCTTTAGCGCAACGCAATCTGACTTCCAAAAATCCCTACGAAAGAATGGCCCTGACTAACATTTATCTATATGTTTCACAAATCACTTACCTCACAAAAATCTTGGTTACTCAAGCTACTGCAATACAGCGAGCGCCACTACTGCCAGCTAAATAAAAGATTCAAACTACTGAAGGCACTAACTACTGATAGGCATAGTTAGCAAATAAAAGATTTTAATACAGAACAGACAATGTATTTACCTTTATAGTCATAATATATATGATAGTTCATGACACCAATTCTTACAAATTTCAAAACTCCGCCGTCTCTCTCCCCACGTCCACCACTGCTGGCGGCTCACCTCCAACTGCCCAACGCTACGCGCTGTTAGCATCCAGCTGCCGCTGCCCAACACTACAATGGCAGACAACAATGCAAACTAAACACAGACTGCGCACAGCACAGCCACTGATTTTTCATACCGAGCGCTAAGCGGCGTTACCAATAAGAGAACCTAAACAGCCTACTTACAAGCTGTCAGTACAGTCAAACAAATAAACGGAGAGAACCGCGTCATGTGGACGACTGTTGCGTGTGTCTCCCCAACCCTGTTTCCGCGCTCCCTTGCCTCTGCGTGCAATGGCCGTAGGCGCCTAGTGAGCCTTGAAAGTCGCACAGATGTAGACGCACCTTTACGGTGACGGCACAAGGGGACACACATTGGCTGTTACTTATTGCCCAGTTGGACGAACAATGACGGGCTGGTACGGCCATGGATGAACACTGTTGCCATGAGCTGACAGTTGCGGATGGCCCGACGTTAGTGTGTCAAGGCGAATTACCTGAAGTGAGGGCGATGACCGGCTGTCGCAGTAGGTAGAGGGCCGAGCAGCAGTCCTTCCTGGTCACCGGCCTGGCTTCGTCACGAGGCCTACGAGAAAGACAGGTCGCGGCTGCACGAACGTCACAGCAAGTGACACTACTGGTCTAGCGAGTGCCAGCAGCCGTTTCCGGCAGGCAGAAAGCAACAAATTCAGACGAGTTTAATAATTCTTGACTGCACGTTTACATGCATGCAAGGAGATAGAGAAGATCCAAGGAAGAGCGGCGCGTTTCGTCACAGGGTTATTTGGTAACCGTGATAGCGTTACGGAGATGTTTAGCAAACTCAAGTGGCAGACGCTGCAAGAGAGGCGCTCTGCATCGCGGTGTACCTTGCTTGCCAGGTTTCGAGAGGGTGCGTTTCTGGATGAGGTATCGAATATATTGCTTCCCCCTACTTATACCTACCGAGCAGATCACGAATGTAAAATTAGAGAGATCCGAGCGCGCACGGAAGCTTTCAGACAGTCGTTCTTCCCGCGAACCATACGCGACTGGAACTGAAAAGGGAGGTAATGACAGTGGCACGTAAAGTGCCCTCCTCCAAACACCGTTGGGTGGCTTGCGGAGTATGAATGTAGATGTAGATGTAGACCCTAGAAGGCGGCACACGTACAGCCTGGCAGGCGGCGCTCATGCGCCCACCCAACAAATGCTGGAAGACGGCACAGGTCATAGCAGTCTATGAAAATGGTAGAAAATAGGATGCACATAATTGCTGGCCAATTTCACTGACATCGATTTGTTGTAGAATAATGGAACATATGTTGTGTTCAGACGTAATGACCTTTCTAGACTCTGAGAAGACCCTCTGCAGAAACCAGCACGGTTTTGGGAAACAGCGGTCATGCGACACACAGTTGGCCCTCTTTGTGCATGATACACAACAGGCTCTAGATGCAGGCTCCCAGGTTGATGCCATATTTCTCGACTTTCGAAAGGCGTTCACTTCCGCACTGTTGCTTGCTCCAAAAAGTGCGCGCTTGCGGCCTATCCGTTGACATATGCGGCTGGAAAGATAGTTTTCTAACAGAAAGTGAGCAGTATGTCGTCCTGAACAGGGTGACTTCAACAGAAACTTGGTGTAATGACTGGCAGTTATCTCTAAAAGTTAGTAAGTGTAACCTGCTGCGTATAACAAAGTGTATAACAAGTTCTTCATAGCACACAGCAAAATTAAAATTTTTAACCCGTACCTTTTCAGTTAAATATTGATTTCCCATGGCCTCTGCGCGGAGTCGAGCGTTCCTGAAGTGCGACAGAAAAGCCTACTAATGTAACTTAAAAGGGCGTCGCAGAGATCGTACATCTCGTTAGCCCCGTTTCGTCGCACGGATTGGAGATTCCGCAAAATTTGTAGTCGACGTCCACTCAGATCGAGGGTCGCCGACTGGCGCCTGGTTGACGCCAATATGTGGCCTCGTTGCAGTGAGGGTCTCTGGCTTCTGCTTAAAGTTCGCCTGGAGTTTACTTTTATTTCGGTTACAGTTGGTTGTTTGTGGCGGTTCGGCAGTCTCTACAGCCAACGCTGGTCATCAAAGTGGTCAGTCTAATCCATCGTAAGTAGTTGTGGCAGCATTTGAATTTCTTACGCCATTAGCGCATCATCTGTGGCTGAGGCGTATCAGGAATCTTCTGAGTGCACTTTGCGTCAGCTCTTCCACGCTTAGTGCAGAAATTAATTTGCCATTCAGCAGAAAGTCAAGAAACTACATCAACTAATAAAATTAAGAAAGATATCCCATTGTTTTTAAAACCTAAAACCGGTTGTTACAGTCCATCCGTATAATTCTGTATACAACAGCTGGATCTAGTGAACTATTTTTGTCGCTCGTGATCAAATCCATGGACAGCGACATCACCCACGTTCAATGCGTATTAAGTGGGAGTCTTTACTGTGGACGTTATGCTGTCGATTATCAAACTCAGTACAGGAATGTTCACTGCTGAGTATAGCATGTCAGGCCGCCCGTTGACGCCGTGCGGTTCTAGGGGCTTCAGTCCGGAACAGCGTAAGCTTTACGGTCGTAGGTTCGAATCCTGCCTCGGCCATGGATGTGTGAGATGTCCTTAGGTTAGTTAGGTTTAAGTAGTTGTAAGTTATAAGGGACTGATGACCTCAGATGTTAAGTCCCATAGTGCTCAGAGCCATTTGAACCATATAGCAGGTCACCATTTTTTCCTCGAAACGGTACAAAAGGGTGTCACCAATGCTTCAGCTAAATAGCAAGAGCAAACGTTTCATACAAATATGAGAATGCCAGCTACGAAAGTCTCACTCGTGTACTTCACTCAAAACCTTCTGCCTCCACGTAGTGTGTAAGCTTTTTCTAGGTCAAAATTGTGCTTACTGCTTTATTATTTCCAGTTCGACCAACGGTGGAGTGGTATGTATTCGTGAAAGCTACTAAGGAACTGTGCAGATTTCAGAAACCCACATTATACTCACGTTCCGAGGTTCTAAGAATGTTTTTAGTGTGACACGGTGGCACCTACTAGAGCATCTGAGATCTTCTCTTGTCTTTCTTTTTTCACAACGGTGTTCTCATTAAGAAAGTTGTAGGAGCATCCGTTTTGATTTACGTTTAAGATCCCGTATCACAAAATTTATAAGCAGTACACGGCTCCATATTTCGAGGGTCGAACAACATTGATTCATTTCCCAAATAGAAAATTGCTATTACATGTATCTCTACTGGTCGTCTTCCCTATCCATATCTGGCCGGGGAAGGAGAAATGAAGTATTCATGGCGCTGAAACTCACTAAATAATCGGAAATCATATGAGTTTTATCTTCAATTAGCAGTAAACAAAGAAAATTGTGAGGTCATCCACAGGGGTACTCAAAGAAATCCGATAAATTTTGGATAAACGATAATTCACGCAAATCTAAGGGCTGTCAATTCGACTAAATACCTAGGAATTACAATTACGAGCAACTTAATTTGGAAAGACGGAGGACATCGAAAAAGAGCAAAGAATGGCAGCTCGTTTCGTGTTATCCCGCAATAGGGTTGAGAGTGTTACTGATATGATACTCGAGTTGCGGTGGCAGTCACTGAAACAAAGGCGGTTTTCTTTGCGGCGAGATATATTTACGTAATTTCAATCACCAACTTTCTCTTCCGAATGCGAAAATATTCTGTTGACACCGACCTACGTAGGGAGAAATGATCATCGTAATAAAATAAGTGAAATTAGAACTCTAACGGAAAGATTTAGGTGTTCCTTTTTCCCACGCACCATTCGAGGGTGGAATAGTAGAGAAGTACTATGAAAAAGGTTCGATGAACCCTCTGCCAGGCACTTAAGTGTGAATTGCAGAATAACCACGTTGATGTAGATGTTCATGTGTCTTAACGGTGCGCTCGTGTTTTGATATTGCATTGGCGATATAGGGTATCTTCCTTAAAGACTATCATACTTCTGTGGAATACACTGACATACTTGTGAAATTTAACAACTACGGACGCGCCTTTCATTTGCACTGTCTCATTGTGGGTCACTACTTAGCGCTAGGAGCGATGACCGCAACAGTTTGGTCCCATAAGACTCTACCACTTAGCTCTAGAATCTCAAAACTCGGAAATGCTTTCTGTGGGTAGCCTGCGTTAGAACTGGCTTAAACTTCAACTGATGCTGACAGCAGGACAATATTTTCCTGTCCATCGAGGGCTGCGTTGCTACCTCACTATGCCAGAGCCCTGTGAAATGTATCTCTCAGTGGCTTGGTGAGTTTCTTCTGTGTATGTTTCACCAGATCATACACGCACAGTATTTTGGTTCGAACGTAACGTCAATTAGCATTCGGGTGGATCAAAGGAAGCTAGCAGGAGAAAAGAATGGTAGAGTTCTTTAAACAGATGATGAGTCTTAGTAAATGGCCCTGAATGTAGTAAATGAGATCACACAGTGACTTTGAAAGGAGTAACGGTCTGTAAAGTGGTGGTAAGTAACACAGTTACGAAAGCAACTGTATAATGTAGAAATGCAGACACACTATCGTTAGCACTATGTCATTTACGCCTTTCTTTTGCAATGAGACCTGGCTTCCCATTATAGGCAGAACTAGGCGATTAATCGAATTTGCTGCGAAGGTCTTATCTTTCATACGGCTTTACGAACGCGGTTTGACAAATATAGAAAATAATTAGTTTGGTGTGAACAGATAGTATCTTGTTGGCATGCTAGAGTATTTCAGTTCTGCCGCTTGCCACGTGCACAGTTACTCTGTAAATGTACTGTAGTAAGTCAATTTTTGTACTAAACAGTAGGAAGACTGCAGTTATCGTTGAGGGTGTAAAACATGGCAGCCACTTGTTAAGAGCTGTATTTCCTGCCGTGCTGAATAACGAGAAATGTTTCTAACCGGTTTTCGGTATTATAGCGGCATGAGTCATAAAGTTTTGATGGAAATACATATCGCAGCTAATGTCACTTTGTAATCGGTAAATCGAATTAACAGGATACTTAAAACAAAAATACGAAGCTATTAAAGACCGTAGCTGTAAAAATGTGTTACACAAGCCGAAATTAAGGAGCATTCTCGGCGGCGAGTAAAATAGAGTCGTAAGCAATGACGTGGCGAGCACAGTAATTAATTGATGGAGGCGAGATTGCGCGCGTGGTGGAAGGTAATTAAGGACTTATAATTTGTACGATAATCTTAAAAAACGCATTTAGGGGGTAATCAGCGTCACCGTTGTTTTGTTTTCCACAGCTTGCACTTAATTACACACGCCACGTACACTGGTGTGGGGCGCGACCGCCAGGGGCGCTAGCTTCTTTGTCAGGCTTCTCGTGGCTAAGCGAGGGAAAATGCAAAACTGCGAGTATTCAGTGTGGCAGGCAACTATGTGTTAAGCGTAAGGCCGAAAAGTATTTCTCTAATACTCTATAAGGTATTGCTTCCTTCCGTGTGAAACTTCGGCCCTCAGACACTACGTGGCACTAAGAAGTACTGGCACAGACACGTTTTCGTATCTAATACGGAATGTATAAATACTAGGAACGTTATACACTGAAACGCTTTTTGAAATACAGAGATACGTTAACAGGCCGAATACAGCACTGCAGTCGGAAACGCCAGTATAAGACAAGAAGAGTCTGGGGCAGTTGCATGATCGGTTACTGCTGCTACAATGGCAGGTTATTAAGATTTACATGAGTTTGAACGTGGTATCATAGTCGGAACACGGCCGATGGGGCAAAGCATCTTCGAGGTGGCGATAAAGCGGGGATTTTCCCGTACGACCATTTCACGAGTGTATCATAAATATCAGGAATACGAAAAAACATCAAATCTCCGACATCGCTGGGGCCGGAAGAAGAGCCTTTAGGAACGGGACCAACGCCGACTGAAGAGAAACGTTCAACAGGACAGAAGTGCAGGCCTTCCGCAAGTTGCTGCAGATCTCAGTCGTGGGCCATCAACAAGTGTCAGGGTGCGAACCATTCAACGAAACTTAATTGATATGGGCTTTCGGAGCAGAAGGGCCCACACGTGTAACCTTGATGACAGCACGACACAAAGCTTTATGCCTCACCTGGGGCTGTCAACATTCACATTGGACTGTTGATGACTGGAAACATGTTGCCTGGTCGGACAAGTCTCGTTTCAAATTGTAGCGAGCGGATGGGCGCGTACGGGTAAGGAGACAACCTCATGATTGCATGAACTTTGCACGACAGCGGGGGACTCTTCAAGCTGGTGGAGGCGCTGTAATGGTGTGCGGCATGTCTAGTTGGAGTGTTATGACGCCCATGATGTGTCTAGAGACGACTGACAGGCTAAAGGTACGTAAGCATCCCGTCCGATCACCTGCATCCATTCATGTCCACTGTGCATATAGGCAGACTTGGACTGTTCGAACAGGGTAATGCAACACTCCACACATCCAGAATTGCTACAGAGTGGCTCCAGGAACACTCTTCTGAGTTTAAACACTTCCGTTGCCCACCAAATTCCCAGACATGAACAGTATTAAGCATATTTCAGATGCCTTGCAAGTTGCTGTTCAAAAGGGATCTCCACTCCGTCGTACTCTTACGGATTTATGTACAGCCCTGCAAGATTCATGGTGTCAGTTCCCTTCATCACTACTTCAGACATTAGTGGAGTCGATGCCATGTCGTGCTGCGACACATGCGCCTTCTCGCGGAGGCCCTACACGATATTAGGCACGTGTACCGGTTTCATTGACTCTTCAGTTTATGCATATTATTAACTCTGACTCAATAAAGAGATTAGCATGTACATTAAAGTTTTTCTCACCACAACAGAAACACATATAATTAATTAAAAGAGGGTTTTATCAGGCCCAAGAAGGTGTTAGTACACTGTACCACGTTTGTTATCGTGCTTGAGAGCCAGCACAGCGCGTTCCAGATTTGTGCAACAATGCGAATAATCATCAAGCTGCTTTAAAGTAATGGTACAACAGAGAGTAAACGATAATATGGACGTCCAGGAGTTCGTACATGTAGGGAGCGTTGAAAGATACTTCGTCTTGCACAAAAAGAGTCCTTCAGAAGTGCACGAAGGATTGCATCGGATACACAGTCAACGTCCAACCAACAGGTCAGTGCTCAAACTATTAGGAATGCCTTGAATGCAGCTGGTATTCGTGGTAGATCTCCCAGAAATAATCCATTATTTCGGAAGATAAACTAAGAAATTTTTCCCGAGGGCATGCCGCTTTACTGTATGGCTAAATGATGATGGCGTCCTCTTGGGTAAAATATTCCGGAGGTAAAATAGTCCCCCATTCTGATCTCCGGGCGGCGACTACTCAAGAGGACGTCGTTATCAGGAGAAGGAAAACTGGCGTTCTACGGATCGGAGCGTGGAATGTCAGATCCCTGAATCGGGAAAGGTAGGTTAGAAAATTTAAAAACGGAAATGGTTACGTGAAAGTTAGATAAGGTAGTAATTAGCGAATTACGGTGGCAGGGGGAAAAAGACTTTTGGTCAGGTTAATACAGGGTTATAAGTACAAAATCAAATAGGGGCAATGCAGGAGTAGGTTTAATAAGGAATTAAAAATAGATGTACGGGTAAGCTACTACAAACAGCATAGTAAACGCCTTATTGTGGCCAAGATAGACACGAAGTCCACGCCTACTTCAGTAGTACAAGTTTTTATGCCAACTAGCTCTGCAGATGACGAAGAAATGTATGATGAGATAAAACAAATTATTCAGGTAGTGAAGGGAGACGAAAATTTAATAGTCATTGGTGACTGGAATTGGGTAGTAGGAAAAGGGAGATAAGGAAACGTAGTAGGTGAATATGGTTTGGAGGTAAGACATGAAAGAAGAAGCCGCCTGGTAGAATTTTGCACAGAGCAAAACTTAATCATAGCTAACACTTGGTTCAAGAATCATAAAAGAAGGTTGTATACATGGAAGAAGCTTGGAGATACTGAGAGGTTTCAGATAGATTATATAATGGTAAGACAGAGATTTAGGAACCAGGTTTTAAACTGTACAACATTTGCAGTGGCAGATGTGGCCTCTGACCACAATCTATTGGTTATGAACTCTAGATTAAAACTGAAGAAACTGCAAAAAGGTGGGAATTTAAGGAGATGGGTCCTGAATAAATTGACTAAACCAGAGGTTGTAGAGAGTATCAGGGAGAGCATAAGGGAACAATTGACAGCAGTGGGGGAAAGAAATAAAGTAGAAGAAGAATGGGTAACTTTGAGGGATGAAATAGTGAAGGCAGCGTAGGATCCAGTAGGTAAACAGATGAGGGCTTGTAGAAATCCTTGGATAACAGAAGAAATATTGAATTTAATTGATGAAAGGAGAAAATATAAAAATGCAGTAAATGAAGCAGGCAAAAAGGAACACAAACGTCTCAAAAATGTGATTGACAAGAAGTACAAAATGGCTAAGCAGGGATGGCTAAAGGACAAATGTAAGGATGTAGGGGCTTATCTCACTAGGGGTAAGATAGATACTGCCTACAGGAACAATAGAGAGACTTTTGGAGAAAAGAGAACCACTTGTATGAATATCAAGAGCTCAGATGGAAACCCAGTTCTAAGCAAAGAAGGGAAAGCAGAAAGGTGGAAGGAGTATATAGAAGGTCTATACAAGGGCGATGTACTTGAGGGCAATATTATAAAAATGGAAGAGGATGTAGATGAAGAAGAAATGGGAGATAGGATACTGAGTGAAGAGTTTGACAGAGCACTGAAAGACCTAAGTCGACACAACGCCTCGGGAGTAGACATCATTCCATTTTAACTACTGACAGGCTTGGGAGTGCCACCCCGGACAAAACTCTACCATCTGGTGAGGAAGATGTATGGGACAGGCGAAATACCCTCAGACTTCAAGAAGGATACAATAATTCCAATACGAAAGAAAGCAAGTGTTGACAGATGCGAAAATTACCGAACTATCGTTTAATAAGTCACACCTGCAAAATACTAATGCGAATTATTTGCCGACGAATGGAAAAACTGGTAGAAGCCGATCTCGGGAAAGATCAGTATGAATTCCGTAGAAATATTGGAACACTTGAGGCAATACTGACCCTACGACTTATCTTAGAAAATAGATTAAGAAAAGGAAAACCTACGTTTCTAGCATTTGTAGACCTAGAGGAAGCTTTTGACAATGTTGAGTGAAATACACTCTTTCAAATTCTGAAGGTGGCAAGGGTAAAATACAGGGAGCGAAAGGCTATTTAAAATTTGTACAGAAAGCAGATGGCAGTTTTAAGAGTCGAGGGATATGAAAGGGAAGCAGTGGTTTGGAAGGGAGTGAAAGAGGTTTGTAGCTTTTCACCGATGTTATTCAATCTGTATATTGAGCAAGCAGTAAAGGAAACAAAAGAATTTAGAGTAGGTATTAAAATCCAGGGAGAAGAAATAAAAACTTTAAGGTTCGCCGATGACATTGTAATTCTGTCAGAGACAGCAAAGGTCTTCGAAGAGCAGTTGAACGTAAAGGACAGTGTCTTCAAAGGAGGATAAAAGATGAACATCAACGAAAGCAAAACGAGGATAGTGGAATGTAGTCGAGTTAACTCGTGTTATGCTGAGAGAATTTGATTAGGAAATGAGACACTTAAAGAAGTAAATGAGTTTTGCTATTTGGGGAGCAAAATAACTGATGATGGTCGAAGTAGAGAGACTGGCAATGGCAAGGAAAGCGTTTCTGAAGAAGAGAATTTTGTTATCATCTAGTATGGATTTAAGCGCCAAGAAGTCGTTCCTGAGAACATTTGTATGGAGTGTAGCCATGTATGGAAGTGAAACATGGACTATAAATAGTTTGGACAAGAAGAGAATAGATGCTTTCGAAATGTGGTGCTACAGAAGAATGCTGAAGATTAAATGGGTAGAACGCATAACAAAGGAGGCGGTATTGAACAGAATTGGGGAGAAGAGGAGTTTGTGGCACAACTTGACTAGAAGAAGGGATCGGTTTGTAGGACATGTTCTGAGGCATAAAGGGATCACCAATTTAGTATTGGTGGGCAGCATGGAAGGTAAAAATCGTAGAGGGAGACCAAGAGATGAATACACTAAGCAGATTCAGAAGGATGTAGGCTGCAGTACGTACTGGGAGATAAAGCAGCTTGCACAGGATAGAGTAACGTGGAGAGCTGCATCAAACCAATCTCAGAACTGAAGATCACAACAACAACAACAACCGAAGAAAACACTAGCAGTTCGCCAAAGATTATGTTATTAAATCGGCTGAAGTTTGGAATATTGTGTTGTTTTCTGACGAATCCAGGTTAGCTCGTTTGGATTTGACTGAGAGAGAAAAACGTGGCGCAAAACATATGCTGAGTTTCAATCACAACATGTCCTACTTTCAGTAAAACATGGCTGGAGGGGGGGGGGAGGGGGAGGAGGACACGTAATGGTTTGGGGATGCATGGCAGCTTCTGGTGTCGGCAATTTGTCAATTTCAAGGTGTGACGGATCACAGTAAATATATCTATGTGACGCCGTTTACGTAGCACTGCACATAAACTGGGTCTTGATGGCGTCTTTTACTTCCAAGAAGTCCTTTATGTGATAATAGTGCTGTGGTTACAGTTACCTTGCCAAACGATTTTTTTGTGAAATGGATATCACAGAGGGTTTTTCCACGAATAGGTACTGAAGACGTAGAAAACCATTTGACTTTATTATGATGAAATAAACTGTTAAACATTAGGTTCAAAAAGATATAAACGAAAGAGTATGGGTATAAAATTTAAGAAAGGAGAAAGTGAGTTCATAAAGATACTACACCATACAACCAAAAATAATATTATTTATATCAGGTAATAAGAGAAAAACTAGAACGATGGAATGCGATTGGCTTTAAATTAAAGTTGAATTTTACTTAGATAGGGCTCAATGTTAAATACTGACGGACTGGATTATTAGAGCACTCCTATATTAAACACCTATGGATAACAGGTCAGTACACACAAAAATTTCCTGCCTTCACCTCACAGGACAGAAAATCGAATAAAAGGGGAGAGTTTGGTACAGTTATAAGCAGAAATAAGGACTCACAGCACTTTATCGATTGTAGAAGGTCAGAGAAGCTCAGATACTTTAACTTCTAAGAATAGCTCATCATCTGTCTCATCAAGCGGCTATGCAAGAGTAGGGAAGAGCAATCCTAGGTTTTATATATCTGTGATACGACAGGGAACAGTAAGCATGTCCTGTGTCGCACTATAATGTTTTCTACAATTTTGCCGCTGTTATTCAAATGAGAATTACCTTGTTCCTGATTCCTGCTTTTCAACCACCCTCACATAGATACATCACTGGAAGTGTTTCATCAACCTGATACGTCGTGCTCGGGTGATGTTATTGCGTTTGTTCCTATACCGACCGCTAGGTGACACCTGACGTTGTTTGTCAATAGACACATAGTTGTCGGTAGACCGCCCCATTCGAATGCATTGCAGCATTTCAGTTGAAGGTAAGACATTAGTAGGGACGCATTAGGAACGTCTTTGAAATAGTGAAGTGAATATCGATATGCCACGATGGACAACTGCGACCAATGATCAGGTCCGCATCATAACGTTACGTGCAGTAGGGTTATCAATCGAGGAAGTTACCAGATATTTGCAGTGGAGACAGTCGTTCCAGTCGGCAAGTAGTGTTGAGGAATTATAATGCATAGGTCACGTTCGACAGATGCACAGGATGATCGATATCTTTTGAGTTCTCCAGAACTAAATTCAGCATTCGAAGAGGTTACAGGACATCATGTACCTCAGCACACCGTTAGGAGACGATTGCACGATGCGAATATTCATTCCAGGTGACCATGGAGGACAACATGTCGTCCACCACAACACCAAAGACTCCGTTACGGATAGACAAGAAATCACGCGTAATGGTCGCCCCAGGATTGGTGGTGGAAGTTGCTTACGACGAAATTCAGTCCTGTTTATATCTTGATAGTCGCAAACAACCTGTCTGCAGACAGCGCAGTAATGTCGAATGCCTCCAATAATGTGTCCCACATAAGCAACGAGCTGGTGGTGAAGTGACGTTCTGGAATGGCATTAGATTGAGTCACCGTACACCTGTCGTGGTTTTTGAAGGCAGCCGCACTGCCCTGTGGTACAGGGACGAGATTCTGCAACCAGTAGTGGGATCATATCACCAACGTTTTGGTAACAGCTACATATTGATGGGCGATAGCTTGCCTGCTCAGCGTGCTGTTCCCGTGAACACTTTCCTTCAGTGCGCAAGGATCACCAGAGATGAGTGGCCTCCCTGTTGCCCGGACATGAACATAAGCGGAAATAAGTGGGGTCGGTTGGATCGATCAGTTTTTGGAAGTCGACAACAACCGCGTACTCCGCGCCACTTACACAGAATGGTCCTTGAAGAGTGGTACAGCTTGGATCAGGGCTGGATTGATGTCATCCATGGCATGCCTAGATCGATTCAAGCCTGCATCAGAGCAAGTGGCTGTTTCATCACATATCGAAATTGCTCAGGAATGCGGTTAAGAAAAGAAACTGCATGGGAAACAGATGATTTTGTCATTGCAGCAATGTTTATTATTATTTTTGTTATTTCGTCTGGACACATTGCACAGCTTTTTTATTTTTTAGTTTATTTACTTACTTTATCAGGACACATTGAAAATGAATAATACACATGCTTCAGAGCCAGTTTTCGTTTTCTGTGGCATGAATTTCGAAATAAAATGATGAAACATAGCATATGTTGATGTATATACCATTTAAGAGACAGTGTTTTTCGCAGAACGAACTAAATAAGGGATGCAGATTCTATTAAAGTTCGCTAATTTCTTGATTCTGGAGCGGCTCCACTTTGGATATACTTGTGGGCATTACCGATAAGTGAATGAAGGTGTGAACCCATGAGACTCGAGCTCCAATCGACCTGGTCGATTTTGCAAATCGTTTAACATTTCTTGTTAATTAATAAAGGCTTCCGTAGCTGCTGTCATATATATTCACAATCTGTCTCTAAGCTGGTCGTAAGTTGTGTTCCAAAAATATACAGCATAGAGACAGAAGTGATGACACTTTCTGCAGAACCTGACCATCATTTTGCAGGACAATGCTCAAGCATGTACAGTGCAAGCTGTTACTGATTTGTTTGACAGATGTGGCTGCTAAATGCTATACCACCTCCTGCACCCCTCTGACCTAAGTCCTCGTAAGTTCAACTCGATTTCTAAACTAAAAGAAACACTTCACGGCATTCGCTTCAGAGCTGCTACAAATTCGTTGGGCAATAGACCGCGCCGCTCCAACTGTCAACACAACTGGCACTGCTAAGTGTGTCCTACGACTTCCACATCGCTGGCAACGGGTTATACACAATGACGGTGACTAATTTGAAGGTCAGCAAAACTTTGAAACACTTATCTATTTTGTACGAGCTGTAAATAAATAGTTGCCACTACTATAAGTTCCAACCCTCGTATTTTCTATATCATATTCCCTCGCAAAATACATAAATTATAAGGCAATGCCTGAATATTGCAATCAAAATCAGCTGAGACAAATACGGAACTTCCACAGAATATGAACATTGTAATATTCTGAAATGTACGAGCAGTAGTTAGTTACTATTTCGGTTTCATGAAGCAGCACTTTCATGAAGCAGTCGTTCAAATAGCCAGTAAGCTGTAGGTCTACTGTTGTCATTGAATCAAGTGCTTCGGTGAAAATTACTTAATATAATTTAAGAAAACTGCAATTAAAAGAAGTACGGTTATTAATTTTACAGTCTCTCAACTACTCTTGAAAAACAACAAGGCTATAAAAAACTGCAATTACAATAGCGCATGTATCAAAATCACAGAAATTTGATACTGGGACCACAGTGCGATCCCACAGTCAAGACAATGTTATTACGAAGAGAGTTTCAAGGCGATGTAGATGACCTTAACGGTTGCATCGAATGGTCGAAGATGACTATGTTCCTCTACGCGCTCATGATTCAATGACATTATTTGTCGCAGTACAACGGCTTCGGTTATTCGTTAGAAGCCTGTCCAATTCAGTATCTGGGTCGTTACAACACGATACTTTGTGGCGGCCACCATTTTACTTTCAGTCAGTTGCTCTAATGATTTAATAATTTGTACAAAAATGCTGGGTAGTGCCACTACAGGGCCTCCCTCTATGGAGGACACCCAGTCCCTTGAGTCTTACTCCCACCCATTATTCTACTTTGATTATAAGTCTGCTCTTTATCTGTATAGTTACCCACACTTGTCTATTGCTAACTATTACATAAGTGCTATATCAAATAAGTTGATCTGCCTGTCATCACTCGTCCTGGGAATCCAATCTACTGGAACTTGTATTACCCCTGGCTCGGGCTACCTCGAGCTATATAGCCCCAAATACGTAGCTTGAGGAAACCAAAGATACTGGTAGATTGGATTCCCAGGGCGAGTGATGGCAGACGGACCAACTTATTAATGCCCGCATTTCGTGGTCGTGCGGTAGCGTTCTCGCTCCCCACACCCGGGTTCCCGGATTCGATTCCCGGCGGGGCCAGGGATTTTCTCTGCCTCGTGATGGCTGGGTGTTGTGTGATGTCCTTAGGTTAGTTAGGTTTAAGTAGTCCTAAGTTCTAGGGGACTGATGACGATAGATGTTAAGTCCCATAGTGCTCAGAGCAACTTATTTGATTGAGTACTTATGTGATAGGAATAGACAAGTGTGGGTAACTGTACAGATAAAGAGCATAGTAGAATAATGGGTAGGAGTAACAACCAAGGGTTGCGTGTTCTCCATGGAAGGAAGTAGTGTAGCGGTACTATGCACTATTTTCGTTAAAGTATTAAATCATATACAAAATTAAGCAGAGGCATCGTGGTGCCATGAATTGCGTCTCTTGAAGTCACTGTTACTTGGCGTTTCCTATTCCGATACTGCCCTACAAGCTGTAGTGTTAGTTCCACAGTTATCCACCCTTCTTGAGCTGCTTTCATTCGACTTATGGAGTAGTCCACACCTATTTCCCAAATATCGTTCAGAAAAGTAACATTCTGTTTGGATAAGATCTCTAGTGGTTTGCCCAGCCAGTACAGTTGTGTCTGTATCACATTAAATACAGTAACTTCCGTCATAGTCACTGATGAAAGAACAGTAGGCCCTACTATATCACACCTAGTCTCGTTAATTATTAGTCCGCTGCCTTGCAACTCCAAACGTTTTCGGCCCGCAAGTTTCCCTTCCTGTTGAGAACTAGCGACCACCACCGCCACATTGTACACTGAATAGACCCGGTGGAGCCCTGCTCTCCGAAAATAATGTTTTGGTTCAATCATCTCCATTGGGCACTGGTGTTCTCCCGCTTTCCTCTTAAACAGCTGCAGTATGCATGTGTACCTACATATTTTAACTATGCTAACTGTGCATTATCACAATCCTGGAGCCAACCCGCACTCGTCTCCACATGTTGCTCCTCGTCTTCTACCACTTCTTACCTTCTTCAGCACTGACACAAATTTCCTAACTACCGCTAGCTTCATCGAATAAGTGTGCGCTGTGTAACGCCTGAATATCGCGTATTTCCCAGCTACTGCTATTTTTCCGATACTTATGATAGCGTACTATCTGTTACTACAACCACTGCTGCACTATGTTGGCAAAATGGTAAGTTCTGACTACGCGGTTTCACTACTAGCTGTAATCCCGATGGCATCTCTCCTTCCACCCTCCTCAACCTCTTGAGACATTGCTTGGGTGACGGCAAGTCAGGACTTAATTGCCCGTGTATCACCTGATGGACTGCATCCTGCAAATTTGTTAGTTTGAACCTTGAGTCTCAGATGATATCATCTAGTCACTGCAATGGCCTTGTCATGGGTAATCTTGCATCTAACACCTGCGTGAGTGTTTGCGTTGGCAGCAAATCACAGTTCAGGGTACCAGCCGAGGTCCTGGCATAATCCATGACTTCCTTAGGCAGCTGGCACAGTATGTATGTGTTGTTCAGCACGCCGCTCTGCTGAATGCCTCGCCATAATAGCCTTATTAGTTTCTGGAACCCTCTTGCGGCTTCTGCTCAAATTGCTTGCGTTTGCTGTCCCAAAGATTGCCTTCCATATTCTACTCTCAGCATCCATCCGTCCCCTTTTTACTCTTCTAATCTCAAGCGGAACTACTTCAATCACCTCTTCCATCTGCTCTTTTAATCGAACAAGTTTCTGTATTCCTTTGAGATCTCTCTCTACTTCCTACTACTAATCGCCAATCCTTGCACACCTGAAAATACTGCGTCCAGTCTCCTGATCCCATTTCGGAACTGCCACACGTGAAATATTAAACTTAAAGACCATGTATGGCTAGAAAATGTCACATCTGGCTGTCTGGAAAAGAACTTTCTACCGTCCAAGTATACACTTGCAGTCTCGTCACTCCAACCTCAGCGAAGACGGTAAAATACTGTCTAAACCAGCATTCTTCTTCTCCTTCGCCTAGCAACCTGAAGACAGGGATCTATATCACCTACTCTCTCCCAAGAAGCCTGCTGCCTCTGAACAGTGATCAGGTTATTGCTCTACTGAGAAGACTATCACAAATAAATATATAGGTTTACCTCTACTTCTGTTAGTATCACATCCTACAACACGCATACAAATATACTGCACAAAATCGATACATAGAACTACACTCTTGACCTTAATGTAAAACGAGTTTGAGGTATCCAGACTTCTTTCACCCTCTGCTCATAGTTTCGCTTTTTCCTGTTAATATTCTTCTTTTCCTTTGCTAGTATTTCTCGTGGAACCGCCTCTGGCACACCCTTGAATGGACACAAACGTCCCACATGCGCAGTCAGCGCCCTTGTTGGCAACTAAAGCTTCACACACTGATGTAGTTTCAACTACTTGTTCCGGGCCCTGGTACCATGTTAAAAACTTCTTTTTATTTCCCATTGGCTCAAATGGACTCGACGACAACTCCAATTGGCCAACCTTATACTGCGATAATGTCCCCACAAACCTTACTGCCTCTTCCTGTTTCTCCAAAGCCTCTCTATTTGCCGCTCGGGGTAGCAGCGCGGTCTAGGGCGCCTTGATACAGTCCGTGCGCTGCCGCTGTCCGAGGTTTCAGACCTCCGTCGAGCATGGGTGTGTGTGTTGTCCATAACTTAAGTTAGTTTAAGTTAGATGAAGTTAAGTACCGATTACCTCAGCAGTTTGGTCCCGTAAAATCTCACAACAAATTTCAAAACTGTTTTCCTTCGTATTTGCTCTTTGTACCTCGTTACAAAGCTTATTTATTTTTCTTTCAAAATCTCGGAGTGCTTCTCTCTTTCTGCCTTTCTTCTGGTCAATCACGTCAAAAGGTGATGGCATGTTTTTGCCATTCACTAACTCGAATGGTGATAACCAAGAGTTAGTACGTACTTTAGAGTTATATGCTTTTACGACAGAAGCTAGGTAAGCATCCCAGTTTGACTGATTTGAATCCACATAATAACCAAGCGTTTTCCCAACTGTTCTATGAATTCTCTCTCTCTTTTCATTAGCTTGTGGATGAATTGAGCTACTCAACTTCTTCAGTCTCAGCAACCGACAAAATTCCTTCATCAGGTTTGAGATAAAGTTCGTCCTCTGGTCCGTGGTACTCCGAACTTTAGTACCTACCTATCAACTAATGTCGGTGAGACTGTGATTGTCCGTTAGTCTGGCATTAGAACCATCCTGACGTAACGTGAAAGATGATCTGATATGGTCAGAACACAACAGTTATCCTCTGGTGTTCAGCTGAATGGTCCTAACACGTCCACCGCAATGAAACTAAAAGTTCTGTTGCTTCTGTCAATATTTGTAACAGTACTTGCTTCCGACTTGAATTAGCTCTCTGTGCACAATCCAAACAATTCTTGACGTATCGATCCACATCATCCTTCCTTCCCTGTTAGGAAAGACCTATGCTGTTACGAATGACTATCATCTGACGCAATTTATGAGATGTCTATTACGTTTCTTTGTTACTCTACAAAACAAAAGAAGTCGATGCAGGATACAGAATAATGGCCTCCACAAGGAAGTGTATTAGCCCCATTGTTATATAATATATATACCAATGAGCAACCAATTGAACCTGACACAAGATCTTTCACCTATGCAGATGATACTGCAGTTGCTGCCGAAGGAAGAACCTTTGAGGAGGTGGGAGAAAAACTAACTAGAGGTCTACAAACACTGTCTGCCTATTGTGATCACAATTACCTGAAACCAAATCCCTCTAAAACACAAGTGTGTGCTCTCTATTTACGGAACAGAGAGGCTAGAACGAACCTAAACATAACCTGGAGAGCACAACAACTGACCAACTGCGATACCCCTAAATACTCGGGCGTAAAGCTAGACCGTTCCCTCACCTTCAAAGTCCACTGCAAGGACACGAAAATGAAAGTATGTGCTAGGAACAACATCATTCGGAAACTGACAGGTAACAGTTGGGGTGCACAACCAAATGTTCTTCGCACATCTGCATTGTCCTTATGCTTCTCTCCTGCTGAATGTGCTGCACCCGTGTGGTAAAACTCCAACCATGCCAACCAAGTGGACATTGCCCTTAACGAAACAGGACGGATTGTAACTGGTTGTTTGAGGGCAACCTCTATTAATAAAATAAATCGTCTCATGGGCATAGCACCTCCACATATCAGAAGAACAGCAGCAGAAAAAGAGAAGCGGAAACAGGAGAAAGATCCGAGGCACCCCTTGTTCGGATGTGAATAGCAACCTCCAAGATTAAGATCAAAAACGAGTTTCCTGCGTTCAGCAGAACCACTTTCACGTCTCCTGCTAATCGTTGAATACAACTTTGGCGTAACTCACCATCAGAGAGCTACTGGAACAAACCAAGCTAGAGGACGTCACCTCCCATATAAAACATGGATGGTCCTCTAGGCGGAGAACTAATGCATCCAGATGCAAGGTCATTTTAAAGAAATGGGGTTTCTCTCCAGGAGATGAATTATGCCAATGTGGCGAACAGCAAGATCATCATCACCTGCTCAACTGTAGAAACCTCCCAGCCCCATGCCCGATGGACGATCTGATTATCGCCAATGATGCAGCAGTTCAAAAGGCGGAATTCTGGATGTAATATGGAATTTAATAATTTACTTATATTGTTTGTAAATTGATGTCATATGAAATTTAATTATGTACGTATATTGTTTGTAAATTGCTCTATATCAGCTATACATGTATGTTATGTTCTGGACACGAGTAAATAAATAAATAATTAAATCCTTTCTTCCTTTCCACTAGTACCTCTTTGCCAACCTTCTATTCGTCGCCCTGCATCCACTGTGCCCTGATATCATGTGATCATGCGTTTCACGTAACGCTTCCAACTCTGACTTGTCAAGCACAACCGCTCGTGCTCCTAATTTTGTCTCTCTGTACAATAATCCGTCCTGCATACCAAACTGCTGCTCTTTCTTATGCTGCCTAAATTCCTCATCGGTGTCCTGCACTACTCGCCATATTAAAAGATCATGACCCAGTGCTGCTTAGCCCATCCATGATTCCGTGTTTTCTTCTCGGGTTATGGATTACTTTACACTCAAATTCACGGAGTTTCAGTGCCCACCTCGTTAACCTTCTAGACGGGCCCTTCTAACCTAGTAACTACTTTAAAAGCTGGATGGTTCGTTATCACTTTAAACTTCCTCCCACATAAATATTACTGGAAGTTCGTTATTCTGTTTATCAAACTAAGCACCTCTCATAGTTGTAGAGTAATTTCTTTCCGCAGCGTTCAGTTGCCTTGATGCAAAAGCACCAGGATGTTGCCGGCCGTATGGCCGAGTGGTTCTAGTAGTTACAGGCCGCTACTGTCGCAGGTTCGAATCCTGCCTCGGGCAAAGGTGTGTTTGATGTCCTTAGGTTAGTTAGGTTTAAGTAGTTCTAAGATCTACGGGACTGATGACCTCAACAGTTAAGTTTCATAGTGCTCAGAGCCATTTGAACCATTTGAACCAGCAGGATGTTCTTGATCACCGACGGTCTGCCTCAAATCGCAGCATGTCAACACCTTTTTTCACTCGTCAAATGCTCCCTGACATTTTCCAGCCACACAAACTTAACTCCTTTCTTCAACAATTGTGTAAGCTGTCTTGTAATATCTGAAAACCCCATTCATAAACCTAACATAGTAATTCACATACCAACGAAAGATTGTAATTCACTAGTTCTTCGTAGTACTGGAAAATCTTGGACTGCTTGTACCAACCTCACATCAGTCGTTACGATATTATCACTTATGACGTGACTTAAATAGTTAATTTCCTCTAGCACAAAGCGACATTTTCCAGCGTTGAGTGTGAGACATGCTGCCCGTAATCTGTTAAATACTTCTCTTAGACATTGTCTATGTTCCTGCATATCACTTGAATGGACTATTATGTCATATATTAAGCACTGGACTTGTTTTAATCCTCGCCTTACTCCATCCACCAATCGGTGGAATGTCGCCGTCGTTTTTTTCAAGCCAGAAGGCATCCTCCTGTATTGATAGTGTCCCCAATTTGCAGAAAGAGCTATTTTCGGTCTATCGTCATTGCTGAAATAGCTGTTTTTGGTCTATCATCAGGAGCCACTTCTAATCGATGGTATCTGCTCTTTAAGTCCAACGTCTAGAAATACTTGATTTGGCCTAGGTTATCTGGGGTCTCCATGTTATTTAGAATAGAGTATGCATATGCTGTTGCCTTGCTATTCAAATAGTGAAAAATGTAACAAAACAGACACTTGTGCGAACTGCCCATGGCCTGTTGTAGGGTTACATGGCAACTAGCCCACTCTCCATTGTTGCCAAATTTATTCAATATGGAATGCAGCACCACCCTACTCAGCATTGTAGCTCAATTTATTCAAGATGGAATGGGGCCACTACCTCACTGGGCATGGTTGCCAAATTTATAATCCACCTAACCTATTGTTCCATTCCATGTCACTCCCTCCCCCTCCCATTCACCTATTTTCCTATTATTCTGTTATCAACTCACTCTGCATGGCTGCCATATTTAGTCTCCCTTAACCTAATGTTCTGTTGAGTGGTTTTCCACGTCATCCCCCCCCCCCCCCTCTCCCCTGAGATCCCCATCCCACCTCCTTCCCAGAAACCTTACACCACTTTGGATATGAAATTATTTTACTAATTATTTAAACTGATCAAAAATTGGTGGGAAATAGCTCATCCACTCTTATGACATCATGGGTTTTCCTCGAGCAATTAGATCAAAATCTTTGCTGCCTCCTCTGGGATTCGATCCCACAGCCCCTCGGTACTCCACGCCTTATTGAAATATTGACATGCTCTTCACTGATAGAAATATCTCATCAAATTGATTGTAGTATGTGGAATATTGTTTATTTAAACAATTGTGGGGTACAAAGCAGTGTGTGAATACAGTAATTTGCAGGAAAACACTCGTCATACATCTGATGTCTTGTATGCACAGATGCGTGGTTACACGAGCACACTTCTCCACCATCTCAAACCATATCCACCGAAAACAATCTTCTAATCGCCCCTTAAAACCTACCACAGGGCTGACGTGCTGGTCGCCTCAAGTATTCCTGCACGATCAGGTCGGGAGAGAGCCCCCCACGCAGGGCCAACTCATGTGGAGAGCAGACTGGAAGTCACGCTAATTCTTGAACAGTGCATCAGGTGATGGAAACCCCTTGCGCGGTTATGCCGACTGTCAATAGGTAGTAGGAAGCACTAGCTTTCTGCTGCCACAAACATCTAGCGTGATGGCGTTTTATGGTTACAGTGCTACATGTTGGCAATGGGAGTAACATATCATAAAAAATGACATGACTTAAATAGCCTCTAGCACAAAGCGACATTTTCCAGCGCTGAGTGTGAGACATGCTGCCCGTAATCTGTTAAATACGCCTCTTAGACATTGTCTGCATATCACTTGAATGTACAATTCTTATGTGGCATCGCTAATAAAGACCTAAACATTCCTCAATGATGACGAAGAACCCCAACTAACTCGTACACTACAAGTTGACCATATAAAATATGCACCCACTAACAGCTCCAAGCAAATGCAGGATACTTTTAAAAAAACTCCCTTACTGCACTTTTCTGGGACCGATTTAACAACACATCTGCCTCCCACAATGTCTGGAAGCCATCTGCTCTTGCCCGCGAACAACTAGCGAACGATCCCAGTGCTTCTAGCAACATCAGTGGGAAGTACTGACTGGTGATCACATCACAGAGAGTGACGTGATCCATCCCCACGTGGTCCAGACAGACGATAGTAAATCAAGTAATTAAATTTGAAGAACACTCGCCATGTGTTGGGGGTCTTGTAAGCAGAGACATTTGAAAACACAAGGACCCTCCACGCGTTGCCTGTAAAGCACTTCACCACAAAGGCAGCCAAACGCATACTGAGCAGTAGTTCACTATTCACCCATCCAGGAGGCGCCTTCAGCTTCGCCACGTGGACAGTCCGGCGCCCCTGGAGCGGAAGTCGTCGTCATTTAATATCTTATACCTGGGAAACCACCTCTGCTCTCTCACAAGCGGTTAATTTCTGTTTGTGCGTGAACCAACATCTTCAAACACGCAAATGGAGGCTTTCTCCCTCCTTAGAGTACTGTGTTCCTATTGGCTAACGCTTGGACCAAAGGAAGAGCTCGCGCAATTGCGATATAAAAATGGCGGGGAATAATCCATTTGCACTACCATAGCAAACTAATAGGTTAACAATTTACAAGAGTCAGATAGTCGCTTAAAACACTCATCATCACCTTAAGATGATGCTTCTTCGTAATTGAACATATTTTCAATGTTTGACGATCACAAGCAAACGTTATGCAAATCAAGTAATTAAATTTCCGCCACAAATAGCTCATCTATCTATATCCGGATCCCGCTCCGGCTACTGCCTGGTCTGGGTGTCTGTCAAAACTGCACATCAATAGCACTTTCCATTTATGCAATATTTGCGGTACTAGTTTGAGGTGATTTACCTTGTGTAAAGACGAGTTATAGGTTAACATTGTTTCACCACAAAGAGTTTCATTCCCTGCAAACACCCTTGGGTGACAAGGTGACACATTCTCCCACATGCTCTCTTAAGACTGTTCGTATGGAATGTAATTTGTGGTGGCCTAGTAAATGCATCTAGACTACCAGATGTAGTCGTTCGCTATACATACCCCGGCCTCCATGACCGAGCGGTTCTAGGCGCTTCAGTCTGGAACTGCGCGACCGCTACAGTTGCAGGTTCGAATCCTGCCTCGGGCATGGATGTGTGTGATGTCCTTAGGTTAGTTAGGTTTAAGTATTTCTAAGTTCTAGGGGACTGATGACCTCAGATGTAAAGTCCCATAGTGCTCAGAACCATTTGAACCATTTCTGAACTACTCATACGTAAATAATAACAATTAAAATATCGCTCTATGTGAGGAGCTTCGTGTCAGATCTGAAATATTTTGACCAGCTATTTCAATTAAGATTGTTCAGTAACATCAAATTTGTTTATGAAAAGCAACTGTAACTGGATCGTGGAGCGCTTTCGCATGGCGAATAGTGAGATAAGTTGATGGGGTCTGTTCCCTACATAACCACTAACGTGATTTCTGTCGATAGTTGAATGTGTAGTGAACTTACGACAGCTACATCGCAATCAGAGTGTAACGCTACCTCCTTTGCGTCAACTGTATGAAGGAAATCCGAAATTCATGGCATATTTCTAGATTTAGAGGCAGCTTTCGATACCATTCCCCACAAGTAGCTTCTAATCAAATTACCTATCTACGAAGTGACGCCTCATTTGTGCAACTAGATTTCTGATTTCCTGTCGAAAAGGTTCGTAGTGACTGATGAAAAGTAAACGAGTGAAACAGAAATGATATCTGACGTTCCTCTCAGCTAATCCTAATCCATATAAACGATTTAGAAGACAATATGAATAGCTCATTAACATTATTTGCCAATGATTCTGTCGTTCACCGTCTATTAATGACATCAGACGGTAAAAACAAACGGGAAAAATATATAGACAAGTATGTGCCAAAAGTGATAATTGACTCTAAATAATGGAAAGTATAAGGTGATCCCCACGAATACTAAAAGGAAACCATTTAATTTCGCTTAGAGGATGAATCACTCAAATTTGAAGCCTGTCAGTTCATCTAAATACGAGTATATAGGGATTGCAGTTACGAACAGTTTAAACTGGAACGAACCCGTAGAAAATGAGCATAAAGCGAAAGACACAATGCGATTTATTCGCTGAACACTTAGAAGGTGCAGCACAACTACTAAAGAGACGGCGTGCACTATGCTTGTCCGACCTCCTCTGGCGCATTTATGGGTGGTATAGGCATACTTAGCAGATACCGAAAAAGTTCAAAGAAGGGCTGCCCGTTTATATTACGACAAAATACGAGGAAAACTTTCACGGGTGTGGTTGGTGAGTTCGGGAGGCAGTAATTAAAACGAAGGTGTGCCAATAACAGTCATTTTCTTTCCTGTTCCACTCGCGAACAGAGCGACGGGAAACAAGTGCTTGTGCGCGTCCGTACGAACCTTAATTTGTAGTCCTTAAGCGAAATGTAAGTCGGGGGCGGTAGAAGCGTTCTTTAGACAGATTCATATGCCGGTTCTCTAAATTTTTCCAATAAAGTTCCTCGAAAAGAATGTCTTCTTTCCTCCAGGGGCTACCATTTGAGTTCCTGAAGCATCTCCGTAATACTTGCTTGTTGATCGAACCTGCCAGTAACAAATCTAGCAGCCGGTGTTTTGGTTCAAATGGCTTTGAGCACTATGGGACTTAACTTCTGAGGTCATCAGTCCTCTAGAACTTAGAACCACTTAAACCTAACTAACCTAAGGACATCACACACATCCATGCCCGAGGCAGGATTCGAACCTGCGACCGTAGCGGTCGCGCGGTTCCAGATTGTAGCGCCTAGAACCGCCCGGCCACCCCGGCCGGCCCGGTGTTTTGAATCGCTTCGATGTCTTCCTGTAAGCCTAACTGTTGGGGCTCACAAACACTAGAGAAGTACTCTAGAATATGTTGCTGTAGTGTTCTGTGCGCGGTCTTCTTTTTACATTAACCAGACATTCCAAATATTCTTCCAAAATACCGAAGTCGACCGTTCGCCTTTCCTGTTAAAATCCTTCCTCAGTCCTGAGGTTCGATGGAATTAATGAAAAGTTTAGGTTGATGGTCATGTGTAGTTCTGGGACAAAAGAAGATAACTATACTACATTTAAAAAAGTTGGTGTGATTCACCAAACTTTGAAAACAGTAACAAAGTGAAAAGTATTTATGTTAAAAAGCAAGTGAAAGGTGTTCAGTACGTAGTAGAGAAATTATTAAACACCTAAAAATTAGGATTAGAACGCAAATTGAACGTGGAAGGATAGTTTGTTGTCGAATGTAGTCCCACTGCTAGATTGAACAAAAATATATTGCTGTATTATTGTAATAGTGTAGCGTGTATTAACGTATTCTAGTATGTCCCAAAAACTTCTAGTCCAAAAATACTAGAAACAAGACGAAATTACCTTTACTTTTCCAAAAGTTACTGAATCTGAGGTAACCAGTTTTTTAAGCAGACGCTGCTGCCTACTGGGAACGTGTAGAAGTGACGCACTGAAAGCCTGTGTTATAAAGCATATGCTACAACCAGACACAGCGAGTTTAGTTTATTCCCTGAGCTAGAAAAAAAGTAAATGTAGCACGCATTGTAAATAAAAGACTGAAGTATCAGCACATACTGTCTCATTTATACTTTTTGTAGTGCTACTTTTTATGATAGCAGTATGCTGTACTACGTCTAATATGTTCCTCGCTGTTTTGAGGTTTTAACGGCATGTTCTTCATTGATTTTATACAGTGTACATACTTTGCATCGTTAGAACAGTTTACAAACAATACATTTCTCTCCATGTTATACCTGACGATGGTTGTCTGATCAATAGAAATCAGTCATATTAGCACAAATTTGCTATCAAGAGAAATAAACATATTCAAAATAAAAATAGCATATCCCACAAACTTGACCATGTGAATTCGAATGAGAGCCAGTCAATTCGGACTGCCACCCTTTCGTAATTATCGTCAATACAGGGTTGCATATCAACATCGTCACGAAGTATGTTTGATCTAACGGTGATTGCAAACTTAGAGTGTCGGCATTTGCTTGCTCTGGTTAATCAGAGGGTTAAGGATCATTTCCTCATTTAACTATTTCTTCCTTGGTCTGTTTCACTGCTCTGATATGCAGAGGGCAGCATGTTACCTAACAATTGTTTCTTTGACCACAATTCTTCAAGTATATAATTTTCCTTTACAAATATTAACACATCGAATAACATCGTCAAAAAATACCCATGTTATATTATTTGTTTCCCACACATGCACCAACTGAGCGTTTTGGTTGGAATCAAACGGTGGCGTCAGAGAACGTAGTGAGGTACCTCTAACATTTTGGCGGCAAGTAACTCTACTGGGAGAGCAACTTGTGCCAGTCTGCTGGAGGGCGAGGAATCAGGAATGTTTGTTTAGGCGACTGGCGTGGAAATACATCGCCGCGTGCTGTTGGTTGATGTGCGTATTTTGCGGAGTCCACCTGGAGTAATTTGGAAATGCATGGTGCCCGATGAGGAGAGATAGGGGAATCGGTGGTGGGAAGACAAAGTGAAGAGTTGGTGGCAAGGAAACGAGGCAAACTGTCATTGGCGAGTAGCCGAAGTGAAGGGTCGATGGGAGAAGCCAAAGTGCAGGATTGGTGGCGAGGAGCTGAAGTAAAGGGTCGGTGGCCAGAAGCAGAGGCGAGCTGTCTGTGGAGAGTAGCTGAAGTGAAGGGTCGATGGGAGACGCCGAAGTGACGGGTTGGTGGTGGTGAGGAGGTGAAGTAAAGGGTCGGTGGCGAGAAGCTGAGGCGAGGCGTCGGTAGCGAGAAGCCGAAGTGAAGGGCCGCTGGCGAGAAGCTGAAAGTCGTTGTAAATTACCAACTATCGTTGTTTTGGCGAGCATTTGCGATTAGAAGCGGAAACAGAGGAAGCAGTTATGGCACATAAAATACGCTAAGCCACCCACTGTAAGGTGAATTGTGGATCGTACATGTAGATCTACAAGAATCCAAACGGCAAGCCAGCCGGAGTGGCCGAGCGGTTCTAGGCGCTTCAGTCTGGAACCGCCCGACCGCTACGGTCGCAGGTTCGAATCCTGCCTTGGGCACGGATGTGTGTGATGTCCTTTGCTTAGTTAGGTTTAAGTAGTTCTAAGTTCTAGGGGACTGATGAACTCAGATGTTGGGAAGTCCCATAGTGCTCAGAGCAATTTCAACCAAATGGCACTTTTCCACATATCTCCACGCGAGTGTGCATGTACGTATTTTTCAGATGTACGGTCTGCCACTTTTTTGCTCCCCCTGTTGCGCCATTTCAAGGATGGCTGTCGCTGAGCAGGGTGGTGCACAGTACACGCGATGGAGACGGTTGTGGCTGCGGGGCTGTTACGATTACCCGCGGGCCATAGAGAGCGGCGACGCGCAGAGGCGGACGCCGAGGACCTAATCGACCGCGGCCAGATTAACGGACAGAGACGGCCCGCGACGGCCGGCATATAGCACCGCGATTAATGGCGCCGGGAACCGATGTAATGGCAATGGCCCGAAACGCATACGGAGCGCGGGGCGGCCGTAATGAAGAGGCGGTGGTCGGCCGCGGCACGCACTGGCCGCGCCGACGAATGTGCGCTCCAGCGGCCGCCTCTCGCGTATTAATCTCGCCCTTCTCCGGAACAATGATACACGCGTGCGTGGGTGCTGGAGGCGGGGACTGCCCCGCGTGTGGGCGTGCCCTGCGTGGAGACGCGAGCTGGCTGCGGCTGCGGGATGCCAGTGGACCAACATACGGTCAGTCAAATCGCTACACACGGCTCGTTTCAGAAAACCCGTTCATATAAAACGATACATTGACAAGATTGAAAGCCAAAGATTTCCCTCCAGTCGTTACGCAACTGGCCATTAAAATTGTTACACCAAGAAGAAATGCACATGATAAACGGGTATTCATCTGACAAATCGATTATACTAGAACTGACATGTGATTACATTTTCACGCAATTTTTGTGCATAGCTCCTGAGAAATCAGTACCCAGAACAACGCCTGGGCATTGAGTCAAACAGAGCTTGGATGGCGTGTACAGGTACAGCTGCCCATGCTGCTTCAACACGATACCACAGGTCATCAAGAGTAGTGGCTGGCGTATTGTGACGAGCCAGTTGCTCGGCCACCATTGACCAGAAGTTTTCAATTGGTGAGTGATCTGGAGAATGTGCTGGCTACGGCAGCAGTCGAACATTTTCTGTATCTGTAGGGTTTTCCAGGGATTGAATGAAGGGTAGAGCCACGAGTCGTAACACGTCTTAAATGTAACGCCCACTGTTCAAAGTTGCCGGCCTAAGTGGCCGAGCGGTTCTAGGGGCTACAGTCTGGAATCGCGCGACCGCTACGGTCGCAGGTTCGAATCCTGCCTCGGGCATGGATGTGTGTGACGTTCTTAGGTTACTCAGGTTGAAGTAGTTCCAAGTTCCAGAGGACTGATGACCTCAGATATTAAGTCCCATAGTGCTCAGAGCCATTTCAACCATTTTTTGTTCAAAGTCCCGTCAATGAGAAGAAGAGGTGACCGAGACGTGTAACCAATGGCACGTCATACTATCTCGCCGGGTGATACGCCAGTATGGTGATGACGAATACATGCTTCCAAGCCGGCCGCGGTGGTCTAGTGGTTCTAGGCGCTCAGTCCGGAACCGCGCGACTGCTACGGTCGCAGGTTCGAATCCTGCCTCGGGCATGGATGTGTGTGATGTCCTTAAGTTTAAGTAGTTCTAAGTTCTAGGGGACTGATGACCACAGATGTTAACTCCCATAGTGCTCAGAGCCATGCTTCCAATCTGCGTTCTCCACGATGTCGCCAAACACGGATGCGACCATCACGATGCTGTAAACAGAACTTGGATTAATCCGAAAAAATGACATTTTGCTTTTCGTGCACCCAGGTTCGTCGTTGAGTACAGCATCGCAGGCGCTCTTGTCTGTAATGCAACAGGAGCCATAGTCTGCGAGCTGATAGTCTATGCTGCTGCAAACGTCGTCGAACTGTTCGTGCAGATGGTTGTTTTCTTGCAAACGTCTCCATCTATTGACTCAGGGATCGAGACGTGGTTGCACGATCCGTTACAGCCATGCGGATAAGATACCTCTCATCTCGACTGCTAGTGATCCGAGGCCGATGGGATCCAGTACGGCGTTCCGTATTACCCTCATGAACACAACCTATTCCATATTCTGCTAACAGTTACCGGACCTCGACCAACGCGAGCAGCAATGTCGCCATACGATAAACCGCAAGCTGCAATCCGACCTATATCAAAGTCGGAAACTTGATGGTACGCATTTCTCCTCCTTACACGAGGCATCACAATAACGTTTGAGCAGGCAACGCCGGTCAACTGCTGTTTGTGTATGAGAAATCGGTTGGAAACTTTCCTCATGTCAGCACGTTGTATGTGTCGCCATCGGCGCCAGCCTTGTGTGAATGTTCTGAAAAGCTAATCATTTGCAGCATCTTCTTCCTGTCGGTTGAATTTCGCGTCTGTAGCGCATCATCTGCGTGGTGTACGAATTTTAATGGCCCGTAATGTAAAACGCAGCAATCAGTTCTGTTACTAACGGCGTAAAACTGTCATATTCACGTGATTATCCAACTGAAAACTAAACTTCATGATCCTACGTCACTTAACAGCCGAATAATGACCGGCGACCAATAGTGGCTTCATAGTGTGTCTGACGCCCCATTAACACCTAGGTGTGCCCCAGGGAAGGATGACAGTACTCTAATTGCTCTCACTGTGTGTTAATGACATGGAAGATAATGTTAATACTAACGTCAGCGGATTTGCAGATCAATCAGTCCTCTACACTGGGGTGACAATAGTAATGAGTTACTGATAAGTACATACAGGGTGGTCGTTAATTCCCCTTACAAACTTATAAGACATGTAGAGGGTAGTGAGTACATAACACTTTCAATAGGAACCCATGTCCGGAAACGTTCCGTTCTACGATAGTTTCAATGCAGGTGATTATCTCAGCCACACCCACGTGAGTAATGTACTTAGGCGTCTCCCAGTACAATTGTTGCAATCAATTTGAAAAGAATTCTGACTCGTTCCGTTATTACTTACGCATTTGCATTACAACTTACAGCTTATGGGTTACATTAGTCGACAACAACAAGAATCCAGCATCTATGGCACCAGATGCATTACAACAGCGGCTCGATGTGGCGACCACCAACGTTGTTACACACAGTGTACCTCCGAAGCATGTTCTGGTACACTCTCTCCATCCCACCAGGTGCCTCTTCAACGTCTCGTGCACAGACCAGAACTCGTGCCAGCAGATCTTCCTCTGTCTCTATAGGTGCCTCATAAATCAGACTCATCACACGACCCCACAAGAAGTAGTCCATAGGGGTTAAATCCGGCGATCGTGGCGGCCACGCGGTTGAACCACCTCAGCGTATCCATCTTTCACCATACCGTCTGCTGAGATGTCTCCGGACAGCCAGTGAAAAGTGAGATGGTGCTCGAATCATGCACAGCTTCCAAGAACGGGTCCATTACGCGTCGTAGGAAGACTTGAGTATGCGGGACCCGTGAGCTGGGATTGAAGGAGGTATGGTCCAATCACATGACCGTTCAGAATACCTGCCCACACGTTATTTCCAAACCTGTCTTGATATCCCTTAACATGCGTGGCATGAGGGTTTTTATCCGCCCAGACATGGCTATTTCAGAACACAATCCCTTGTGAAACTACATTCATCTGTGAAGAGAAAGCGACGCAACGGTGCAGGAAAAATGTGCAGAAGGCGACGTGTTGTGGAAAATCTGCTGGACCCATAGCGTGTACCCTTTGTAAGTGGTACGGATGTAGTTGTTGCTTATGCAGGACGTCCAAGACGGTACTGTGGATAACAGCCATTGCACGCACAATTGTTCTCGAACTCGTTGACGGGTTATCTTCAATACGACGCAGTACATCTTCCTCAAATTCGGGAGTGAAGCGTCGCCGTGGAGCACCACAGTCCTGCCTCCTCACGGTGAAGGTACCCGTTTCTCGTAGCCGTTGTGTAACTTGGACAAACAGTTTGTGCGATGGAGTGTAACTGTGTGGAAAACGTTCGTGATACAGCTAACTAGCAGCTCTTCCGTTACCTGCAGCTTCGCCATACACAAGGAGCATGTCTGTGTATTCCGCCAGCGTGTACTGCACCATGTTGCCTCCATGGGTGATGCAGAGGTATTGACTCGGTCTCACAGCAAAGCAGACAATAAGTGACATCTGGGGGTCATTTAACGTAGTACACGTCATCGTGTCTACCCTGTTGTATACCAGGACAGGGAACACTGAGACATTTCTCATGCCCTAAGCTGACGTTGACGAGGTACACATCCGAACTGAAACTGTCGTAGAACGAAAACGGTACGTTTCCGGACATGGGTTCCTATTCAAAATGTTATGTATTCACTACCCCGTACGTGTAATAGAAGTTTGTAACGAGAATTTCCGACCACTCTGTATACAGATGTCGGTAGTATCGCGCACACAAGATATAAAACTGCAGAGCATTGGCGAAGCTGTCATTTGCACTCAAGTGATACATGTGAAAAGTTTTCGGACGTGATTATGGCCGTACTACGGGATATAGCGATATACCAGACTTTAAACGTGAGATTGTAGTTGGGACATTGCGTTTCAGTAATCGCCAAGGAATTCAACATTCCGATATCCGCAGAGTCAATGCAGTGCTAAAAAACCAAATTTCAGGCATTACCTCTCACAACGGACAACACAGTGGCCTACAGACTCCACATACAAAACGAGAGCAGCAGCCTTTGCGCAGTGCTAACAGACAAGGAACACGACGAAAGTAGTCGTTCTTACGGTGTGGCGGTCTGGCGTTAGTGGGCTATGACAGCAGTGCATTTACAAACAGCACGACATCACCTGCAGCGCCTCACCTGGGCTCGTGACCATATCGTTCGGACCATAGACTACTGTACGTGTATGGCCTGGTTGGACGAGTCCCGATTTCAGTTGGTAACAGGCAATGGTAGGGCTCGAGTCCGGGGCAGACACCAAGAATACATGAACTCTAGTTGTCAACAGGGCACTGTGCAAGCTGGTGGTGTCTCCATAATGGCCTTGTTTACATGGAACGGACTCGGTTCTCTGCTCATTGACTGGAAATGGCTATGGTCGGCTAGTCGAAGAACATTTGCAGCTATTCATCGACTTCATCTTCCCGAACACCTATGGAATCTTTGTGGATGACAATGCACAATGTCATCAGGCCACAATTGTTTGCGATTTGTCTGAAGAACAGTTTCGACGGTTTCAGCGAATGATTTGGCCTCCGAGACAGCCCGACATGAATCCCATCTGACATTTATGAGACGTAATCGAGAGGTCAGTTCCAGCAAAATATCTTGCAACTTCAACACTTCCGCAATTATACACTCCTGGAAATGGAAAAAAGAACACATTGACACCGGTGTGTCAGACCCACCATACTTGCTCCGGACACTGCGAGGGGGCTGTACAAGCAATGATCACACGCACGGCACAGCGGACACACCAGGAACCGCGGTGTTGGCCGTCGAATGGCGCTAGCTGCGCAGCATTTGTGCACCGCCACCGCCAGTGTCAGCCAGTTTGCCGTGGCATACGGAGCTCCATCGCAGTCTTAAACACTGGTAGCATGCCGCGACAGCGTGGACGTGAACCGTATGTGCAGTTGACGGACTTTGAGCGAGGGCGTATAGTGGGCATGCGGGAGGCCGGGTGGACGTACCGCCGAATTGCTCAACACGTGGGGCGTGAGGTCTCCACAGTACATCGATGTTGTCGCCAGTGGTCGGCGGAAGGTGCACGTGCCCGTCGACCTGTGACCGGACCGCAGCGACGCACTGATGCACGCCAAGACCGTAGGATCCTACGCAGTGCCGTAGGGGACCGCACCGCCACTTCCCAGCAAATTAGGGACACTGTTGCTCCTGGGGTATCGGCGAGGACCATTCGCAACCGTCTCCATGAAGCTGGGCTACGGTCCCGCACACCGTTAGGCCGTCTTCCGCTTACGCCCCAACATCGTGCAGCCCGCCTCCAGTGGTGTCGCGACAGGCGTGAATGGAGGGACGAATGGAGACGTGTCGTCTTCAGCGATGAGAGTCGCTTCTGCCTTGGTGCCAATGATGGTCGTATGCGTGTTTGGCGCCGTGCAGGTGAGCGCCACAATCAGGACTGCATACGACCGAGGCACACAGGGCCAACACCCGGCATCATGGTGTGGGAAGCGATCTCCTACACTGGCCGTACACCTCTGGTGATCGTCGAGGGGACACTGAATAGTGCACGGTACACCCAAAACGTCATCGAACCCATCGTTCTACCATTCCTAGACCGGCAAGGGAACTTGCTGTTCCAACAGGACAATGCACGTCCGCATGTATCCCGTGCCACCCAACGTGCTCTAGAAGGTGTAAGTCAACTACCCTGGCCAGCAAGATCTCCGTATCTGTCCCCCATTGAGCATGTTTGGGACTGGATGAAGCGTCGTCTCACGCGGTCTGCACGTCCAGCACGAACGCTGGTCCAACTGAGGCGCCAGGTGGAAATGGCATGGCAAGCCGTTCCACAGGACTACATCCAGCATCTCTACGATCGTCTCCATGGGAGAATAGCAGCCTGCATTGCTGCGAAAGGTGGATATACACTGTACTAGTGCCGACATTGTGCATGCTCTGTTGCCTGTGTCTATGCGCCTGTGGTTCTGTCAGCGTGATCATGTGAAGTATCTGGCCCCAGGAATGTGTCAATAAAGTTTCCCCTTCCTGGGACAATGAATTCACGGTGTTCTTATTTCAATTTCCAGGAGTGTAGTTGGCTATGGAGGCAGCGTGGTTGAGTGTTTCTGCAGGGGACTTCCAATGACTCGTTGAGTCCATGCCACGTCTAGTTACTGCACTTGTCGAAAAGGAGATCCGACACGATATTAGGAGGTATCCCATGACTTGTCAACTCAGTGTATAACGTAATACGATCTGGGAAAAGCTTCACAAACATCCACTTAGACCCTCATTAGATTTAAAATTGATGCATTGATTGGAACTTTGGCTTCAACTCTCAAAGTTGAAATTCTGCGCACACCACAGAACGCAGAGAAGTAGTATCCCTTGACTACAACGTCAATGAGTCAGTATTGGAACAGTCGTCTTGTACAAAAGTCCAGGCTAACGATTTCGAGTGAGACGAAACGGAATGATCACAGAGGTGCGGTTGGAGGTAAGGCAGATGGCAGATTGTGTTTCGTTGTCAGGATACTAGGAAAATTAATCAATCTACAAATGAGACCGCTTACAAATCACTTATGCGTCTCATCTTACGTTACAGCTCAAGTATGTGGCACCCATACAAAATAGGACTAATCGTATACACTACCAACAACAAAAAATAATTAATGTAGAAGATTGAAATTTGGTGAAGACATCGGTCTAGATAATATATTTAAGTGATTCATGTTGCAACACTACAAGTTAATTTACGCGTAAGACAAGTCTTTGCAAATTTTAAATGCTTATACTTTAATAAGCCGTGTAACCACCAGACTGTCGAATGCAAGCATGACAAGGGATGGAGTTCCATGCCTGTTGCACTTGGTCGGTCAATACAGGGACCGTTAATGCTGGATGTGGATAACACTGGAGTTTTCTGATGATGTTCCATATGTGCTCGATTGGGGACAGATTTGGTGATCGAGCAGGCGAAGTCAGTATATCAACACTATGTAGAGTATGTTGGGATACAAGGGTATCTGGGCAAGGGTTATCCTGTTGGGAAATACATCCTGGAATGCTGTGCTTGAACGCCAGCACAGAAGGTCGAATCACCAGACTGACATATAAATTTTCAGTCAGCGTGTGCGGGATAGCCGGCCGCGGTGGTCTCGCGTTTCTAGGCGCGCAGTCCGGATCCGTGCGACTGCTACGGTCGCAGGTTCGAATCCTGCCTCGGGCATGGATGTGTGTGATGTCCTTAGGTTAGTTAGGTTTAAGTAGTTCTAAATTCTAGGGGACTGATGACCACAGCAGTTGAGTCCCATAGTTCTCAGAGCCATTTGAACCCATTTTTGTGTGCGGGATAAGCACGAGAATACTCCCACTGTCATGCGAAATCACGCTCCAGATTAACTCCAATGAGTATAACACGCAGACAGGTTAATTGCAGGCCATTACCCAACCTCCTTCTAACCAACACAAGACGATCACTGGCACGGAGGCAGAACCAGCTATAATCAGAAAACGATACAGACCTCCACTCTGCCCTCCGATAAACTCTCGTTTGACACCACTGTAGTCTCAAATGGCAGTGGTCTAAAGTCAGTGGAATTCTCCCTGCAGGACGTCTGGGTCGGAGCTGTAGTTGAAGTAATCGATTTATAACGGTTCTGTCACTGTGGTGTGAACTGCTGCTCATATTGCTGCTGCAGACACAGTACGATGCACCAGAGCCATACGCAGAACAAGATGGTCTTCCCTCTCGGTAGTTCCGACCGTACATTCACGAGACTACCCCTGCCAGCAACCACGAATAGTGGCCCACTCCTACCAAGTCTTTCTGCGGTCTCGCAGACGTCGCAGAAAGAACATTCACCTTTTCATAGGCCTGTTACACGACCTCGTCCAAAGTCAGCGAGGCGCTGATAATGACGTGTCCCTGCTTAAAGGCATTCTTGACAAACTTCAACTCACGACGTCCAGTCTCAAAGATATCTAACGCTTACGACCGCTGCAGCGTGTATTTCGAGCAAACTTGATTCGCGTCCTCATAGTGCCGTGTCTAAAACGTATAAAAAGAAGGGCGACACCATTGTCTGACGGGGGAGCATCAAGGAAATGTTTGAAGACCACAACTGGCACATTCTTAGAGATAGACTTCTATTACGCGAAAGCCGACTTGCAGCGTGTTCAGAACCAGTATTAAGTGAAGAATCTATACATTTTCTTCATGTCCCTACTTATCACTCCTGTACAGAGCGTGAAAACAGACAAGTTTATATTAGTTTCAGAGGCATTTAAGAAGTCATTCTACCTAGGCTGCATACCAGATTGGAGTGGGAATAAACCGTAACTTTTGATACTTTGCCAAGTATCTCTACCAAACACTTTACAGTGTTTGGCAGAGAATGTCTGGAGAAGGAGATAGCAAGAAAGCACTGAACGAACATATAGCAGCACATCCAACAATCAGAAATGCTAGCACTCGTATGTAGTTTTCGCATATGTAGACGCAACTCTAATAAATTAAATTTTTGAGCAAACACAAAGTTTGAAAAACATGCTAAACATTCTATCCCCAAGCTACTTCATAGCATACGGGACTACTCTTATCTGCAAAATGCAGACCCAATGGAGAGAAAATCCTGAATCTTAGGGAGTGGTTCCCTTGGGAACATCCATGTTTTGTCCTTAAATTGTTATTAAAAAATATGTATCCGTATAGTGTAAAAAATAAGACACGGATTAATTCAATGAATTCTAGAAAATTTATCGGTATTAGGCTGAAGATGCCGACAACTAGCGCTAAACTTCGAGAAAAACTGAATTAATCGAAGTTTCTTGGGAAAAGTATTCGCCTGAACTTCAGAGAACACACATGGTGACCACAGTTAGTCATAAACTACCTAAAAGTTACTAGACAATATTCACACCTCCAAAGGCCTTAAACAGACCGCAAAACAAACTTTTAAATATTTTTACACCTAAGTCAACCACCCTTTGTTATAGTTCCCCCTCCTTCCAGCATTCTGTGTCAGAATACAAGGCTGAACAGAAAGATAACAACACTTGTAACTTACTTCCTTCTACCTGCGATAGGCAACATAAATATTACACAAACGCACATTAAGTCATATTCGATGTATCTCCTCATCCACATCGTTACAAAGCCCAAACCTCTTCACAAAACACTGAGTTCTGATTCCCGCAAGTCATAAATAAATTGCTTGTATTGTCCATGTTTCTAAGAAAGCATGGAAATAGAATGAAATGCTGAAAATTACAATAGCGGAGCCTTATCTACACGCAAGAGGACTGTACGATCTCATCAATTAAAACAGCATCCCGTTACATTTAAATCTGCGTCCGCCCTCCACCGAAGATTAACCGTTTCAAAATTTCGTCAGCAGCGGCTCTAAAGAACTCCGCAAGATGCTACCCTCGCCGTTGTGGTATCATCGCAAAGATTGCTGCAGAAGGTATACCCTTCAGCCATCGAGCCTCCAACGATAAATTCACGTAACTTTGGGAATCATCGTATGTAGCAACTTACGCTAAGCAATAAGAGAACGAGAAATGGCAGCCAGTATTCATATGAAACAATAATAAACGCAGTTGGTGTTTGGACTATTATATAAGGCTGAATAAACAAAGTTATATATTCCAGGAATAAAATAAAGGCCAAGAACATGGTAAGTGAAGAGCCAGCCTGTGACTAGCGTACGCTGATACCGAGCGAACTTGATACATTCGTTCGTTCGTCTCACTCGTTAGGAGCACTTGATTAAAGTAAGAGATCCTAGGTCGTAACTGGAGATGAATTTGCTCATACATAACAAATGAAAATCGATGGAATTAAGATTAAATCTAAGGGCTGAATTAGGAAATAACCTCCGAACACAGTTTTTGCAATGAATGTGTTATGCACTGATCATTGGGCAAATAGTATTGAGAGTTTTTTTGCAACATCTGCACTCAACACTGTGCACGTCTCCATTTGAATCACACAGGGTGGTGCAATCACATTCGGTGGAAGCAGGGCCCAAATCCTGATGTAGGGTTTTTCATAGTTTTCCCAAGTTTGTCGTATGAGGATTGGTTCCTTTCCCAATTTCATGTCCTATTTCCTTCCCAGTCCCTGTCTGGTCTGAGTTTGTGCTCTGACTGTAACGCCCTAATCGTCGATGGGACGTTAAATTCTAATCATGTTTCCTCTCTCATACATTACCAGTTGTGTTTTACTTGTAAAACGTTGTGCAGGATTTATAGCTAGGAATACACGCCGTTTACTGATAACCCAACCCAAAACACACTGGTATGAAAGCACAAGTTGTTAATCCATGTACTACCACGTTGGTGCATGACTGCAAAACAGTAAGGAAATAAGAGGGCTATGAGCACAGTTTTCCTCTGAGAAATTTCTAACTCATAGGGGTCTCCCTACCCCTCTAGGAAACCACCAACCTTCCCCACCCATTGCTTCACCACTTCCCTTTTTGTCCGTTTCCCATGAATACCCCCCCCCCCCCACCTTTACGGTAAAAAATTGGGGGGAAAACATTGGTGTGGATGGATATCATGACACGAAATTGAAATCAGTGTAAATTACTTTGAGAGGATACACTGTTCATTTATAAAATTTAACTTGTATCTTCCTCATGTAATCAATTTTCGGAACACAGGGCTCCACTCTTGCCCTGCCCCCACTGGGCAGTTGATGGTAAATTCAAAATCGGTGGAAAATTCAAATTTTTTGGTCAACTTGAATGTTAATTATATTGCATTGGAGAGGAAGTGATAATAATAATAGTAACAGTTAATAATGATGTATTTATTATTTATAAAAATTCAGTTCGCATTTCGCTGGTGTGGAAATATTTGGAATCCTGGCACACTGTAACTGTAACGTCAGAATCCAAGATGGCCGAGCCAGAATACTGGCAAAGTTTGGTTCCGTTCCTCCTATTGGTGAGAAATTTGGGGAAATTTAAATGTCTTCCGGCTACCACTTGCAGACAGGATATTTTCATTATTAGTCTATCCAATAGCCTATGTGGGCACGATGGGTAATAGTAATAGGAGAGCCAACTATCACTGAGATGCAGGGGAGTAGCCACCTGCCTATCCACGTCTTAATAGGTGGGACACAAGGATGGGTAGTAACACTGACTGTCCAGTGCTGCTATAAATCCATGCTCCCTTTACATAGGAGTCATATAGCAACGGTATTATAAAATGAAGCACACATAAAGCTGCTTATGAATCAGAAGTTGCACCTTATCTAAAAGATACGTGGGAGATTAATTGCATCATACTTTTTAGAAGCATAGTGCTCATTGTCTTACATGATGAAAAGATTGACCAGTCACCTCCAGCCTAGTCCAGCCCCATCTACCAAATTTGTTGTGTGTCTGAAGAGCTGGTCAGCCAGCATCTTTCCTTGTACCTGCCCAAGCTAAGCTGCAGCTCCTGGTCAGCCAACAGCCAAGCCCTCGAGGCTACGCCTGCCACGGGCCATGGACCGGCTTCGCTAACTCATAGCATACTGGAAAACAAGCAGGCACGGCTCGAATATAGAGCTCTGACTGCATTCCACCCCCCCCCCCCCCCCCCACCACCACCACCACCGAAATAGACTCGTTCCTTTAAAAAATCCACTTTAGCCAGTCCTAGACAGGGATGTTGTGGCCAATACGCTTCGAATTTCTCACACAAATTGTAGATCCCTCACTGTTATGCATGTTTTTTTCGAAGACCGGATAAATCGGAGCATACAGCCATTTTTACGTAGCTATTTGTTACTTGTTGATTCTTAAAGCGAAAATTGTGTACAATGTTATGGCAGATGCTATATTTCCTCTAAGTGTTCTTTCACGGTTTCGTGGTGCCTGCAGGTGGATTCACCAGGGGTAGGTCTAGTGTAGTGTCTCGGGGCCCCCACATAGAGAAAAATTGCGCTTTTCTCTTAATCTTTCGTTCTGAAACATAAATAGCGCATCAAGTAAAGCACTACCTAAGGAACTCCAACGAGGAGTTTCTTTCGGCCAGTATCTTGATTCGGCTTTTCCGATTTTAACTGCTATGAAATTTTTTTTATGTAAATGAGAGTATGCCATATCTGTTTCTGGAGTTTCTTTTTTAATAAACGCGTAACCGTTCATAGAAAAAGTGTAGTCTGAATTTTCCATTTAGCGCGATTTTTCACGTAGCAACATTTTTCACTCGATTTTAAAAGCAATATCAGCTAAAAAAACTGATAATTTGTTGGTGATAGGTTAACATTATTGCAACCTAACCACCACATTATCATATCATAGTTTATCATGGTCATTATGAAATAGTTACTTTTATAATTTTGCCTCGAACACAGAATTTTTGAGGCTAAAATTTTAGTTTGCTCGCTCTATAAGTTCAACAAGCGTAATTGTTTGTGCAACATAGATTTTAGTAGAGTGTATATTGTACATGTACCTCGTTGACTTCACTGTTTATTACTATTCAGTGAACCCAATAAAATAATTGAGAAAACCACAACGGATAGGGCAGTTGTAAGATCTGCTCACATACAAGAGGGTTATCAGTTTTAATGTTGTCACTGTAAATCGGCTTTTAATGCCTTGAATCACTAACTTGAATTTGCGTTTGCTTACATTTCATTATGAAAACTTTCAGTAATTCTGGCCACAAAGGCGTTAAGTTTGTTCTTGTTTGAATCACTTTGATTTTCAATAAAAGAAACGTGTTGAGTCACAAGCCAGGTGTAGCCAATGGCTTTTTAGTCGAGACTGAAGCATATTTTTGATTTGTTCCTTCAGGATTGTGGACCGGTTTCATTATTACTTAACGTTTTTAAGAAGAATTCTCGTAGGGTAAGGTGCCAAACTGTGCAATGACGAAGAGCTTTTGATAAATGTAAATCAAGTTTGTCTGTCAATAGAAACTTTAAAACAACCATCTAATTGTCAACATGCATGATTTTCAACGCGTGCAAGACGCCGGTAAAACTACTGCTTCCGTTTTCCCATGCAACGAACACCATTCCAACACGTGTAAATCATTAACTGTAAAATAATAATAGTATCTACTTTTATTTATGAAATCATCTTGTACGCTTTATAGTCCCTTAATGGAAGTTTATTTCGAATCCCAAACTTCTTTTTGCTTTTATTTTCCTGTCTTTTAAGGAAATGTTAATAAGTACAATCTACTGAACATTGTTTCGGTATATTTACAGCATAATTAACTAAAGAAGAAGATTCCGTAAATTGAATGGACCACATGTCTCTCGTATTGCTGTTATGTTATCTTTCCGGATCTAAGATCTAACAAAAACAACGATCATTATTTATTTATTACACAGTGTATTGCTTTCACAAAGTTCAACGACTGACAGAAGATAATTACTATTACTTAATTAACTCTCATATATGAAGACACAGCACAATTAAATTTAGGTAGTTGTTATATACCAATGACAAAGCTAGAATAGAGACTTACAAAAGTATTTTCGAGCATAAGGCAAGTGATAACCCGTTTTACGTTGTCATTAAATATTATCTCAGGCTTGCAGAAGAGTTGCCTATCTATAGCGATAGAGAACGTGGAGATGAGTGCAGTTCACTCTTAACCGTAAGAGATTTTTAGGCTGCTGTATTGTTGCGGTGGCGATAAAGGAATTGTCGGTACATCACCACAGGGAGTACTAACTACTTACAATCTTAGCATCGGTTGCAAATGCATCAATACTAACTGCTATAAAGATTACAGACGATGTTTCCTGATGTCACTTGACTTTAGCGCCTGGGTCGTTGTGATCCGTATGTACATCGGTGTGTAGATGATGTGTGTCGATGCTATAAATGTAACGGACAGGAATGCGAATCGTCTTGAGCTTGTATAGCACGCCACTAGATTCCTGGGTAGTCTCGAAATGATTAGCCAGCCACTGGCATTATGTGGCAGATCTACTCGCTGGCCTGAATTCTTTCGAGGTCCAACAATGTCTAAAGTTTGGTATGGGCCACACGGACTCATCAGGGAACCTTTCAAAACAGACACGGGAACATCAGATTTAAAGGATGGTAGTGGTTGACAGAGGCCCTCGAATGATCGGAATAAGCCTATGGAGGTGAAATATGAATCCACTGCACTAAGTCATGGTTATTAGAAGCTCGGTTTCCCGGTCTTTTCATCTCTGGCACGCACGTTTCGGCTTTATGGTCTCAAGGTTGGTTGGCTGGTTGGTTGGTTTGGGGGAAGGAGACCAGACAACGTGGTCATCGGTCTCATCGCATTAGGGAAGGATGGGGAAGGAAGTCGGCCGTGCCCTTTCAGAGGAACCATCCCGGCATTGGCCTAGAGTGATTTAGGGAAATAACAGAAAACCTAAATCAGGATGGCCGGATGCGGGATTGAACCGTCGTCCTTCCGAATGCGAGTCCAGTGTCTAACCACTGCGCCATCTCCCTCGGTTATGGTCTCAAGATTGGATAGAGTCACATCGTACCTCGATTAGTACTAAGGGTTCTTATGAAAGTTTTCGTGCTGTCCACCACTCCCCTGTTACCTAGACTATTCTCATCGCCCTATATGATTAAAATATTTCGCCTCCCAGCGTTTGGGGAGTGTTTTCCATTTGCACAACAGTGCACAACATCAGCATAATCTCAGATTAGGCAACACTGTCTGGCTCTCTCTGTAACTCGTCTCTAGATATTCATTTCTAATCACAATAGGCCACTTGCGAATCCATAGGAAGCAGCAAAAGCCCAAATGCATTATTTCCTCCACTAAATTCTTAAATATGATCTTTATTCAGGTCCGATGACACGTCAATGAACTGGCAGCTGTTCCATAATGTGAGAAAACTACATATCTTCTCCTGTGATGATCTTCTGCAGTAATTGCTTTGTTCTCGTTTACAGAATGAAGCCATTTGTCATAGATACATACTTATGTCAACGGAACACAGGACAGATAGCAGGGAATATAACTGCAACTAAAGATAGGCCCCTAATTCAGGAACGCTAGCACATATAAACTTTCCTGGCCAGTGCATGTGTCTTTTGTTGAAGGAAATAACTGCGAAAGATGTTAAATTATTCAATTGACCAGATAAAAGGTGTGACCTTATTAATAAGACGTAAGCACGGAACGATTTGAAAACTAACAGAATGCGCGACTTCAGTGAGAAACAGTTCGACGCAGAGGTCATACTAGGGAATTCATTGCTTGCTTGTGTATGAAGAAACAGTTTTGTGTGCCTAAAAGACAACTATCGGCGAGGTATAGCAAGTAGGCATTTGACACTGCCCAGCCAAGTAGCCACAGCACGACAATTGCAGCCCTCTCGAAACCACTGCTCTCCTCTAAAGCCCAATGCACGTGGCAGTGGAGGGGCTCGGACGTGTGTCGGAGTACAAGCGGGGACGCGGCGCAGTTTCATGTGCCCCTGCGTTGAAAGACGGAAGTTCAAGGCAAAGAGAAATGGCGCGACGGTGACGTCTCTCTTTGTCGTCTGCGCCACGTCCGTTTGCTGCTGCTTTGAAGAGACGCGTGGAGGAGACAGACGTCCAAGCGACGCACCGATGTTTCCATTCTCAGTTTAAAAGCGGCGCCGTACGGTTTGAGGGTTAGTGGGACTGAACTTAATGATTGCTTACATTTGAGAGTTTCCGAAGAACCTAAAAATATAAAACAGGTTTATCTGTTAAAACAAATTCTTACCTGAAACATTCTGCTTCATCACTTGCAATAAGTGAAGCACCTAATCATCATTTGTGACATTGCCGAAAAAAAAAATATGCGTATAAAACTTAAATAAAAGCAACAGCCATTCTGAACTGAAATGGTTCAAATAGCTCTTAGCACTATGGGACTTAACATCTATGGTCAACAGTCTCCTAGAACTTAAAACTACTTAAACCTAACGACAACACACAACACCTAGCCATCACGAGGCAGAGAAAATCCCTGACACCGCCAGGATTCGAACCCGGGAACCTGGGCGCGGGAAGCGAGAACGCTACCGCACGACCACGAGATGCGGCCTGAACTGAAATGGGAGAGCATTTTAGGAAGTATATGGAAGAAAATCTTTAATTAATTATGGGGATGGCTGTGATGGTTATTTTCTTTTTTCCTAATATTGTACTGCCCAGAACGACCCGCCACAAATCTGACTAGTGTTGTGTACTTGGAAAGATCTAAATGATAACATCAACTTTCGAAGGTTTGCAACACAACTGCGTAATGACTGTCCTTAATTTTTTATGTAAATATACAATTTGCACATTGTTCTGAATTTCGTCTATTTCAGAACCTGGCACTCAATATTCTTCGCTCTTTTGTAAACATATACCGTGGGACTGAATTCATTGCGTAAACAGAAGGAAGAGGGGAAGAAAGAAAAGGAAATAGAGGCACTAATGATATCAGCTACAATATGACTTTGTGTGGAATCAGAAGAGCGAAAATGCTTGCCACACCGGGGCTCGAACTCTATTTACTAGGTAGTTACGTTAACCGCAGTGCCACCAGGACACAGTGTAGGCACGTTCCCCGGCCGACCCACTGTCCACGTAACCGCAATCCTCGTCTGTTACCTCCATGCTCGCTAATTTTAGATTCGTGCTGGAGGTCGAACCTAAACGTGTATGTACACTGCAGGTTGTGGATACATTGCCCACCAAGGTGAGCCAATTACATGAATGAGAGGTGCGAAAGGGAAACGTCTCATATGGGTAAGATAAATGAAATTTACACTTTACACCCGATAATGCAATTAATTATAGTGAATCATGAAGTTCTTGTTGCAAAGCACGTACAAAAATACTTATGTAAAATACTTGTCTATCGAAGATCATTTCCATTATTACGTATACACTATCGCCATCTGCGAATGCACACGAAAATCAGTTGTAATTCGCTAAGGCATCCCGATCATGTAAGGGTCATCACAACCCACGGGCACGATCAGGCAGCTTCTGCAGTGCATGTAAAAAGTTAAATATTTTACACTACTGGCCATTAAAATTGCTACACCACGAAGACGACGTGCTACAGACTCGAAATTTAACCGACAGGAAAAAGATGCTGTGATGTGCTTTCCAGAGCATTGATACAAGGTTGGCACCAGTGGCGACACCTACAAAGTGCTGACATCAGGAAAGTTTGCAACCGATTTCTCATACACAAATAGCAGTTGACCGGCGATGCCTGCTCAGACGTTGTTGTGATGCCTCGTGTAAGGGGGAGAAATACGTACCATCACGTTTCCGACTTTTATAGAGGTTTGATTGTAGCCTATCGCGATTGCGGATTATCGTATCGCGACATTGCTGGGTGCATTCGTCGAAGGCAGGCGGAGAAGTGGACTACGCGCACGTAACCCAGGCCGTAATAAACGGCGACGGACTGTCACCTCTGATAGTGCACAATGTGTTACACTGTTGCGCAAGAGCTGTGGAAAACGCAGATCGGTCCTGAAATGCCATTCGGATAAGGTGTCGATTATCTCGGGGCTGGTCTGGATGGTGCGACATGACCCATCCCGTCGTGTTCTACGGCCTTCCGTGAACCATTCTTCACACACCCGTTTACACTGCCGAAACACTTCGTCCCACATGAGCAGCACCAATATCCCTTACGGATGCATCACATTCTCTCATACCTCAATGAGCCCTCTTTCAAACTCATTGATTTGACGGTACCGTTCGCGCATAACCCTACGAGGCATCCATCACGTCTGCTCAGGTCACACTGATCCATAACCTTTGGCTTATAGCGACAACGAGAGCCGTTGGCACATTTTACTGTTAGGTGATGCTGCAACGCGATATCGACCTTGACATGGTTCAGATGCTGCATTTCTGCAGAACATACTAGTGTACATGTCCTACTGATATGAACGTCGTATCTCTATTCGTTAAGGTGTCCAGTTTTTTTTCTGAACAAGAGATTATATTAAGTGTTATGTAACTGCGTTTTTCACATGATACTCTCATGCTCATAAATTAAGGATAATTGCACAATATGGTGCCACACAACGTGGCACAACACAAAAATGGCGATAATAGCATGGGCACATAGGGAACACACACGACACAGATCTGTAAGTCCACGGTATTGGTGATAAGTTGAGAGAACCGTCCCGAAACACATGTGCTACAAAACGCCGCTGTTCCCTCCGCATGTACCCCGACATCAAAATGGGATATGATCACTATGGACACGTACCCAGCCGCTGTGGCCGAGCCGTTCTAGACGCTTCAGTCCGGAACCACGTGGCTGAAAGGTTGCAGATTCGAATCCTGCCCCAGTCATGGATGTGTGTGACGTCCTTAGGTTAGTTAGGTTTAAGTAGTTGTAAGTCTAGAGGTCAGATGACCTCAGATGTTAAGTCCCATAATGCTCAGAGCCATTTGAACCAACACCTACACAGGCCGCACAACTGCTCAGGTGGTCGAGCAGCTGCTGGGGTATAGCCTCCCATTCTTACACCAGTGCCTGTCGGAGCTCCTGAAGTGTGTAAGGGGTTTGAAGTAGTGCAGCGATACGTCGACGGAGATCATCCCAGACGCTCTCGATGGGGTTTAGGTCTGGAGAACAGGCGGGCCACTCCATTCGCCTGATATCTTCTGTTTCTAGGTACTCCTCCACGATGGAAGCTCGGTGGAGCCGTGCGTTATCATCCATCAGGATGAAGGTGGGACCCACTGCACCTCTGAAAAGGCGGACATACTGGTGCAAAATGACGTCCCGATACACCTGACCTATTACAGTTTCTCTGTCAAAGACATGCAGGGGTGTACGTGCACCAATCATAATCCCACCCCACACCATCAAACTGTGACCTCCATACAGCTGCATTTCAAGGACATTAAGGGATTGGTATCTGGTTCCTCGTTCACGCCACATCAAACCCGGGCGAGAATCACTGTTCACCTGGGACCACTGTTCCAATGACCATGTACTGTGTTCTTGACACCAGAGTTTACGGGCTCTCCTGTGACCAGCCGTCAGTGGAATGCACCTTGGAATTCTGCGCGCGTATGAACCATGTCTGTTCAGTCGTCTGTAGACTGTGTGTCTGGAGACAACTGTTCCAGTGGCTGTTGTAAGGTCGCGAGCAAGGCTACCTGCAGTACTCCGTGGCCGTCTGCGGCCACTGATGGTGAGACATCGGTCTTCTTGTGGTGTTGTACACTGTGGACGTCCCGTGCTGTAGCGCCTGGATACGTTTCCTGTCTGCTGGAATCGTGAGATGACACTTTGTGGCACACGGAGAGCCCGTGCTACGACCTGCTGTGTTTGACCAGCCTCCAGTCGCCCTAGTATTCTACCTCTCATAACGTCATCAATATGAGTTCTTTAAGCCATTTTCAACACACAGTCGCCATTAGCACGTCTGAAAACGCCTGCGCACTTACTCGCTGCGCCGCTCTGACATGCACCAACACACCTCTGCGCATGTGGACTGCTGCGAGCGATGACCGCAGGTCAAATGCACCGCATGGTCATACCCCCAGGTGATTTAAACCCGCAAACCGCCCACCAGAGCGTTGTTTCACCATGTACCAGCATTATCCTTAACTTATGAGCATTAGTGTAGATGGAAGCAAGTAGATATGGTTGAAAACGCAGTTCACGTAAAAAGAAATTAATTGGAAAGTATCTATTCACGTGCGTGCAGCTGTCGCAAATAAGGTTTGGTCTATGATATATATTAGTTCTCAGTTCAACATCTCCCTTTCTCATCGCGTACTAATGGTACAGGAATGAACGAGGCGCCGTTATAAAAGCTTCCTAACCTGCTTCTGACATTACATAGTGATTTTGGACTACAACGGACTATTTGTGGCAAAATTTTAACACAAAAGATACTTGTAATTCTCTTAGGCAAAAGGGTATCATGGATGCCACGTTTCATACTTACATTTTACTAAGATAACTTATTAATCACGAACAAGATACTCTCTTTATCTTACTACAGATACCATTTTATTTGTTTTAAAGTACTTACTAATTAGATAGTAACCGTAGATAATAACCGTGACTTCTGTGACAGTACATTATCTCTGCCCGTCGTACAAGCTGACTTTTCTAAACGTATATACTTTCCGGAACGACAAACATATTTGTCATTGTTACCTTGAACTGTGATTTACCTATTGCTTCTACTGCGTGACGTTCTTGTTGTGACTGAAAATGTTTGCCGTGTTAAAGTTACAGGTTATGTGGCCCTGCTGACAATCCCTCACCTCTGCCTGTCGACAAGCCGGAAAAAACATTTCTGCACACAGGGAAACGTATATATAAGGACGTATTATAAATTCATTATTATTACTTCACGTCATTAGGTTCTTATTTAAACATGTTTTCTCGTCGTTTCCCAACGGCTACACTAATACCAAATACTGTCATTATTAAAACTTTAAAAGTGTGAAAGTTTCTCAAGGAACTCCCTGGTTAAAATAATTACACATGTCTCACTCAATTCTTACACATTATTTAGGAACGTGATCAACATTAATTATACTTCAGTACGTGACCGTTGACAAAATTCCATCACTACAGTACCTTCAGAGAAATTATCAAGCTGCAAGCTTTTAAAAATTCGTCAGAGTAACATTCGTAAGGATGAGTGCAATCATATAAGAGATTGACGGCCTCAGAATATTTGTCGCTCTGCCACACCTTTCCTACTCGGATACTGGCTCGGATGAAACGTTAAACGACTACAATAGCACAGGTTATTAATCCGTCCAGTAACGTATAGAGCCACGCAGGTGTTCCGCTATCCACACGGCTGTGAAATACTGGGCCGTTCGGCGCCGGGCGCATGCGCGGGGCTACACCCACGTAGTCGGAGAAGGCTGTGATTAAACGTGGCCGCCGCGAACACTAAATTACAAGAGAGGCGCGTTCTCCACTAATACGGAAAGTGATTCATAACCGCGTTTTATATGAGTAATTGTTGACGCCACAGCCACAATAACAACATCATCAAGCGGAGCGAGCAAAGTGGGGCCTACTCAACACCGCGCCGCCATTAATAAATATCGACGCGTGATTCATTACGGACAAGGCGCTGCGTGACGTCACCGTTTAGTTGAGGCGGCGGCCGCGGGAGGCGCTGCGGGCGGCCCTCTCCTCGGCGTCTCTGCTCGCCGCGGAGGCCAGCCATCAATAATCAGTCCCGAAGTCGGAGACGGCGCCGGCGCAGCTCATGGCGTACGCCGACCGCGGGTAGAGACACACGAGGGAGCCGCGACAGAGGCCGGGGCAGCTCTGGAGGCAGTGTCAGCTGAACAAACTTGCAGCTCACTACGCTCTCCGTCAGAAATGTTCAAATGTGTGTTAATTCCTAAGGGACCAAACTGCTGAGGTCATCGGTCCCTCGACTTATACACTACTTTAACTTATGCTAAGAACAACACACACACTCATGCCTGAGGAAGTACTTGAACCTCCGTCAGAGTTACCGAGCGATGTGGAACAGTGGTCAGCTCACCGGACTTTTAATTAGGAGCTCGGTTCAGTCCCTCGTCCACTCAGGCTTAGGTGCGGATACAAGGAGGGGTCCTAATTACAGGGCATGACCCCCCACAAACAACATATCACTAAACGGAAAACGTAAGCACTAATCAACGATTACGTCTCTCACAGGACATGAAAACGCAGTGGACGAGTAGCTGGTGACGTCACAGGGTGGAATTCCGTGTTCCGCTACACAAGGGGCGTCAAATGAAGAACCTGGCATGTCAGATTTTTGCCTTGTGGGAACGTCGGCAATGAAGCGGGACATCGTTTTACCTCACAAGTAGAACTCACGAGCCGCCATATTATACTGAGTTAAACTACGTATGTGGTAGGTTTTCTTCATCACAGAGTAGACGGGTGAAGTGTAAGCTTTTCAAAGCAACAGAATATTGACAATCTTTTTAAAACACTTCATTTTAGCTGCGATTTGTTATAATAAAGTTATGGTAAGCTACACACCGATAGGTAAAGGTTCTCCGTATTTGTGATATGAAGTACAGGTATACTGTTTCGTTGCTACTTTACAATGACGATCGAGGTTTTGATATGATTTGCCACAATTAAACATCAAATAATATTCCAGAATGAGATTTTCACTCTGCAGCGGAGTGTGCGCTGATGTGAAACTTCCTGGCAGCTTAAAAGTGTGTGCTGGAACGAGACTCTAAATCGGGTCCTTTGCCTCTCGCGGGCAAGTGTTCTACCAACTGAGCTACCCAAGCACGACTCACGCCGGACCAGCACACAGTTTTAATCTGAAGGAAGTTTCATATCAGCGCACACTCCGCTCCAGAGTGAAAATTTCATTCTGGGAACATCCCCTAGGCTGTGGCTAAGCCATGTCTCCGCAATATCCTTTCTTTCAGGAGTGCTAGTCCTGCATGGTTTGCAAGAGAGCTTCTGTAAAGTTTGGAAGGCAGGAGACGAGGAACTGACGGAAGTAAAGCTGTGAGGAGGCAGCCTGAGTCGTGCTTGGGTAGCTCACTTGGTAGGGGAGTTGTACGTGAAAGGCAAAGGTCCTGAGTTCGACTCTCGGTCCGGCACACAGTTTTAATCTGCCAGGAAGTTTCATCAAATATTATTTCTAGATACAGTCTTTATCCAGTTCACGCGTTATACGGAGGCCCAACTGTCAGCTTAAAGCCGTAGCTGAATTGATAGCGTCGTGTACTGGGAAGCGAAAGGTAGCAGGTTCCTCCCTGAATTTTATTTTCGCTTTTTGTTTTCTATAAGATTCTGGGCCTTTCTTATTAATTTAATCGAAGTATTACCTGCAGCAGTCGCTGTAATTTATTATAAATAATTTATCTGCTGCAGTTCTTGTTGCAGAGACCAACCACTGGAATGTTTCCCCAGTGGCAAGAAATCTTAACGTAACTGGCATCCTATGTCAAAAAGTAAACACTAGTTCCACACGGGAAATTTCTGCGCTTATGAAACTTTGTGTACAATACATACACCCGTCTCTTCTTGTTATGGACTGCCTCATATTTGTAATTAGTCGATAAATATCATTTTGAATACCCCTGAGCAACTTCGAAAAAGTCTCCTCTTCCCTTCAAGTGAAGTTTCAAAACTTCTATCGATCTTGTAATCTACGTTATGAAGAACGTGACGTTAGAGTGAGGGCAGTCAATGCGACACTGAGAAAACTGGTACTATGCATGAGCAAACTGACGCTAGACACCATAATTGTATTAAATTTAAAATGAGCATGGGGCGAAGATTCAACTGAATTAACGAAGTACTTTTCTACAAGTATATATGTCAGGTTGCTGCCCGGTTGGCCGTGCGTTCTAACGCACGGCTTTCCGGGCGGGAAGGAGCGCCTGGTCCCGGCACGAATCCGCCCGGCGGACTTGTGTCGAGGTCCGGTGAGCCGGCCAGTCTGTGGGTGGTTTTTAGGCGGTTTTCCATTTACCACGGCGAATGCTGGCTGGTTCCCCTTATTCCGCCTGAGCTACACCATGGCGACTGCTGCGCAAACAAGTTCTCCATGTACGCGTACACCACCATTACTCTACCACGCAAACATAGTTGTTACACTCGTCTCGTGTGAGACGTTCCTTGGGGGGTGCACTGGGGGCCGAACCGCACAATAACCCTGGGTTTGGTGTGGGACGGCGGAGGGGTGAAGTGGACTGCGATAGTCGTCGTGGGGTTGCGGACCACTGCGGCTGCGGCGGGGGCGGAGCCTCTCTGTCGTTTCTAGGTCCCCGGTTAACATACAGTACAATACAATACATGTCAGATAAAATGTTTTTTATTCCAGTCTTTGATCACAATATCAAATCTTTAGAGGATGACCGGTTTCAGTCCGTAATGACCATCCTCAGATCTTTTTTACACCATGTCCTAAGGTGATTCATTACGGACAGAAACCGGTCATCGTCTAAAGAATTGATATTGTGATGAAAGACTGGAGTAAATAAACATTTGACTGTACTGAGGTGACAAAAGTCATAAGACAGCGACACGCACATATACAGACGGCAGTAATATCGCGTACACATGGTGTAAAGGGTCAGTGCATTGGCAGAGCTTTTATTTGTACTCTTGTGATGCAGATTCATGTGAAAGGGTTCCCGACTCGATTATCGCCGCACGATGCGAATTAACACACATTGAACAGGGAACGATACTTGGAGCTAGACACATGGAACATCCCATTTCGAAATCGTTAGGGAATTCAATACCCAGAGATCCACAGTGTCAAGAATGTGCTGAGAAAACCGAATTTCAGGTATTACCTCTCACCATGGAGAGCGCAGTGGCCGGACGGCCTTCACGTAACGACGGAGAGCACAGGTGTTAACAGTCGAGCAACCCTGTGTGAAATAACCGCAGAAATCAGTGAGAGACATATAATGAGCGTATCAGTTCGAACTGTGCGACGAAATTAGCCGTTAATGGGCTACGGCAGCAGACGACCGACGCTAGTGTCGTTTCTAATAGCACGACATCTCCCGCAGCCCCTCCCCGGGGCTTGTAACCATACCGATTGGGCTCTTGGTCACTGAAAAACCGTTGCCTGGTCACACAAGTCCCGAATTCAGATGGTAAGGTCTAGTGGTAGGGTTCGAGTGTCCTGCAGAACCCGCGGGGCCATGGACCCAAGTTGTCAACAAGGTACTGTGCAAGCTGTGGTGGCTCCATAATGGTGTGGACTGTGCTTACATAGAATAGAGAATAGACTGGATCCTGTGGATGTTCGGCTACTTGGATACCATTTTTAGTCGTTCATGGAAGTCATGCTGCTAAGCAACGACGAATTTTTTGTGCATGACAATGCGCCATATCGCCGCGTCAAAATTATTCTCGGTTGTTTTGAGGAGCATTCGGACATTTCGTACGAATGGTTTTCCCATCCAGATCACCCGACATGAATTTCATCGAATGTTTATGGGACATAATCGACCGGTCAGTTGGTGGACAAAATCCTGGACCGGTAACACTTTCGCAATTATGGATGGCTATAGAAGTAGCAGGCTCAATATTCCTGCAAGGGATTTCCAATGACGTGTTGAGTTGATGCCATACCGACTTGCTACACTATGCTGGCCAAAATGAGCACCGAGATGATGTTAGGAGGTTTCCCATGACTTTTTTCACTTCAGTCTATAACAGGTACGTTTTATACATTGTCACCTCAAGTGAACATTCCTTTGTTTTCTTTTTACATAGTTTCCATCATTATGATGTGGATTTAGCAATAATGGTGACAATGAACAGAGAGAATTTCATGAAATAGATGAAATACACCGGAGTAACGAAATATGCCGAAGAATTCTGAGCGCATAGTCCAGGCGATAATCTCTCACACGTACATGTGAATTGTAATTAAAGAAATGGAAGACAGAGACGTACATCTTTCGACCCTACTTTGTAGAAATTAATACACACAAACGAATGCGTGGGTACAGCAGTACTCCTTCGTTGCCTCCAGGTCCCGTACTTTACGCTTTTTGTTAGATGTTTTGCTCAACCACCAGTGAGTAACCACTTCCATTTCACGCATTTTCTCCAAAACCGCAAGTCGCAATGACAAGCGTTACCTGCTGTCTGTCGTGCCACTGTCTCTGTGTGTGGTGGCAGCCAAAAGCATACCGGTCACTTCCAAAAGTTACGACCATGTGAAAGTACCCAAACCTGTTTTCCTTGAATGGGGTGTGGGAGGAGAGGGGTAGGTTACATCGATAAGAAGACAATCTCAACCGAAGATGTCCAGGAGAAGGAATTAATTGTTGCTTTATGAGAGGGTACAACTGGACTATTGTTGAAGTGAAGCTTCAGAGCACTAGCCTTTTCCCCATGAATTCTCCTGTGTATGCATTCAACACATTTATTGAACATGGCTCCCTCTCCCCCTATCTGTGCCCACCGCTTCCTCCCTCTGTCTGTCTTCCTCATCCTCCCCATCTCTATCTATCTTCTCATCCTCACTCTGTTCATTTTCTCTTCACCCTCTCTTTGTCCTATGGCTATCTCTTCCTACCCCTCCGTCTGACCTTATCCTCACATCTCTCTCTGTCTGTCTCCGTCTCTCACTCTTCCTTCACCACCTGCCCTCAAATCCTCTTTAAAATCTACTTCTCCCATACATCCCCCCTTCCTCACTTCTCTGCAGATTTCCTTCTACCCCTTGGTCTCTCCTCCATCCATTTCAAACCATCCCCAATCGTGCTCATTGGTACATGTAGCCTCCCAAATACATTTCAATAAAGCAAACTGATACTAATGACACTAAATTCCTATCCTGCAGTGTATGCTACATATCAGGGGTTCGAAAATCATTTATTTCCCTATGACATAGGCCATCATCAAAAGACAGCTGTTGCAGCAGGCCGATACTACTGCAGTACATTATGCCTGTTATACGGGGCAGCCTACATGTATGGACAAGGAAAACCATTTCTTAGTCCTAATATGTAGTCTGCCTGCAAAGCAGCTTGATTTGGCAAGCTGATACTGTTCCCACACAACAAGCCTGTCATACAGGGCGGACGTAACTGTAATGGCTGGAAAAAACATGTTTTTGTCTCTACCTCTGCTGCTATTGGAACTTGGAGGTTATAAACCCCACGGTGCCGATATTTGCGAGGCTCGAGACTTCTATGCCAAATCTGGATATCCTGGACATACAAATGCATACACTCTGCTCCGTGTATATCCACACATGAGCCGTGTTGCGGCTCGCTTTGGTGCTGTTTGTAGGTTTCCACCCTCTGTTGGAGGCCAGATGGTATCGTTTAGTTGGCTTGGTTGCGGTTGTTTGTCTTCATCTCGTGTTGACTGGCGCCACTCGTTTCGCAAGCGTTGCCTGTTCGCTAGTGGCAGCAGCAGCCGTCATCGATATGCAGTAACTGTTGCCCTACCTTTGGGGCGATGTCGACTTTTTTCCGTGTCATGTGATTGTGGCAGTTCGGCTGGGGACTCAGCAGGAGCCAGGTCCGCGCAGTGCGAGAAAACACACCGGGACCACTGGCGGCACACATGGACTGCTGGATGGAAGGGCTGTGGTGACGATGGTGCGCGAACAAGTCGTAAACCTGAAACGTCCCCTTAGAAAAATTATACACGACTGGTCTACGTGAAACGACCTCTTTGAACAATTATACACGACTGTGCTTAAACTGACACACAATAGTTTTTAGCGCAACGCAATCTGACTTCCAAAAGTCCCTACGAAAGAATGGCGCTGTCTAGCATTAAGCTATACGTTTCACAAATCACTTACCTCAGAAAAATCTTCGTTACTCAAGCTACTGCAATACAGTGAGCGCCACTACTGCCAGCTCACTAGTCATAATATATATAGCAGTTCATGACACCAATTCTTACAAATTTCAAAACTCCGCCATCTCTCTCCCCACGTCCACCACTGCTGGCGGCTCACCTCCAACTGCGCAACGCTACGCGCTGTTAGCATCCAGCTGCCGCTGCCCAACACTACAATGGCAGACAACAATGCAAACTAAACACAGACTGCACATGGCACAGCCAGTGATTTTTATACAGAACGCTACGTGGCAGCGGCGTTACCAATAAAAAAACCTAAACAGCCTACTTACAAACCGGATCCAGCAGCTTTAAGATGAGTACATTTCAATCTAAGTAGAGTGGAGTCATTACCTGTGTGGGCCCCATAGTACACTCCTGGAAATCGAAAAAAGAACACATTGACACCGGTGTGTCACACCCACCATACTTGCTCCGGACACTGCGAGAGGGCTGTACAAGCAATGATCACACGCACGACACAGCGGACACACCAGGAACCGCGGTGTTGGCCGTCGAATGGCGCTAGCTGCGCAGCATTTGTGCACCGTCGCCGTCAGTGTCAGCCAGTTTGCCGTGGCATACGGAGCTCCATTGCAGTCTTTAACACTGGTAGCATGCCGCGACAGCGTGGACGTGACCCGTATGTGCAGTTGACGGACTTTGAGCGAGGGCGTATAGTGGGCATGCGGGAGGCCGGGTGGACGTACCGCCGAATTGCTCAACACGTGGGGGCGTGAGGTCTCCACAGTACATCGATGTTGTCGCCAGTGGTCGGCGGAAGGTGCACGTGCCCGTCGACCTGGGACCGGACCGCAGCGACGCACGGATGAACGCCAAGACCGTAGGATCCTACGCAGTGCCGTAGGGGACCGCACCGCCACTTCCCAGCAAATTAGGGACACTGTTGCTCCTGGGGTATCGGCGAGGACCATTCGCAACCGTCTCCATGAAGCTGGGCTACGGTCCCGCACACCGTTAGGCCGTCTTCCGCTCACGCCCCAACATCGTGCAGCCCCCCTCCAGTGGTGTCGCGACGGGCGTGAATGGAGGGACGAATGGAGACGTGTCGTCTTCAGCGATGAGAGTCGCTTCTGCCTTGGTGCCAATGATGGTCGTATGCGTGTTTGGCGCCGTGCAGGTGAGCGCCACAATCAGTACTGCCTACGACCGAGGCACACAGAGCCAACACCCTGCATCATGGTGTGGGGAGCGATCTCCTACACTGGCCGTACACCTCTGGTGATCGTCGAGGGGACACTGAATAGTGCACGGTACATCCAAACCGTCATCGAACCCATCGTTCTACCATTCCTAGACCGGCAAGAGAACTTGCTGTTCCAACAGGACAATGCACGTCCGCATGTATCCCGATCCACCCAACGTACTCTAGAAGGTGTAAGTCAACTACCCTGGCCAGCAAGATCTCCGGATCTGTTTCCCATTGAGCATGTTTGGGACTGGATGAAGCGTCGTCTCACGCGGTCTGCACGTCCAGCACGAACGCTGGTCCAACTGAGGCGCCAGGTGGAAATGGCATGGCAAGCCGTTCCACAGGACTACATCCAGCATCTCTACGATCGTCTCCATGGGAGAATAGCAGCCTGCATTGCTGCGAAAGGTGGATATACACTGTACTAGTGCCGACATTGTGCATGCTCTGTTGCCTGTGTCTATGTGCCTGTGGTTCTGTCAGTGTGATCATGTGATGTATCTGACCCCAGGAATGTGTCAATAAAGTTTGCCCTTCCTGGGACAATGAATTCACGGTGTTCTTATTTCAATCTCCAGGAGTGTATGTATGTGATGTTGTGACGGATTACCATCGCACCATCATGTGCAGTTTGGTGGGTCTTTGTACTGTTTAGTACTTGTGGATCCTACTGTGTCAAAGTACTTGGCTCAGTGATTAGACGGTGTGGTTACTCAACTGCGTATTTATAAACAATTGAAGAAATTTGTTTCATTCTGCCAACCGTCGTCAGAGTTATCACAGTGAGTTAAGTGTGCGTTTGTGTGCCTAATGAATTTGATGTGACCCACTTGGAACTTGGTTTTGGCTCGCTTGCGATTGTTTCCTCAATCACGTGTGGTTGCTGATGATGGTTGGCTACACTTCGGTTTTTCCTTGCACGCATATCGTATGGGGTTTTAGCTACTGTTAGTTTGTCTGGTGTTCTGTACTGTGACTTGTTTGTTCAGATTTTCGGGTTTGTGCAATCGGACGGAAATCTGGTAGCGGTTCCTTTCTCGTTCTGGGCGCCCTAAACTCAGTGTTGTGGACGTAGTGCAGACCGCTGGTTCCGGCTTTGGCTTATTGTTCCATCGTTGTATGGTTTATCGGACGTCAGGTAGCTTTAGCAAAGTTATCGTTAGTAATTCGTTAGACTGCCATTAGTCTGAGTTACCATCTTGTGAGCCGGCCGCTGTGGCCGAGCTGTTCTAGGCACTTCAGTCCGGAACCGCGCTGTTGCCACGGTCGCAGGTTCGAATCCTGCCTGGGGCATGGATGTGTGTGTTGTCCTTAGTTTAGTTAGGTTTAAGTAGTTCTACGTCTAGGGGACTGATGACCTCAGATGTTAAGTCCCTTATGATTAAAACCAATTGAACTATCTTGTAACTGAATCCTGCCTTCCCTTGAGTAATAGGTAAAACATATAAAAATAAAGTCTTACATCAGCTAGGTTGCCAGACCTACTGAAGATAGACATTGACTGTGGATATTATATCACAGACACAGTCCCTTTGACTGTTTAGAGATGTCACTAAACCTGCCCAAAGAAGTAAACAATCATGCGTGAGCAGCGCCTATTAGACAGACGGCGTCCGACATCCGATCTGTGCCAGTCATTCCACCAGGAAGGAAGTACACGGCTCGTGTTGTCTGTAGTTCAACCATGCCTAAACAGTCAATACCAACCTTTGATCACATCCGCATTGTTACTTTGTGCCAGGAAGGGTTCTCAACAACTGTAGCGTCCACGCGTCTCGGAGTGAACCAAAGCGATGATGTTAGGACATGGAGGAGATACAAAGAGACAGGAACTGTCGATGATATGCCTCACTCAGTCCGCCTAATGACAACACCGTCAGGTGACTTGCGGAGTATGGATGTAGAACTAGATGTAGACATGTTTAGAGGCACCTCGGTCACGCTGAATGCCTTAGAAAAATTGTTCAACGAGTGGAGTAACGTGGAGGTTTCCTGCTGTTCTGGTGTGGCATTATGTGGTTCCGACTACGCCGCTGGTGGTCATGGACGGCGCCATAACGGCTGTACAATACATGAATGACATCCTCCGACGGATAGTGCAACTATATCAGCAGCAAACTGGCGAGGCATTCGTCTTCATGGGCGACAATTCACGCACCCATCGTGCACATCTTGCGAATGGCTTCGTCAGGATAACGACATCCCTCGACTAGAGTGGTCAGAAAGTTCTCCAGGCATGAAACCTATCGAACATGCCTGGGATAGATTGAAAAGGACTCTTTATGGACGACGTGACCAAACAACCACTCTGAATGATCTACGCCGAATCGCCGTTGACGAGTGGGACAATCAGGATCAACAGTGCCTTGATGGGCTTCGGGATAGTATGTCACGACGATTATAGACATGTATCAATGTAAGATGGCGTGTTACTGGGTGTTAGTGGTACCAGTGTGTACAGAAATCAGCACCACCACCTCTGAAGGTCTCGCTGTATGGTGCTACAACATGCAATGTGTGGTTTACATGAGCAATAGAAAGGGCGGAAATGATGTTTGTGCTGATCTCTATTCCGGTTTTCTGTACAGGTTTCAGAACTCTCGGAACCGAGGTGATGCAAAACTTTTTTTCATGTGTGTTCAACAGATGAATCAGAATGATCAAGCTCAGCGCTAAACTACAATTTTTCTGAGCCCCCATACGGTGCATTAAGCACTTCGTGACTTCATTAAGGTGATACTGTACAATTTCTCCATCGCTTCTCCTTATATATAATGAACACATTAATTATTTTTAAATCGTCAGTTCAGCCAGATCCAACATTACGAGTGAAGAACATGATTTACTATCTTCTTTTTGTCCATGCAGTTTCAGTTTCACTTTCCTTTTTCCATGCATTTTAACTTTAGCTTCAGCTCAGGATTCCCAAATCTGTTTCTGTGTTGCTTCCTTCTTGCTTCAGTACAGGTTCCCTAGTTTTTAGTTTCAAATTTTCACTGACAATAAGGTGCTCCTCCACTTTATTCGTTAACAGAATGCGTTTCTGGGTATTCTCCTGTGTTAGCGCCATTTTTATATGTCATTTTCTACCTCAGTGAAACAAGTCTCCTTGGTTTGCTTCTTGAGAAAATAGTGGTTTTACTAGCCTTCTGCATCATTGCCTTATCAACCATACACTGCCCCAGTAATGTCCCCAGCGATGATGGTTCAAATGGCTCTCAGAACTATGGGACTTGACATCTGAGGTCATCGGTCCCCAAGACTTAGAACTACTTAAACCTAACTAACCTAAGGACATCACAGACATCCATGCCCGAGACAGGATTCGAACCGGCACCGTAGCAGTCGCGCGGTTCCAGACTGAGGCACCTAGAACCGCTCTCCCACAACGGCCGGCCAAGCCATGATAAAACAAGGCCTTATCTTCATCTCCCTACTAACAGACAATAGCATTACATATGCTGTTGTGATCACTTGGAGTTGATGTCATTCCATTTTGAGTCACTATAACAACCGAATTTTATCGTTGTCATTGGCTGACGATTAACGAATATGGCACTTCGAAATAATACAGGATCTTTTCGCTGCTTCTTTAATATTCTGTTATATTTATCTATGTTAAAGATCAATATACAGACTCTACAGCAAATTTTGATAAGCCGCAGGTCTTCTAACGCTTAGACAAACTCTTCCGCCCTATCTGCAAGTCTGTGGAGGAACAGCAACACATTCTTCCTCAAGAGCTGAAACCAGAGAAGGTAGGACCCCGTGGTCTGGAGCGACGTTGTACTCATCCCAAAGCGTTTTATTGCGTTCAGGTCGCAAACAAGGGCAGGCCTATCGATTCGAAGAACGTAATTGTCAATAAACCAGTGTCTCATAGATGCTGCTTTATGTCAGGATGCATTGTCATTTTCATTCTAACAATAATCGTCTCCAGACTTGCATTACTGTACACAGAACGCACTGCTATAAAATTTGTTCCTACCCTCCCTTATATAGGGTTTTCTTAAGAGGAATAGGGGGCCCAAACCCTTATACCGTAACACTAAATCCTTTGGACCGAGCGCAGTGGCTAGTACGCTGGACTCGCTTTCGGGAGGACGACGGTTCAAACCCGCGTCCGGCCATCCTGATTTAGGTTTTCCGTGATTTCCCTAAGTCGCTCCAGGCAAATGCCGGGTTGGTCCCTTTGAAAGGCTTCGGCCGATTTCCTTCCCCGTCCTTCCCTTATCCGATGAAACCGATGACCTCGCTGTCTGATCTCCTTCCCCAAACAACCGCCCCGCCCCTCCCCCCCCCCCCCCAACTAAATCCTTTGTACTTCGCTGTTGGCACTACACATGGTGGCAGTGGCAGATAACGTTCTACAGGCATCCGTCATACCCAAACCCTTCCATGGTATTCATCACTCCAAATCGCTGCTTTCCACTATTACACTTTCCAGTCGTCTTGCTCTTCACACCAACTAAGGCGTCACTTGGCACTGACGGCAGAAATATGTGGCTTAACAACGAACTGCTCGACCATTGCACCCCAACCTTTTTAAACCCTTATGTGCAGTCATTGTGCTAGCGTGACTGTTGTCAGCTCTTCATTAGTGACGAGTGATTCTTTCTGATAATATCATGCGGTTTTACACAATCTCACTCCCCAATATCCTAAGGTTGTTGTCCGTCAGTACATGAGCACAGCCTGGCTTTGTTGTAGCTGTGGTTGTTCGTTGGTGTTTACACTTCACATTCACATCAGCAAAAGTCGGTTGGGGCAACTACAGAAATGCTAAGTGTCCATGATGCATTTTTTACTCAGATGACATCCTACGCCATTAACAGAAATGCCAAATATGTGCCCCGCATCCTCTTGGGAACCATCTTTCTGCAATTTTTTTCTACATATGTTTAGGACATTTTGTAATAATATAAGGTAGGATTAACAAAGATGAAGCGTTATTCAAAAATACTACTTTAGTGAGCTGTCTGGGTCAAAAGTATTGCACACGATAAATTACAAATTGTATAAGACCTCCAAAAAAATTTGAAAGCATAAGAAAATCTACGTCTTCGTATTTATGCCAGCTACTATATTTTAGCATGATGTGTAATAAGCAGATTTTCTTTACTGCTTATAAATTATTAATGTGCACAGATTATTAATTCGATATAAAAGATGAAAGGCTATAATTAAGTGTTCAGAACACATTTCTTTCCAAAAACTAATACGTTTTGGAGAATATGTAAATAAGAGGCAGAAATACAGCAAGTAAAGTGCACACCAGCAGTATAAACAAAAATGCTACTTCAACAACCAGTAACGTACAAACATATGTATCCCATTTGCTGAATAACCTCTGAAGAGGCCTTACAAATAAAAGCGAAACGCGCATGGTGCAAAACTGCCATTAATTTAATTGCAGTAAGTTTGGGACGGGGAAATCAATAATAACTGATATAATTTTACTTTCCATTTCCTTGCTTTGAGCACAGTAAACTCCTTGATTATAGCACTTAGATCAATTATACCAGCGGTGTGGTATTTCTGTCTACAAGATAACGGAATTTCACCGTCTACTTCTATACTCCACCTTAAGTAGTTTATTTGCTGAATGCAACATGATACTGAAGTAAGTGCATATGTTGTAAATATCCTTAAAACTGTTTCGATATTTGGATAATCATCTAGTGACCCAGACTTTGGTAAGAGAAATGGGTAGTTTTGTCTGTGCCTTACACTTTGTTTCAACGAGATTTCGAAAGCCCCTATTTCGCTAACTTGCTCAACTATGTCGGTATCTGTGGTATATTTGTCGCCAAAATCTTCTATACATTTTGCCAAATGACATATAGATCTCTCATCGAAGGCGCTCCCGACAGTAAATTAAAGTGAGATGAAGTGGTCAGCAACAGGTGGCATCTGTTTCCCATTTCACTTCTACTTTACCAGACACTTTGATCTACTCTTGCTTAAAAAGCTCACTGCAGTTCCCAGCTGGAACGAACCAGATAAGATCGGAAGCTTTCTGTCAAATAGCATATCTGCTTGACCTTCAGCTGGTAACCCCTGAGATCCTGCAGGAGCATAGCGAAGTAGCTGCCAGTACATCATTGTTGAAAATGAGTTAACCTTGTTGGCGTCAATTGTACCGATCAAGCACACTGTTCACACATAACCCTTGTGACTCCTATTCGCTGGTAGTCATCCCTTTACAAGGCTGCTTGGACGAAATGACGCTGTAACAACAACGTTCGCTGATCGTCTCGGGCCTAATGAAAGGCTTCGTCTCGCACGTAAAAGTTGGGAACACTAGCGGCAGGAGAACTCACGTACCCCTCCAAGGTAATTCTTAAGTCGTCTTCTCTTTTTTTCGGTCAGTTTTTGCACCCCTTCTGCACATGCGCCCGTGGTGGGGCCAATATCGCCATGGTCTCGTTACGGCTCTGGGTAACTTCCCATCACTATCCCACTTTCAAAGTCACTGAGCTTCCTTGGTCGACTCGTTCTGCTCTTACTATTTCACGTACAGATAGCCAGATGCATCGATACTAGCATGCTGGAACCATCTGTATCTGGATACTGTGAATTCGTTATTCTAGTGTTTCCTTCGAAGACTTGACAACGGGTAAGGGGGAAAGTGATACGTTGCACTTTGTACTCTCCGCCACACTCCATATAGCCGCGCGGGATTAGCCGAGCGGTCAGAAGCGCTGCAGCCATGGACTGTGCGGCTGGTCCCGACGGAGGTTCCAGTCCTCCCTTGGGCAGGGGTGTGTGTGTTTGCCCTTAGGATAATTTAGGTTAAGTAGTGTGTAAGCTTAAGGACTGATGACCTTAGCAGTTAAGTCCAATAAGATTTCACACACATTTGGACATTTGAACATTCCATATAGTGGCTTCTGGGTAAAGATGTAGGTATGTAATTTTACATGTAACCCCCTTCTTACCTAATGTTATAAGGAGAGTACGAGTATTTCAGGCCAAAAGTACTTTTTTCCAGGTAGTATGTAATACATGTGTCAAGTGTGGTTGACATTGATCTTTGACGCGTCCCCGTTACGCCTGAATAAACCAACGCACCCTCGCGCATCCATTTTCATAAACAGCTACAGACTGCAGTAATACTTTTCTTCTTTCATAATGACTTCATTTATTTACGTTTATGGCATTCTAAAGCACTAGGAAAGGTCTATACAGTGCCAGTAACGGCGTTGACAAAAAGATGGAGAGTGTGTTAGTCCCGTTGCAACTTTAGTTCCTCTTCCCCACGCTGAAGAAAGTGTTCACAACTTTCACCTCAAATCACGAGAACTTTCATATGACTGTGTCTCTTTTTCAAGAACTCTCGTGAGAAAGTACAGATTTTTTTCAAGGATACCACCACAATTTCGGTATATCAGCATATAAAATTAAAATACTAGTTGTTAAACGTAATGTGTTTTACGTAATACCACTTGTCGTAATACTATTCCCTGCAACATCAATTTTTCCCGAAGTATTTGTTGCTGTTGGCAGGTCACTGATTTATCCGGTATCTCGTTAATAACTGCTAGTTTTATTTATGACTGTGTTTCCCCACTGAGAAAGATGTAATGATTTCTGATAAGTGAGAATAGACTAAATCTTACTGACAGTGACTAATGGATATACTCTAGGTAATCAAAAAGAGTACCAAGACTTAATACGTTGCACATGTCATATCGTGGTAGACACGCTCGTTCATTAAGAACCTGTGTCGAATGAGATTAATGGCAGCATTTCGACTTGGACAGATGTGTTAGTGATGTCTGTACAGATAATTTCATTGCGTTTGCGTGAGACAGAAGTAATTCATACACAAAAGAAAGAGCTGTGGATGAAAATTACAACATGCTACGTTCTGTCAGTCAGTTTGACTATAGCAGCGATCTCCTCTTAGCTTCGAGTACTAAGAGGAACATACGTTCCATCGGCTGCGTTAACTGAATGAACAATTTACTACTCTGCGTACAGAGTTCATTTTAAACTGTAGTTTTATTACTACGACCACTTCGGCGAATTTTCCTTTGTTATTAAATCATCCACACTACATACTACTGTTTATTTATATTTTCAAGTAACTAACAAATGTTGTAGGGAATAGCCAAGCTCAGTAGCATTCGCAATTTATGGATCTAAATTGACTACATTTGTACTATTTATCGGTGACATATGAAGATATGCGCCGGGCGAAGTCTGGAAGCTAGATTTCCAGCTGAATGCGAGCTGCCTCCTAAATCAGTTTTTTGTTTCCTTATTTTGTTCGTTATTGTTCTCCTCATTTGCTCTAGGCTGACATCACCTGACGCCCTTTCAAGTTCATCGCTGATTACTTCGGTTACTTTATGACGTAGGAGACCTAGCCCTCTGATCGAATACGCTGAGGTACCGTGCCGGTGCACAGACATTGTACTGTAACACAATAAGTTTCCGTCAGTCAGTTCCTTGGCAAGTAATTCAGTTTCGTATTCGAATGTCACCAGAGATACTTTATAAATGAGAGGAACATTAGTTACGTGTGTAAGTTCCGAGTGTATTGCAGACAGGGCACAGTTTACGGGGTCGTGGTAATTACTCTCGTTGTGAAGTGTATCCAGAAACCATTCCGCGGCTCTCAGACATCGGATAATGAACATATACACTCTGTTAACAGATCTCTCAGAGCATGAATAAGAAACCGGAGGAAACAGCAGCTGACTTACGGTAATAACGGTAGAAACGAGGCAAAATATGTAAGATGGGCACCTGAACCTACCAAGCAGCCCTAACTTAGCGTCTGCAGATCAGTGTGAAAGGTACGTGAAGGCTACAAAAACAGATGTGTAAGCAATACCAGTGCTTCCGAATGTTTGGTAGCGTAGGCGACCAAATTAAATCCAAACTATCGAACGCTCTATGATGTAGGTGTAGCAACTGACATTATGGCTCAAAAGCAATCCCACTTGGGTTCATCGATTAAAACATTCCGAGTGTAACAGTAAATTGTCTCTAGAGCTGTTGTCTCCAAGTGAAATGTCGGTCGACTTACATGCAGCTGATTTGAAATCTGTTGTTGGAAGACACATTGCCAGCCGCTGTGGTCGAGCGGTTGTAGGCGCTTCAGCCCAGAACCGCGCTGCTGCTACGGTCGCAGGTTCAAATCGTGCTTCGGGCAAGGATGTGTGTGGTGTCCTTAAGTTAGTTAGGTTTAAGTAGTTCTAAGTCTAGGGGACTGATGACCTCAGATGCTGCGTCCCATAGCGCTTAGAGCCATTTGAACCATTTTTGATGATTACTCGAAATCTGAATTTTATGTTTGTGACCGTCGTAGTGCTAGCACGAGAGGAGCAACTAATCGGTTTCACCAGTTACATTGCCTTCTTTACAATAACCGCCCTTAGATGAACAAGGAACACATAACAAAATCCGTAATCAACACAGACATTCGTGTGATAGTCGTACTCATTTGTTATGTCAGCATCAATAACAAGCAACGGGACTGCAACCGTCTCCAACAGGACAATGTTACCCTATGTCCAGTAACGTCATCATCCATGGTAACGAGTACAACGATGCATTCTGTCACTATCGACTACGAGAAGTTCTTTCAATTTAGCAGCCCCTTAAACTTAACTTCTTAGTTTTCTCTGGCGAATTGTGGTAATTATGAATGACGAATGAAGCCTTACATTTCAGTGAAAACTAAGAAGTGCAATTCCCAATTACGGAAGATCAAATACTCTCACGAAGTGGCAGAAATGTGCCGGTCACATGACTCAAAAATGTTCCATTGCCGTGCATGACGCTAAAATGTATATTCTAGAACACGACGAGGACACTGAAACACTTCATCGGCCAGTTGGAAAGAGCACAGCCAGCAGTACACGGAGGGCTGAGTCTGTTGGGCTAGTGGTAAAGCTTGTGCCAGGAAACCCAGAGCAACACTGATTTCGAGTCGGAGCACGGAAACTTTCAGTCTGTCGTTAATCTCGCCTTCACCTCTCAACGGTGTGAGCAACCACCAGGAACAACACGTTGTTCGGATTCCTCGCTGAAGTGGAAGTCCTCTTTTCCCAGTTGGATGACTGGGGTAGGTTAGTGAGACGCAGGTCACCGGAAAGGTAACTGTTTGGTACACTTGCTCTCGGCTCTTGAGCCACACATGGAATTAGAACCTGGAGGGAACATAACTTGCTGCGGTATACGGACTATTCAGACAGGCAGCTCAACGAAAGAAATGAAGATGTAAACAACCTGGTTAACATTTCTGTAGCGCGATATATGGGTTATAGGACACCGTAAGCATATCAGATAATGATAATGACCTTCAATGCGGGAGTGTAACCTAATGAACACATAAAGATATTCCCAGGTTCGATTCCCGGCGGGGTCAGTGATTTTCTCTGCCTCGTGATGGCTGGGTGTAGTGTGATGTCCTTAGTTAGGTTTAAGTAGTTCTTAGTTCTAGGGGACTGATGCCCATAGATGTTAAGTCCCATAGTGCTCAGAGCCATTTGAACCATTTTCGAACATAAAGATACAACATCCGCTTGAAAGTAAAACACAAAACTATGTAATACACTATTCACGCCACGAACGCGTAAATCTGTTTTTAAGTTTTTTTTTGTTTTTTTTGTTAGTTTAAAGGACATAATACAGTTATTCAAGCAATTTTCAAAAACTACAAAAAACAAAAATAGAACACAACTACTATGTATAGTACAAGAGGAACTAAAAACTCTACTTACAAAAAGTCGTAATGTTCTTACACATGTAAAGCAGTAACTGTGGTTTCGGAAAACTGTCGTGACTGACGGAAATAAAAACAGAGATAAGAAAAAAGTGGTGCCTTCATTGCACATGCAAAACCTTTTAATTATTCAGCTACATGGGTTCAGTAACATCGTAAAAAAATTATGTACAATATATATGAAACAATAAGAGTCGTTTCACGTTCTTCACTGACGAATTGGCTGGAATGGATTGAAACAAGCGTATTGTCATCACACATGCAAAACAGTTGAATCTCAAACAGCATGGATTCAGCCATCGCTTGTTAACAAGAATAAAACACAAGTCCTGTCAAGCTTGATGAGGTGTATTAAGCAAGGACATTACATAATTATGGTAAAGTGAGCTTTAATTCAAATAGTGAGAGAAACGCCGGATTTATAATTCGACTACAAAGAAACAGTTTATGATCAGAATACTATGCCAACGCAGTAAAGCTTGTGAACTACTTTCGGAGTTGTAAGCCTTCTACTTACGTTTCAAATCTACACTTTAATAATAAAGTGCGAAGGTACTCTTAATCAGACCTCAGGGAGAAATTGTGATCTAAATAACAATTGACTTATTCATCCTTAACATCATAAGACAACAAAAATGACCAAAGAAACGTCACACATTATTTGACAAACGGTTTCACTAACAAGGGGCCTATGGTGGAAAAATTGATCAGCTGAGGATCGACACACGACACTAACCGGAACACTAATCACTTTATCTGACTTAACACTCGTGAATGCGATTTTTGGCACAAAAACTGCGCCACTATCAAGCATCTGTAGTCTACCATTCCCAAAAGAAAAGTATGGTTAAAAAAAACAGTGTGCTATGCCGTAGCAGCGAATACGTTACCCTCCTGTTGCTCAGGCTGGCAGGCAACGATGCGTTCGGCGACTGAAGTCATGGAGGCCGCAATCTGTTAGTAATGGCGCACACCTGAAAAATGCATGTATGTGGTCTCGCATTCGGTTAATTTGGAATGCAGGTACTTCCCTATGAGCCTCTGAAACCACGGTGGATTTCAGTGTGCAGGTTTACCCGTTTGCTGGTCTGCCAAACCAATATGACACCGTGCCATGACTCTGCATGATGGAATATGTCAAATGATTGGACGGCCAACTGAAGACCAATAAGTATACCCAAGCATCACTCATTGTGTGTGTGATGCTAGAAGCAGTTCAGAAAATGACTAACACACGCTCTAAGTGGCACACTAGCAAAGGACACAAGTCTCACCATTTAGGTAGCGACCTGCTTTACTAGTGAAGCGCCAGTACAAGAGTGATCTCTTGCCGGCCACTTTGGCCCTGCGGTTCTAGGTGCTTCTGTCTGGAACCGCACTGCCGCTTCTGTCGCAGGTTTAAATCATGCCTCCGGCATGGATGTGTGTGATGTTCTTAGGTTAATTAGGTTTAAGGAGTTCTAAGTTCTAGGGGACTGATGACCATAGATGTTAAGTCCCATAGTGCTCAGAGAAATTTGAACCATTTTTTTTCCTATGGGACTTAACTGATAAGGTCATCAGTCCCTAAGCTTACACACCACTTAACCTAAATTATCCTAAGGACAAACACAGACACCCATGCCCGAGGTCGTACTCGAACCTCCGCCGGGACCAGCCGCACAGTCTATGACTGCAGCGCCCGAGACCGCTCGGCTAATCCCGCGCGGCTCTCCTTGGTTTCCTATACTGTTAGCTCATTGTGCAGGTCGAGTAATATAGGGAACACGCTTCAATCAGAAACGATACTGTTAGATCCATTTCATAACACTTGTCATTACAAACCTTTCGAGGTGTTTAAAATACTAAAATGGAGTGTTTAAAATACTAAAATGAGGTGTTTAAAACACGAAAATCACGCCATACATTCCCTTTATACGAGCTTCTGGAGGAAGGATAAGTTGGTAAATATGTTTATTTACTCTGTAACTGTACCCATTTCGTCCATATCTTCTGCTATTCACCATGTAGAATGCGTGTATGAGTTTGTTTTGAAAATTCCTCACGGAGGCAGGGTGAACATTTATACTTCTGAGTTTTTGCCAACTTAACAGTGGTCTTGTGGTCGAGTATAACAGGAATCTCAGGTTTAAGAATTTGCTCTGTAGAGCTTACTGTTACATCTTGAGGTCAGGCGTTGGTTTGAGGTATTTCAATATGTAGCGGGCTTAATTTATTCCTTTTGCAGTGCAATATGTTACAAAGTGCTTCATGATTAAATTGTCGATTACCTTGTTTACCTAACTTTTTTATTCAAGTTATCTTTAAACCAGCAAGCGATATTCTGAAACTAGGTTCTTTGTCTGTTAGGCTCCCATGTGGTGCCATGGGCAGACTAAATTGATTAATTAGAGATTAAGTGCAAAGAGTAGAGCGTTCAGTGATGTGTTTGTGTCATGGTTCAAATGGTTCAAATGGCTCTGAGCACTGTGAAACATCTATGGTCATCAGTCCCCTAGAAGTTAGAACTACTTAAACCTAACTAACCTAAGGACATCACACAACACCCAGTCATCTCGAGGCAGAGAAAATCCCTGACCCCGCCGGGAATCGAACCCGGGAGTTTGTATCATTTCGCAACCCTTTCTTCTGCATATTTCACACCAGTTGCTGTTTTTACTGTATGGTGAAATTAGTCTCAGTGGAAAGCGCATGCTATGTGTCCCTTGTTTTATACCTGTCAAGTAATACTGTAAGAACTCTTGTAAAATGTGAAATTGCTTGTGGAATGATTACCTATATGTGTGAAGTATTTCTTTTCGTTTTTGATTAACAGCTTCCCGCCGTTAACTATCATGATACGGTGCCTGAAATATATCTTTGTCCTCTCTGTTTATCTTTCAGTGTGCTTAATTGTTGGGGTTTAAGAGTTTTAATATCACCCGTAGCATCTTAGCATGGTTGGTTATGTCAATCTATGTGAGTAATTCATGTTGTCTTTGTCCATTCCCAACCGTTCCAGATCTATCATGGCTACCACTAATTATAATTGTATCTGTGAATCCATTATTTCTTGTCCTCTCATCTGTGTTAATGTATGCTTTATTAATCAAATAGTATAAGCAATAGTTAATAGAAAATCATTGTCATCTGTGAATTACATGCACATGTTAGAAGATTTATGTTCCTTTGTTGTGAACATACACGACAATTTCACATCTTTCAACTGTATGCAAAAATTTGTGAAAATCAGTTACTCTGTTTCATACTGAATTGTATGTGTTCAACCCACTCCAACATTGTGATTAGCTTATAATAATGACACCGAGACCGATCTATTCATTGTAACTTTCCAAAGAGTTTGTATGTTAACATATCTGAGCTACTGGCTACGTTTATAATCAGTAGTAATTCTTTTATGTTGTCTATTCAATCCTATAAAGTCAATCAACTGAGGTTCAATAGCTTGACATAATTCAGAGTATAAGTACTTTATCTTTTCCAAGGCATCCTTTTCTAAGCCTTATATGTTAGTACAAATAGAGAATTCTTTTTTTGAACAACCATCTTTTATTTTGCTTAGCTGCCTAGGCTTTGTTTTGACGTGTGTAGCTCTTTTGATAGAGTCCCCTTTCACCTGGCGTCCCTACCAGGATGGCTCTTGCACTGGTAAATTCTTTTTGAAACACATCTCTTCACAACTACTGCCACACATTCATGTCCTTCATCCTTTGTACATGCTGTCTGGTTGCTCTTTAAGCTGTAGGTAATAATTTCTTCAACTTGCTTTATCGCTGCTACCTACTGAATTTCAAATTGTGTATCACAGTCACAATTATGGCTCTCGATTTTATGATTTCGTAAATTTTTGTGGTAAACCTTACTGTGCTGACAGTTATATAATGTTAAACACCTTGTAACATAGTGTTTTGGAGTGATCATAAACGGTAATAAAATTACGTACAGGAGCCCCTGCAGCAGCCTTCCGTCAGAACATTCCTTTTGAAGGCGTGAGCACGGTATCAGGATCGCCCGAGGTCCAGGGCGATGGCTAGCGTTATAGAGAGCCGTTTCCTGCCCCCCTGAAGGCGCAGAGGCGCTGCGCTACCTCCTTCTCCCTCCTCGAGGCCGCAGAATTTATCTCTTATATTTGGAAGCAATTTCCTGGCCAGTGTGGGCGGCAGGCGGCCGCAGGCTATCGGCCGGCCAGCAGTATTAACGGTGCAGAATATTTACGGCGACAAAATAGGATATTAGGTGGCCGCCGTGGCCGGGGATTGATCGCGCTGCGCCCGGCGCCCTGGGCAGGCGCAGGCGGAGGCGGCTCTAATCTCGCGACGCCTGGCCTTCCCTCAGGGGGCCATTTCCTGCCCGCCGCTGCTGATAGCCGCTATACTTCGCCACACCTCACGCCTCTTCCGCCGCTCGGCCGTAGCCTAGTCCGCTGCTGCAGCTTTCCGATTCTCCTCCCATGCTCACGTTTATTGTAAGCTTTTAGGTTCCTCCCATGCAGTACACTGTAAGGGTGTAGTTGGTGTGGTGCATAGTTGGCATTCAGTGTTCTACACTCTGGCCATTAAAATTGTTACACCACGAAAATGACTTGCTACAGACGCGAAATTTGACCGACAGGAAGAAGACGCTGCGATATGCAAATGATTAGCTTTTCAGAGCAATCACACAAGGTTGGCGCCGGTGGCAACACCTACAACGAGCTGACATGAGGAAAGTTTTCGACCGATTTCTCATACACAAACAGCAGTTGACCGGCGTTGCCTGGTTGTTGTGATGCTTCGTGTAAGGAGGAGAAATGCGTACCATCACGTTTCCGACTTTGATAAAGGTTGGATTGTACCCTAACGCGATTGCGGTTTATCGTATCGCGACATTGCTGCTCGCGTTGGTCGAGATCCGATGACTGTTAGCAGAATATGGAATCGGTGGGTTCAGGAGGGTAATACGGAACGCCGTGCTGGATCCCAACGGCCTTGTGTCACTAGCAGTCGAGAGGACAGGCATCTTATCCGCATGGCTGTAATAGATCGTGCGGCCACGTCTCGATCCCTGAGTCAAACAGATGGGGAAGTTTGCAAGACAACAACCATCTGCACGAACAGTTTGACGACGTTTGCAGCAGCATGGATTATCAGTTCGGAGACCATGGCTGCGGTTACCCTTGACGCTGCATCATAGACAGGAGCGCCTGCGACGGTGTACTTAACGACGAACCTGGGTGCACGAATGGCAAAACGTCATTTTTTCGGATGAATCCGTGTTCTGTTGACAACATCATAATGGTCGCATCCGTGTTTGGCGACATTGTGGTTAACGCACATTGGAAGCGTGTATTCGTCATCGCCATACAGGCGTATCAGCCGGCGTGATGGCTTGGGGTGCAATTGGTTACACCTCTCGGTCACCTCTTGCTCGCATTGACGGCACTTTGAACAGTGGACGTTACATTTCAGATGTGTTACGACCCGTGGCTCTACCCTTCATTCGATCCCTGCGAAACACTACATTTCAGCAGGACAATTCACGATGAAATGTTGCAAGTCCTGTACGGGCCTTTCTGGATACAGAAAATGTTCGACTGTTGTCCTGGCCAGCACATTCTCCAGATCTCTCACCAACTGAAAACGTGTGGTCAATTGTGGCCGAGCAACTAGCTCGTCACAATGCGCCAGTCACTACTTTTGATAAACTGTGGTATCGTGTTGAAGTTGCATGTGCAGCTGTACCTGTACACGCCATCCTAGCTCTGTTTGACTCAATGCCCAGGCGTATGAAGGCCGTTATTACGGCCAGAGTTGGTTGTTCTGGGTACTGATTTCTCAGGATCTATACATCCAAATTGCGTGTAAATGTAATCACATGTCAGTTCTAGTATAATATATTTGTCCAACGAATACCCTTTTATCGTCTACATTTCTTCTTGGTGTAGCAGATTTAATGGCCAGTAGTATATATATATATAGGAGTAGAGCAATGAAAGATTGTCCATTGAAAACATAGAGCCTATAAACGAATTCGCAAACGTGTTTTGCACTTTATCCATAAATGTCCATAGTGATCGCACATTATCGTCAAACTCATAGTGAGCATTTTCGGCTTATTAATGTGATGCGTAATCACAGATTGTTATGGACGACACCATACACAACAGTAAAGAGAGGTGGACTACTGTACGGTGTGGCAACTGTTGTCATAGGAAAGCAGGACAGGAGCAGAAATGACTCAGGCAGAAGTTAAGACAGCATACAGAAAATTTTCTTAACTTGTATTTCTCCAGTTGTATGAACACTCATTACAAATACTTTCAGGCGCTAGTACGATGGTATCGGAACGTGATACAGATAATCTCGTTACAATGGAGATTAGTTAACTGCGTTTTCATATATATGCCTATTTAGTTTTAAATCCAGTATTACAGTTTGTCAACAGTACACGGATCCAGTAGCGTGTTAGCGAATATGCGCATCTTCCGCCGTGTTTCTGGAGACCTGAACCGTCGATTAAGCACAGTGCAGTAGAGCTTGGCAAAGTCGTTCATCCTTGGGACCTAGTTCACTGGCGATCGCTCCTTTTAGGAAACCATTCATTTTTACTCGTTCACCGTTCATTGTGCTTGGTATATGGTTCTTATGGAAAATTGAAAATAAGTAGCATAGGTGACTGAAGATGGAAGACGCCAAGAGGGGTCACTTGCCTTCCCCCTGGCGTACAAAGTTTTTATTCATAACAGAATTCTCGCACACTTATGATTTCCGTGATTCTGCAAAACATCCCGTTTAGTCAATTGCAGCGTTATGTGGCTGATCGCAGTGAAGTAATGTAAGGTGGCGCACAAAAAACCGGCCCCGAGTACAGACTTCCAGTTACGCAGGATTTGTTGACCACTACGAGCAGAATAAACAAACGTGTAATAATTAGGCAGTGAAGAAATAACAAATAAGCTAATGAAAACTTCGAAACAATAGATGACGATTGGTAAGAGACAATGAACAGTCTTGTACTCGGGGCCGACTTTTCCTGCGCCGCCCTGTACCACTGAAATAATATTGTACAAGTTATCATATTCCCTTTACAAAATGTGACACCATACACTCGCTTACGAAGCGCGAGCTTCATTCGGTTGTAAGTCGGTCTGCCTTCCGTAACAGTGATCATGCTCTTTTACGTTGGATCAAAAATACACCGAAAATGGGCATTCGTGTGTGCCGTGCCGACGTCCTTTGCATGTGTAATAACAACAAATCTCGACTTTTTACAAGTTTTTCTTCCGCTATTTATCGGAACAGTGAAGTAAGCCGATACGCCATTTTGTTACATGAAAAGATGTATGTATTACCACGTAATTTTTATGTAATTTACGTAATTATAAAATATATTTTAACTACCTGTCGCTGACGCTGAATAGAATACGGAAAGAACCAGAAGTTCGGAGTTCCAAAAAAGGTTTGAAACAGATCTGACCGTTTCCCGTTCCCGGGAACAATAAGTAGAGAGCCACAACCGAAGTGAACTATGAAAGACCGTTCCTTAGAATTCGTTCCTCGCTCGTTCCGTTCATCTTGGTGAATCGTTCCTTAGGACCCGTTAGTTCGCGAACGACCCATCTCTACAGTACAATTGTGAAGCTATACTTGACGGTCGTCTGTGTTTAACATGGCAGGTCAAAGTATGGAAAATGTGGCTGTCGAGAGAAGGAAGCTTGTAAAAAGGTAATAATAACTGCAAACAACATTTTATCTCGCTATGATAACAGTAAGTGTATTGATGACGTTCAGCGTGCTTTGGTAGTTGGTGAATCCTCTGTGTTAACAGTTCCTGACAATGTGGAAGCAGTTCAAAAAACTACTCAGTCTTCAGTTTACTGACTTAAAAATGAGTAGAGTGACGATGTCTTGCTTGGAAAAGATGAAAAAATAGGAAAACAATGCTAAGCGATTGGACTGAGCACCACAACAAACAACACATGTCTCTGGAGCTGCTATTGAAGCTACAGCTAAGAGCTTGAATACAGATTTAACGAAAGAAAATGACGATCCAGGGCGATCCAGCATCATTCTTGGCCAGCTCAGATTGATTAGAGCCCTTCAAACACAACATTAAAAGTAAGGGAGAGAAAGGTGCAGCAGACGAAGTTGTAACCAAGGTATCTAAAAAGAGGTTTGAAGAAAATGATAAAAAAACACTGCGAAATAAGTTTTCAACCAAGCTGATTTTGAGAATAAATAATGTTCGTTTCTGCTGTAGACAATATGTTAGGCTGCTATTGTGTGTTTCAGTGTTAAATATTTAAGTGTGTAAATTTCGCATTAAAATGCCTTTGAGAAAGATAATAATGGATATTTTCGCTGAAAATTGTTATAAACTATGCTGTTTTTATCTTAATATGTCAGTAAAAGAGAACTTAACCCCATATTTTACATATGAAATGACATTCGATTTTTGCAAATCATGGCATATAACGATATTTACCTGTACATTTGCAAGTGCTTACGAAAATACTAAACAATGGCTCATTTCATATCTAGATAGTAGGAATTAGGAAGATGTTTTCCAGCGTCAACAAGCAACAACTAGATTTGCGTTTGATTGTGATAATGTGAACTTGTAGTTGACTCAGGGCTCTGTTCTGGACCCGTTGCTTTTCTAAATGTGCACCAGTGAACTACCACTGAACCTAATAGTTGAATGAAAATATTTCCTTTATGCTCATGTACCTGTGTGATCAAATTAGGTGAAGTTCATACTCACATCAGAATATCCTTAGTGATCCGATGATGGCAATAAGCCGAAACTTGTCACTGTGAATTGTATCGGTCTGAGCGATCCACATGGACATTTACGAATAAAGCACAGAAAAACGATAATACTGTGTGAGTCTAGTACTGCATTGAGTCCCGTGACGCAGTGGTCAAGATGCACTACAACGACACTATCCATTTTGCAACTATGTTAGTGATATTGTTAAGCCAGGTACATCGAGTTTCTAAAATATGGCTTTTTCAGGCAACGGCGTCGCATGAAAATACAGAAAATAAGATAGCAAGAAACTACTGAGGTGCTAAAGATTCGTATGTGTGCGATTATGATAATAATTTTGCGAGGCTGGGCGGTCTGCTGATAGTCTTTCAACCGGTCGCCACTTCAGAGATCAGAAAGCTGTCCTCCAGCGTCAACAAACAGGGACTGTGATCTGACTAGGATGCTGTAAAGTTGGAGTTGCCACAAGATTATGTTCTAGAGCCATTGTTTTTCTTAACACAAATCACACAGCTGCCACTGAACATGACATGTATAAATTTTTTTCTAGTTGCAGATGTCTCATGTGTTAATCTGAAGTAAACACAGTAATGCTTAACTGAAAGAAACCTCATATTCTGGGAGACAGATGTTCAAATACTCGCCCAATGTATCTCTAGAACAATCCAGGTGAATGTATGACGGTTGCCATATGCCAACTACGACTTTACCATACTCATAAAACTGATATGTAATTAATGACATGAAGGGGTCCTGAAGTCAAACACAAATACGTCTCGTTATTTAGCACACGTCAAAAAAGATGCATATATATTATGTTTCAAAATCAGTATCGGAAAGCCTAAAGAATTAGAGATAAACAACACAGAGGAGATATGAGGAGTGCCACAACAGCGACTGAGGATACCAGTGCAGAAGGTTGAGCCAAAAGGCTACGACCAGCTTTCTTCAAAGAACAACCAATTTGGATACTGAGAGTTCATTATCTCACATAGTAATATTATATTGATACTTCTCTATATGCTTGCAAATACTTACCTGGAAAAAAGTTTTATCTACAAAAATCTCCGTCCCACTGTTGGCGTAACATTGTCAAATCTAAAACAAAATGACACCTTCGGAAATTCAAGCATTGCGGAACTGTTCATGTTACAGTGAAATAACACAAGCGATACTTTGTTGGGCAATCTCTCACATAACAAGGGAACATCTTCAGGAAACTGGTGCTTCTATTAAACTCCGAAGGCAAGATAAAATGATACATGCCGCGGGCCACGTCCACAACAATCGAGTATGTAGCTGCCTACGCTGACATCGAATGACGTTCAACCGACAGGCGTGTGGGTTTTCAAGCTGCATGACGTCAGGCTCTACTAGTCAAATTAAGCACCTTTCTGTCGTCGGTTTCCAACCTTACTTTATTAGGAAACCAATTTCAGCGCTTTATTACGCTATCTTCAGGCCCCTGACCGACCTATGAGAGTAATCTACCTCACTTTTGATATCTACTTGCTACAGTTACCACTTCAAACATCACCCGCCGACTGGAATGTTTATCTAACAGTCGGCGGCTGATGTTTGATGTGGTAACTGTAGCAAGTAGGTATCTACTAATACCACTATTACTGGCCCCTGGTTCGATCACAAGCGAGGTAGATTATTCCTACACGTCGGTCAGGGGCCTGAAGATGGCGTAATAAAGCGCTGAAACTGGTATCCTAATAATAGGGTTGGAAATTGACGCCTGAAAGGTGTTTAGTTTGACATTCTTTATCGAACAACCGAGTCCCGCGTCCATGGCTAAAAAGATGGACATACAGAGTCTCTAGGATTACGCTCTTCAGCTTGCCGATTACTTTAGTGTGGCTTCAGACTGTAAACTCCTATGGAAGCAACACGTCGATGAAGTTCACAAGAAGACGACCAACGCCCTGGTCGCTCTTTATACACTCGTCAACGAGCTTGCATCGTGGCCTTCAGATTTATAGGTCTTACATCGAGGCGATAATGGACAACGCCTGCCTCGTCTGGGGAACAGCTGCGAAGACTCATTTCGCCAAATTCCAGTGCCTCCAAAACGAAGCTCTACGACGGATGTATCACGTCCCGAGAAACTTCCCAGTGGCATACCTGCACGACGCAGCTGTTGAGAAACGTGTTCCTGACAGATTTAAGGACAACGAAATGAAATTTTACAAGGCGGTAACTTCGCAAAACCCTTTGATCCGTCGCCATGGAAGGCTCAACGATTGTTTAAAGCATCCCGAAGCCCTGTTTGACAGGCACTAAGGCCACTAGAAGCTGACCTTCCAGTCAAACCTAATCCCTGGTATGAGTCACACACAAACATAAGCAATACGTAAAGAATATCACACTGAATAGCAGGCAGTATCTAACCGGTAAACACGCAGCATCAGTAAGTGGCAATTTCCCCGAGGGATGATGCTTATTTGACTCTAGAATGAAAACAAAAGTTATGGCAAGACTAGGAAAAAAGTAAATAACCTTGCACAAGACAGAATAAAAAGATTTGTAGCTTCACTATCTTCCTATAAGACGATGAGATGATATGGTAATCACGGTCAGCCCCTTCCGTTCTCGTTTTATGCAACCCGCAATGTTATATATGATATTCAGGAATTACGACCTGGATTTTTACATTCTGTCGCTAGCTACTCGTAAGCAAGTCCTGCAGGAAAAATGAACACGACTTTTTTTGAAGGAAATTTAATGTAGTCAAATTTCGTAATGGGATACGTTTCAGCCGGAGGCCGCAGTTTTCCAAATATTCAAGGAAAACGTACAAAATTACTTTCAGATATAACTCCAGTCCCATACTCATCCCTCATCAGTCAGTATTTACAGTATGTTTTTCTTGGCACTCCCTGCTGTCAAAATTTCCGACTAAACGAACTATTTCAGATATTTGAACTTTTTGATCTCTATTTAATAGTCCACTACGCCACAAGCATAGTCGATTATTTCATTAACATTATTAATTTAAACTTGTCTTTAGTAACTAAAGAAAAACGTATTTTGTAAACTTAACGCTAGTACTAATTAAGTTGACAATTCGAATTGTACTTAACCCCTACAAGCTTTGTAAGTTCATAGTTAGAAGGCCTGACGAATACAACGATATAATTGTTTATTTTGGGCTGTTGAAATTAACAAAATTTTAAGATTAAATTTACACAAAACGTCAAGTTTACAATTTTTAAGTGCTCGATTAAGCCGGTGGCGTAATAAGGCCAGTAAATGAAAAAAAAAGAGGTTGAAGATGGGAAATAACTCGCGGAGTCGCAAACTTCTGTACAATGGTTAGGGGGAGTGCCATGAACTAGATACAAGAAATCCTGACCTGTGAGGGCTGAGTCTGGGAGTGAGGGTGCAGCTGAAAGTAAGTTATATACGTTTTCCTTAAGTAGCTCGAGACCTACGGCCACTAGCGTAAAATTATCCCGCTACAAAATTTGCTACAAAAAATGTAATGTTTATTTTTCTGTAGGACCAATAGACCGCGTGGTTTTTGAAGAGCAGCTATAATACTGTGGGTTGCAAATATGTGTATGTGGAGACGCGGATGATCAAACATTTAAAAAAAGATACTCTTTAATATCGCAGACCTCATCGGACATGATGGAATTCGGTGTTTTACTCTGTAAAAATGGGTACATCTGTCACAATAATTTCTCTGTTGTACTCTCCCATATAGGACTAACCTTTCTGAACGCTTTACCGCTTATTCCTCCAATCTATCATTACTTGTCGCAACAGAAAATGCTTCAGCTTGAAATACGTGTTGAAATTTTAAAGGAACAGGTAATCTGTTTTAATTCAGAAGGGTAGCCGTAATTGCTTTATAAAATAACGATTTAGTAAATTAAGCAAAGACGTAACTCAGATACCAAACAATGCAAACTGATTTCTTCCGAAGTATCAGGTCCTTATGAGAAAAGTTCTGCAATATGATTGTAGCGCAGCACTGGGGTGTTATTATTGAGTGAAAATGAGTTTGAAGCCAAGATTTTTCTCTTGTTCTTGTGTTAGGTGAACGAAGTACAAGATATCAATGCTTCCAAGTACCAGTTGTCTGTCCAATGTTCACTTCCGTATGGCTCTGTCTTCAAACAGTAATGTTTCAGAAATATCGTTCCTGTCGCGACTACAAATATTAATGCAGAGCGTTTTCGTCATCAATGACATGATGATTTAGCGGTTATTGCAGATCTCACATCATTGTTTTGTGTCTTCATTTATTTCATTCCCACCATTATTTCATTTCAACGAATCTAATGCAGTTGTTCCTGAATTCCGCGTTAATCGATGATATTTGTAGACCTCTTCTAATGTCGCTTAATACTCAAACGCCACGCATCTAAGTGTAGGTTTCGAGACACCTCATCCTCCGCTGACATATGCTGGTTTAGTCAGATACCTGGTCGTTGGAGTCGCTGTCTGCGGCTGCAGATAATTTCTGGTAGCCACTTCTGATTAAAACGTAAGTTCCTGTGAGCCCAATGAGACACAAACTATAAAGCAAATATACCGAAATCAATGAACTTAAAAAAACAACAACAATATTTCAGGAATGGTTCAAATGACTTTAAGCACTATGGGACGTAACATCTGATGTCATCAGTCCCCTAGACTTAGAACTACTTAAACCGAACTAACCTAAGGACATCACACACATCCATGCCCGAGGCAGGATTCGAACCTGCGGCCGTAGCAGCAACGCGGTTCCGGACTCAGTTGCCTAGAACCGCTCGTTCACAATGGGCGGAAAACAATATTTGTAAGGTTAATTATGCACCACATCGTCTTGACTCAGTTGTGCGTTACAGCCAAGTGTTACTCGCTTTTAACTAACTAGGAACTAAAATATTTAGATATCTGCATAAAATTTAATTCTGAGATTTGATTTAAGTTTTTCACTGCAGCAGGACAGTTCTTTTCAGTGAATCGAAATTCAGTTGTAATTGTTGCTCGTCTCAATGAAATAATGACCAGGTATTGACTTATTTTGGAACCATGATTGGTTCCTCTGAAGAGCTTTTTATACTCGACAAGCGCGAGTTTTACTTCGAGCAGTCAAGTGATATAAATCACAGGACGTAGTAATTAGACTAAAGAATTTTTTTAAGGTAGCAAATATTAAATTTAATCTCAGATATTTAATTTGTACAATTCTGACAAAGCTATTCATATGAAACGCAGTCTTATGAAGATATTTTAGAGGAATCTCCTGGAAAAAATTAAAATAGTCAGAGTTCATCTCTTTTCCTCTAAACAATTTGTTGAACTTGTATTCTGTTTTGGTGGATAACTTCGGAAAGTGTATTCTATGATGTGTAGATAACTTTGATTAAATACATTTTCTTCTTATGCAGATGCAGGTAATCGTACGATCTTAAGGATCATGGCTACTAAATGGATCAACAATAGTGCCACACATCATCGACACATCTCAATGTGCATAATTACTTGAGACTAGCTGTTACCCATCGCTGCACCCATATCAGTAGTTTAGTTATGATGGATGCTTGTAAGGAGGCTGTTGTACATGCAGTAATGTCAGCTGCCCTCACATGTGTGCCTGTTCCCCAGTACGCATAGCTATTTACGTGCGCCCTGCCTTCCCCCGCCCCCACCCCCCGCCCTCCCCTCCACTGCCTCGATGTACGTTGCAGCAACACGTGCAGTGTTACTGGCGAGCAGTAAATGCTGAGGAGTGTGGGCAGGAGTGCTTGCTACTGAGGTTACTACACATCATAAAATGTGGGCAATATGCTGCTGATTTCATAATTTTTTGACAGTTCATGTTCAGTAATGTGCTGCATCCTCTACTTCCCACTCATAGGGGTCGACCTTTTTTTTCAGTTTGTAAAGCTGTGTATGTTCTTTCGCAGAGTTCAACTTATCTACACACCAAATTTAATCGAAATCGGTTCAACAATTTAGCCATGGACACGTAACACAGTTACTTTAACATTTAATAATATTACTATGGGTTTATTGACTTAAGACGTTGAAGACTGTATAAGCATTTTATCCTTCACATTGAACTTTATTTCGTAGAGCCTATCAACCAATAAAAGTATTTCACAACTATGATACAGTTCAAATATCAAAGGGTAAACATGTCTTTCCAAGAGTGATTATATTTCCGTATGTCACGCTATTTTCTTCAAACAAATTAAAACGTAACACTAAGATGCCTTATTTTTCGTGATCCGATATTCATCAAATAAATCGAACATGTTGCCCAAGATATGCTCAAGTTGTCTGTGAAAACCCAAGAATATTCATTTAGCAAATTTCGAAGTTAACGTTTTCCACTAGACAAATGGTTTTACAGTTTTATTGTTAGCATGGATACAGATTCATAACCAGAACAAGCCGACCACGAAGAAAAAAAAATATGCACACGCGTTTTTCTAGCTCCTAGAAGATTCTACATTGTTGTCTGTCAGTCGAGTGTCACTGCACTGATGTACACCAGGTCAGAAGTTACGTACAAGGTCATCTAAGTATAAAATCAAATTATAAATTTCAGTTCGTATCAGCTAGCTTTGAGAATGTCCTTCTGTTCCATTCCATCATCTTGAACAGGACGGTACTGCGTCTGCAACTGTAGTATTACTTAGAATCAGATAACAGCACTTTTGTTTCGTACCATTTCGCCTCTAAACTCGAGAGTTCACGTTACATACATTACTTTCTTACATTATGGATGCGTTTCTATACGATGTTATTTATTTTGCTTTCTGTTTTGACAATATTATGGAGGAGTCGTCATTCAACATAATTAATCTTAATATCCTTATGTTGCCGACGTTTGAGGTTAGTTTCTTGTTCATAGAATTTATTCTATTGTAACTTGTTTTTCAATATTGTTCAGAAAATCAATTGAATTAGTTACACTATTATGCCATTCCACATCAAGAAGCACGATTATCAAAAACCAGCTACAACCTAATTTCCAATTTCAAGACAGAGAAAACTGTTAAGATATTAAAGGGACTCACTTAATTTGCAAAAAATCATGTGCTCCATGGTAGAAGACCTTCGGTTTCTAGGTACAAGATGGTAGATGGTAGATGACTGGCTAGACAGTTCATAAGTTATGTAACTAATTTGAAAATATATACAATTTTACTCTTCAAAACACTCTGTAACTGAAAGATTAACAGTATCCTCCATATTGCTTTAATGAATTATATAGGATTTCAGTATGTAGAACTCGGACTATTTAAAAACTCTGCACAAAATACAATCTCGGTTCTCACGACAACAAAGACCTGAAACTGTCTGAGCATTCCTTCATGTGTTTCTCAAGTCGATCTTTAGACCGGAACACCAATCAGGAAATGTTCTTAGGTACACTCTCCTCCACGTACAACACAAGTATATTTCGAGTAGCACTATACTCCACGTAAAACACGTATGATTCGACATTACGCTATCCTCCACGTAGAACATACATATAATTCAACATTCCAATGAGATCGTTGTCATCAGACGTGAGAAATAGTTTTCCATAGTTGGAACAATGAAGCGGCTGTAGCGTATTTAAAGGAATCTTCCTTACGTCTGTGTATAATGAGTTGGGAAACCATGGTAAGCTTAAATCACTATGACCGGGCAGAGATAGCAACTTCACTGCTCCTTAACTGAAGTCCAATCACTTAATGTAGCTTCATCACGATCCATTGAATTTTAATAGGACTGGCGTATTGTCGCAGACGTTAATCACAGATCCTTAGTGTGAATGATTATCACAACCACAGAAGCAGTTTCAATATACTGGTTATCTGTCTTCTCTCTAAATATATTATAATTACAGTCAGAAGTGAATACTCACCGGGTTTATAATTTAGAATGCATTACGTTTTAAAACTAGCCATATGTTATACAAAGCCGGCCGTGGTGGTCGAGCGGTTCTAGGCGCTGCAGTCTGGAACCGCGCAACCGGTACGGTCACAGGTTCGAATCCTGCCTCTGGCATGGATGTGTGTGATGTCCTTAGGTTAGCTAGGTTTAAGTAGTTCTAAGTTCTAGGGACTGATGACCTCAGAAGTTAAGTCACATAGTGCTCCGAGCTATTTGTTATACAAAATTGTACGTATTATCATCACAAAATAGATAAAATATGAGATATGTATATTCCACACGTTTTGTTCTGTGCAGATATTTTCTTTGAATTTTATGAAATATACAATATCTTGTGTTGTACTTCTGTTTCCTCTTTATATTTGGTACATTTTTTTTGTTTTCAAGTCGTAATCTTCTCAGATTTAAATATTGTTTGTACGTTATTGTTGTAACCTTAGAGTAAATCTTTACAACAATGAGGAAGTGCACAATTGTGCACATCGAAAAGTACTGAATGCACTTTGAGTTTGCGCACCAAGTACTTCGGATAACTGCAATTTCATGACATGCGTCAGAAAGAGAATGGCTGCTATCGAACCAAAACTGAACAGTTGGTTTTTGTGTAATGTTCAATGTAACTACTCTTGTACCATGCATATTCAAAAGGTTGATGAATCTGGGAGAAGAAAACTGGTTGTGAATCAGGAACTGAATTTTTGGAATCATATAACAAAATTACATCTGAAAAATGTGTTAAGAAATGTATATCTCTCTATGAAATGTATATATGTCTAATGGATGGATAATATCAGACGTTCCCGCAGGAATCCTTGAAATACTCACCTCTTTTCCATCCTTATCAGTGGTGTTAAACATTCTTTTCTTTCCGTTCCAACCGGTCCACGCATCTAAACACAATACAGATTTTTCACTCGTCTTAGGTATACAAAGCAGTTCAAACAAGTCCTTATGAGCTCCCATATCAATTTACGTAAGAAGAAGTGAACACAAAAATATTTTCCGCTTTGTATATCTTTCTTTCTCAACTTTTGATCGAACTTTTCTTTCAGATCTATTAGCAAAGAGGACGTTAAATTTTCGCTTTTATGGTATAGCTAAAATTTTCGCTTGCATGGTATAGCTATGTTTTGATGCATTCAGTGGTTTTGCCAAAATTTTAACTTTTGATGCTCCTTTGAGGGATCATGTTCACCCTGCTTGCATCTCCAAATTGAAACCTGATTGGTCAGAACTATATATATTGCCTCTTCAGTGAAGATAAGTTCAGATTTCACAAATTCGTAAGCGTTTCCCCTCGAATCTTCTTTCTTCGCTGTTCGAGATAGAGTGATGAAATTGTTGATTTTCCTGGAAAGAATCTTACTTAAAAATTACGAATCTATTTGAGGAAGCCTTAAACTGTCGAATAATAAATCACTTGCTTGTAAAGAACGCTTCTGGACATACAGATCATGTATTGGTATTGATTTGTACACGGCAATTTGAACTTGATCTATTAAACAGCTGGAAATTCCAAATAAATTTTCATTTTTCGTCCCACCTCCAGTAGTTTGTGCTTTCGATTTATACTGATCATCACTCTTTGTGACTTTTCTATATCTGTATCTTACAGCTTCTTTGTTTTCACCAGAGCGCCAACATGTGACGACTTGTGGCTTGTACTTAAGGTCTACGTCACCGTTTCTTCATAATCTTCTTCATAATATTCTTCAGATAGTATAGGATCTGAACTAGTATCTTCGTTTTCAGACCTTAAAGTAGTGTAACGTATTATAAATATATCATTATCAGCAGCATCTTTCATCAGATCTTCTAACTGTGATGCAAAAGTAATTTTTTCACTAAGGATCATAGTTTGCAAATTTTATTGTAGGTGGCCAAACTTTGTTCGTAGTAGCTGCTATTTTTTTAGGTTATATAAACGTACTGTGAAATATTCGGAGTCTCGAAGAAGTGAACCGAGAGGCGCGTCGGTATACAGTTACTAACGAGAACTAGTCGCCGTTGAAAGTAGCATTTCCCTCACACCATTTGACCCTATTCCGCTGTCCGTATACTTGAATAAGGTTGGTCGACCGAGAGGAAGAGAGAGGGAATCGTCTCTTCCTTCCCGCTCCTGTCATGAGATTGCAGGTGTCCGATGTGCTTGGTGCGCAAAACAAAGGACATTCAGCATTTTTGACCCAAACAATTGTGTGCTGCCTAATTATTGTACATATTTACAGTAATCTTGCAACAATACAGGACAAACGATTACAAATATAACTTAATTAATTCTGAAAAGGTTATAATCTGAAAATCAAATAATACACCACATTTTTTTCTGAAGCATCAGGTTCGCCAAGATCGCTTGTAAAACTTTTATTCATTACGGTTTCGAAAGACCTGTGCTGTCATCACCGGATCTTGTAACATATTAACCGAAGTTCATAATCTTCACAAATTTCCCAGTCAGATAGTGATATTGCGTTGTGTTACAGCAAAAGGCAGCAATAAACATCAACATATTAAACATAAAATTACTCAAATATAAAACACACATCATTACAATATGATGTGTTCCTTGCTACCTTTTATTGTAAAACGCCGTGACATCACCACGTGAATTGGAAGTTAGTAAAGACCATGAATTTCTGTTAATATATTGCAAGATACGATGATGCCAACACAGATTTGTAGTAAACGGTAATCAATAAAAAATTTACAAGCCGTCTTGCCATACCTGATATTTCGGAATAATGTAACAATTCAGATCGCCCCCAGTTGATAACACAATGAAAAAAGGAAGCACAGTTAAACACACACATGCACACACACACACGCGCACACACACACATATATATATCCTGATAATTGGCTTTGAAGAGGACACATATCAGACGACTGCACAGCAATACAGAGATATTTCAAGCTTGTTTCTGATAAATGCGAGTTTTGCTATTAGTAATGAAAACCAAGCAGTGAGCGGCAGAGGATTTCGAAAAAAATGATTTCTTCGACTTATCTGGATGCATCATTCCAACATGCATTAAAAACCATAGACCTTTTATTTGAAGTAATTTTTTATATCTGTTATCATTTCAATAGTATTCATTCAGGGATATTAAACTCATTTTTTCCAGCTGATGTTTCACCCCCGTAACGGCCATATGAGCACGTATAAAAAATATATATGTCTCTTATTTTGCTCTACACTAAAACATATTCAATGCCGATCGAAGTGTGTGCCTTGAGTAGATTTACTTGTTAGTATGCACAGAAGAGTAGGGAAAATATGAAATAATTCCAAGTATTATTATTACATGTTGCTGCTAATGAAACCTAAAATCTCTGTCTATAAAGACGACTCTCACGCCTAACACTTTCGTCACTTACTCGTATCTAATTTCGTATGTACAAAAGAAAACAACTGTACTACAAGATGCGTAGTGTTGTTGTTATCACAGTTGTTGTTTTTGTTATGCACTTCAAATCCGATACGCATGTTCTACAGCGTTCTTCATTCAACACACCAGCCGGCGAACACAACCCGCGGTGAAAGCTCTAAGAGCACGCTGCTGACATCTGTAGGCTCGGCTCGTAACCTCCGGAGCTTGTGCGCGCAGGAAAGGAAATCACATTTATCCGTCGGACAGAATGAAACGACTGTATATCGCTCATATTCGTCTAGAATTCAGGGGAAAAAATGTATCATATCAAAATCCATTTCCCGAGGGAAGGTCGTCTGCCGTTGCGAGTCAAGAAACATTTCATTCCAACTGCGGAGTATTGGGAGCCGTCCTTCAGCGGTGCGATGCGACATTATTCACTTTTTTTGTCAGCTTTATGGCTGCCTTCGGCCTCCTATCAGCTTAAATGTTTTCGTTGGAGTTTATCTGAAGCCTCACAATAACGACATTCTCGCAACTCTGTTATCGGTTTTGAAACTGCCGGATATAGTTCCTTTCTATCCCTACATTTGGGAATTTTTCCCGCGTGTTAATATTTCTGTACGTATCGCCATTTGTTAATAAAAAAGAAAGGAAACACCGAGCTATTAAGGCACCGCCTGCTGCTACTGTTCGACTACTTATGTACTTAGTGCTAACGACCGGTTCTGACTTCGCTCGGGTATCAGCAAGTATATGTGGCCAGACAACATGTCTACAGTAGCCATCATAAATTATACACAAAAATCTGCCTTGTGAATCAGTCTGTCTGCTAGTGAAAACCGCATAAAAATCCATACAGTAGTGCCTGAGATTAGCCTTCACATAGAGCCAGAAACATGCGACAGAAGTCTTTAAATTACACACATTTGGTGAAACCATTGTAGAGGCATATAGCATAAGCTCACTGTCATACGAGTGGGGTCAATTTCTTACGTTCACAAACTGTTTACGTTATTAGTACACCCTATACATGAGTTCTATAATAATATAACCTCAGGTTTCTACAAAGCAGGATGATTTGGAAACACATGCGATCAGTGGATCTTGGAAAAAGAACGTATTTTTCAGTCTACCTGTATCTTTCAAATCTACATTGGTAAAGTGTGAGACATAAATTAGTGAAGTTTGATAGTTACAAAAAAACTATAGGCAATATTTCACGCAAAATCTAAACAATTACATGTTTCCTTTTAAAAGACACTAATACTTATCACCTGTACTAAAGTACGGCTCTCAAATTTGATAATTTTCGCTACTCAGATGTCACAAGGACTGAATGATGATGACGATGTTTGGTTTGTGGGTCGGTCAATTGCCCGCTCATCAGCGACCGCAAAAAGTGCCAATCTTTCCACAGTCCAATGTAGCCTCTTTTACGATTGATGATGAAATGATGACAACACAGTCACCCAGCGCCCGGGCAGAGAAAATCACGGACTGAAATACAGTGAAAGGAGTTGTAGCCTAACCACCTACAACAGTAGCCAAATAACGGAAAGTGCATAAAAATATGAGTGTTTAGTTCACAAGAAAAGGGGCACTAAGCACGTGGACTCTTCGTTTACTACTGTTGATTTAACTGAAATAAAAGATTACGGTAAAATCAGGGTCTGTCATGTAAGAAAAAGCGTTTGAGGAAATAAGGAAACATTTCATCCATGGAAGTAAAGCATCGATGTATCACGTTAGATCGACTTCGAATTATGGCAGTTATCTCCATTGACACGATGGTTCTGTTTGGTCATGTGGCCCGTAGTATAAGCCCGCTATGTGCAGCTATCGAGAAATTGATTGCTTCCACGTTTTTTGTCTTTATTTATTGTTGGTAGGTTAATCACATCCGGTGTTAGTATCTCTTCCCATATTACACACTCCCTAACTCATAACAGCATCGTTTTAAATGACCATCAAAACAACTTGAGCACTGCTGCTTTGTTACATTCTGAAGATCGTAGACTGCTCCGAGATACTGAACTGCATGCAGCACCGCTGTTCTGTATACAGGTGCCTCTCGGCCAGCTTATTGGCTCCCTTTTAGGAGTCGATCCGGTCTTTTCAGACTTCGTAAGTCACGGATTTATCACTTGTTTAGAGTGCAGTGACGCAGACGCTGTAACTAGAGAAAAGCACCGTTTTCCGCAAATTTCAAAATTCCCGCTTTTATGAAACATTAACTTTGTTAGCGCGCCTTCGCTAGCCTAACCTAATATCGCTTATATTTCAGTATTTCATATGTGTATCTATTTTCTATAAATTTAACATGTTTCACACATACTTGTACACGTCTGTCATTCGTGTCTCTAGCGAATTTCGTGCCCCTATTTCATATGAATTCTGGGAAAAGTTGTAGCTCTGCCAGTAATTGATTGGCATTTAGAGAAAAAGGACTGTTGCTGGCAACTGTTTGATACTCCATTGTTTCACACCATGCGAATCTTAGAGAAGACGGTAAATCGTATCTCCGGTGTTGAGCTTTGTGACATGATATTCTTCTCCGAAACAGCGTCATTGGGTTGCTGAAATGTTCGTTTCCACAATTTGGTCAATATACTGAACAACACAAGTAAGAGACAGACTGCGCTTCAACACATTCCAAACAAGTAATTGCAGGAATGAAACAGATTGCCGTTGACCAGGCGCAACACACGTGTCGAGCCCCTGTCGGTCTTTTTACGTTGACTGTTCTCACGCCCGCTACCCCGGTGCGAGTAATGGACCGTTCCTTGTAGACACGGTGGAGGGTTCTCCTCGATAGACAATCTAATTGGGCAACTTCATTCATGAGCACGTCCAAATGCGACAGCTCCTTTCTGTCATTCCGTCGCGTCACGACGTCCATCAATGTTCCTGCGTCGATTCCGTACATCCGACCGGCACATACTCAACACTTGACTGTCAGGACTTAACTTCAGATGTAGACGATCACATGTACTCTTTTAAAGTGTGATTAACAGTGTGCAACAGGAGCTCATCTATAGTGAAAGCATCGTTTTGGTCATTTTACTACTCCTGGAGCAGTGCCGTTGAGGGACCTGCCCTTTGAATTTGTGGGTCGATCCCTTGGGCATGGGTGTGTGTGTTTGTCCTTAGGATAATTTAGGTTAAGTAGTGTGTAGGCTTAGGGACTGATGACGTTAGCAGTTAGGTCCTATAGATTTCACACACATCTGAACATTTGAAACAAATTCCTTACCGATAGAAACAAGATAAAAAAAATCTTGTAGAAGGCAATCTTTGCACAATTTGAAACTGAATCCCCAACTGAAATTATTCTTCTAGTTTTAAGAAGTAGCAGTAGTAAAATTGACGGTTGTCATCACCCGGCAATAGCTGACAACAAAACAGCCAATCAAAAAATTTACAACTAAATAATTCCTTACTAACAGACACAATAATTCAATGAAATAAAAGCAACCCTTAAATTTTTTGAAACTGAATCCCAAAATAAAAATATTCTTCTACAAAACATTTTATACTTCGGGCAGCCACAGCTGTGGAAATACATCTTGATAAATGAAGAACCGCAACAGCTGCTAAATGTTCTTTATTAGAACGACCGGTTCGCAGCTTATAACTGCATCCTCGGGTATACATAATCAATCCGTATAAAATATAGACCGGGCTTAAATCGACAGCCCAAGATTCTCAGTCGAATCAGCCGGAGAATGGACGTATAAACTGGTCGTTTTTAGGAAAGGATCACTTAATGACTGTTACGGATCTCGTTTATCAAAAAAATAATCGACTAGTTTCAACGAATGGCAATAATCATGTTAAGAGTGCGTCGCTAGCTGACTCAGCAAAACCGGCATCTTTAACGTGGAAATCTGACACGATGTAAGAATATAGAAGATTTTATCTCCAACCTTAATACCTTTTCTTCCTTTAAACTACACAATACCTTAGCAGTCAAAACAACAAATAATTCAAACAGTTAGTCATTTGTCAATAGCGGGCCAACATTTTAAAACTACTCAACTAAAATAACTCGTAATACAACTCACGTCCCAAAAATTGGGCTATTCATGAACACATTACAGACAACATTAATCTAGAGCAATTACTGAACAAACTAGGCAACTTAATCGGTCCGTTATCTGTTCCAAGTCTCGGAGCCGGAGAGCTTTCCCACAACTGTTGCTAGTATGTCAGTCCGTCAACCCGCCATTCATTATCCTCGACCGTATACTGAAACAGGACCAAGGACTGATACGAAGGTTCTTGGACGCCAGATGTTGTTATAAGTGCCGTGCATTCCACACGGAGTGACGCAGGTGTTACCGCGGCTTGTACCAAACTTTTCAAGTAGTAAAAAGATACTGCACTAAACAGATGTCGAAATATTAACCCTACTGGTCCCGTTAGAGCTGCGACTTCCAGGTCCACCATTACAGCAAGCCGGCGTCTGCTTCGACCGGCCATGAAGAAGCAACTTCATGACGATGGTGTTTGGTTTGTGGGGCGTTCAACTGCGCAGTCATCAGCGCCCGTACGAAGTCCCAATTTTTACACAGTCCCGTGTTGACACAGTCCAATAGAGCCACTGTTACGAATGATAATGAGGAAATGATGAGGACAACACAGATACCCGGTCCCCGGGCAGAGAAGATCGCCAACCCTCCCGGAAACCGAGCCTGCAACCCCGTGATCCAGAGACAACAACGCTAGCTGATAGACCACAGGCTGCGGACAAGAAGCAGCTTCCCGCTACCATTGCCACCGGCCGTATCCTCATGGGCCAGCAGGACGACACTCACAGTACATTCAAGATAATCAAAGACATTCCGAAAGAAATCGTAATGCCAACACAGGCACGTGTTGTCGATTGTTCATAACTAAAATACACTCCTGGAAATTGAAATAAGAACACCGTGAATTCATTGTCCCAGGAAGGGGAAACTTTATTGACACATTCCTGGGGTCAGATACATCACATGATCACACTGACAGAACCACAGGCACATAGACACAGGCAACAGAGCATGCACAATGTCGGCACTAGTACAGTGTATATCCACCTTTCGCAGCAATGCAGGCTGCTATTCTCCTATGGAGACGATCGTAGAGATGCTGAATGTAGTCCTGTGGAACGGCTTGCCATGCCATTTCCACCTGGCGCCTCAGTTGGACCAGCGTTCGTGCTGGACGTGCAGACCACGTGAGACCACGCTTCATCCAGTCCCAAACATGCTCAATGGGGGACAGATCCGGAAATCTTGCTGGCAGGGTAGTTGACTTACACCTTCTAGAGCACGTTGGGTGGCACGGGATACATGCGGACGTGCATTGTCCTGTTGGAACAGCAAGTTCCCTTGCCGGTCTAGGAATGGTAGAACGATGGCTTCGATGACGGTTTGGATGTACCGTGCACTATTCAGTGTCCCCTCGACGATCACCAGAGGTGTACGGTCAGTGTAGGAGATCGCTCCCCACACCATGATGCCGGATGTTGGCCCTGTGTGTACGACCATCATTGGCACCAAGGCAGAAGCGACTCTCATCGCTGAAGACGACACGTCTCCATTCGTCGCTCCATTCACGCCTGTCGCGACACCACTGGAGGCGGGCTGCACAATGTTGGGGCGTGAGCGGAAGACGGCCTAACGGTGTGCGGGACCGTAGCCCAGCTTCATGGAGACGGTTGCGAATGGTCCTCGCCGATACCCCAGGAGCAACAGTGTCCCTAATTTGCTGGGAAGTGGCGGTGCGGTCCCCTACGGCACTGCGTAGGATCCTACGGTCTTGGCGTGCATCCGTGCGTCGCTGCGGTCCGGTCCCAGGTCGACGGGCACGTGCACCTTCCGCCGACCACTGGCGACAACATCGATGTACAGTGGAGACCTTACGCCCCACATGTTGAGCAATTCGGCGGTACGTGCACCCGGCCTCCCGCATGCCCACTATACGCCCTCGCTCAAAGTCCGTCAACTGCACATACGGTTCACGTCCACGCTGTCGCGGCATGCTACCAGTGTTAAAGACTGCGATGGAGCTCCGTATGCCACGGCAAACTGGCTGACACTGACGGCGGTGGTGCACAAATGCTGCGCAGCTAGCGCCATTCGACGGCCAACACCGCGGTTCCTGGTGTGTCCGCTGTGCCGTGCGTGTGATCATTGCTTGTACAGCCCTGTCGCAGTGTCCGGAGCAAGTATGGTGGGTCTGACACACCAGTGTCAATGTGTTCTTTTTTCCATTTCCAGGAGTGTATACATGACGTGACGGAAGTGTTCATTCTGTTTTGCCGCAATGTTGTTTGAATCGTGCAATGATGATAAACTGATTTACATTAATTTCCAATGAGAGACCGGTCTAGCAAGCAACTGTCTAACCAGTTCTGGCATATTCTTGTCTGCATATGCAATTAAGGGCTGCTCCTGGGAGATTACAAACGTTAGCAGACACCTTCTTCTATTAATGACGCATTAATGAATGAAAACTGTTCGGATGACAAAGTGAAATTAATACGTGTAATTTATATCCAAGGATCCTTGCGGACAGTTTACCGAAAGAGATCTAAGTCTCACTTTAGAATCTTAGTGCATTAATTACCCTTCTCAGCAGTAATTAGGGATAGTTCCAACATGTCAGAACTTTTATCACTTTCATCAAATACTGGAAATATTCTTCCACTGCAGTTTTCTTCCTTTCTGGTAACTGTAGACATCCACTACTCACTGAGTTATGTTCTGCGTAGCCGGTCAGGTGAGCCTCAAACCGGTACTCTTTCTGATTTACTTTTTCCCGAACACTTCAAAGCGAATACAAATTGGAACCATGCGGTGTAGAAGGAGAAAGAGCTCAATACACGTTTAATGTAAGTAGCAGCAACAGAATAAAGTTAGTTTCTGTAGAACTACAGTGTCATGGCAGTGCTCCAAAATATTCACAGTTATTTCTAGTGATCGTTGGTACGGGAAATAGAGAAGAAAAACTGAGGGGTGTGGAAAGGAGGGTACAAAAAGAAACTGAGAGGAAGCTGCTACTGCATCACAATCTTTTTTATGTCTTATAAAAATTCAGAATAGCGAACATGAGTATTTATTATACTAGCCTTACATCATCATAGGACAAGTTAGTTACTTTAAACACCTTAGATAATTTGCACTACTTATTTCACACTGATGTGTAAAAACATACTTTAAGGATTCTTGTGTATGATCCATACGGTGCATGTTTGCATGATCACAGTAGGTTGTCGTTATGATCTTCAGTTCGAAGACTGCTTTCACGCAGCTCTCCAGACTAACCTGTCCTGTGCAAGCATCTTCATCTCTGCGTAACTTCTGCAACCCACATCCATTTGAGCCTCGTCAAGCCCTTGTATCCCTTTCCCCTCCCACGTTCGTCCATTACCAAATTGACCGTTCCTTGACGCCTCAGAACGTACCAGATCAGTCTATCTCTTCTTTTATTGAAGGGAGCCACATATTTTTCTCCATGATTCGATTCAGTACCACAGTATACTAATTTTATACGAAGTTACTAAGTTTTATGGTGCCTTAAATTTAATGAGAAAATAAATACCACAGTCATTTATATCTCCCATTCTACTAATGAAATGCACTAACATTAACAAACAAATGTAAACAAATAGTCCATAAATGGAATTATTTAAGTCGCAAAGCAAAGACCGTGGAATAGATGAACCTGATTTGGACAAACGTGTTCCTGATTTTGTTTATGTTAACAACACTTAGCACACACTAATATTTAAAAGTTTTACATCGCAAACACAGCGCCCCGACATACACTGCTGTGCGAAACGGACTAGAATAACTTTCGCCTGATGTGTCACTGCAAAGCAACAAAGCTCCATGGAACTTGGCCCATTCATAGGAAGAACTGCTACGGTGTAGTGTAAAACGTAACTAAAGGAAATACGCATTGAGAAACATTATGCCTCCCCATACCGCAACTCCTGGATCCCCAAAACGATAATGTTCGAAAATGTTCCTGGATACGCTATCTCTTCCCACGTCTCACCACATAAGGGTACTTCCCTCATTGTCGAACGTGATCGTTATGGTGGTCAGTGAGTTATGGTTCAAGCATGTACTGTGCAAGCAGTTACTGATTTGTTTGACTGACAGGGCTGCTAACTGCTATACCACCTACTGCACTCCCCTGACTTAAGCCCTGGTGAGCTCGACACGATTTCTAAACTGAAGGAAACACTTCACGGCATTCGCTTCAGAACTGTTAGAAATTCATCGGGCAGTAGAAAGCGCGCTGGAACTGCCAACACAACTGGCACTGTTAAGACTATCCTACGACTTCCACATCGCTGGCAACGGATTATACACAGTGCTGGTGACTACTTTGAAGGTCAGTAAAACTTTGTAACTTTTGTCTATTTTGTACGAGCTGTAAATAAATTGTTGCCGCTATTAAAGTTCCAACTCTTGTATTAGGCGTACTTTTGGTCAGAAGTCTCAAGGAGAGGAGATCCTGAAGGATATTAACCATGTCATAAAACAAAAATACAAAACACTCATTTACAAACAAAAAGAAATACACTGAAGTGACAAAAGTAATGGGATACCTCCTAATGTCGTGTCGAACTTCCTTTGCCCAGCATAGTGCAGCGAATCGGCGTGGCTCGTATACAAGAAGTCTGAAGTCCCCTACAGAAATACTGAGCTATGAAGTCTCTATAGCCATCCAGAACTGCGAATGGGTTGTCGATACTAATGTTCTTCAAACTAAGGGCAACCAACTGTGCGCCAGTGTCATGGCGCACCGTCATCCACAAAAATTCCATCTTTGTTTGCAAAAATGACGTTCATGAATGGCAGCAAATGCTCTCTAAGTAGCCGAACATAACCATTTCCATTCAATGATCGGTTCAGTTGGACCTGGGGACCCAGTGCATTCTATGTAAACAAAGCCCATACCATTACAGAGCCACCCCCACTTGAAGATGTCTTGTTGACATCCTACCATTAGCTCTCACCGAGTGAAAAAGCGGCTCATCGACCAGACCACGGTTTCTCAATAGTCTTAGGATACAACCGACAAGGTCACGAGCCAACGAGAAGCGTTGCAGGCGGTGTCGTGCTGTTAGCAAAGGCACTCCGCCGGTCGTCTGCTGACATCGCCCATTAACGCCAAATTTACCGAAATGTCCTAAGGGATACGTTCGTGAAGCGTTCCTCACTGATTTTTGCGGGCATTTCACGCATTGTTGCTTATCGGTAAGCACTGACAACTCTACGTAAACGTAGCTGCGCTCGGTCGTTAACTCAATGCCGTCGGATACTGCGTTGTCCATAGTGAGATGTAATGTATGGAATTATGTATTCTAGACACACTGTTGACGCTGTGAATTCCAGAATATTGAATTACCTAACGTTTTCTGATGTGGAATATTCCATGTGCCTAGCTCCAAATTACGGTTCAGCGTTCAAAGCATGTTAATACCCATCGTGGGGCTATAACCACGTCCTAAGCCTTTTCATATGAATCACCTGAGTACAAATGACAAATCTGTCAATGCAATGCCCTTTTATACCTTGTGTAAACAATGCTGTCGCCATCTGTGTGTGCATATCGCTATCCCATGACCTTCGTCACCTGCGTGTATATTAATGTACCTTCCACAGGTCCCAAGTGAAATGGTTCTCATGGATTTAGATTACGTCAAAAGATACGAAGCATATTTTCGTTTAAAGGGTAATATCGAATTTCTCAAGAAAGTTGTAAGTGTACAGTACAGTGAGATGAATATGGCATTTATTAGGCTATTGTACTCACTCGTCATAAAAGAGATAATCTGTATAGAATACATGTTTACACTGATCACCTTACAGCGCTGACGTTATTTGGTACTATTAATAATATATACACATCAATGGCTTCTACAAAGAAATTCACCAGGAAGTAGTAGTTACCCACTTCAGTTAAATGTTATTGGCTGCTCGTAAGTGATTGGAAATATGTGTTTCTGAATAATGGACACCTGTGTAGACCAAAGTAAGAGACTAACAATCTCCGTGAAAATAAGCCTTATTTCTAGTGTGTCCCCATAATGTTTCATTAAGGAATAAATATATTGGGAAGCAGCTCTTCAGGGAATTTGAGTAAGGAAAGGATCCTAGCTTTTTTATTTTTATATCACTTATACCTGACACCGTCGGGATGGAAGGAAACTATAGAAGCAGTAACACTTTCGGGTCTGGTTTACTCTAGTTTCCCGTACCACTTCCAGTTCTGTGTTGCAGTTGTACCATTCGTGGATCTAATTATAGATATCTTTATCTTTATGATTGTGAAGATATTCCAGGCAAATTTGTCCGATGGAGTCTGCCCTGTTTATCTAATTATAGACATCTTTATCTTTATGATTGTGAAGATATTCCAGACAAATTTGTCCGATGGAATCTGCCTTGTTTTTCAGCCGAGAGTAAGACTTTTCCTGCAGTTGACGTGTAGGAATTGTATAGCACCATCACTCGGCTGGCAATTCAAAAAGACTTCCCCATCTTTTACTTTCACGCAGAGCATTGTAAGTAGCTGAATAAAGAGTTGTTGAGGATGTAGACCATTGTATTGTTCCGAAGGTAAAATAAAGCTGAATTGTTTGATGTATCTTCTCCATTTTCAAAAATTTATTTTCACGGGCAAATCGACGAAGTATACCTTGACTGGGATGCACCCATAGTGTATACAACATGTCAAATAAACGTAGACATTTGTACAATTGTGAATTTTCACACATATTGTGCTTTTTAGGAGCTAAGAAGCCTCATTGGAGTGCAACGTATGTGAACATGCTTATTTTGCGTAAAGTGTTTTTATCTGTAAGTGATTTACTTTTGACAAGCCTATGTATAATGTTCTGTACGTACTCCACTTTAATGACGACATGGAATGAGTGATAAAATCTTAATGGAACACGATTTATAACCAAAAAATGTATTTAATGCTATTTTGACTATAAAAAGCTTTTCAAGTTAAATATAGATCACTCCATACATTTTCTCAATCTGTGAAACATTTGGTTATTTGCACGTTTGAATGCCTTTGTACTCGGATTTACAGATGCCATGAGAAATGATAATCTCCACTCCCGCCTGCTGTGTTTATCTTCTCCCCAGATATGACATCTCGTTTGTATTTCGGTTATATCTGCGGTTCTTTTCTAATCTACAGTCAGAAAAGCGAAGACTAGTCAGAGATGCAAGGAATCTCAATCCGACCTCCATTCCCTACTGAAATAGTGCGCTGTATTTTCTTTGACGAGTGGTTCTAATCATCGCTTCTTCAACATTTCAGCCTATTTCTATAAAGAAGTTGTATACCCTCTTCCACAACAACCATTGACGGTTTCGTTCATCCTGCCGACACTGCACGAAATAGACTTACAGAGGTGGCTCGAGGGCTGCTTTCAGTTTTACCACGAAGCAATCTGACACCTGAAGACTCAGGTAACTGAAAATGAAGAAAACACGAACAGAATGACATGGAAAGAAGCAGAATTGATATCACGAAGAAATTATATTTAGCAGTTTGAGAAAAGAGTGTCACAAAATTCATTACTGGTCGCTACATTGGCCGCCACTAGTGCAGCATGAGCTATGTGGCAATTGGCGGCTGATCTCGTTTATCTAACCTGTAATTTTTGTTTTCATATGTCTTTATCACACATTTGTATGATTTTGTGATTTTTCATATTGCTATCCCCTCTACTTCGATTTGTACAAGATAGGACAAATGAAAGCCGCTCGGAGAACAGAGTTCCACGGTATAAAGAAACGCAGGAGAAAAAGGAAATAGAGTACTAACCCAGCAGATGTTGAAACTGAACACCATTCCTCTCTTGGTACTTTTTTTGACCCCTGGTCAGCAACTTGTTGAAGGCAGATCAAAGTAGGACTCCTGGAATTGCTGAAATCTCATCCGAAATTATTTCTGCTGCAGTTCTTGACGGGTATGAGGGTTGTGCCGATACACCTTAAATTTGATGGCTCCCCCCCCCCCCCACATAAAGTGATCACATAATGGCAGATCAGTTGACCTGGATGGACAGCTACTGCCGTTATTATACTGGCCTCTGCTGACAACTCTGTCAGGTGTAACGATTGTGTGAACGTGCTCTAAAGTTCGACCAGTTGTATGGGGAGTTGCTCTATCGCGTTGGAAGTAGCTGTAAGTCTTTTCTTCCTCAGTTTAAGCTCTTCTGGTGTGCGGGCACCTTTCGGAATGTTCTTTACCTTTTTCAAAACGAGTTCTCTCTGACCCCATTTCCGAACTAAGCGTATGCAACGCGTATGCACTCGTTGCTGGCACTTTGACGCCATTAAACCTCTCAGAAAGCAATTGATCACACCGCTTCCACGGCTTTTTTTGTCACGTAACTTCCCACAATGAACATTCGCTGCTCCACTGTGGGTACCATCGTCCCCTTCACGCTGCTCCACTCAGACTGACACAGCACTCATTACGTTCTAAATCGGTGTGGATCACTTGCAGTTCGGTGCCTGACAGCAGTACTGCTGTTACCCATACGTAACTTTAGCGCTGAGTATGTGATTTTCCAAACAACATCTCAAAATACAGGGCTAATTCCTTCGACAAAGTTACAATCGGTTCACTCCCCAACCTATCTCAAATTTGTGTTGCGTATCTCTTGGCCTCTGTATCGCCTGGACATTAAATTGGAGACAAACATGCTCGATGACCGCACTTTTATGCAGAAAGTTATTTCATGTCAATGAAAAGCTTCCAAAAGAGTTAGAGAAAATAGTTTACATTATATAGGGTTTTAGACGTATAAGTGCTGATATTTTTATTGCTGACTGAGGACAGTATATTGAACTATGTACATTACACCAGTATTTACTTCCCTTTCAGACTAATAATTATAGCGATTGAGAGTAGTATGTTTTTAAGTTGGATTGTATCTCCAATAAATGTGGTAAGAGCAAGCCATTAATGCTCATCTCTCCCTGGGCAGCAGGTCAGCTGTTGCAGTGGGGACACATAGTTGCAAAGCGGTCAGTCTATACTGACAGGCGTAGAGCACCTAGAGGTGTAGTTACATACAGACAAACCATCATGTAGTTAATTTTGTTACTTGTTTTTGGGAACACTGTTAGATACAGAGAAAAAAATAACTGTTACAGTAAAACAGGTACATATTAAGGTACCATGGATCTCTATATCTGCGTGCACTTATACCCATTCTTAAATCCTCTGTAGAATCTCTTTGCTTGACTTTGATTTCAGTTTTGGTGTTTCATCTCTTGTGATGACGGCTAATGGGGATGTGACTTTCATATCATTCTGTACGCTGATATCAGTTGGATAAGTTGCTTGCTGCATGTCCCTTCAAGCTCCATTCCTCCCTTGCCACTTCCAGTGGCTTTTCTCATTTAATTCAACATTCCTGCCAGATTCCCACTATTTTAATTACTATATATTGTCTGTTTTTATCAGTCCCCTGTTTTGGAGACAACTTCGAATGCTCATGCAATTTTCTATCTGTAGTTAGTTCCTGGCCATCACCAAGCTTGACTGATGAGATGTGGAATGCGACGACTGTAAGCTCGTGTTTTGTTTTCTTCATTATTTTATTGTTTTGAATTGATAATTCTAACCTTGCCTCCCCACATATTCACATTTCTGAACATTTACGTTTAATTCCGAATAGTGTGTGATGTCCTTGTCAGTAGTTGGTTTGAAAGCGTTGACTTATTGGTTCAAAAATTGCTGTGAGCACGATGGGACTTAACTGCTGTGGTCATCAATCCCCTAGAACTTAGAACTATTTAAACCTAACTAACCTAAGGACATCACACACATCCATGCCCGAGGCAGGATTCGAACCTGCGACCGTAGCGGTCGCACTGTTCCATACTGTAGCACCTAGAACCGCTCGGCCACTTTGGCCGGCTGACTTATTGGCAACAGTTACCTTGAAGCATCAGAATATTTCTTTTCTTTTCCTTTGTTAGTACCTAAAATATTATTTGAAGTCATTGCAAAATGGAATAAATCGGGAAGTAACTAAATTCATTTTAAGTTAGGTGATTATTTCCCGATTCACTATGAGGAATAGTCGTAAAACTTTAAAAATCACAGCGGAAAAATAAAGTGATGTAATTAATTTTTCGGCTATTTGAAGGTGTATATCTTAGTCGTGCAACACATTCAAATCACAGTATGCAGCATGGAGCTGCAGTGGCCAGATGCAAATGACTCTACCCATCGACATGATGGAGTATCGTGGGCTCATACCTTTTCTGCATTTGAAGAAGAATAACCCAGCAATCATTCATATAGAGTTTCTTGAACCACTATTTGGTCTAAATCTTATGTGGCGCAGACACTACCGGCGCAGCCAAATAAATATAAACGTCGAAGGACGAATTGGTACACCAATCTCTTTTGGAGAATAGTGATTTTTAAGGGAAGTGGAAGCTCTTGTGGTGTCGACCGAAGATTGAGGTGCCAAAGAAAGTTTGCTACCTCGCAACCCACCCAGAAGAGCTGCAAGATGCATTGCTGGTGTCCGGAGTAGCCACGCCTATAAACATTTCGCTACGTATGTCACCACAGCCACTCTTCCACTTAGGGCCGCACAAAGTGTCCCCCACGTCTGTCTGTGATCGTTGACTAAGATGATAGTATTGTCTTCTACTAGGCCAGTTGTGTGATCAGTCTGTTACGCGGAACTCTACGTGATAGTTATTATTAAATGTGCCCTGAGTGAGAGACTTGTATTTTGTCTGTATCAAGTGATACGTTTATATTCAGAAACAGTTGTAAATACTCGTGACTTTGCTCTGGAAGTGGATTACACGAAGTTAACTAATTATTTTTCTCTATGTTATAATAAAGTGAACCACTATTCTGTGTGTAATAGTATCCACTTGTTCTCTTGACAGAGAAAGTAAAGATGCTACCATCGTGTCGACGAGTGTATTTTCTTTCACGTGCTCGAAGACAAGGCGATAGTGGCAAAAACTGAAATTTGTCATGAATCAGTTTTCAATATGTTGTATAACATTTTGATTACGATAAAGGTCGCCTCCCGCCAGGTTCTGCAACTAGTCACTCCCATTCAAAAAGGTCACAGTACTTAGGAAGCAGCTGCACTGTTGCAACTGTGTCAAGCTAAAACAGGTGATTTCATTGGCCAGCTAATCACAATATACGTGTTTTGGGTGTGTGACCATGAGTCCGAGATAACGGAACAAAGCAAGTAGTAGAAACATGTGGATTCACGACGACCTCAAATAGGTGAAAGACCAATCATCATCGGGTAAGGTGTATGTCGGGAAGGCAGATGTCTGGTGCTAACAGATTACACTCATAAGAAGGCAAACTATCGAAATCTGTCGAGGTTCCTGGAGGCTGTCAAGAGGAGGCGTCACCGGCAGGTGTTCAACGCGTCTTTTTGCTGCATGACTTCTCCCCAGCTCATTCTGCACAGTCACTTTGTAATAAACCAAATGAATACTGTTTGTACGATGACTTGTCCGTGGAACGGTGTTCCATTACTCTGAATAAACCTTCCTTGAAGGATATAGTCACTTTACTAAAACCTAACTTTTTACTTAGCTGATTATCTTGAGATTGGCTACGTTGTGTTCGTATTGATGTATGATGACGTACACAAGTCTGGTTTGTACGAAAGACATCTACCGATGCGAGAATCCTGAAGGTCTGATCAATCATTCTCTAGGAAATGAAATAAGTATCTGCATTTATGAATATCTATGTTTTACCTCTTCAAACATCGGAATAGCAGAGTAAAATTTCACATACGCTACGTACATTTTACATTTTGTAATGTTATTATGATTCATTAACGAATATATGTAATTTTCCCGTCTCTTGACTGTTATACATCATTCGCTTCCTTGAGCTATCAATTTTAACTAAAATGTCTGCCTTAAACCACATTATACTCACGAGTATACTCGCCAAGTGTAAAAATACAAATTATTCGTTCTTTAACTTTAACTTTGCTTCCACCATTTTGCAGTAGACAACAATAGCAGAAAATGGTGGTGAAGGTGAAAGGTCGTAAATCTCATACAATAAGCTCTGGCATTTGTAAACACAACGGCATCAATATATTTGTCGATTTGTGATTGCGTCATCAAGTTATTCTCGATTCAATATAGCTTAAGAGACCAGTTCTTGTCATTTGCAGAAAGCTTTAATTTTCTGCTTTAACATGAAGAAATCTGCGGCTGAGGCCCATAATATTTCGGGTAAGACCTATGGTGAGGTAGCTATTAGCGAAAGAACGTGCAGAGAATGGTTTCAACGCTTTGTGAACGGTGATTTTCATTTCGAGGACCGTCCTGACGATGGAAGGTTCTCTAAGCTACTGAAACCGATGAAAATATCATAGAAGATCGTTATTGAAGACACTTGATGCGTTTGAGCCGAGCACTGAAAGACAAACGGCCACAATACAGTGACAGCCATGAAAAGTTGATTTTGCAGCGTGACAGTCCTCGAGCCCATGTCACACAATCCGTCAAAACATACTTGGAAAAGTTGAATTGGGAAGTCCTACCTCAAATGCCGTATTCTCCAGACATTGCTCCCTCTCACTGTCACATTTTCCGATCAATGGCACACGACCTGCCTGACCTCAACCTCCCCTCGTATGAACAAGTGTAAAATGGGATCGATTTGTGGATCTCATCGTAACAAACTTAGTTTTTCCACTGCGGGATTCGTACGCTGCCCGAAACATGGGAGAGAGTAGTGGCCAGCGGTAGCCAGTACTTTGAATTGTAAATTCTTTGTATGTTACTCACAATAAAGCCTCGAATTTCGATAAAAAACAGCGAAAGCAAAGCTATAGACCTAGTGTAAAGATAACTTTTGAAGCAAAGAAGTTTACATCGTTGTCAAAGAAATTAATTAGTACATATTTAGCAATAAATGGCCGTTTTTAATTTACTGAGTTTGGTGCTAAAACTTCAAATTTTTCAAAACACAAGGTTTTAGTTGGTATCGTTTTATTCGAACATTTTAATTTATATAACGAAATTACAGATACTCGACGATATCGAAGAATTCAGAATATGTCCTACGGTTGATTAGATCACAAGTCGTCTATGCTGTGTCCCCAGGCCATCAAATTTTGTCTCACTCTGGAATTATGCTGTCATGGCAGCTATTGACTCCTTCCCCTTTCGTCGGAGGAAGAAATCATCACGTGGCAGCCATTCCCAGAATGACTACGAAGTAATTTTAGGACTGTCACGTTTCGTGAACAGTCACTGTTGTGTACATAGTTCCGCGTAGTCAGTGCGTACACAACTTTCCCACGAGAGCGCGCCTCACTAAGCACAACAGGGCAGGCGCAGCACTCGTCTGTCTCCGCACCATGAGATGGCGCTGCCTTAGAGACGGACCAAATTCTGCTTCCGCCGATCTGCGTGTTAATATGTAACGCAGCCAATGAGATTGCTGCTAACGTAGAACCTTTTCTCCTTGTGGATCATACTCGCCCAGTGATACCTGAACGCATGAGGTATTATAACGAGTGTACAGATCTCCAATTAGTCAGTCTGCATTTCTCTGCACCAGTCTGTACCGGTCTGCATTAGTCTGTACCAGTCTATATAGTCAAGTTTCAGTCTGCACCTAAGAAGATTATCATATTCCTGTACATAGCCATGAAGATAAATGTATAGACACTTTGTCAAGTATCAGAGATATGTGAGAATAAGATTAACGTACCAAGACCAAAGGAACTTCAGATTGTCAATTGTAAACAGCATCCAGAATCAAGTTACGTAATGTCTATGCTTTTTATTATTTTAATAAACGTGTGTAAAAATTAATCAAGTTCTGTTTAAAGTTGGTCACAGTCAATGTGCTACTATAAGCGTGCAAGTGGCATTTCTATTGACTGACCTAATGGCAGAAGATAAACACGCCACGATAAGACCACGAGACATATTGCTGACACTCGCCTACTTCATTAGAGCGACAAGTCAAATAATCTAATGGTGTGTGTACCGAAGATCTTACAGTACGAACACCACAGTCACAATGCGGACTTCTATATCCATTGTCTCCGTTTTCATTAGGAAAAATGCGTTACTTTCAAGGGTGAACTCCGAGAAAAGGCGAAACACGAAGTTTGATCGTCACAGCTTCCTTTTTTCGAGCTAATAATTATTATAGGGAACTGCGTTATAATTATTTTTCTGGCACTATTGTAGACACGACACAATTGGGATTATGCATTAATGCAGCCTATGCCGTTGTTACGCAGTTTTCAACCGGCACTAGAACGTGCTCCCCAGCAGTCGTCCAGTATTTCACTGTAATTATTTGATCTCTGTGCTACCGAGCGCTTACGTCTCGGGAAATACAACTGTAGTAGCAGCGCTGTCGACAGCAATTTAGCTCGCCCGGCCGCCTGGAAAGGCTGCGACGTAGCGGCGACGCACCTCTCGTGTAGCCTGGAAGCGTAATTTGCTGCCGGGCCGCGCCACGCGCGCGAGTTATGGTAGCACCCCCGTGTGCGGTCGGCGGGCGAAAACAGGTGTATACATAAATAAATACATAAATGAATAAATGAGGGAGCGCGCCTCCGCCGTTAGCGGAGCCCCCATAAGGAAGGCGGGGGACGCTCCGGTGTGCCCTTGGCTGGGCACACAGCCCGGCTTGTTACTCGCCGAGCGCCGCCGGACGTGCTTATCTGGCCGTGGCCGCCGGCCCACACCTTATTTATGCCGCTCGGGCGATGCCTTCCCGCGCTACGGGAAAACTGAATTTGATTTGAATTGAAATTCGGAACGTGACTTGCACCGCTACCACCTTAGTCACCCCAGGACACGGTACATCTCCTCACTATACCTCCCCGTGCGTGCGCGCGTGTGTGTACGTGTATGTGTGTGCTTGGTGCGTACACGAATGCGAGCGTGGCTGTCTATTCATGCATAATTATTCGAGTAACATTGGAGCTTGTGTCTTGCTGGCTAGGGGATTCCCCATTACTCCCGTGATGGTCTGTTGGTTCTTTCGAGCTGTTGCGCGGGTCAGCATATCTGGCAGGGGTAAGTGTTAGCGAAAGCAGTTAATATGAGGACTGTTCGGAGAACAGGATACGATCGGGTGAGAAATGGAAACCACAGCGAAACTTCGATGAAGCTTTGCACAGATTTGTTGGACAGTGTCTCTAGTAAATAGTGTCGGAAGTTCCTAGTAGATAGTGTCGGAAGTTCCATGCTGCTTTTCGCGGATGGTGCTATAGTATACAGAGAAGTAGCAGCATTAGAAAATTGCAGCGAAATGCAGGAAGATCTGCAGCGGATAGGCACTTGGTGCAGGGAGTGGCAACTGACCCTTAACATAGACAAATGCAATGTATTGCGAATAGAAAGAATGATCCTTTATTGTATGATTGTATGATAGCAGAACAAACAATGGTAGCAGTTACTTCAGCAAGAATATGGGGGTACGCGTACGGAACGATTTGAAGTGGAATGGTCATATAAAATTAATTGTTGGTAAGGCGGGGGCCAGGTTGAGATTAATTGGGAGAGTCCTCAGTAAATGTGGTCCATCAACAAAGGAGGTGGCTTACAAAACACTCGTTCGGCCTATACATGAGTATTGCTCATCGGTGTGGGATCCGTACCAGGTCGGGTTGAAAGAGGAGATAGAGAAGATCCAAAGAAGAGCGGCGCGTTTCGTCCCAGGGTTATTCGGTAAGCGTGACAGCGTTACGGAGATGTTTAGCAAACTCAAGTGGCAGACTTTGCAAGATAGGCGCTCTGCATCGCGGTGTATTCCCCCTACTTATACCCCCCGAGGGGATCACGAATGTAAAATTAGAGAGATTCGAGTGGCGCGCACGGAGGCTTTCCGGCAGTCGTTCTTCCCGCGAACCGTACGCGAGTGGAATATGAAAGGGAGGTAATGACAGTGGCACGTAAATTGCCCTCCGCCACACACACCGTTGGGTGGCTAGCGGAGTATAAATGTAGATGTAGATGTAATATGTGCATCGATGGCGTCACGTCGTTCTCTTCAGTACAGAGCGCACATTAAGCACATAAATATGCCTAGAAAATAGAGTGAAGATGCCTGTGCAGCGTTTGTGATTTGGGGGGGGGGGGGGGGTGTTAGATCACCCGCAATACAGCCCATAATTGGCTCCCCCTGCGCTTCGTCTTTGCTCACGTTAACCGCTGTGTATGAAGGCAAAGTTTTGGTAGAGATAACGAGCTGTACACTAGAGTAGAGAATTGGCGGAAAGCCCAGGCGGCTGTCCTCTATGATGAGGTTTGAGAAGTTGGAACAACGGTACGACAGATGTTGAAGTTGAAGCGGCGACTACGTACAGAAAGAGCTGGAAAGTGTAGCGAACTATTGAAAATCAAACATTTTTCAGTTTCACTGTGGTTTCCATTTCGCGACCAATCGGACCTTAGGTTCCGAATATCTGTCGTAGGTTTGGTTTGGGGCTCTGTTTTTGTGACGCTGAAGATATACATCGGTCCTTTCTAATGGAAGAATTAAATTGAATAACCGACACGTCAGTTTACAGAACTTCGGATGCGCAAGCTGATGTGCGCTATCAGTAATGGTAAGAGTTTCACGAAAAAATAACAAAGAACACGTATATAGTGAAGCACCTGAGACAGACAAAAGAAAATACATGCAGAACAGATAATTGTATCGTCTCCATGCGATTTCCATATTTTTGGAGACCTGAAAAAAGTCGTTCGTGGCCTTCGATTTGCTTCGGACGAATAGGTATACCCTTTAGTACATCATGGTTCCGATGGCAAGCGCCAACGTGTTGCAGTGAAAGTACTGGCCGGCTTCTCTGACAATGGGATAAATGTATTAACACTTATGGGGATTGCTTTTGAAATAATAAACAGTTTACTTATTTTTTCCAAGTATCTGCTTTCATTTGACTGCCTCTTATAGCTTCCAAATTAGGACTCCGAATTTGATTTCTTGTTTTATCTACAGGCTTTTTTTTGTTGCGCTGAAAAGATGTTTCGAAGAGGAAGCGAACGAAATAACGCTGTTGAAGGCTGCTCAAATAGTTATAAGGTGTCGACGTCATCAAGAACCATTGTCAGGAGATGATGTGTCACAAACTAGTGCCTTATTATACCAGATGTATGCAAACACGGAACTCAAGCACAGTTTGTGTGTACTACTGTGGCGATTCAAATCAAGCAGTCTTTGCTTCCCTGTTGTAGTGATCACATACGCGCATAGTGTATGCGTCGAGTCGAGAAAGGGGGTTCAGTCTTAGTTTATATCAAATGTCGCTAAACTGTTGCAGCAACTGTGCGGTTGATTATGCAAGGTGATCTGATCGGACCAATCACTCAGGGTCTGACTTAGCAAATTTAAAAAAAAAAATTCTGTTTTGAAATTATAAGATTGAAATACGACAGTATAAAAGAACAGCTACTGAAGAAAGAAGTGTAACTAACATGCAACTTCCTGGCAGATTAAAACTGTGTGCCGGACCGAGACTCCAACTTGGCAGAGGTCCCGGGTTCGAGTCTCGGTCCTTCACACAGTTTTTATCTGCCAGGAAGTTTCGTATCAGCGCACACTCCGCTGTAGGGTGAAAATCTCATTCTGTAACTAACATGTTAGCAATTTCACACATAATTTTGGTATCGGTAAGAAGTACGTCCAGGTAATGAGATACTTACATGAGTCACGAGTATGGTTTAAATACGCAACAAAATTTCCCAAGCATTTTCCGTAAATAAGGTTCTCAGACAAGAGTCCAAATTAATACCGACTGTATTTAAAGTATAGTTACAACACACTTCGCAAAACTAGAGAAGGAAGTGTAGTGGAATGGTAATCCCTTAGCACAAGAAGTACTGTAAACTTGAAAGCGGGAGACAAATCTGACAAAGATACATGTTCAGGAAACTACACGAAGGCTATTAAAAACTGGGTCTTGCAATAAACACGAAAAAGACGGAGTACATGGTGAAGATGAAAGAGAAGTTTCAGATATACGAGTCTGCAAAATTTAAAATTTCTGTACATTTGCATACTTGTGCGTCACATATACAACAAACAAAATGCGTACAAGCTATCACAAATAAAATTAGGCAAGGAAAAAGAGTAATTGCGCAATCTAACTCCTTGCTATGGAGTGACAAAATTACAAACAAACCAAGCGTGTTGCTGTACAAGTCAATCGTAGAGAGCAACTCTACATATGGTGCTGAAATATGAGAGCTAATCAAAAACAAAGAAAATAAATAAGATAAACTGATATCCCATGAGCTGGATTATTCACGAAGAAGTTGTCGCATCACCCGTCCATAACGCGCCAAAAATGAATGAAAATGGGAATTTATCGTAGAAAAATACACTATTCTCGCTGCTATTGATAGAAAAATATTAACTTGATACGGCCACTTCCAACGAATGGATGATAGCCGATAGCCAAAAGAAAACTATGAATGGGCACGAGCTGTGCAAAGAACGCATGGAGCAAGATGTTAAAGATACGATGAATTCAAGGTGCCTTCAGGAAGAAAATTGGACACACAGATTTCAACGTATTTCATCTTTTCCATATTTCGCTCCAGCACGGCTTCTAGCAATATCTTTCAAAATTAGTTACAGTTCTCCGAATGATGTCCGCGATCTCTACAAAATGATGTGGCGTTTCCGTGCAAGATTTTGTTTATGGATTAAGCATGGATTACCAGCTGCACCAAATAAATATCGCGATACTCACTACCGCCCAGCTGAAAATCCACACTGGCTTAAAAATGTGGTCCTGATCTGTTAACGTGAAATGCGAGCTTTTGTAGAATCCCATTATTAGTCACTGTTATGTAAAGTAAGTGAAACTGATCTTCAAACATGTATAACTTTAATGCACATACATCTATGCCATCCGCTTAGAATGAGTTGTAGCTGCCAGGATAGGAAAGAATGCACCATTGTTTCGAATCCGTCAAGAAAGATCATCATTAAGTCCAGGAGTCCTAGGTAATCACCTTGCTGTTGTTTCTGCTTAGAGTGTTGGTTTTCAAGAAACCCATGAATAACAGAGCATAAGTCATCAGGAGCTTCATTTGCTACCGGATATAAAAGCGTTCTTGTTGACTTTCGACAAATCTACTCTAAATTTGTGTGCGGGCCGGAAGTTGCCCCCTTCAGGGAGTCAAAGCAATTATCCCTTGCCTTGAAAGGCTGATAGTGTTGTGTGTCTGTCTACGGCTTCAACATCTTTGAGCACTGGGGGCAACTTCACATCACAGTTCAACACAAACAGAAACACAGCAGACGATCGCTGACAGTACCACAGTAGTGGTCTTTGTTTGGCCTCAAGTTTTCGCCGCTAAGCTGCAGCACTGTCCAAATCAACAAAGGAAGATGACACTTTTAGCCTCATCTGGCTACTACAACCAATATGATACAATACTGATGTTTTAATACAAATGAAATTATGATATTTGTTTTACATTACAAGATTAGGACTAAAATTTTATAATAGGGATATTAAAAATAAGGATAATAGTACGATTTCATTTAATAATAATAATAATAAATCTAAACTGCGTATTAATATTCACACAGAAAAAATTCTAAACTTCATGGTAGATTAGGGTCGTTTTGTATCGTCCTATTGAGCTAATATTATACATATATCGTTTTCTTATTGATTGGAACGAAGTAGGGGCGAGGGAGCTACACGTTTTGGTAGCTGAAGATTAACGGCCACCCTAAATGTGTACTTACAGACTGGACTCCGACCACACTGGGTACTATTGCTTGTCTCACGCCGCTATTTATAACCGAGTTAGATTCCCGACACCCCCTATTCACTTTGGTACTCTTTTGTTTCCAAGATTTCGCACTGATACTATGTGAACAGCAAATTCTCTCAACTTCTTCCATCTGTGGTGGATGTGTGGGCCAGCGATATTGCAATAAAATGAGTGCTGGGTCCCAAGCGTTATTTACACTCGCACTGTCAAGATTGTCTTATCTCATACAGTAACATCAGGTTCAATACACCCCAAATAATTCACGCCATATATATTGGCAGATTTTAATGAACTAACAGAAAATATATTACATTACAGTTGATCGTTGTTACAGACGTGTTCAGCATAACGTTCTTCATTGTTCTATTCTGATAAATGTTATATTCAAGAAAACCAAACAATTTAAGCTGGCGTCGTATTGTTCCCCGAGGTGCTCAGAAAAAAAACAATGAACAAATTTTAATGTGATGTAATTTTAAAAATGAACAAAATGTCATTGAATACAATTGCCCATAAATATTTTGAAGCTAATAGTTTTCAAAACAGCTGAGATATATATTAACAATGTGTTTATGGGGTACTAGGAGGTATTAGTGGTACTAGGAGGCTTAAACTGAAACAGCTGTCTCTGTATATCAGGCTACAAATAGCGTCATGGTCAGAGTCTAAGTGGCAAGTACACGTACAGTGCTTGGGGGAGCCGGCTGGATCGGTCTACGAAACAGTGTGCTTAACGTGGAAACAACAACTCAGGAAAAAACGTAAAATCCTCTCCGTACCAATACACAACACTGTCATAATCTCTAAATCATTTCATTATCAGGAACCCGACTTCGGAATAAACCTCCTGAAAATATCAGAGAAATTATAATCCTTTCTAATATCAAAAGACAGCTCCTTCAGAATAGCTATTTACTGTGCCGTTCACTCTCGTCAACTCTCCCTCCCCCACCACTTTTCCCTCCCCTTGTCTACGAGCTTATCTATTGCAATGCTTTTATTTCTCAGCAGACATTATTCCTTCCACTTATTCTAATACCAAACAACGCTTCAAAAGTGCTAAATTAATCAATACCATTCTTAATGGCTTCATTATTTTATTATTATTGTTATTAATGTTAATATTATTATTGAAAATTGTCATTTTATTAATAATGCTAGTTACTGCTATTGTGATTATTATATAATACTGTTTCGCGCGTGTTGGTCCTGGCCAGAAATAAGAGAGGGCCTTAAGGCCCTAATCTGGTCAGGGTAAATGAGCAATAAATAAATTAATTAATTAATTAAGCCTTTGATCAAGGCAATGAAATGGATGGTCTCCGAAGAAAATTTAGCTGAACGCAACATCAATGATTACTAACAAAACGTTGAAAGATGTATCTGACAAAATGGGTTTCTGGATTAGGGTTTCCGGGCAAGGAGGTCGCAGCTTGCTGTATTGAATGGAGAGTCAGCGAAAGAAGTAGATCATATTTCAGATGTGCTCCAAGGAAGAGTGGTGGGACATTTGCCCCCATTGTGGGTTAATTACCTGGTAGAAAATATTAATGGTAACGTTTGAATTTTTGTAGATGATGCACTTAAGGGTATTTATAACGAAGCACCGTCAGAAAAAAGTGGACAAATCCCCAGTAATATAATGATAATACTTCAGGATGAAGCAAGAATTGGCAAACCTGTTTCCATTGCTACAAACGTAAAACCATACGCTTCGAAAAACGCCTAAAAGTAGTATCCTACAAAAATAATATCGAAGAGTCACAAATGGAACCAGTCGACTGGCACAAATACACGTATGTAATAGCCAGTCGATTATAATTAATGTCAGCTGCGCACCCAGGTTGAGTGTGGGCTATAATTGTCGCATGATAGTGAAACTTGTTAGGTAATCTAAAGCGCTAATGCGGAACCCATTTAAGGTGAAGAAATAGTAGACATTTAGGCCACCAGGTGAAATCTGGCATTGTGAATGCAAGACAGACGTATAAAAAGGTTTCCGTACGCAATGGATTAGGACAAGTGAGAAAATCATAATGTTGATTTTACCAACAACTGTTGTTTACACAATTTGTTCAATATGAGCATCGGAGACATCGACGAGATGCTGCACAGCTCCATATTTGCACCTGATGGTCAAAATTGGAACTCCTTTCACGCAATTTGGTTCCGCATTAGCGCACTATCATATCTATCAAATTTCGCTTCTGTACGATAATTACAGCCCGCACCTCCGTTAGTATCTGCACTTTAATTATAGGCATCGGTATTAAAGTAAAAAATGACTAGGGGCTTAATCGTAGGTAAGGGAAATAGCGAACATCGTTTCACTCGCAGGATTCTGGGAAAATTAACAGTGGGCAAGGTAGACTGGTTAGAAAGCACTCATATGCCCTATCTTAGTATATTGCTCAAGAGTATAGAATCCATACCAGATAGAGCTAACAGATTACGTTGAAATAAACTTCGAATCCATCTGTCATCAATAGCGTTTGCTAAGACGACTCTGAGCGGCACAGAACATCTGCATCCAATTCAAAAATACTGATGTAGATAATATTCTCCCTTCACGAAAAATATTCCCAGTTCTTCCAAAAACAACTGCTTTCCGTTTAAAATTGTTTTGTAAAGGCCTCCTCTGAGTTTGCGGCTAGTAACAAAAAATACGTTGCTTGATAAAAAGATATTCCTTATCTCAATAAATCAGTACATGGCTTTCCATTACAGTATAAATCGAGGCCGGCCGGAGTGGCCAAACGGTTGAGACACTACAGTCTGGGACCACGCGTCCGCTGCGGTCTCAGGTTCGAATCCTACCTCGGGCATGGAAGTGTGTGATTTCCTTAGGTTACTTAGGTTTAAGTAGTTCCAAGTTCTTGGGGACTGATGACCACAGAAGTTAAGTCCCATAGTGCTCAGAGCCATTTGAACCATGTAACTCGAGCTTAATGATCGTCGCCAACTTCGCTAAATTGAAGCTTTTATTCCCTTCGAAATTAAGCTGACAAAATGTCAACAACTTCACATTAATGACTGAATTCAATCTATTAAAATGAAATTGCAAAATATACCACAAAACTCACTTAGAAAAGGGGGCAATGAGTGATAGTTACTCTGAGAGGAACCAGTGTGGCTCTGCTTCAAGGTTGGAACATAGTCTCCCCTTCACCAGTCATTACATGAAAATAGAAAAATAGTGAATTACAAGTATTAAGTTTCAGTGATAAATTTCATGACATAACAAAACATTGAAAGAATTTGTATTCCGTAACACTGAATAAATAATACCTATTAAAAAGGAAGTACTTGTTTGAGAATAGCAGTCACATCTAAGTTGTAAGAATGTAATAATTCTCGGGCTTGATGCCAGTAGCCCACCTCCCCCCAGAAATATAATTAATATAATAACTTCACAAACGAAGTTCGAATCCCGCCCTGTCACCCAGACATACCAAGGTTAGAAAAAAGGAATAGATTCTGCGTACTGACTAGAACTAAGTGTATCGAGAAACATTTTTCAATCACTGCAAAACTTCTTCCCCTAACCGCCTCCCTCTCGCCCCCCCCCCCCCCCCCCCTTGCATCCTCGCAGCTTACACTACTTTCACACTTATCAGTGATGAAGCTTAGCTGATATTACGTGATATTTACTTTTGTGTATTAGATCGTGGCCCAAGGGATACTTCCCTGCCTGAAGTGTTGTCTTCCAGTGCTGCATACATCATCAGAAACTGTAACGACTCAGAGACCAGTTACAGCCTCTGACGATGTCACTAGCACTGGAAGACGAAAGAGTGAACTACCGTTGTGAGTGCAAGGCAACGGTGTATTTTCCGGTTTGCCATAGAGAGACAGGCGTTGGCCTTGTACACCCCTGAGGCGCTTGGTCATGAGCGCACGAGTAGCAGTGACCAGTGCACCGTGAAGCAGGAATCCGTGTCTACCTCCGCAAGTCCGTGGGCGGAGGAAAATCTATTGGCCGCGCTTTTAATTCCATATGGAACGTGTCCCGGTGCTATCAGATGAACTTATACCGGATAGACAATGAAACAGAAACGAAAACACTGGCGAAGAACAAGCGGTAGCGTGGGAGAAGGAGGGGCAGCTTGGAAGGAACGTAGGAAGAATCAGTGAGCAGTCCGCGCTCCCAAATATGGAATTTATTACAAGCGGACAACTGTTTAGAGCGCTCCCCGCATGTGTCTGCTAGCGGGATATCTTAATCAGCGGATTAGCATAAATGATGGAGTCATTAGTATAGTTCCTGATGATGTCTCGGCTGCCTGGTCTCCGTAATGAATTATGTAGGAAGGCCGGACTGGACTGCTCGGAGTTGGTTGAGAGAGTGGGTAGGGGGCGGTGGGGGGGGGGGAGGAAGAGGGGAGGTAGAAAGGGGAGATCTCTCCTCTTGTAATCTTTTCGAGACTCGACTCCGCCGAAGGAGCATTTTCTCCTTAAAAGGAGAACACTGTTTTTAAGGCTGGCTTCCATGTTTAGTTGCTCGTAGATATACAACGCATCGGGTGGAGTTTTGCATCTAAGTCCCCAATTACGTTCACTTTGTAGGTCCGCGGCGGAGGCCATCCGGTGGCGTTGTTGGCGGGGCTCTGGTGGCTGGCCGGGCATAATGAACTGAGCAGGGGGCTGCTGCAGCAGCCGTGACTGACAATGCCCGTGGTGGGCCTTTGTCCAATTAGTGACCGCGGCTGCGGACCGCGGGCCCAAATTTATAATGTGTCTCGTTACTAATGTCCCGAAAAACGTGACCGTTTCTTTATTGTCAGCTGTGATGAACCGACCCCATTTGCTTCAGGTGCGTCCCCGGGGGTATTACCTTTCGCATTTGGAACTCGTTTCTTTGACAGTCAATGTCTCTAGTTAGTTGCAGGTGTTCCACGGAATTAATGAAGAGAGATTGCTTATATCTGATATTTTTGGATGGCGCAGGGCGCTCATGCATTTCGCTGCCAAGAAGGGACCACTGAAACAAGTCATTCTGGCCTGCATTTGTAGACAAAACCGCTATGTAATACTCTGAGTTATGTATTTAGCATTACTGAAACATTATTCGATATTGATTCACAACACTGTATCAGTGTCGGCATTGAACAGTGACACTTGTTACACACTCGCAGCTGTTTTATAAACAC